>NC_139560.1:26288464-26908464 GCF_965112155.1 Podarcis liolepis | reverse complement strand
CAACTCTGTGTACACGTTCAGGAGAATTCCCATCTTTATCGTTTTTTCAGATGTTACAGAGTTGATCCAGAGTTGAAAACAGGTTCAGTGGCCCAAATTAAGATCTGAAGCAGAGGTTGCTGTGGTATTTTCCAAGGAGAAAACCACAACTGGTAGCTTGGAAACAGAGAATTGGGCAAAGACAACTAATCTCATAAAAGTTACTGTAAAAAAGAAGAAGTAGTAATGTGTGGGTATGAAGAAATTGTGTACGTATTAAGCCCACTCATTATTGTTTCAGGAGAATATTAGACAAAATATTAGGGTTAACAGAACACATGGAAATACAACCAAAGATTAAAGTGTGTGTTCCTTGATTCAGCAGTTACCATGCATGTAACAATCTCTTCCTTCTAGCCCTTTTCCAGACAGCTTTTTAGAACAGGAAGGAGAGATGAAGAATGAAAACTCTGCATTTGTCATTTTGCTTTTTCTCCATCTTGCTTTCAATTTTATATTTATTTAGTTTTATTTTTAAATGCTGCCATGTGAGGTGCTTTGAGATTGGGAACCCACTTACCCAGAAAAGGTGGGATATACCGCTTTAAATAAACAAACAACCTCTCAACACAGAATTCCAAGCCACACATCTTTGTGGAAGATCTGCCTTAGCAGGTGAGCAGGGGGATGCTTTGGGATCAATCAAAGCAATCAAAGGGTCGTTTAAGGAGCTTTCACCATGCTATCTTAACCCTACACATTTTCTTTCACTCCAAATCTTAATTTAAGAATGCTTTCATCAGGTGCCATGTTTTTCAACCAATAGGTGGTGTGGGGAACAAAGACATTCAAACAAGAGCTAATTTCATCAGAACTCTTACTTGAAGCTTTAGCTATAAAGAATTAAGAATATCAAAAGTAGGTAAGTGTGTGATCCTGTAAAGGTCCACTAAAATGTAAATCCCACTGAGCAAATGGGCTTTATACCCAAGAAACTGGATATAGGATTCCAGCCAAAGTAAGTAAGAAAGAATGAATTTCACCAAGTGCTATTCCAGACCACCTGTTTAAGCAATCTAGAGGTCCAGCTAATTGTATCAGGTATTCTTTAATGGGGATTGTCTCTGACAAAAAAGCAGGTCAGAATTCTTACTATTTTTCACTGGTATTCCACCATGTGTGTTCCTTGGAGGATAAAAATTGCATCTACATTGAGCCCTAACTAATTAAATTGAGCTAAACTAAGCTAAATTACTGCTCTACAGGGAGGGAGGGGCAACTCAGTCTATCTACAATCTGCCACTTTTACAACTGTTCACTCATAAATCTATCTCATTTCTCCATTAATCTGAGATTATTATTATTATTTTAAACACATGAAAATTCATACTTAAAACCTATTTTTAAATAATTTATCTCTCAAAATATGCATTTTGAAATAAGCATTTAAAAATGAATTTTGATATATTTTTGAGCCACAAACTGCATTGGAAGATTTGAGAAGCATGAAAGCCGATGGGTAACATTGTGAATTACAGAGCACATATGTTTGCAACAGAATTTATCAAAATCGAATTCCTCAAACGAATTCCTATCTACAGATTCTAATGACTGACAACCTGGCCTCACCTGTTCAAGTGATGCTAGAATGATGAATGAATTTGTTAAGTTTTGGTTACTCCAACTTTAGTAGTGGAGAAGAACTGCATTATTTGTTTTCTGGTTTCCACTAGTTCTCTAATGGATATAGATGACAATCCAAAGGTCTCTTCCAGTGAAGGGAGCTCACTGTAATTTACAAATCCATATCCATTTGTATTGACCACTTTTCTTGGATGAAAGAAGTGTTCTTCCATTTAGGTATATATTGGAGAGAAGGGAGGGTAGTTGACAGGCTCACAGATAAAATAGACCACTTACTGATATCTAACACCAGAGTCAACAGTAATGACAATCGTTTTTTAGTACAACCCTATCCTTGACATGGCCAAAGCAGGGGTAGCCAATGAGACAGCTTCTGGATGTTGTGGATTAGAACTCCTGCCATCCCTAAGCATTAGCCATGGGGCTGATGGCAGCAGGAGTCCCAAAAAATCCAGAGGGCACAGTGCTGGCTCCCCTGGCTAAAAAGATGAAGATAGTATTGCTATAAAGTTCAATTGTACTGACAGAGCCCAAAGATATGTCAACATTGTGGATTTACACCACTGTCCCACCATGGTTGTGCCACTGTAACTATAAACTTGGTGTGAAATGGTTAATGTACAGTGGCAAAAATGGACAGATTTGGGGAGGGGACAAATCTGCAACAACAATAAACTGACCGGGCTAATAACAAAAGAAGAATGACTCATCCCCTCGGAACCCTGATGAGCACTCAGATTCAAGTTTCCAGATACAAATACCCAATGGGAACCTCAACTTCCCTGCTAAAACTGGGAGTACAAATACAAGACAAATACAGCATGGAGGAGACCAGGATCACATGTGAGGTTTATTGTGTTAGTTTTACTGGTGCTATTGCTGGCACTTCTGTCCCAATTTCTCCTGGTTTCTAACATTTCTTTTACGCTGCAGTACTTGCTGCATTGTGGAACTTTGGCTCTTTGATGGCTATACCGCCATGTCATGCTAAATTTCAGACAGCAAGAAAGAACTGTATGCTGGGATACCACCCCAAATTTTGTCACGTGAAATTACAGGGCAAAACTACTGTGATTGTCAACCATGTTGCAAATGGATTCTGCCCCCCCACCCCCCGGGAAATAATTAACCTTTAAATTAGCACTGAACTTTCTTTAGATTCCACAGGACTTCCAGAAGTGGCTTTTCCACTGTGTGAAAGATCACATCAAATGCAGGTAAGGAAACATCAGGAAGGCAGAATAAATTGTCATCGGAATGCAGTCTACGTCTCAAAGCATAAACCTAGCCCCACCAAATTGGCCCAACTTGTCTCCCACGCATCCTATATTTGCTAAAGACTTCTCTACCCTTCGATACAGGAAACATTTGTTGTGCAGAAAAGGAATTCTGCTGCCCCTGAACTCCCAAATCTTCCACCATGTACCAAGGGAAGTCAGTGTTGGATTATAAATGAATAGTACAAAATACCGTGTATAAATTAGGGAGCTGATAGATTCCATGACTAGTTAGCAGTGGAAGAAAATAAAATAGTTACTCTGACAGAGTCTCACCAGCTTACACTAAGAAATGGAGCCCTTAAATGGTAGATTCATTTTCCTCGCTCTTAAAAAGCAAAACTGTAACATACATCTGTGACCTAGCAACAATATGGTTTAAAACAGTTTCCAGACCAATGGTCTGTGCAATACCTTCAAAAATGGGATGACAAAAGGTCGCAGTGGGAAGTTAGTAGCTTCTTGTAGTTTGGAATGAAATTCTTCAATTGTCAAAGTAGAATTCTGTTGAATGGGGAAAGAAAAGAAAAAAGATCTGACTCAATAAGATGAATAACAGAAATGTTTGGCAACAGAGATTAGGCCTAAAGTACTTTCCACACAGTAACTTTCTTAATTGCTGTATGTTACTGCTGAATAACATTCATATTGTATAAACAACATTCAATTACACAATATAGGAAGCATCAACACTGTATCTGTTACAGTGCACAGCTGCTTTGCCACCGTACCTTTTCCACTGCCATTGTACACTATCTGTCCAAGTTTTAAGATTATACCAGGGTCCGGGATATTTGAGGACAATGTCTAACTGACAATCAGTTTTGTGCCTCACACATAAGGAACAGAATAGGAAAAAGACATCTGAAAAAAGGAATAAGTGACCAAAGGTTCTGCATGCTCACAAAGGAAGCTGCCTTACACCAAGCCAAACACTGACTGGCAACAGCTGGTGAATCGTACCAAAGATCCATCTAGTCCCATGATAGGAAACCTTCAGCTCTCCGGATATTGTTGCTAAGGGGAGAAAACACCCAAAAGCAGTCCAAGAAGGACTGAGCACGCTTAGTGGGTACCAGGTGTATGTGTGGGGAAAATGGAAAAAGTGAGAGTAGAGAGGAAGGGAATGGAGTATGCTGGAAAGGGGCTGAGTGGCTCTCTGAACAGGAACATTCTGCACTGTAACATTTTTGTTTCACGTTCTGCTTTTGTAATTAATATCCCGTTGATGGTTCTATCCTTTCACAACAATTGCTAATTCTCCTCTAGAGCCATCCAAGCTAGCGATCATCACCACATTTTGTGCCAGTAAATGCTAAATCGGAACAAACAGCAAGTTCTGGGGGGTTGCCAAGAGCGTTAAAGAGCGGGTTTTCATGGAGAAAGCAATGGAGCCAAAAGAAAAGTGCCCAGACATGGATCAGAGAAGCACAGGCCTATACCTAGAAAGCACTGAGGAAAACTAGTGTGGATGAGACCATAGCTGAGACTGTAAACACTTCCCTTGGAAGGTGGCTGGGATGGGAAGTGAAATGAGTAAATGTATCTAGACACGAATCCCTTTTCCGACTATATAGATAAATAGGAGAACTTCCAAGTAAAGGTCTGGAAAGACAAATAAAAATTAAAGTGGCTGTCATTATTTGCTTACCACAAGTCCTAGCACGAGGGTACGCACTCTCTCCCCAATCTCTGGTGAAATGTCATTGCCAAACTGCTGTAAGGTTGTGAGAAATCTCTTCAGTTTGCTAAGCTGTCTAGCTCCGCAAGCTGGTGGTAACTGCTGATTAGCCAAGGACGATGAGGAGGAAGATGATGGGCCATTACTAAAGCCATTAGGTGGAGAAGGAGCCCCGTTTAGTGCTGTTGGTGAATGGCTTGTGCCATTGGTTACTAAAAAGGGAGGGGAAAGAAAAGAGATGAAATATTTTTATTTACTTATTCAGCTCAATACTTTTCTGTAACATAACATATCTGAAGGCAGGCTTCAATGCAAACGTCTGATGATGTGGCAGTAGCTTCTTGCCTACTGAACATTTCATAGGTCAACTGCCATAAACATTTTAGGTCCAGAAGAGGTATTAAGTACAGAAGAAGAGCCTGATGCATCAGACCAATGGCTTCTCTGGTCCAGCCCCCTGTTCTCAGAGTGGCCAACCAGATGCCTGTGATCCCACCTGAGAGCAGGACCTGAGTGCAATCACAGTCTCTCCCACTGTGATTCCCAGCAACAGGTGTCCAGAAGCATACTGTGCCTGACCATGGAGGCACAGAGTTCAGAGTCTTATCCTCCATATCCTCTTCTAAAGCCATCCAAGTATTGTTTCTTTATTGACCTACGGTCCTTACCTCCCATCTGCCTAACTTGTCCCGTAGCTTTAAAAAAAAACAACTAGCATAAATTTATTTATTAATTAAATTTGTATACTACTTCACCTGAAGGTCACAGGGCGGTTCCCAACACCTAATTTTTTCTGCATATTTTAACACGGAATTTTTCATTGTGGTTCCGGAATGAACATTTAAATCTTCAAATTAGTAGGACTTTAGAGTTAGTGTTGGGCTGAGCTGAATTTTTTCTTGTTTTTGATGTTGTTGTATTTTGGTATGGATAATTACTGTTTGTATGTCTTCTTGTGGGTTTGAAAAGGACAGGAGAAGAACTCTGCACACACACACACCCCAAATAAAGTCCGTCTCAAATATTGGACCCATTCCCTTTTTACATTCTGTCTCAAGTTTTCATGAGAAAAGCCGAAAAGGCAACATTGCCTTTCTTGAGATTTTGAATGGCACTGGCTTTCTGGATCACAAGCTCCTTAAGGGAACAGCTATCTGATTCTATATATCCCTGAGCCAAAAAAAATTCCCAGTTGAGCTAGTGATGATAATGGCTCTAGGAATGAACAGCTGGCTCTGGTGCAGGCTACCTTACCTGCTGTTCTGGCAACAAAACTTTACAGTGTTTAAATGATTACCTCTTTGTATAGGATAAAGTGGGCAGGTATTGTCTGATAGCAGAAGTGCAATACGTTATCTATATAAGCACACTGGTGCTACTTTTAACTAAGTATTCCAAGAACAGAGATAAAACAGATAGCTGTAAACAGTGCAACTACCCTGTGCCACAGACTAGCACAGAGGTGGTTAACTTATAGCACTCCAGATGTTCCTGGACTATAAATCTCAGCATCCCTGGCCATTGGCTAAGCTGGCTGGGGATGACAGGTGTTGAAGTCCAACACTTGGGGAAGGCAAAGGTTAGTCACCCCTGGAATGGCACAATAGGAGAAAAAGTGCTACGTGATAAGCACTGTCATCATATGACTATAGGACAGAAGTTCCCAACACTGCACCCTTCAGATGTTTTAAACCAGAATTCCCAACAACCCTGACTTCACAGGGTGGTAGACAAAAAATATGGGGAGAACATGAGATTAGGATGGCTGAGGCAGGAGCTACCTCTATTAGAAATTCAGCCATCTCTTGGCTTCCCTAGATGGCAGTAGGAATAGGTTCCCATGATAAAAAAATAAGAAAACCCATTTTTAAACCTGGAAGTGACAAGGTTGGTTAGTGAGAGATGGGATGGGTGAATCTGTCAATTTCACGTTCTCCCTGCTTTTAATTTTTTCCATCTTGAATTCAGTTCTCTACATCAGCTTGTGATGTTTTTAAAGCACTCATGAAAATTAATCAGCATTTTAGTGGAAACGTCCACTAGTATACAAATTTTGTATGACTTTTTGCCTACATGCACATTTTTGTGAAGCAGGTTTTCCCTAATATAACACATCTCTCTGTGTCTGTTTCATTTAAAATATGCATTTTAATGCATACTTTACCTTGTGTGCATTATTTGCACTGGGAAATTTGGAGTAGTGATTGCAAGGGATGGCTGTATTTTGGTTCACATAGTGTTTCAGAATGTTCAGTTTAGTTATGTGAACTGAACCCATCCTGTCGCAATTTCAGGAGACTCCCAAAATAACATGCACAGGTTGATTTCCTCAGCAGGGGGATGGGAGAGTGTACAATTAGATAAGCCAAGAAGACAAGAGGTCTTAAAAGGATGAGCAAACTTGTCTTCTCATTCATAAGAAACACATACCATGCAACTATCAAAAAATTAATAAAATATTATTGAACAAAGTTCTCTGTAATTCTCACCAACAGAAAAAAGGCTTGAACTTTAACTACAGGGGGCAAGAAAGCAACACTTGCTATTTCAAAGTATTCATAAATCTATGAATGTGACTCAGCCTCATATATCTCTATACGTATAATATATTACTGCTCATATACATGTGTTAATTATACGTGTGCATGACAGATTTCTTCATCATTGCATGCAGCAATAATCCTGACATAAATAATATAGGAAGTAAAGGTATAATTACACGTTGTGGGTGTGAAAGAGCTGGTTCTTGGGGCTCCTTGGGTAGTGGGAGGAGGTGGCATTGTTGGGGGCGTCAGCCTGGATTGCGTCTTCACATCCACAGGTGAGTCTGGCATTGTGGAATGCTTCTCAATGCGATCTAAAACACACAGAACATTTTGCTTAATTTTCCTCCCCTCCTCCAGGAAGCAAATCATTTGAACCAAGTCTTCAGCACAAAACCAGGTAAGCAAATAAAGCATTTTTCAGTGTCTCAAAATATGCTAAAACTGCTTCAAGACTGAGTAACATTTTTCACCAAGGTAAGCTTTTGACACCACTTAAGCCCTAGAACGCAGAAAGGAGAGCCACATTTATAGCAGGGTTATAATATAGCATCTTCTGCTCTCCTTTCTGGCAGAGTTCGGGCATCATTTTGCATGAAGTGCTGGTGCTGGAATAAGGAAACGTCATTTGAATGCTGTTATAACATTAAGAAGTATGGGAAAGATGGGGAAATGCATGATCAAATTTATGTGTGTGTGTGTGTGTGTTTATGTATTATATAAAATTTATACATCACTTAATTGTATTAAAAAAAACCTTAAAGGGTTTTACAAAGAAGATAAAACAATAAAACTATCACTAAGAAAAAATTAACAACAATAATTTAAGACAGAAAGTTGAAATAACAATAGACTAAAACCCGATTAAGAGTCGCATCGATTTTCTAAACATCTGGGTAGGCTTAGCTAAACAAAACTCTTTTTAGTTATTCAATATGTTTGTAACTCTTCCTTCTTCAGACCTGAACTATCAACCAAAAGAGCAAATAAAAACTACAGCATTTAAAACCACAAGTCCTTAAAAACTGCAAAGCAAGTTTTATTCAGCAGTAAAACTACCAGCCTATGAATACTTGGGCAAACAGACAAGTTTTTACTTGGTGTCTAAACAAGAGTTTGCACCAAGCATAACTCTAAGGGGAGGTTGTTGCACAAGTAAGGTCCCCCCAGAGAGAAGGCCCTTTCCTGCATCACTGTATATTGTACATCTCCCAGCAGCGAAATAACAAAATACACTTTGGATTGTATTCATTGGTGGGCTCTGTCCTAGCAGAACACTTCTAATCATGAAGAGTGGATCACCTGATGTTTGCTGTTCCCACCTACTCACTAGGGCAGGCTTCCTCAAACTTGGCCCTCCAGATGTGTTGGCCTACAACTCCCATGATCCCTCGCTAGCAGGACCAGTGCTCAGGGATGATGGGAATTGTAGTCTCAAAACATCTGGAGGGCCGAGTTTGAGGAAGCCTGCACTAGTGCAAAGACAACATTACATGCAACTCACAGTTTTATCCCGTGCCTTTGCCCAGACACATGTTGTCCCATCAAACCAGTGGCAGACTTCCAAGTTAATAGGTTTAGGACTGGGATGTAAGCCTACTGATTGCTTGGTTAAATATTCCTGGCTCTGTTTCCCCATTAGCTGTCCGCAAAAAAACTCCACAAATTATATAAAGGATACTTTGGGGGATATATCTATGTTAATTGTTCTGAAAAGACCATTCTTTCCTAACATCAAATAGGACTAGTCCCAATTTGTGATTATTGTAAGTCAAATTGGACAATCTTATTTGTATTCCTATATGTAATGAGGCACTCAGCAGCATAACATTTGCACAGTTGTTTGCCTGTAAAATCCAGTGCACATAACCTGAAATAATGCAGTTGATATTCTGAATATTATCTGAGAACCGTATACCTAATATGGGCCTAAGCATGTTGGATTTGGTGGGTGTTTTGTGGTCTAAGGGGTGAGAAAGATGCGATTTCATTCCTTCACCACATTTGAGGAACAATTTGGGGAAAGATTTTCTACTCTGGGCCTGTGTTAAATTTTCACATCATCCTGTGCCATTTGACGTCTTGGTAGAAAAGAAGGGCCAAGTGTCACAAAACACATGTCAAACAAAGTTATCTACATGAACAGAACAGAAAATTAAATTATCATATTGCGCTCAAACTTTAACAGGCTATTTACTCATACAAGCGGTTTGGTGAACTTTTTTAAACAGACTAGTAAGGCAAATATATTTGAGCTTTTATGAAAACAAACTTTTATTGATACAAAAACTTTATACCATGCCTTCTCTACAGTCATTTTTCTTTACTGTTTCACATTCATCTCATTTACATTCCAATAAACATCTGTATCTACCATTCCTCAGCTGTGCTATCCTTTTGGCAGTATGATATACAAATAAATTTATGTAAAATGTTACAACACTGAATATATATATATATATATATATATGTTTTCGTAGATTTTCACGGGTACAGGAATGCAGGTTTTGGTGTCCTCGGGTGTCTTCCCGTGTAAAAGTTGGGGTGTCTAGGCCTAGACACCCCAACTTTTACACGGGAAGACACCCGAGGACACCAAAACCTGCATATATATATATATATATATATATATATATAACACCTAAATAAGGAAACTAACAATAAAAATAAATGGATCAGATACCGAAGGTTTAAGCAAATATAGGCAGTTCAGTTTGATCAACAATACTACTTATTTCATGTTTGAATGGAGGGAGCAGGAAAAGAGAGAAATAAGCCCTTGGGATTTCTGAAACACAAATGGGTGAGAAACACAATGCACAGTTCTGGGCCTGTCCTCTTGTGCAAGCCTCACTGAAACTATTGGGGCTTGTATGATATAACATCATCCTGGTAGAATTTGTAAATTCTAAGAAGTTGAATGAACTGCAGTAAACTGCCCCATTACCACTGTAATTTCAATTCAAAATGTTCTACAAAGACAATCATGCTAATTGTTCAGAGTTCTTAAGGCAGAGATTCTTGCAATTGGGAGGGCAGAAGATGGGAACCGTAATTTCATTATCATACCCTAACAGCAGTGCTTATGAATCTAGATATAGGAAATTTAGCACTTGCAGTCTGTGGGACAAAGAGTTACGGCATCTACAAACATGGGTGAAGATGAGTGTTGTAAACTGAACAAACAAAGACGAACCGCTTGGCTTATGCTGCGGTCGCATATTTAACAAGCAAGGACAACAAATTCAAAGGAGCAGGGGAATGAGCATGAAAATGTTAATTGTTTCTCGCACTCACCTCCACCAACCTCAGCAACAAGGAAATAAACAGCATTCAGCTTATGTTGCAACAGAGGAAGAGAGGCATGGAGAGATATACAGGCTCTCCTAAATAAAGGCAAATATTTCTGCCATGCCAAGAAAGGAGAGAGTAAGAGAGACTTGCCAGAGCTGGCCAGGAGATAACATTGGCAACTGCTGGCCCATCTGGTTTTCATTCTGCTAACACTCACGCTGAAGTGTTGGGGAATGTATTCCAGGTATATAGATCTGGAAACATGTGTAAGCCTGGATGTGAGCAGAGAGGGAGCAGTATATGGAGGAGAGAAAGAGAGCCATACTCCGCTTAAGGTCTGTTGCTCAGGAAAAGGAAGAACAGTGTATCCCCCAGTTCAGCTCTTAATAACTTAAACAGCAACTCCCTTCCTTCACACATACACTTGATCACATTTTACTTCCCATTTTAGAGTTAGCTGATAAATGGGTTGACACCAGGAGAAGGAACAGGGTCAAGAGAGAGAGAAAGGGACCTTGGGAAGCCTTCAAGGTCAAGATCATAAATAGTTCACATTCTGTTACATTAATAGATGCTGTGATCTATACTAATTTTGCATATTATTTATCCCATTTTTCATTGTGTTAATAACTTGGTTCTTGCAAACTCATAATCCTTTAAAAGTTATTTTTAATTACCAATTATGTATTAATTAAGAGTATTTTCAATAATGTCTACATATCTCCTTAGAATTAGGTTTTTGTTGGAACTGGGAGTCACCAGAAGTCATAGTGGCTTGAAACAAATCCTTCAGAGAGTGGTTAAAAACCTATAAAGGTACTGTCAGGGGTTCAGGAGCAGAGGCAAGGGCAAGGGAGGAAACAGAGAGCGAGGGGGAGGAGGCAGAAGAAAAGATGAGTGATGACGACGACCCGAGATCTCCGAGTCTTTCCAGTGAATCAGAAGATTCACAGAAAGGAGCACCAGTGGCCAGGGCAAGGGGGGAGCCTAGGGGGACACCCCAGGAAGAAAGGGCCAGAGGGGGCTCAGAGGGGAGCAGTTGGAAATCGGGACCAGCGTCACCAACAGAGAGCAGGGGAGAGGAAGGGCGCCAGGGATCAAGCGCTGGAAGCTCACAACAGGAGGGAGGGCACGAGTCAGGAGTGGCCACACCTCCATCGGGGAGCGAAGAAATGGTCAGATGGAAAGTGGAAGGTTGGGCGCGTGCGCCAAGTTCAAATGCACAGGAAGGTGGCGCAGTAAGCAGCCCGGAAAGGGAGCCAGGTCCTAAAGCCCGGCTCAAGGAGACAGGAGGGTCCGGGGGGTCAGCGTCAGAAGTTGGTGTACAGGGGGCGGAGACTCAGACGGAGCTTCGCCGGTCTAACCCTTAAGACGTAGAGTTGCGCACAGCAGCTTGAGAATGGAAACTGTAACTCAATAAAAGACTTTTACAAGTGACCGCTGGCTAGCGTGATCCTCTGTGAGCTAGGATCTGGAAGCAGCTCTGACAGGTACCAACAATCGTTTTTGTGCCACTGATTTCTTTCCAGTGTTTGAAACTTGCAGAACTGAGTTAATGACCAGCACTGACGCCAACAAAGAAAACCTTCACTCTTGGTTCTGCGAATTGGATTTTAACACAATTTTCAAAAGCTGCATTGTTCGCCATTCCTACATGCACTGCACTAGGACAGAAAACTAGATCTGCAGTATCTCAGCAATAGAAACCTCAAGTATAATGCCAACAACCACAGAAACACTGGGAAATGTTATGTCATTCAAAAAGTCTCCCTGAACCATGATTTCATTTTGTAACAAGCCTTGGGTGAGAGGAATATCACTTGTCAAGAACCAAATTTCAGGATACAAGTGTGAAAACTACAGTGGTACCTCGGGTTAAGAACTTAATTCACTCTGGAGGTCCATTCTTAGCCTGAAACTGTTCTTAACCTGAAGCACCACTTTAGTGGGGCCTCCCGTTGCCGCCGAGCGATTTCTGTTCTCATCCTGAAACAAAGTTCTTAACCCGAGGTACTATTTCTGAGTTAGTGGAGTCTGTAACCTGAAGTGTCTGTAACCTGAAGCTTCTGTAACCTGAGGTACCACTGTATAATTAGAGTTCTGAACGGACTGAAAACAGAGAAAGTAGAAGAGTAAAGAAGGCTAGAGAAGCTACAGATGTGTAAGGCATGTGTAGATTTCTTCTTTATGTCCACAAACATGGTTCCATGATCAATGATCTATGAATTGGCTGTGTCCTTCCTTCTCACAGACATTGCCATCCAGGGCTCCAGCCACAAGAACCTGGAACAATATCTGAGGCATGGCCTCAGGGTGGATACGTAAACTGAACACTGGGACTTAAATTATGTCAGTAAGCATGCTGTGCTAGGCTACTGCAGTGGTCTGACCTGGATTAAAGCAGAGTCCAAAATGTCAACCAATACCAAGGTCTACTCCCTGCAATCATCTCTTCTTCTTCTTCTCTGGTGATCACTCATAGCTGAGTAAGATTGTCTTCCACGAAAACAACCTTAACAGTGAGTCCATAAGTGACTGTGGAAGTCAATTGTGGATCCACACATCCTTCCACAGTGGAGACACAGGTTTCAGGTAATAGGCTTCAGCAAATCTTAAGCACGTGGCACAAAAACCTTAGCCCTCCCAACCCAGAGTTCAACCACAGTGTATCGCCTTTTTGCACAAGTTCTTTTTGGCTTTATGACCTTTAGAGTAATGTGTGCTGCATTTTAAGACTGAGAAAAACCTGAACCTCTTCAAACGGGGTTTAAACCCAACAGCTTCTCAAAATTCAAGGAGGAAAAAGGGCTGCCTGGAACTCATTCTCCTCCGTTCTCCGCAATCAATTCATGATGAGGGTAGATGGTGAAATAACAGGCCCAACTCAGCCTATGCACATGTAACCTTCTGGTAACAGGAGAGTCTTAAGATAAATTCGTAAAATATGTTTCAAGCCTGCAAACATCTCCTCCATTTGTTTTGCATTATATTTTAAAAATGAAATATACATTCTTGATTCTCTTTTAGCGGCAAAGAGCTAAAGCTGTGATTTAATCACAGAAGCATTTTGCCCCACTCTAAATTAAAGAATGCTGTAAAACCAACTTTAAATTATGACGTTTCTTCTGTGGATTGTTTTGGTTTCTGACACTGAGCTGTTCTTTGTCATACATTCGGTTCTTATTATGGGAATTATTTTTAACTCTGTAGTTAACTTTTAGGTGAACTGTGATATGTACAGCAAGTGTTTCCAACCTTATAAAAAATAAATATGGAGACAGAGAACGACCACTAAGAAAAACATGTCCATGACAGAGGAAAGCGGTGTGGAGAAAGGCTTTTATAGTCAGAAGCATTTAGTTCACTTCCTGTAGCTTAATGGTTTAATCCATTTTTAAAACAAGATGGCCTTTCATATATGATAAAATTTCAGCTTACATGGAAAGCATCCAATTTGAGTGCATCAAGAAAGGCTGTTGCAGGGAACAAAATATGGAATATGTAAATATGCAAGTGATGCCTTTTCAATGGCCAATTCAATGTCAAGCAGTTCTGCAAGTGGTGTGTTTTCAATTTCCTTTTTAAAATAAAAAACGTAGGATATAATAAGCAGTGGCATTTACTTTACTGTTAGCTAGCATAAAGAGTTCCAGATGTATGTCCAGGCATAAAAGATTCTTTAAAAATATTCTTCATTGTTTATGAGTAGTGTTCTTCTGGTAACCCAGGGAAAAATCAGTAGAGTACTTCTAAAGCTTGCTGAATGTATTCATTTTGGTTTTCCTGCCATCTTGTTTCCTTTGGAATGTAGTCCAAAGGAACTAACAACATTTTCAATATGCCTATGTGTTACCATATTATTTGGTTTGTTATTAACTAGTTGTGATAGGGTAAATATACCAGTAAGACAGTAAGATAGGGTTATACTAGTTGGGAGATCATATAGCATGATTATATATGGAGCAATGGGGCGAGGGAATTCACACACACACACACACACACACACACACAAAAGTATTAAGAGATTAAGCATCTTGTAAAATTGTCGTAAGATTTAATTATCAGTATATGATAACTGAATTATTTATTAAAATAATTAATGAACATCCACAGATCATGGTGTACTTCATAAAAAGTGACAAGATCAGGTGATATAGGCAAAACCACACAGAGCAGCTCTAAAATTAACTTTGACGATTTCCAGGATAGGGGACTACAGTGTTACCTCGGGTTACATACGCTTCAGGTTGCATACGCTTCAGGTTACAGACTAACCTAGAAATAGTGCTTCAGGTTAAGAACTTTGCTTCAGGATAAGAACAGAAATCGGGCTCTGGTGGCACGGCAGCAGCAGGAGGCCCCATTAGCTAAAGTGGTGCTTCAGGTTAAGAACAGTTTCAGGTTAAGTACGGACCTCCGGAACGAATTAAGTACTTAACCCGAGGTACCACTGTACTTCTGTACAATCTATGGATATAATTTTCTGGGGAAATGATTAGCATTTAAAATATAAATTAATGGCTACACTACCCAAAATTACAACAACACATCTTCAATTTGGTAAATATTCCCTTTTCATCAGGCCTTTGGCTTTTAATTATCTTTGTAAATTGATTTGAGGGATTATTATTATTATTATTATTTTACTATCAAGTGGTATATACATTTTATGAAATACATTTATGAAATAGAATCTCTCATTTCATACACAAAAAAATGTTAGGAATCCTTGTGAGAGGGTGGGTTGGACCCCAATATATTAACAAGTAAGTCACATTGACAGGATTGGATGTGATTAATGGGAATGATTTTCCTTGAATCACAGATGCCCTACTCTATACCTCAAACTTCTTTGAAAGTCTCCTCGGTTTCAAAAGTAGTATGGCTAGGAATGGCTGCTGTTTGAGAAGCCTCAGGAACAAAGCTCTCCTGGCTATGGGGAACTCATTGCATGGATGCTAAGATCTGACCCATGTATCTGTATCACCTTAGGTAAAGGTAAAGGTACCCCTGCCCGTACGGGCCAGTCTTGCCAGACTCTAGGGTTGTGCGCTCATCTCACTCTATAGGCCGGGAGCCAGCGCTGTCCGCAGACACTTCTGGGTCATGTGGCCAGTGTGACAAGCGAGCCAGCGCAGCACACGGAACGCCGTCTACCTTCCCGCTGGTAAGCGGTCCCTATTTATCTACTTGCACCTGGGGGTGCTTTCGAACTGCTAGGTTGGCAGGCGCTGGGATCGAGCAACGGGAGCGCACCCCGCCGCGGGGATTCGAACCGCCGACCATGCGATCGGCAAGTCCTAGGCGCTGAGGTTTAACCCACAGTGCCACCCGCGTCCCTATGTATCACCTTAGTAGCTGAAACAATCAGGACTCCCCCTCTCAAAAATGTGCAGCTTTTATTGTGTAAGTGAGCAAAAAGATGAAGAAAACAAAAGACAGTAAGAAGAAGAAGAGTTTGGATTTGATATCCCGCTTTATCACTACCCGAAGGAGTCTCCAAGCGGCTAACATTCTCCTTTCCCTTCCTCCCCCACAACAAACACTCTGTGAGGTGTGTGGGGCTGAGAGACTTCAAAGAAGTGTGACTGGCCCAAGGTCACCCAGCAGCTGTATGTGGAGGAGCGGAGACGCGAACCCAGTTCTCCAGATTACGAGACTACCGCTCTTAACCACTACACCACACTGCCCGATATAACAGTTGACATGATCTTCAATGCAAAATGCACTAAACTTTCTGCAACATGACCCAACCCCGTCCCTGGGACATCTCACCAGCTTTGTAGCATTGCTATCTCATTCTTTTTCAATGCAAAAAGAATTCGGCACTTAATCACCTGCTCCACATAATCAGCTATTGTTCAGAATAAATAAAAATCCATCCAGTTTGCTTACTTTCTTTCAGTTTCTGCTCATAACAGTTTTCAAGACTTAACCAGGCCTCATTGCTAAGCATATCTTCCAGAGGCCGAAAATGCAGCCTAAATTAATGAAAAAGGATTTTTGTTACAACAGTCATCAATACCAATCAAAACTGTAACAGGGTTATGCATACCATTACAAGGCAATCTGCCCCAAAAACTGGCTCGAGAATTTTAACTTGATGGAAAGGGAAGGGGGAAAAATGTATGGAGAATGAGAACATATTTGTGTTTTCCAAATGAAATGACAGCCTGACCTATGAGTAATGTTTTTCAGATGAATTTTGTGTGTGCGTGTTCCTCTATGTAAAAATCCCAGTATTTCAGGATACAATTTGAAATATGAAGATATTTTGCAATTTAACCATGTGCCACTGGGGAAAATTACAGACCATTACAGTGATGAACAATGACTTCTTTAAAATTCCTTGCCTGACATCCCACAGCTCATCAGCATAGAAAAAGCAAAGAACCCAACATAGATTGTACACAACCAGACCGTCTAATAAGAATGGAAAGCTGCTATGGGCTTCAATTATGGGTGCAAACTACCACTGTTCTATCTCTGTGCATCTCCATATATACTTCTGGAAGTTAAAACAAGTTGATTTTTGGAGCAGATGTGCAGTAAGAACTGTAGTGATGAATGACCCTAGGCTTTTTCTCTCTCAGTGCCATAGGGTCACCAGTTCGAGATCCATCACCAGCTCCAATTAGAGAAGCCTGCAGCACACTTTGACCCCTACGGGCCTAGGGTAAGGGGTGGATAGTATCATATTTACTCGAGTTTAATGCACCATTGAATCTAATGCACACCTCAATTTTCAGAACTTTGAAACCAAAAAAGGTATTTGCGGGCAAATGTAAATGTGCCATCGAATCTAATGCGCAGCTTAATTTTTGCAACGTGGTCTAAACCACTTAGCCACATGGTTTGGTTCTAGACTACCACAATTATAGATATTCCAGGTAAATCCTTTATACCATCTTGTCTATATTTTATTTCCACGGAGGACAAATTATCTATTAAATTAACCTGGCAGTAGAAATTAAATATCCATCGGCTCAGGAACTGTCATTTATATTTTATATGGGATCACAAAGGTCCTTGGAGCTTATTAAGAATAATAGTTGGGGGAGAGGGGAGTTATGGATATATGAGAGAAAGATGGATTGACAAATGAGAAGAATATCAATAAGAAAACACAACTAGAACAGTATTACCTGCCACAAATTAACACAAGCAGGGGTGGGGTTGTACTGGAGGTCAGTTTTGTGGAAAGTGGAATTGGAAAATGCACAAAAAGATGGCAAAACTGTGGCTATGTAGCTTAAATTCATGCTAGTTGAATTTTCAGAAAGGGCCATAAACAATTCAAATCCCTGGTTTTTACATTGTAAAGGCCTTTGGCTACGCACAATAAATTGATTGCATTGCTCATTGCTCATCCCTAGCTTTAATATTTACCTTAAGAAGCAGGTTTTTGGTTCTGCAAATGGGTCTACTCTAAGCAAGTTTAAGTCCGGAGCCAATCTATCATTATTATGCCACCAGTGTAGTTCAATGGAACTTACTCCTAGGTAATAATTGCAGTCAAATTCCAGCATGCTAATTGTTGCAATACCCTTCTATGGCACATCCAGGCACTGGGGTCTCAAATTTCAGCTGCGCCCTGTACAATGCCATAATTCAGCGCCCCCGCACTCTCAGTTCTAAATAATATTTGTGGTACCCCAAGGCCCTGTGTGCCTAGCGCTACCAAACCGTTCACACTCCCCTAATCCTCCTTGGTCCAGGCACATGTAAACATCGCTACCTACAAAGCTTGTCTTGGCCATGATGGCTTCAAAATTGACCACTACACCACTGTTTGTGTGTGCATTCCTTTGTGTGCACTAAAGAGATATCTCCTGCCCTTGGAAGTGAATGAGAAAGCCTGTATGGGAGTGATTAGAAATGTGCACACATTTCAACAACCGAATCCAGTAAAAATAGCTGAAAGGCAATTCAACAGAATTAAAAAGAACCGCACATCTATTTGGTGTTTACAATAAGTGTATAAAGAGCAGAGCTTTGCATTCAGGCTTTCAAAGCACAACAGCCAGACTGCACAGAATCTCTAATTCATTATCCCTGCCAATCTTTACTGGGATGTGAAGACGACATTGGCACACATTAGCCAATTGATTTGCTTCCTTATATTCACCCTTAACCAATCCTAAGGTGAGTCTGACTACATAGCTGAAGGAGGGCGATGGTTGTTTTTAAAAACAACTCTCCCTAAACATTCCTCTGTTCACTGTGCTGCATGTTCAGTTAAATAACTGCATGCCTTTCCCCTCAAACAAGCTGAAATAATGCACATTTGCAGAGAAATGTGTTGTCAATATAGAAAACAGCAAGCTTAAACAAACCATGTCAGAGCTGATCAACATACCTTGAAATACTATTGAAAGTAACAGTACCATCTGGTGACAAAATAAATTGAACTTTTCTTGACTACTTGACTGTGATCAGTTAGACCTTTTCGCGGGCAGCGATGCAACAATTCCCCCTAAACCCCTCTTGATTTATAATTTTTTGAACCCTCCGTTGTAGTCATTTTGTAGTCATTGCCTGGCTCTGATAATATAAGGAGTGGCTTCCTCTACCATGACGGTCATTGGTGTCAAGAACAGCCCAAAAGAGACCACAGGTATGAGGAGATGCCTGGAAAGAGACTGCCTTCAGTCAGCTGCCCAAGGGAAAGCAATACTTGGGGAGCCAGACCCCCAGAAACTGCTACAAGCAGAAAGAGAGGCAGCAGCTGGAGCATATTATTGCTACTCTTAATACTGTAATATTGAACATGTAATTTTAGTGCTTTTAGATTGAATTTTCGCTGGTTTTCATTGTAAGCCACTTTTAGTATTAAGAAAAAAAGCGGGCTACACATATTAAACCTAATCTCCACTAATCTAATCATAGCTCAAGAGGCATGGAAGGTAACTGCTGCCTTTTAGAAGTAATCCCATTGCCAAAGTTTACTGCCAATTATTACACACTTGGGGGCATATCAACACTTACACACACCTGACTTACACGGTTATAATAGCCACTCCTTCTCAGGAAACTTGGGGAAATATGTACCTTTCAATGGGCACTATACGAAATAATTAAAGAAGCATAACTAGGTATTAGGGGACGCTGGTGGCACTGTGGTCTAAACCACTGAGCCTCTTGGGCTTGCCGATCAGAAGGTCGGCGGTTCGAATCCCCATGACGGTTCCTGCTCCTGCCAACCTAGCAGTTCGGAAGCACGCCAAAAAAGTGCAAGTAGATAAATAGGTACCGCTCTGGCAGGAAGGTAAACGGCGTTTCCGTGTGTTGCTCTGGTTTCAGTGTTCTGTTGCATCAGAAGCGGCTTAGTCATACTGGCCACATGACCCAGAAAAAAATGTCTGAAGACAAACGCCGGCTCCCTCGGCCTTTAAAGCGAGATGAGTGCCTCAACCCCAGGGTCATCTGCAACTGGACTTAACTGTTAGGGTCCTTTACCTTTTAAACTAGGTATTAGAGCAAGATAGTCAACATGGTGCCTTCCAGATATGGTTGGACTACAACTCCCAGCATCCGTGACTATTGAGCATGCTGGCTGGGGCTGGAGTTGTAGTCCAACTATAACTGGAGGGGCACCATGCTGGCTATTGTGTCTTTGAATTAAGTCCGAATTGATAATCCATTGTTACTAATTGGTTGACAAACTAAAATAGGAGCTGCAATATGGAGTGGGTTTACAAAAGGATGATGTGGGCCAACTACGGTTGGATTTGATGTCGAAGTTCACAAAGCTCAAAGCGTCATAAACCATGGTTAGTACAAACTATGGTTTGGTATGATGCTTGAGTTGCAACCAACTCTGCTGATTGACTTAGATGTCAAATTCCCCCTCTCTGTCCCTCCCTTCGTTAAATTATTCTGGGGTGAGTGTGTACTTGCCTGTACTAGAAAGGAATGGGGCAAGAGATGCATTTGTGCCTCTTAATTTTTAAGGGTTTTCTGCCATGAGCAGAACAACAAAAGGATCTACATCTCAAGGATGTTGTTAGTTTACACATGATAGAGATTTACGCAAACAGCTTTTGTTTATGAAGGGACAGCTGAGTGGAACAGTAGCAACTGTTCCTCTTTGCAGCGAGTGCCATTCTCAGCCTGAGGATTGGTTCCTACAAATTGTAGTGTTGCAGAAGACAAGTGGCTGCAGAATCAAAATGTTCACTCTACGGAGTTACTCAAACAGAAGCAAATGCATGCTTTGTACAGAAAACTTTTTCAGAACAGTGCTATTAAAAGTATATTTTGTTAAATTAGTGCTTTTATTTAAAAATATTTACAGTGGTACCTCTGGTTACGTACTTAATTCGTTCCAGACGTCCGTTCTTAACCTGAAACTGTTCTTAACCTGAAGCACCACTTTAGCTAATGGGGCCTCCCGCTGCCACTGCGCTGCCGCTGCGCAATTTCTGTTTTAATCCTGAAGCAAAGTTCTTAACCCGAGGTACTATTTCTGGGTTAGCGGAGTCTGTAACCTGAAGCATATGTAACCCGAGGTACCACTATACAATGCATTTGCACAACTAGGGATGGCAGAGGTAGTCTGATGAAGAAGGATGATTTGCAAGGGGTTTGGTGGGATGACAAATCTAAAATGAGGCCAGGTGGGAAGGGGGAAGGGGCAGTTATACAAAACAACTGTGAAGAAGAACAAGAATTGAAATGTTGAACTTGATGAATGACTCAAGCATCTTTTATGCATCATCTATACTAAATTTATTCCAAATCTTTTTAGACCTCATTTACAACAATTTTTCAGCTGTTACCTACCCATACAATGGGTAAATTCATTTTTTTATGTGCCCAGGATTAACACGCTGAAGCAACAGAACATGGAGCCATGCCAAATTGAAAGCAGATCAAAGTAACACTATTTGAAAACAAGGACAATAGGCGGGTTTGGATGAAATGCTAAACCATAGTTTAGTGTTCTAAGAACAAGCCTAGTAGAAACTCGAGCTTCCACACTTTTCTTCCTTCTCTAGTGCAAGCATTAAGCTAAGGCTGCATGGTTATTGAAAAAGCATAAGGCACGATCCAGCTGGAATGATTTCAATTTAAAGGAACACATGTGCTGTATTACCTATGCCTTGGTTCAAACCTGGTTTCAGTTCTGTGCTTACATGCCTTCAAGTCCCTCACTTCCACTATAACCCACCACAATTCCTCCCCGCCCTTAGCCTGTCTCTTAGACTCTTCTGTTCATCAAATATGGACAGTGAGGGCACACCAAGGCATTATCAGTGACTGCTTCCCAGATGCGCAATTCACTTCTCCTGAAGTCTGACGAAGACCGATAACTCTGTCAGAGGATGGCATATGATATTTTTATATAGCCAGGCACTTTGTTCCCAAGTGGATATGTACAGGGTTATTTTAGTCATATTTTCCTATTTCTAATACATCTCAGATGTCTCTAATACAGTTCAGATATCTGGGTCCATTTTATGACGTTATAAATGGCTGCAGTTACTGGGGAAACATCAAAAGCATCTGCTGAAGGTTGGTGCAAGAGAACAAGGATGCTTCCATTCTGATAAGCTGCGATGGGGGCCAAACAGGAAGTGCAATGGGGAGTACTTCATAGAAGAGATACTTTTCCATTGATGTGATGGTGTAATAGTGCTCCGTCTCCTAGGACTAGCTAGTCCCACTGGATTAGTGAAGGGGGAAGCAACAATCACCTTTCTAAACTGAAGGTTGCAGGTGACCAACACTCTCAATCAGAGCAGCTCTCAGCCACAACTCTATTAATGTGAAAGTGACATTAGACACAAGCTAGACTAGGATTGCCAAAAGTTATTGAGCTTTTTTTTTTGTCAAAGTTGTTTTCTTTGGGATTTTTAAAGCATTTTTTTTTTAAATAAAAAAATATCGCCCTACTTGCCATACATCCAATACATTTTGCCGATTCAGCAAAAATCCACCAGGATGCCATTTTGCAGCCCAATTCCTGGTTGTGTCTGGGAAAACCCAGACATATGGCAGCCCTTGATAAACTGATATCTGCAATATCATTTTTTGTTAGTTTCTGAAATATTTAACAGCCTGATATATTTCATTGAACACAATACAAATCTCCCAAAACAAAAACAGATTTAGTCCCTTCGGATATACAAAGACCTAATCACGGAACTGTTAGGGTTGTATCACAGTTTTTACTCAGAGTAGACAAATTGAAATTAATTGACCTAAATTAGTCATGTCATTAATTTCAATAAGTCTGCTTTGAGCGGGACCAGCACTGGTTACAACCTGTAATTTTCCACCTATATGTAATTGAGGCAGTCCTTTTTCGCAGTCAGGGTTGGATGACCACATCAAAAACTTACATTGTGTCTACAAATGTGCAGGAGAGTTACATACAGTTCAAAATGTTTCCCCCCTAAATTTGTCAACTTACAACTATACTGATTGTGTCATTTGCCCTTGGGCAACTCCAGGGAGGGCAGCAACTAATTTTAGAGGCTAAAGCTGTAGAAATGACTTATTAGGGAAGAAAAGCACCTTGCTATACACATTAAAAACAAATACGGTGTGACTAAAAGCAGGGGGACGTGAGTGGGGCAGTGGGAAGTATTTTGGGGATTGTTTGTCATCCCTGAAAGTCATCGTTGTTTTTCTCCTAAGCCAATTATTTTCTTTGAGGAGGAAATTTGGAAGAGCATTAGAAGGTGGGGGGTCATTTTGCAAAACGTCAGGGACAGCCATGATAATGAGAAAAAACCCAGTGTCTTCTACACACAAATCTTCTTCTTCTGTAGAAGTGTAATATTAATCATTCCATTTGGTTGCTGACAAAAATCTGACAGCAAGTGATTTCAGATCTGAAATGGGTAGACAACAATGAAAGGTCAGCCCTGTTGTGTTCAGAGGACCTAGGACTAATCTGGATGCAAACTAAGCTTAACGGATGTAAGCTTTAATGTTCTGGTTCCTTCCTTGCAAACAGCCACAGACTACTTTTCTTCCTTCCAGTGTAGAACCAGTTTCGAGATGGCGTAGATTGTTATTAACTAGGGGAATTCTGAAATACTGGCCTGGATCTGCCAGGAATGGAATGGCTACAAACAAAACAAGCCCTTGAAATTCTATCAGACAATGGACTGTATCAAAAGAAGATTAGACCAATTCCTGGAGGATAAGGTAATCGGTGACTACTAGCCATGGCAGTATTCCTTTGAACAGCAGTTGTTGGCAATCGCAAGTGGGGAAGGGAGTTTTTACACCCAGGTTTTGCTTAGGGTCTTCCCATAAGCATCTGGTTAGCCATTGTCAGAACAAGATGATTTAGCTGAGATTCCCTTGGGGTCCCTTCCAACTCTACAATTCTATCATTCTATGCTGGACTACTAGTTAAAACTATGGTTTTCCCAGTAGTGATGTATGGAAGTGAGATCTGGACCACAAAGAAGGCTGATCGCCAAAGAATTGATGCTTTTGAATTATGGTGCTGGAGGAGACTCTTGAGAGCCCCATGGACTGCAAGAAGATCAAACCTATCCATTCTGAAGGAAATCAGCCCTGAGTGCTCACTGGAAGGACAGATCCTGAAGCTGAGACTCCAATACTTTGGCCACCTCATGAGAAGAGAAGACTCCCTGGAAAAGACCCTGATGCTGGGAAAGATGGCGGGCACAAGAAGGGGATGACAGAGGACAAGATGGTTGGACAGTGTTCTCAAAGCTAACAGCATGAGTTTGACCAAACTGTGGGAGGCAGTGGAAGACAGGAGTGCCTGGCGCGTTCTGGTCCATGGGGTCACAAAGAGTCGGACACGACTAAACAACAACAACAACAATGCTGGACTACAATGGGCTTTTGGCCTGATCTAGCAGGCTTCTTCATATCTTATTTCTACCTCTATTAAGAGGTAGGATTCTCTCCCAGTTTAATATCTTTTGACTTCACTGTTCCCACCAAAGACTTCATCAGCCTATCACTAAAGGGGAAGTGTGGCTGTAAACAGCCCGGCTGGTGTTTATTTTGGGTCTGCTGTAATGAGAGCAAATGATAAATCTTTTTGCTGAAAGCCAGCTGCCTCATTTTTAACTCTGACTTTCCCCACTTCCTCCCCCCCCTCCTTTTTCATTCAAGCTAGAGTACAGCTGCAGTAAATGTGACTCCTCGCAAGATGTGCAGATGTTAATTGTACTGTAGGACACCAAGAAACGTTTCAAGATTCTTGTAAGTGCTGACTAAAGTTGCGCCGTCACCCTTGGTTCCTCCCCCATTATCCTATTCAGCAACATCAGCGCCTTCTTAAACATTGTAAGAAAATAATAACAATAATCAGCACATCTGCAAGTGTTAATGGCTAGGTCTAAATGTGTTACTAATAAAAAGGAATTCTATTCAAGTTCGTAGGAGGTTGATTTTTTTTTTAATCGTCCAAAGACATATTTGCTCCCTGCAAATGGGCTTAATGCAGCCACAATTTCTTATAATACTGAGAATTAGTGTTATTTATTAATTTATTATTTGATGGCAACACATACTTTCCTGGCCCCAGAAGGAACTGACAAAGAAAATGAGAAAGAAAATCAAATATCTGCTCCCAAATTAGTTTAAAAAACAGTAGTTAAATATTAACTGAAAAATCTGACCACACGCATATTTGAAATTAATGATATGACATCAAAGCACTACCTACATACTTAATTGGGTGTATTTTAATAGGACTACTCTGACCCAAGTTTGTGTTAAAAGATATCCAGGCAGCAAACCCTCTATATTGAGTATCTGAACTGTTGTGATGTCATGGAATGCCCAGAAATCATCAAGACATCTCCCTTTCTCTCTCTCCCCTCTATGATAATTTAATTAATAACCATGACAACATCTCATGCTTATTTTTCACACAAAATTTACAAAGTATAAGCCAAGGTATAACTTGCCCAATGTGACACTGCATCGCTCCCATAGTATAAAGTAGAGCAAGTGTAAGGTAGCACATATCACTGAAGAACCAAATGTTGCAGCAAACAAATGCAGAGGTGGGGACATACAGGAAAAACAAAAATACACTCCCCCCAAAAAAATTGGTGATAGGAAGAGATTTCCCCCCCGGGCCTGGGAAAGACATTTTGAAACTTTCCCCCAACAGTAATAACTTGTGCCTGAGCTAAGAAATACTATAGGCCTCTTCTCAGCCATTTTACATGCCATTTTCTTTCTGTACCTCTCCCCATTAAGTAGATACAGTCTTTCCCTTACATCTGAACCACAGAATTATAGAATTGTAGGGTTGGGACCCGAGGGTCATCTAGCCAATCCCTCGCAGTGCTGGAATCTCAACTAAAGCACCCATGACAGATGGCCGTCAAACTTCGTCTTAAAATAGGAGTATAGCATCTAGATCAAGGGAAGTAATAGTGCCACTGTATTCTGCTCTGGTCAGACCTCACCTGGAGTACTGTGTCCAGTTCTGGGCACCACAGTTCAAGAAGGACACTGACAAACTGGAACGTGTCCAGAGGAGGGCAACCAAAATGGTCAAAGGCCTGGAAACGGTGCCTTATAAGGAACGGCTAAGGGAGCTGTGCATGTTTAGCCTGGAGAAGAGGAAGTTAAGGGGTGATATGATAGCCATGTTCAAATATATAAAAGGATGTCACATAGAGGAGGGAGAAAGGTTGTTTTCTGCTGCTCCAGAGAAGCGGACACGGAGCAATGGATCCAAACTACAAGAAAGAAGATTCCACCTAAACATTAGGAAGAACTTCCTGACAGTAAGAGCTGTTCGACAGTGGAATTTGCTGCCAAGGAGTGTGGTGGAGTCTCCTTCTTTGGAGGTCTTTAAGCAGAGGCTTGACAACCATATGCCAGGAGTGCTCTGATGGTGTTTCCTGCTTGGCAGGGGGTTGGACTCGATGGCCCTTGTGGTCTCTTCCAACTCTATGATTCTATGATTCTAAAAACCTCCAATGAAAGAGAGTCCACAAAGTCCTGAGGGAGTCCACCTCCCTCTCATTCTTTTGTTAAAAATCTGGCAGTCATGTGCCATCAAACTTCCACCCTGAATGCTCAGTGTTTCCTGCACCTTCTTTTGCTCCTTGCTGTGCAAGTTATGGCCAGAATCTTGGTACAGTTACAAATGACTTCGCTAAAAATCAGAAAAGGCAAGGAGAAGGAAGAAAACCATCAGCACAGTCTATAATATTGTTTAAAGCCTCTATTCACAGAGGAACACCCAAAGTAGATTTTCACTGTTAATGTTCTGCTTAAGGGAAGAGGCAGGTTAAAAGAAGGAAAATAAAGGTAGTGGGGGAAACTACTAGCAATACAGTGGTACCTCTGGTTACATACTGTACTTAATTTGTTCTGGAGGTCCGTTCTTAACCTGAAACACCACTTTAGCTAATGGGGCCTCCTACTGCCGCCGCGCCGCCACTGCCCAATTTCTGTTCTCATCCTGAAGCAAAGTTCTTAACCCGAGGTACTATTTCTGGGTTAGCGGAGTCTGTAACCTGAAGCGTATGTAACCTGAAGCATATGTAACCCGAGGTACCACTGTAATAGCTTTCCAGCTTGGACACTGGAAAGCAAATGGAAAGGGGTTGCCATGCAGCAAGGGTGGCCACCCTGAGAGCTGTATGTGGCCCCTAAGCCATTTCTGCCAGTCCCCGACAATTTGACCATGCCAGTTTTTAAAAATTATATACTGTACTTCTCCGTGTAGAAGACAAGCTTGTTTTACTAAAAAATGTTAAAAATCGGGGGTCCTCTTATATAGGGATACTGGATAGGGGGGACGTGGGACTGGTTGCTGCCGTGAGCCGGAGATTGTCAGCAGCTATTGGACGTGTCAGCGCCTATTGGTGACTGTGGCAAGGGCTGAAGTTGATTGGCTGTCGCTGTGGCAATAGGGTGGGCGATTGGCGGCTTATGCCGGTGAGGTGACAGATGAGGTAGCTTTCGCAAGGTGTGCGAGTGGCAGCGTAGGTTAGTTGTGTGAGCGATTTTCAGCAATCCCCCCTAAAAAAAACAACTCAACAACTGTGGGCCACCCCCACCCCCACCCCAAGAAAAGCTCAGCAACTCTTGGCAATCTCCCCCCAATTTCTTCAAAAGTTGGATAGCCTTTGTCAAACTCTGCTGCTCTCTATCCTACATTTTAAAATATTTCTTAATATGATTTAGTTGGCAACACTTGAGTTTTTATCTGCTCTGACCTGATTGCTTTATCTTTTTACTGCTATTGCTTGTTCTGTTTACTGTTATATCAAATGATTACTTTTTATTGTCTATTTTATTGTTATTAGCTGTCCTGGACATTTTATGGTGTATAAATTATTACAAACAAAACCAAATAAAGACCACCACCTTTTTCTCAAATTGAGCTGCAAATGGAAACAGGAAGCCGATAATGATTTTGGCAGCGGTTGAGACAGCTAGAGAAGAATGACTGCCGAGATGTAGAGTTTTGTAGATTGCTCCCTCTAGCTAGGCATATTTATTCGAAGTAAATTCCGTGCCACGTTGGCTGCACAGACACCATAACTTTAAAGCACCTGACTTCCCACAAAGATACCTGGGAACTGTAGTTTGTTAAGGTTGCTGGGAAGTGGAGGTCCCTGGATCCGTTGGGTGAAGTC
The DNA here is from genome assembly GCF_965112155.1 of Podarcis liolepis. Classification (NCBI taxonomy): domain Eukaryota; kingdom Metazoa; phylum Chordata; class Lepidosauria; order Squamata; family Lacertidae; genus Podarcis; species Podarcis liolepis. Next base: position 26,880,434 of record NC_139560.1, on the reverse strand, counting down.
ATATACTTTAAATGAATGGTGTGTACACAGCTTCCCTTCCATTCAAGGATGATTACTAAAATCACTCAACATGGCTTAAGAACTGTTTAATGCCCTAAATGGCTTGGGCCCCAACTATCTGAAGGAGTGCTTCCTTTCAGTTGCTCCAGTTTGGGTATTAAGATCAGCAGAGGAGGCCTTGTTTGTAGCCCTGCCGCCCTCAAAGGTCCAAATGGCTCGTGACCAGGGCCTTCTCTGTGGCAGCCCCCAAACTTGAACTTCACATCGTTTGTCAGCTGCTGTTGACATTCCTGCTTACCCTGGCCTTTGGAAGCACATTTTTTTCGTTGTCCTCCCTGTAAATGGTGCCATCAGTTTTACCTGTTTTTATGCTTCTATTGTTTGTTTTTTAATGGTATGTTGATTATTATTCTGTCATTGTATTTTGGTTTACGCAACATAAACTAGGACCTTATGATGAAGGGCAGGTAAGAAATACCATAAATAAATAAATACAATGTAGCTTCCTGGTCAGAGTTTAGACTGAAGTGTTGAAAGGTGATACGTTTCTACTTTTCAGTGGACTTATGGTAGAAATGGGGCCTTTTATCCCCATCAGGCATTATGACCATAGAACAAAAAGGTGGTAGACTTGGATTAACACCGAGGAGGAGGCTGTGTTATTTTGTATTTGATAAGTGGTATATGGCAACCACATTGGACAGGTGGGAATTAACTCCCATGGAGATTCATCGGTAACCATCTTTGCTCTATTTTAGAAAGAAAATGAAAACATTTTCTTTTTATTTCAACATGCAACACATGTGAAACTCCAGTGCTATTTTAAACTGGATTATTGCTTCCTTTACCTGAGTTTGCTTTTGTTTTTTGAATCAAAAAATGTATTTTGAAACTGTTGTGAGCTTTTAGATTTTTTTCTGTTTCTGGGTGCTCACATTATTAATTACAACAGTAATAGCGGCAGTATTAATACTTGTGTGTTTTGCTTTCACTGAGCTCTGAATTGATTGTCCTGTTATTACTACTATTAGATTAACTTTATAAGCACCAGACATTATGCTTACTGCTTTTTATTTTTAGACCAGAAGTTAAATTATAAATTGTTCTAATTTGTTTTCATTGTTAACTACCTTGGGAGCCATTATAGATGTAAAATAGTCTTTAAGTTGAGCAAGGAAGCAAGTAAATAAATAAATAAATACATATTTCGAGCCGGGAGCTGTATTTAAATTCCCAATTCATAAACAGTGTCAGTTTATTGCAACGTGACTTATGTTTTTGAGTATATAACTGGGAGCAGGATTGCATCCTAAGTGAAAAAGATTTTGCTAAGCATCATCTTCTTCTGTCAATGGGAATATATCTCCTGATAGTTATGCATCTCAAGTATACAGACAGAAAACAGGGAAAGCAAGGTGGCTTGCTTGAAATCTCTCCCCTCCTCCCAAATCAAATAGATGAAAGGATTTCTTGGCACTTGGAAGTTTCCTATGTGCTGTTTAAGATGGCAACAACAGTATAATGTGTTTGCTTCCTTGTTATCTGTGAAGTCCCTTGAGAAACGTTCCCACCAATGCAATATACAAATCAGCTAGGAGGGGAGAAGAGAGATTTGTGGCATCTGTTGCAACACTCAGCCAAAACAGTGAAGAGTGGCTTGGCCCGGATGGTTCCTCAACCAGGAAGGAGCAGCAAACTGAGCTTTACTGGCAGTAGAAACAGATTGGATGCTTTCTTTATTTACCTACTTAACTTCTGCTCCACAACTTCAACAGGTGCTCTCAGAGCAGCTTACCATTTCAGAATATTTTTACATTTGTGTCTCCTACACTCAAAGTAGGGACGTGGGTAGCGCTGTGGGTTAAACCACAGAGCCTAGGACTTGCCGATCAGAAGGTTGGCGGTTTGAATCCCCGCAAGGCGGTGAGCTCCTGTTGCTTGGTCCCTGCTCCTGCCAACCTAGCAGTTTGAAAGCACGTCAAATTGCAAGTAGATAGATAGGTACCGCTCCAGTGGGAAGGTAAACGGCGCTTCCGTGCACTACTCTGGTTTGCCAGAAGCGGCTTGGTCATGCTGGCCACATGACCCGGAAGCTGTACACCGGCTCCCTCGGCCAATAAAGCAAGATGAGCACCGCAACCCCAGAGTCATGCACGACTGGACCTAATGGTTAGGAGGGGTCCCTTTACCTTTACCTCCTACACTCAAAGTACCTATGCCCTGTGGCATTTCATGGATGGCCATATGATAAGTGACCGTTATCCAATGTATTCATTTCAAGGCCCCACCAACCAATGTAAATCATAACAGAATTTACCGAGACGATTGCGCTGGAGAAACTATTACACTTGCTCTCCACCAGCATTCCCAGAGGAGCACTATGAAGTTTTCCAGCATCAAATATTGTTTAACACCTGACATCCTTATTGTATGCAGTTAAGTTTTTGATTCCTCCAGGCGTGAGAAAACTGCATGGTGTTGTATAGGCTCCAAGCCTGTAAGGGGTGGTGCAGCATAGAGACTCACAAACTGAACCACAAGTTCGTGATTTGTATCTACTGCTATCAAGCTCTCGGCTTCCATTCTCCCATTTGCAATATGCAACACACACCCTTCACACTTGATTGTAGGTTTGTGGGTTTGTGTATCAGGCTCTCTCTCTCTCTCCGCTAACCAGCCGCAAAGCGAGAACGTCAATACACAGGGTGCAAAGTACATGAGACAAGATCAAACGCGGCCTTTTGTTCCTTGACCAATGGCAACAGTAACCCTTTGCCCTAATATGCAAGAACATTCTCTTTGGTGCTAGTTTGTGCACAGCAGTTGTGCAGTTCGGATAAAGGAAGCAGGGGGGAAGGAAAACCCATTACCACTCCGTCTGTTTATGACTTAGAAGGAATAAATATGATTGAAATGCAAAAAGCGGCTCTGAGAAAGAGGATGCCTCAATTAATATGCAAGTGATGCATTCTTGCCTTGAATATATTATGAACTTGCAGCATGCTAATATGCCATGCTATCATAAGCACCAGATGGAACGGTAGGCAGTAGATGTCTCATCAAACCTCAAGAAGATGTATTAATGCTCCTGTTCTCGCTCCCTCTCCCCCTCCGCCTTCCTTTCCTTTCTTCAAACTGCAGTCCCTTAGCTTTGCCCATGCTCTTAGGCATTTCTTAACATCTATCACCTGCTCCCAAAGCCCTGGTCTTCAGGGTTACTTCTTCTTCACCAGGTGGTGCCAAAGCATCCCTTTTCAATATATTTTACCTCATAAGGCAAAGGCCACAAAATGTGTCAGGCTGTGCTTACTGAAGAGAACCAACTACAGAAGATAATAGCAGAAGATAAATGATAGATGATTATGGGGGGATACATTTGGTTTCAAGCTAGCACAAATTGGCTTGAATCATGCACAAGCAATGTGGCATCCTCTGCCGTCACCCCACCCCCACCCCAGGTCCCGTTTTCGAAAAAAGGAGGGGCTAAACAAACGGCATGCATATTGGGTGAATGACATGCTCTGGGGGGTTTCCAGTTCCCCTCAAAAACTCTACAGAACACCATTAGGCTCAAGGCAAAACTTTTGTAGAGGTTTATCATAGCCAGTCCAATGCTGAAGGACAAGATGGCAGTCCTCCTCTCCAATCCAAGAAGCTGGCAGCTGAATCTTACTTCAGCAGGTAATGCAACAGCATCCATGTCCCCGCTTGAGGCCAGCAGGCAAGGCTGGGGTGTGTGTGCAGGGCACACCCCGTGGCACAACTGCATCCACCAACATCTCAACAACCCTTCCTGCCCCCTCCAACATCTGGTGCCTGAGGACCAAACTAGGTATGAAGTTACTCATGCCTGTAGCCCTGATTTTCTTTAAAAAAAATAAATATTTGGCATCCACATGAGCGAGAGCTTATGAGCTGGATTACGACTGTAGCGTCAGGGAGTGTTAAACCCTCTGCCTGCACTGCAATTCAAACTAAGCTATGACTCTTACTTACAATGAAAGAAATATATTTAACAAAGAAGAACTTTTAATGTCAAATACAGTGGTACCTCGGGTTACATGCACTTCAGGTTACATACGCTTCAGGTTACAGACTCCACTAACCCAGAAATTGTACCTCGGGTACCTCAGAACTTTGCTTCAGGATGAGAACAGAAATCGTGCTCCGGCGCCACAGCAGCAGCAGGAGGCCCCATTAGCTAAAGTGGTGCTTCAGGTTAAGAACAGTTTCAGGTTAAGAACGGACCTCTGGAACAAATTAAGTACTTAACCTGAGGTACCACTGTGTAGAATCATGACCACCATGGCTGAAGATGAGAATAATGGCATGTCTAGCTTGGCCCCGGGCTGGTTGTTTCACTCTTAATTGGAAAGCCAGCCCTGGCATCCTTTATAGGGGCTCAGAATTCCAGTAGATCCTAGTGGTCTATCCAACTGATAGTGATTTGTCTAAGAATCATGAGCCAGTTGATCAAGGTCATTATTATTTCAGGCTCACAATCAGAATTTCTAGCCCCCTCTTGCTCCACTTAAATAATGGTCATGCTTTTAAAAATGAGTTTGATAGGTAAAATCACCTATCCACTTTTCAAAATGGACCAAAAATGCAAACAAGCAACCCTTCTGTGCAATTCAGAGTGTTTAATTACTATATAACATCATTGTCCAGATTTTTTAAATCTTAATATTAGGTCGACATTGCTAAAAACTCAACCCAGGATAGTTGCTCAAACTCACAATCTAATAAAGAATAAAAAGCAAAGTTTTTTTTATGTTTGTGCATTGTGAATTATGTCTACTTCATTCAGTTTGATTTGTGACATTCAAAATGCACTAAAATATTGGATCAGTATGATTAATAAAAGGCCAGCTTGAGATTGCTTATTCAGGACAAAATCTGCAGGAGTTTCATTCAAACTACAGCAGTAAGGATGAATGTTTACTTGACTCTGTTGTAGTAAGGAATAGAACAAAATTAAATAAGAACACCTATATCGGATTTGCAAGACGGAAATGATATATTTAAAACACAGTTGCTGATCACAGTGACAAAAAAGCTACTTCGATTTTGATGTAGCAAGCCTTTGTTTCAGAAGGAGAATCCCCACTGGGTCATCCATCAGAGTACATATTGTATATCTAGAGTGGCAAGAAAGCAAAAACATTTACTGCTGAAAAATGCTAAACACTTCTGACAAAACTATTAAGCATTTTTGAAGATTCAAGAAGTGAAACTTTCCCCCTTAGATTTGTGCCAGAACCAAGCACATCTAGAAGGACTTGGTGTGTGTGTGTGTGTGTGTGTGCTGATCTAAGGAATAAACAAGTGTTGTCGCCTCCTAGCTACCTCAGAGCTAGAGTGGGATGGCAGTAGGCTTTTTTTTTTTAAAAGGACTTCTTCATCCCAAACATGGGGATTGGCTAGAGATAAAAAATTAGAAGCCACACATTTGGACAACTTGGATTACACTAAAACGTCAAGCCACAAGGTGGTGCTCACAAACTAAAGACCTATGGGTAATCACAAAGAACAATGGTCTCCGTAAAATAATTTTCTGCCCAATGTTGGCCACATCCACACCATACACTTAAAATGCTACAATACAACTTTAATAATCATGGCTCCCCCCTAAGGATTTTGGGAACTGTAGTTTATTAGGGGTGCTGAGAGTTGCTAAGGGACCCTTATTCTCCTCCTCAGAGAGCTAGAGGTCACAGAGTAGTTTAACAGCCATCAGCTCTTCCCAGCCAACTCTGAAATTGTAGATCTGTGAGGGGAATGGGGTCTCCTGACAACTCTCTGCACCCTTAACAAACTAGGTGCTAGGCTTCTTTGCAGGAAGCCATGATTGTTTAAAGTGGCATGGTACTGCTTAAATGTATGGTGCAAATGGGACCTGTGTGTGTGTGTGTGTGTGTGTGTGTGTGTGTGTGTGTGTGTGTGTGTGTGTGTGTATATATATATATATATATATATATATATATATATTAGTAACATTAGTAAATCACAAGTGCAGGAATTCATCCAATGTCACCATCTATTCTTTTTGCTCGACTATTTGGAGTTATGCAGGCAAAAGAAATAATTCATGCCCTGAGCTAACAAACTGTTATGGACTGAATAAAGGTCACCAAACTGAAACTGAATCCAGATAAGACAGAAGCTCTCTTTTGGCTTCTCAGAACAATGTGGCAAGACAAGCAGAAAAGGCCTCAAGGGGTGGGGTGCTTTTAGATTAGGAGTCTTAATTGCGTGAGGATCCCCTATGGAAAAGACTGCGCACTGTATAAGATGCATTAGAACACAGGGAAGCAGACACAAGCCAAGCGATAATGCGGGCAGGGCTTGTGTTGCTCCTTCATGGCTGAAACACCTGAAGAGGTGTGCACATTTGTTTTTGAATACCTAGACCACATCTGAATCTCAGAGAATGTTAAAACTGTGTCTGGCTCACTAACCATAATATCTCCCCTCCCTCCTACTGGAAGACAAGTGTCTTGCTACCATCACCCTTGCCTAATCAACTTCCCAAATTAGTTCCTATGTTGCACTGTGTGTGTGTGTGTGTGTGTGTGTGTGTGTGGAGGGGGAAATCTTGAGGAGTCCAGAGATTGTTTATCACACAGAAGAATATTAAATCCCTAGCACTTCCAGCCGAAGGGATCTGGAAGCAGATGATGGGAAGGAATTGCTGCCTGAGCCCCTGGAGAGTAGGCTGAGGAGAGCAGGCATGGTGCTTTCTGATGTTGTTGGTCTACAAAATCAAACCTAACCAATGCTCAGGGGTGATGTGAGTTGCAGTCCAACATGCATCCACATAGCAACTTGTTGGCTACCCCGGGGTAGACAATGTTGGGCTAGATGTCACAGATAAGGACAATTAACAGCATCCTATACGCAGCTGGTATAAAATCAGTGAGAATGACTGGCTTCTAGTGGTTCTTGGGCAAAGAAAGCAAACTTGATCCAACTGTTGCATCCTGACTCTAATGGCTGCTACTATTTAAGGTGCTTTTAACTAGAAAGGGCCGTGTGTTTGCTGATTGTTGAACTCATAACATCCCCGTTCACAACAGAGCTCTCAAGAGTCACGCAGCAGAGCTTGCAGGCAGAGCCCAGTGGTTTTTGGTGGGTCCAGGAGTACAACTTATGTATTTTGTGTTCTTTTTATATTGCCACTTTATGTTGTGAACTGCCCTGAGATCTACAGATGGGGTGGTGGTGGTGGTATACAAATTTAATAAATAAATAAAAATAGTAGCTTAGCATGTTTTGGCAGATGCAGAGATGAAGAAAAACAACATGTATAGACAGCAACAGTGGAGTTCGGGGAGGGGCTCTGAAACAGATGCAAATGCCTTTGTCCTTTGCTTTTGTAGCAAATCAGAAAAATATATCTACAAGTATACTTATAGTCCCAGGCAGTTTGTTATCACCAGAGGTGAGTCTCAGTACTTTATAATTTTAGGTAAAATTTTAGACAGGATGGCGATAAGAATTGCGCCAGAAGAAATCAAGAGTGTGGTGGATTTAGTTGCTGCTCTCTGTTGCCAGTTTTAAATTATTGGTGTTACTGTTTCATAGTTTTAAAGCTATATAGCGGAAAAGTAGCATAAAAATTATGTGTGAATATGAACACACACACACACACAACCCAAGGCTACATGGCTGATGATTGCCAAGAATGTCTGTGCGAAAACCCCTTCGCCCAGAAATGCTAGCAATTTCCTCACAGTGCGACCACATGACAGCAGGTGCACAACTAGATCTCAGCTAAGCATATAACTGCAGATGACTGAAGAAAGTCACCAGGCAGAGGGGGAAAGTGACAGGGGTAGAATAATGCTATCAGTGAGAGGTTTTACCTGGGAAAAACAACAGCCCACCCTTTGATGCTGAGTACCTGTTGCTTTTTCCATGCGTGTGTTCCCTTTTTGATGTATGTATTGACGTCTTTGTTCTAAAAAATATGCACCACCAATGCCTATTATGCTGTTGAATGGAGAGGAAGAGAGAGCGAGAACTGAAGATGAGTGACCTTGACCTATATAGATAACGTAAATACTGATGGAAATGGGGTAGTTATTGTTATGATGGTGCAGGAGGACAGATATTGTTAGAAGATTATTTGCTTATAGCTCAGTAAAATAAAATAATAGCTGGCTTGTAACCAAATCTCTCTCCCATCTCCACTGCAAAAATGGAGCAGCAGTGGACAAGAAAGCAGCAGCATACTCCAGGCCAGGCATAGGCAAACTCCGGCCCTCCAGATGCTTAGGACTACAATTCCCATCATCCCTAGCTAACAGGAACAGTGGTCAGGGATGATGGGAATTGTAGTCCCAAACATCTGGAGGTCAGGAGGTTGCCTATGCCATAGAGGCCCTGTGGCATCTATGAACCCGGGGCTACAGAAATGTATGCCAAATACCAATTGTAAACTTTCAAGGTGTTTTTTTTTGTGTGTGTGTCAGTTAGGCCTCTGTGAGAAACTGGATTGAACAGGCCTTTGGCTTCACCTAGCATGGCTCTTCTTAGGTTCTTTGTGTTTTGATGAGACCATAGCATTTCTCAGGGGAAATGGGGTTTGGTGAGTGCCTACCTAAAAACTACCCACTCATGGACTCAGCAATGGTCTTATCAAGTAACCATTCTGAGCGAAGATGGAATTGGCTGAGAAATTAGATTTCAGTGAGTTCGGACATGAACTGGTGTGATTCACACCTCTCAGATTACAGAACTTTGGGCTCATCCAGTCTGCTTGTCCCATGGGCTTTCCCTTGAGGAAATCAGATCTTTGTTGCTGAATCAGAGCAAATGCCCATCAGGTTTCCTATGGATTGCTGCATGTCCCAATTAAGGATTAAAAAGTTAGTTTTCCCTGGGGGAGCAGTGGTGAGAACTGAAAACTGCTGGGACGCATGCCTAGAAAGCACAGGGCAAGGAGAAAACTGCTTTCCAGGCACAGAACGAGTGGAGATGTGTACGAGCCCTTAGTCACCCACAGTTCTGAAGCAATTCTCAGGTCAAAACCACCTCCCCTCTGACCTGCATCTGGAATTGACAGTGTTTTCTGGCTTTATGCTGGCAAGTGAAGACACACCTCTTTGCCCATGCCCTTGTCAAGAGGTAAAGGTTTTAACGAGCCATTCAGAAGATAGCGATGGTTGCCTGCTCTGAAAGAGTTCGATTTTGTCAGTTTTATTGGCTGTTTGCTTTAACATTGTGTGATTTCAGTTTTATTGACTTGCACCATTTTCAAGGATGTTTGTATTCCTGCCCTGGGACCATATGGTGAAGGGTGGCTAGAAATATCATAAATAAATACATTAAATACTGTATGAAAAAATGTGCACACTGGGAGAAAGTATGTTTAGCAATCCATGTTTAAATATGTATTTTTTCATGCATATTTCATGCATGTAAACACGTGCAATAGTAACATAGTCTAGAAAAAAGGCTTTATCATTCATCCCTGGGACAGAAATGGAATGAATGGGCATGGCTATTATATCATGTCAGTACCGAGTAAAGACGGTTATTTGCACAGGCCTTGGTGGGAGGCATAATGTCAGATCAGGTATTTTTTAGGTTGTAATTTATCTGCTGTTTTATGTTGATATTTATGTTGTCATTTGCTGTATATCTAGTGTTACCCACACTAGAATTGCTTTTTGCAATGACAAGTAGGAGAGAAATAAACTAGCCAAATGCCCTACTTGTATGTTTCCAGTGGCTTCTCAGTGACATTAGCAAGAAGAACATGCACAGAGTGCACTTTAAATTCAACCCTACATTTTAAATGTTATGAATGGCAAAGCAGTCTATCTACACAGCCCATGTGGTAAGCAAGCAAAATGAAGGAGGAGGAAGAAAAATCAAATGAGCATTCATAACTACATGCATAGTAATATCTCTAGCCGGGAGTGTTAAATCAAATGCATGTTGCAAGTGTCAAGCATATTGTCAGCACTTAGAAGTAAAAAAAGAAAAAGAAAAAAAGGGATAAAATAAAAATCCACGATACAGAAATAAATGAGAAATCTCAGTATATTAGAACTTGCAAACCATGTCATACTATAAAAATTAGGCCATTTTATTACCATGAAAAATTGAAAAACCTTAATCATAAGGGGGGGGGGGGAGATGACAAGCCAAGCCAGGGGAAAAGGTATAGGCCAAAATACATGTGCCACTCATGATCCATTATTTGTCATGCATGAAAGTTATAGTGCTGCTATATAAATGCATTCAAGCCAGGTACCAAAGACTTTAGAGTCGACAGCTTGGAAGCACAGAAAAAGCTTAAGACATGAACTTTGGGCACTATCCAGTAGAGGATTCCTGAGCAAAGCTAGTGCTCATCCACAGGTCCCATTTGCCATAACAAGACATGCACAGGTGAATTTCCTGGTAGGATGACCTTTGTACATTCTTACATTTTACATTTCCATGTGTCATCTAGTTTACAAATGCTCTTTTAATTCTCCCAGATGTAAGACAGTTTCAAGCAAAAGCCTATTGTCTTTGGCCCAAAGGAAAGAAGTTGAGCATCAATAGCAGTGCAACGATACACATCTGATGGAAGAGTAGCCCCCATGCATCCCTTACTTTCTTGCCAGGTTGCTTTCAGGTAAGGACAAATTGATCTGCTTAGATTCCTAAATGTCAAAATCTGGGAATTAAACATTACAGGTATGGCCACAAGCCAACAGAGGCATGATGAAGACACGTGGTTTAAATTAATTTAATCAAGTCCACCTTGCAGTAATTTGCATGCTTGTATGAGAGAGGAGTGTAAAAGAGGTAAAAAGGATATAGTGTAAAGATGTTAAAGTAATGCTACCCCTTCTCGGAGCAAACGGTAAGCAGGTTTTGTATACGCACGTGCAACATTTGATGGCCTCAACATGTTGATGACTTGTACATCCAAATAGTACTATCAAAGATACACCATATATGGGAAAACCCAAACAGAAGCCCAATTGTACATCGAGGAGGCAGTGATTCTAACATGGTTACCCTTCCTGCCTCTGTTCCTTCCCCCTCCCTGGCAGCTGTTAAGTTTTTGAAGGTGTGAGAACCTTCTCTGATGTCCTAATCAGTTGGGAGAAGGTGAAGCTCCACACACAGCTGCCTTAATCAGTCTGAGAGATTAGTGCTGGGAACCTTCTTTAATGTTGAAAATTGTTATTGAAGGGTGGGGCACTGAAATGCTTTGGAGAGGGTGATTCAGAAGCTCGTGCACGGACTGCAGGGCCATGCAATCTAGGCTACCTGGGGGAGTCACTTCACCACTTCTTGGGAGCTTCTAAGTGGCAGACAGAAGTGCATGTCCTGGTGTGTGTGTGTGTGTGTGTGTGTGTGTGTGTGTGTGTATTGCTATTTAGGAATTAAATCATCTTCTCACTCACTTGTGTTTTGTATTGCTTCTGAATCCTTAACATGGGAACCACCTTGCATTTGGCAAGACACACCACCATGGACATATTTTCTACATTCCCAACACCTGCTAAAAACAAAGTGTTCTTCAAAGGAGAGATTTCACCAATTCTGCTGGTTATCAAAAACCTTGGGGAGGGCTTACAAAGAGAAGCTCTTTCTACATCTGCCATCCAGTGAAATGTAGCTATGTTTAAGGAGGCATATTCAATGTAGCAGAGTCCAAGACCATGCAAACAGGAACTGAGCAGGAAGAGCAAACATTCTGAGGGGATGTTTGCTGAGGCCTTTTGCAGGCACTGACATGTACACTGGCCCTCACTGTAATGTATTTGTAAAATGCACATTTCTTTATTACAGTGGTACGTCAGGTTACATACGCTTCAGGTTACATACGCTTCAGGTTACAGACTCCGCTAACCCAGAAATAGTACCTCAGGTTAAGAACTTTGCTTCAGGATGAGAACAGAAATCACCCAGCGGCGGCAGCGGGAGGCCCCATTAGCTAAAGTGGTGTCTCAGGTTAAGAACAGTTTCAGGTTAAGAACAGACCTCCGGAATGAATTACCGTAAGTACGTAACCAGAGGTACCACTGTAAATGTTTTTCTACCCCATCCTTCTGCCAATCTGGAGCACAGGGCACCTTCACATGGTAAATCGTTAAAACCACCATCAAAAATGAACACAACAATAAATACCCAAAGAGGGGGCTGCACCCCAATTCAGAATAAATCAAAGACCACACACTTGCAAAAACAAGGGCATTGCAAACATAAGTACTACGATTTTGAATAGATAGAAATACAACATATCTCAGTGCAATGGGAAAGACTGACCAAGTGGCATGCATGCCTAAGAACATAAGATGATGCCTTCTGGATCAGACCAAAGCCCCATCTGGTTCAGCATCCTGTTTTCCACCATGACCAACAAGATGCTGTTGGAAAGTCCACAAGCAGGACATGAGGACAATAGCCCTCCTTCACTGCTGTTACCCAGCAACTAGCATTCAGAAGCATGGTGTCACCAATCCCTGAGGTAGTATGTGGCCATAATGACTAGCCATTCAAAGTCTTATCCTACATGAACTTGTCTAACTTCCCTTCAAAACCAGCTAAGCTAGTGCTTCTCAAAAGGTGTGGTGTGCCACACTGGTGTGGCAGCAGAGGATGGCAAGTGTGGCGAGAAGATTCAAGGACAATCAATATTATATTTTGGGAATGATTCATGTTATTATTTAGCTGGTAAAGGCTGGTCTGGAGGGAAAGATATACTCCATCAATGGTTCACGTCGGAACTGCACCTTTGCCTGCCAGCCCCTCCCCCACAACTTCAGAATTCTTGGGAGGGGTGTCCCAGATGTTGGTGGACTGCAACTCCCATTATCCCTGACCACTGGCAAGGGCTGATGGGAGTTGTGGTCCCAAATACATCTGGAGACCCCCCAAGATTCTGCACTAGATATTGTTGTGTTGTGGGAGCATATCAGTTTATTTATTTATTTATTTATTTATTTATTTATTTATTGAAAAAAAACCCCACCCTAAACCCTCAAAGCGGTTTATAAAAAATAAAACAAGAAAAAATTGCAACCCTATTTTAAAACATACAAAAGTTAAAATACTGAAACAGATTAAAATTACCTCAACTTTCTAAGCACCTGTGGTACGCTTTTCTAAATGCTAATGTTTTTAGCAGATGTCAGAAAGAGTACAGTGAAGGCACCTGCTTGATCTTAATGTGCTGTAAACTGCCCTGCGATCTTTAGGTGAAGTGCAGCTTGTAAATTTAATAAATAAAGAAATCTCTCTCTCTCTCTCTCTCTCTCTCTCTCTCTCACACACACACACACACACTTAGGTTTTATATCAGTAAGTTAAACTGTATGGTGCTGGGAGGTGTCCTTTATTAAGGAAGACTTCATACTGTCATTCCTGAAATAATGGCATTAACTTGGAACGCACTAGGCACACTACAAACATGAAGTTTATGTTTCCTGCCCCCCATTGCAGCAAACACTCAGAAAAGATTAGATGTCTAGCATGAAAGGTGAAAGGGGACAGAAACACAGCTTGAAAAATATTTAGGCTGATTTCTCCTTGAAAAATATTTAGACTGATTTCTCCAACTTCCAATACATTTTTCCTGGGATCTATGAGGCCAAAGGCATTTGTTGGAACTTTTATGCACTATCAGAACTGCTCTCTTAGAATGAGGCATTAAGTATGATGACCAAAACAGTGGTGCAGTGTTAGCTGTTGCAGGCCTTTAAATATTTCCAGACATACTTTCCACAATTGGCAGAAAACTTGTTTTGTAAAGCACGGAGCTGTCTTGAAGTAAAAGCATAGCAACGGCAAGCTAAAACTGAACTGAGTCAAGTTAATGGTGTTTAAGGCTGTTTGCTGTATAATAGTCTTTATATACATACATAAACTAAAACAAACAACCACCTCCCAAACAGGTGGATCATCCCAAGGTTATGTTGCTGAGACACTAACAATTGAACCTCTGTGGCAATTGTGTTCCCCTTTCTTTAAACATATCATCACTTGCTTGCACTAATGTTAAAACCAGAAAGCCCTCTCTAGTACACAGTGGCTATAAATGCCAAATCAATTTTCAGCAGATAATAAAGTCCATGTTTTACAATCAGCAATGCAATGTTTTACTACCCAAAATGTAAGCTAATAATATATTGCTCTGCTAAATGGAAAATGCAGATACACTGTTAAAAATGGGCCGGCTGTGAGATGATGGATCATTTCTGCTGGGACCCCTTCTTAAAGCTGTGTGCAAATGTTTTGAAAATATCACATGATGTGGCCATGTGTTAAAAATTATAGCCAGTTAAGTTCTCTGCTAAGAAAAATATGTGGGCAATTTATGAAATGCACTCCAGGATGGAGATGTCTTAAGTAAAACCAGATTCTGAAAACAAACCTTTTTTTTTTCTCCCCCTAGAAACATGAACTTAAAAAGTTGCAGCCACATCTGGAGAGCAGAAGTAAAGAAGGGGTGGTCTGACCTAATACTGGCCATCTTCTGAAAGAACAGCATTATTTCTAGGCTACAATGACTGTGATCAGTGGTTGTCCTTTTAAGGCAACCATCCTGAATATTGCCACGGGCAATAATAAAGCATTTTGTAGGCCAACATCTGCTCTTTGAAAGTACGATAAAATGACTGGTAGGCTTGTAACTTTAAAAAAACACACACCACATTTTAGAACAAATACACACAAGAGAAATTAACTGCTGCTGGCATTTTGTGTGTACGTGTGCGCACTTTATTAGAGTATGAACAGCACCATATAGCTTGCATACTGCAAAATCCTAGGCAGGTCTACTCATAAGTAAGCACTACTGGCCTGTATTCAATGTTAGTCATACTCTGAACAGCCTCATTAAAAACAACAGACACAACTAAACTAGGTTCATTCATTTCAATGGGTCTACTCCAAGCGGAATTTAGTTGTCTGCAACCTGCTGTGTTTGATGGGATTTCCTCTAGGTAAGTGGGCACAGGATCACAGCCTTAAAGATGCGTGTTTTTAGATACATTTTAAAGCAGTGTATTTGCCATAATTTATGGCTTAGTTCTTACTACAATGGAAAACCTGTGTCTGGACTGCACTACTTCAGATTGCGGTTAGGGCTTAACACTCTCATGTGAAGAGAAAAATAATAATTCCACGCATATAGAAGACTAGTATATCAGGGAGAAGACCAGGCTGGGATTTTTCTCTTTGATATATTGTCTGCCATGTGCTCCAACCATCACTGTGTTATGATGCAGTCCAGAAACAGATTTTTCCCTAACAGTGAAAAGTGTGCATGCACACGAAAGCTCATACCAAGAACTAACTTAGTTGGTCTTTAAGGTGCTACTGGAAGGAATTTTTTATAGTGAAAACTAAGCTACACAAGGCTCAGGAAAATCTCTGGCTGCAAAGCACGTCATAACGCTACCTTCCACATATCTAAATGAATTTTGAGACATCTACGCCACTCCTATTTCTTAGCAGCAGCAGCAGCCCAGGCATAGGCTTCCAAGATACAGCAAATCTTCATAGCCAATCACACTCAGTAGCATTCACTGGCAGGTTTGAAGTGATACCTTAGGAAAATGCTATGACTGCACTCGCTGCTCACAAAGCCAGAGAAGAGGACATTTAACACAACGTATTTCCAGAAATGCAAGAATCCTGAGTGTCTGAATTGCCTCAAAGGATGCTTCTCAAAAGTCAGTGCATGTGCACAGCCACAAAACTGCAACAGCGTAATATCAGATTACATTAAAAAAATGCATCATTTTAATCTCCTGAAAATAATATGCTTATTTTTAAAATACAAAATCTCTCCCAGATGGCTAATAATGCCCATTTTGTGGGGGGGGGGAGGAATACCAACAACACAATAATAAAAGGATGAAATATGCTGTGAACAGATTGAGAGGCAGTGCATCCTAAAAGAGGGGGGGGGGGGAGAGAAGTACAGATGGGTGTCAAAAATAGCCAAGTGTCAGATCTGCTCAAGTATCTCCATTCTGGCACATGCTCCCAGTCACAGCTGTTAGTGTATTCTCTGTATCCAAGTGCAAGGTTTTCTAACACTCAGAGCTGACATTAAAAGAGAGAGAGAGGGAGAGAAAGGGAGAGAAGAAAAGAGAGAAAGAAGAGAGAGAGAGAGAGAGAGAGAGAGAGAGAGAGAGAGAGAGAGAGAGAGAGAGAGAGAGAGACCTACCACTGGGCTCTACACTTCATTTCTCTGCCACTTTAAGAACTGGCTGGCAATTAAAAATGTATGTAATTATTAAGTTTGACAGCATTGATAAGTGTACATTGGCGCACGTGTAGCCCAGCACCCCCTTTTTTTTATTAAAGATGCATGACAATTTAACCAGCAGGTAGATTAAGTAATTTGAGACCAGAGGCATAATAATGAGTTTTCAAAATCGCCTGCTCCAGACCTAGACAACAGCTTAAAAGTTGCAAGATGATCCATCCCCAAGACCCAGTGCACGCAAAGGTTACAGAAATTAAACAGTAAGCAACCATTTCCCATATGCACATGCTCACATGCCTAGATTTAAGATACTTCTGTTGTACAAAACAATGCAGCTCTTCACGCCGAAGAATCACGACAGTCCCGGCTATGTTCCTAATGAGGACTACATCCTTCAGAATACAAGATATGCTAATTCCTATTTACAACCGAAGGGTTAAAATTGGCTTTTCCTAGTCCTCCCGTTGTCATCTATGCAAATTAATTTCCCCATATTCCAGCCATACAAATCCTCTTAGCCTTGTGCTCTGAGCAAACAGAGCCTCACTTTGTTGATTCTAGGATTGCAATTGTGACAAGAAACGCACCAGCGAAGGAATATAACCGTGCAGCCACATCCTAAAGGAAAAACATTCTCCAAACAACTGGCAATACCTACATACAACTGTGGTCACAGAAAACTGGCAGATATGGTTTCAAAACACCATCTGTGATGGGTACATACACTTTAGCAAAGGCAGTATCTTTTTCTTTTTCCTCCCCAAAAGAACTGCAGATCACTCAAAGCTTGCTATCTTTTTTAAAAAAATAAAATAAATTAAATTAATTTAATTCCCCGTAGGTTGCTTTAACTATACCTATAATCTAAAAAAGCAAAAAACCTTTCCACCCAAATAATCCATTCTTTCTTAGTTTATAAAAGATCCTCTCTCTTAAACACACACATACACACACACAAATCACACATTCCCCACCAAACACCCTCGAGAAAGCCCTTCACATAATTTATCCTACACAGAAGAAATATTTCCACTGGCAGAGCCATTTATCAATTAAGCAAGAGGTCAAGATCCAAGGATAATATTTTCAGGAGGAAACTGACATGCTAAAAATTTCCACTCCCACAACAGTTTCACCCATTCAGCAGAAATACGTAAGATTTAAGGGAGAAACACAGTTCAGATATTCAGCTGCTGGCAGCTAAAGGCTGCGGATTTAAGTGCGAAGTCTGAAATAATTTGTTGTATTCCCTCTCACTTCATTCCTCTAGCATAAGCAGCTTTTCAAAGAGATCATTTTCAGTGCTCTCCCCATGATCACACAAGTCATCTCTCCCGATAAATCTTCAGGTTTCCAGATACAGGCGTACAGCTCAATCATAAGAGATAGATGGAAGCTATATATTTCTCTCCCTACCCTCTGAGAAACACGCAACCCACAGATTTGCTACTGCCTCTTCTTCATTTCGTATTCAGAATTGCAATGGATTACGCACCGAGTAGTTTAACACACACATACATATATACACAGCTCTCTCCACGCACATGCTACAATTAGCCTCTACAACCGCTCTTCCCAGACGCCAGCCTTTATGCATTCTTCCTGCTATCAGAGAAAATCCAACTATAAAATGACTGTGAGCTTTCTCATTTCCGTCAAGGAGAAAGGGGGGTGTGGGGAGAAAGGGAGAGAGAGAGAGAGAGAGAGAGAGAGAGAGAGAGAGAATCACTCACCAGGCATCTTGAATAAAACAGACCCACTGCAAAAAGGCTCTCTCCCCAAAGCAGGCTTATTTGGGACTCAGCGCCTCCTGTTCTGGAATGAGCAGAGAGACGCAAGGAGGGCCATCCTAACTGGCTGTGGCAGTGTAGCTGGAGGCAGGATGCTGGGCGCCTGCATTTGCCAGGCAAAGACAGATGGAGAGCTGACACTCTGGGTTGCACTTGGAGCAGAAATGTGAATGATGACAGGAGCACATGTGGCCTTGAACCCAGCTCCGTCTCTTCAGGCAGAACAATGACAGCGATGTGTGTGCAAATTATCGCAACCCCCTCAGCTGACTCCCCGTACTGTACCTTTCACAGCAAGTTCCAGAGGACCAAAAGAATAGACAGTAAAATGCAGAGTGATAAAGCACCGAACACTGAATTATTCATTTTCTCCCTCTTTAAAAGTTAACCCTTTCTCTCACAGAAAGCGTCTATTAAAACCAGCGCTTCCTCCCCCCCCCCAATTAACAGCTATAAATTTCAGCTCCAGTGGATTTGGGGGTGTGTGGGGGGGGAAATCTTGAGGTTGCTTCTACAGTTTAAAGTACGCAATGTGAGTGAGCACAGAAGTTTGGGTTTTGTTTTGTGTGTGTGTTTTTAAAGGAGAAGTGGGGGAGAGAGAGAATTTTGCCATCAATGTGTCATTTTATCACAGCGAACAGAGTATCAAAATCATTCCTTTTGTCAGCTTCTCAGTGGCATGTATAAAATAGAACACACTTAGAGGCAGTCCACTTTCATTTTACTACAATGCTTTTAACCCCCCTGGGATTCCAGCATTGATACGCTCCAAACATTTGCCGCTTACTCTTCCTTTACCTTGCATGGTGATCCATGGGGGATGAAAACAAAATCTTCCCTGCAAAGCTTTTTTCAAAAGCTAAACAATCACGTCCTCCAGGTTTCTGCACTCCCCTTAAATGTTTATCCTTCACATGAATAACATATGCCTGGCTAGGTTCAATGCACTCTTCCCTATTAAGCTTTAATGGACACCATGATACATAAAACTACAAGTCTTTGTTACAGTGCTTTATCTAAAGCTGGCTATTTTCCTCTCAGCAGTCCCTCTTCAGTCCTTTGTAAAACATCCTTTGCCTCATAGGAGAAGCATATGCCTGAGTCACATCCCTTCTGCAGCACATTTAGGCTTACAGAAAATTCCAGGAAAAGCAACTGTATTCTAAAGCCCGCCCGCCCCCCAAGAAAAACATATTTTGATCCAAAACAAGAGACAAACATTTTCACAGCTTTATTAGGGTTTTCTTCCTCTCTTTCTGAGCCTCTCTGTTCAAACGTTCAATGGCACTGTAAATCTACTGGGGGCTGGGAAGGAGATGAAGAATTCTTAAATGTTTCTATGTTTGAAGAATCATTTTAGATCTTATTACCTTCTTTTACGTCTCCTCTATATGTTTTGTGTTCATTCTCTCCTCCTCTTCAGGGCACTCAAATCATAAAAATGTTCAGTCCTCATCTAATAAAAAATTGTTTTCAGGGCACAATTTGCATTTAGAAGCAAAGTCGTTTACGTTGAATAAACTGCCAACCTAACAACTACAGTGCCCGTGTATAAAAGCACACGCTAAATTGTCATGCAACTATTGTTGCATTTCAAGGTTGCCTTTTTTTTTTTTTTAAGGGGAAGGAAAAACGCACAGTGGTTCCTTCGTGCCAGCCCTAATAACATAATGGCATCTATTTAGAGGGCAACGCTGTGCTCATCTTGGTCAGATGTCTAGCGTAGCAAGGATTCATATAAGACATTGTTGATGAATCTAGGAGATAAAGCAAGTCTTATAAAGCAGAAGGTGTTACAATTGCCGGCAGCTAACTTTAGAAGACAAAAAGGAAAGAATAGATTTTGGAAATATTTATTCAATATACTGTTTAAGAGAGACCACGACTTCGTTGTTTCTTATTTAAAACACACACACACAAACAGCTATACTTCACATGAAAGGGAGGGGGGCATTTTCACTGTTGGAAAAGCAACCTTTCATCAATGTACAAGCAGAGAAGCAGCTGTAGAAATGGAGGGGGGAATAATAAATCTAAAGAGCAACATATCTCAATAAAATGGTACAATATTCAGTTTTAAAAGTGGGTCTTAATATCAGTACATTGTAAATCCTCAAGCTATGGCTCAGAAAATTGAACACTACCATATGCCATCTGATTATGCATCTTTTCTATGTGTAAAAGGGCTTTTTAAGCTGTTATCTGACTACAGTAATTGCCATTTAAATTGATCCACGTCAACAAAAACTGTATCCCTGGAGATTCTCACCTAGAAGACTACTTATGGAAGGGGCCCTAGCAGAATGCCAGTGCATCTGAGACTACTTCAGCATTTTCTCAAGCAGCCAGCTGCAGGAATCATTTCCCCCCTCTCATTATTTAATACTCTGAGGCAAGCAGCAACCCATTTGGCAGTCCTCCTCAAATAAATATTACTGGATATTTTTTTTAATGCAGCCACTTAAGGATTACTGTAACAATTTTTGTACCACTTAGTTATTTTATTTTTTAAAAAATATAATAAAATAAAGTGAGGCCAAAACGTGTAACAGTGATGGACAATCAATGTCAACAATTCTTTTCTTTTTTAAAAAATTACCATTCTCTATTGGTTGTACACAGCAGATAAAAACATCAGAATAAAAGACTGCAGCAAAAGAAGTATTTTCACATGCAAAAGAACATTGCACCATACAAGGATTATATGCCAGAGACAACACAACAGGCTTGAGGTTATCTTATAAAAGGTTATTATCTTGTGTATATTTAGCCAGTGAATTATCCTGCAGATCGTCAAACTGCTTACAAAATAAAGTCAAATGATCCCACATGACTCCCCACAGCCAAGGCTGTCTCCAGGCCTCCACCCTACCCCCCAAAAAAATATCCATTTGCAAAATTAGATTTATTTTGGACTTTAGATAGTTGTTATTCCATCACAGTACCCATAGGGGGAAAATGTTCTCATACGCCAGAGCATTAGGCCTGTAACCCTATGCGCAATCATGTGCAGTGAAATTAATGGGACATGCAAGCATAATAAACAGTGTGCAGGTCCAGGATAGCAGTCTCCAGCTCTGAAGCAGGCATTTTTCTCTTGCTTGCACCTGACTTACCAACAGGGACTAAAGTCCTCTCAACTGCCTATGCAGCTAATGAAAGCTCTTTGTTAGCAGCGAAGGAAGAAATTGACTCAAAGCTTTTCTGCAGGCCTCTGCAAGTTCCCCTCTCCCTTCCTAGCAGACTGTTGTGATACACTGTGACTTCACACAGTCGGTATTAAGTGAGTTAATTCAAAGGCATTGAAACCTCATTGATCCTAATTGAAAGCAATACACCCAACCAAATAGTTTTCTACCCCATCTGTTCTGGCCTGCCACCAGCCATTCAGTTCAGGACAATTAATAGTTTCAGATATTCTAACTGACCCAATAAAGGCACTCATTTAAGCAGGACTGCATTAACAAAGTGAAAAACCAAGGGCAAAATGGGTTCAAATGGAGCATTTTACTCCTACTTGGCGTTAACAAAGCTGAATAACGCTTATTCTGACTTTTTATGTGCAAGGCTTGATAAACTGAATGAGAAGGCACTCAATGATCAGGCAACGAGCGTTGATGAATGGTCATTCGGACACCCCCTCATCTCCAGGCAAGGCTATTCCACAAAGTGGGATACCAGTTAGAAAGGGCGAACTCAATAATGTCCAGATTTCCTCACTTGTTTTTCCACTTTCAATCTCAGGCCACCGGCCACCAAATGAGGCTGACATATTGAAAAATAATCTTTTATGGGTGAATGGCAAGTAAAAATAGAGCATTAGCCGGGCTTTCAAACTCTGATCTGCTAAGTTTGTCAGACCCCAAAGATTTGATTTTCCACCCAGCTGGAAGCCGTTAGTGTTTTCACAAGGAATCTTACTGACAAGGCAAACCCACCTAATACATGAGCTGTTGAGTTTTTTGTGGGGAGATTCTATTTGGATGCCTTCCTAACTTTATTCAATAGACTGTCAACGTGATGTACAGTAAACACACTACCACATGAATACATGTATTAATTTCATACAGCTGGCGGTTGTGCTGCCCTACAGTATTTCTCTAATACGTTTATGTCACTTTCCTTGCGCTTAAAATAATAATAATCCGAAACAGTAAGATGAGAATTAAATTTACATGTCACAGTTTTTGGGTTTGGGTTTTTTTGTTTGGTGTTTTTTTTTACAAAAGAGAAATCTGTGTTCTCTTACTGCAAGGACTTGTATTAAAATACTGCATCTGGATTAAGGTAATACAGCAATGTTCCAACAGAGATCAGCCACACAAATAATTGATTTTTCTTTTTAGCACTGCCATGACACAATAACCACACTAAACCTTTTTTTAAAAAAAACACAACAACCCTATCTTTCCTCAGAAACATTGCTAGAATACTAGTGACACATGATTTCAGCTTTGAATGTGCACATTTAAAAAAAATACTCAGCAGATAATGCCAAGAGTTTTCCCTACACACTTCCTTATTGGCAAGGCTTACTCTGCTTCTTAAAATAGCTACAATGGGATTTTAGATCATATAGCTGAGTGAAATGAAGAGAGGGAAACTGTTTACACATTTACTTTACAGAATTGTGTGTGTGTGTGTTTGTGTGAAAGAGAAGTTGCATTTAGTTTGTCAACTCATGAGTGCATGTTGGGATAGGATCCAGGGTGTACCTACCAAACCTTATTTCTAGATGTGTGCCTATGAACAGTCTTAAGTGTATGTCTAAAAAAGGTAAAATATGAATACAACAAACACTTGTGTGTAAACATGTGAACAGATACCATGGCTGACATTGAGTGTCATTAAATAAAATGAGACAGTAACCTCAAGCAGCTGATTTGGGATTTTTTTTTTTGGAAAGTCAGCCCATTGTAAACTATTTAATTTATTGTTGCTGTATTTTCCTGTCAAGGAAGAGAAGAACCTGAGGGAGTTTCAGCCTCAGATGCCCAAATAAGTTGCTAAGACTTCAACTAGGGTGGGGGTAGTACTTGCTGCTGTGTCTTAGTCAGCAAAATGTCTTGACCCAAGAGATGAAGATAGAACTGGATTTGGCTCTGTCAAGTGTAGACATGATGGCAATCCTGGGTTGGCTGAATGTAATGTGTGAGAAACAGTCCTAAAACTATAGAACTGACATTAAGTTAAAATAAACGCACATGTTTAATAAAAGAATCAACTAGGCAGGCCATCATTTGAGCTATCAGATCAGGAGATTAGTCTGGTACACCAAGTGGTAACAGGAATATGAGCCAAATGCAAAAATACTGTGAACTTGGAGAAATTCAGTTGGGCCTCACGTCATAGGTGCTCATAACTTTTCCTGTGGAAGAAAAAGAGCAATAATAATACCATCCCTATTCATACACTGTGGGCCAAAGTTATACTATCTGGGAAGCCTATGGCAGCATCTCAGTTTCCCACCTGTAAAATGAGAACAACAATGGGCTGCGTTTTGAAAGAGGATATGCAACAAAGTTTGTACTCCAGTCTGAAAATTAAAAGCGATCAAGCATACCAAGGAACTTGTGCCTCTTAACAGCAGCAAGAACTACTGCTACAGAGTTGGCCATGGGTCACAAATTTTACTTTCCACTATACAGAATGTTGTATGCAATATTGTAAAGTCTGACAAAATATATATTCCAATAACCAGCAAATTCTAATATCCATTGCTTCAAAACTAGATCAAGTTTGGGATACTAACAGAGCCCCCAAGTGACTTTAATCTCCTATATTTTGACTTAAAGTGCTATTGAAACTAAGCTTCCTCATCCATTTCCTCCCTGCATGCAGAATACCCATTTCAGGGGAAACCTACCAACGTAATTATGCATCATCAGGTCTAATTAGGAAATTCTGCCTTTATATAAATATTACACATTCCCTTTTCCCTCTTAGAAACATTTTGATATTTGTGACGTTCTTTCAGCCTTTAATGGGAGAT
Source organism: Podarcis liolepis (assembly GCF_965112155.1). Classification (NCBI taxonomy): domain Eukaryota; kingdom Metazoa; phylum Chordata; class Lepidosauria; order Squamata; family Lacertidae; genus Podarcis; species Podarcis liolepis. The sequence goes on along the minus strand of NC_139560.1, from coordinate 26,856,418 downwards.
TGCAACATTACCACTGAGAACTTTTGTTTTGTTTTGTTCCAGTGTCACCACCTCCCCGTTTTGACAGATAGCGAGTTAGTTTTGTTAAAATGCAAGGGGTGATAGCGTATGCTCCAGTGAACTTTCCCTCCTCTCGGCACCAGAGACAAAAACCTGCAGCTTTGCTCGGCGCTGGCAGCCATCTGGACAGCTTGCTCTCAATGTCTTCCCCACACCACACTGCAGGCAACATTTCAGGGCTCCAGAGCTCTGTGGAGCTATTCATGACATACCAATTTCACATTTTCTGCTTCTACACTTGCAACAATAAATGCTAATGAGGACTGTGAATGACATTTTTAAAGACAATAAAAAAAAAAGGTCTTAAAATCCCTCGCATATGGAGATACTGTTTTCTAAACTTCACCTTCTGTTGGGGAACAATGTATAATTTAGGAGGGGGAGCAGGGATATAACGGTAGGAGAAAATTTAGGGAGACTGAAGGATAACCAGGTCCTGTAGAATTGAAAGTAAAACAATGTTTGCAAGGTAGGCTAATGACACAGATTTTCAGACCACCTCTGCACTACCAACCAATCCTTGTGACCGCATTGCTGTTTCTTATCAGGAGATCTCATTAATTATTGTCTGCTTGCAAGGGAGCGGGAAAGGCAACCTTAAATGATCACGCATAACCTCAAAAAGCCATACATTCCAACAATTTAATTGCTAATCTTTAGATGAGACTGGGGGTAAACTGTTATCATTAATTGGTTGGAAATGCTACGCTTTCATAAAGATTAATGCAATGACCGAGTGTGGGCAAGCAAAACTATCTAATGTTTTCTCTTTTTCTGAAAACAAAAATGCATTTTACAGTGCCCTTATTAATACAAATGGCTAATATGCTTGAGCTTCAAATGTGATCACTTATCATTAACAGGGATTAAGATACTTTTCGCAAGATCCACCAGGTGGAGCAAATATGCAACACTACAGAATTCTCAACATAAATTCAGATCACCAGAGTGGGGGTGGGAAGCTCTCCCCCTTCCCTGCAGTTTCTTCCTCCTTTTCTTTGTAAACGTGTAATTGACTTCTTTGCCATACAGCAGAGCCCTCGTAATCTACCTCAACATTACCCAAATACCTTGACTATCTGAGTTTGCTGTGTTCCCCGCATATTTGGTGTGATATTTTTTGACTTAAGTCCTTCAGTTATAACGGCCAAACTCCCAGGTCTTACGCAAGGGATACACTTTTTAATTACCTGCTTACATTGCAAAAACAACTGGCTCCTTCTCTCCACAGAACTCACATTGGTCAATTTAAGGGATGAAAGAACAGTTCTGCAGCTTGGCTATGAATGTGTGGTGCCATCACCTTGGCACTCCAGTTGTTGCTGCAACGCTAATCCTTCCCACACTTTCAGGTAATGTGAGAAACCCAGGACCACATGGGTGGAGCCCCTACTGCAGATCTTCCTCATATGCTGGGATAGCTCAGTCGGTAGAGTGTAAGACTCCTAAACTTAGGGTTGTGGGTTCAAGCCCTATGTTGGGCAAAAGATTCCTGCATTTTTTGACTTGATGGCTCCTCCTAACTCTACAATTCTATGATTCTAAGTGAGTCCAGTGCTAAACCAGCTTCTTAAGGACTGATGCTGGCATGCCATTTCTCCTCTGAGTGTGAATTTCTCCCATGTGGTCCTGGACTTCTCCTATTACTCAAGTGATGTTGCAAGGGCAAAGTAAAACACTTTGGAAGCCTAGTTTAGAAGCAGCACAACAGTGTGTGGTGCTAAGAAGCATCAGCACTGGTAAAGAACAAGGGTTGAAGATGTTAAGGTGGTCCCAGGAACACATTTTGGCTGGGGACTGCCTGAAAGAAATCAATAGCAATTGAGAAGTACACTTAGGCTTTAACCCCAAATTCCAGCTTTCATTTTTTTAAAAAATGTACAGCCTTAGCAAAGAATAATTAACAAACTTCTGTGTGAGAGAGTCAGCATGGTGTGGTTGTTAAGAGCGGTAGTCTCGTAATCTGGTGAACCGGGTTCAATTCCCCGCTCCTCCACATGCAGCTGCTGAGTGACCTTGGGCTAGTCACACTTCTTTGAAGTCTCTCTGATAAAAAGCCCTGAAGCTTTACCCTGTATCCTCCCCCCCCCTTTCTACTAAGAACTCTTTAAAAGGTTTCTTGAACATGGCCCCAAGAACTGGACCGTTAGGTACAGGTGCTTCTATAGTTGAGTGCTTAATACTGGAAATGAGTCATTGAGATGTTGCAAATGGGGCGTTGGAACAGGATGTTTTTAAACAAAAAACTTACTGGATTTCCCCAGAAATCTGAACCTGGTAAATCTGGATCAAATATAGGGAGGGATATATGGGCTGTAATTTTGGGGACAGTGATGTCATGTGGACATTGCAAAAGACCTGCATGTATGAGGATGACCTACCCCACAATAACCACTATTGTGGAAGCATCCTTAATGTACCTAATATATGTACCATACTTATTTAAAGGTTGAACAGATGTTTACACTACTTTCTATACATAGAAACATAAGAAGCAGCCTTAAACTGAATTAGGCCATTAATCCATCTAGCTCAGTATGGTCTACACTGAGTGGCAGTGGCTCTCCAGGGTTCCAGGCATAGCTCAGTAGGTAGAGCATGAGACTCTTAATCTCAGGGCTGTGGGTTCAAGCCCCACATTGGGCAAAAAGATTCCTGCATTGCAGTGGGTCGGGCCTTTTCTGCAGTGGCTCCTCGTCTGTGGAATGCTCTCCCCAGAGAAGTTCGCCTGGGGCCTTCATTTTACACCTTTAGGCGCCAGGCAAAAACGGTCCTTTTTAACCAGGCCTATGGTTGATTTGATTGACATCCTATGACCTTTTAAAATGTGTGTTGGGGTGTGGGGTGTGTGATTGGGCTATTGCTGTTTTTATTTTTAATACGAATTTTGTGGTTTTATATTCTGATTTTATTCTGTGGACCGTCCTGAGACCTACAGGTATAGGGTGGTATATACATTCAATAATAATGATGATGATGATAAATGACATACGTGGTCCCTTCCAACTATATAATTCTATGATTCTTCTAGCTGTACCTGGTGATGCCAAAGATTTAGCCTGAGATTTTCTTCATGCAAAGCAGGTGATAGACCACTGAGCTTCCCCTTATGTAAGCTTATTTGTATTTTGTTGGTAAGTTACTGAGATTTCCCAGCCCTCTCTTTCAAGACAAAACCTGCTCTCACACCCTGAACCATGTAATCCAGGGCAAACTAGTCAGTTTATAGATGATTTTAACTTTTATTTTATCCACCACCACCAAATTATTTCCTTTAGAAAGTTCACAGAAAGATCAACATAAGATTATCTAAACCAAAATGGAACACTTCAGTCCCAGAAGCAGGCCAGTTAACATGTAAGTGAACAATACATCAATGCCAGTTTTATAAAGGGAAATAAAAAACAGCCACCTTTTTTCCTTTTTCTTTTTTGAAAAGGGGAAAAAAAATCCCCAGCCTTTATGCCAGCGTTGTCAGGACTGGGAGAACAGCACCGGCAGGAACCTCACATTCCTGACCAAACCCTCTTGTACACAATACCTCCTGAATGAAAGGAACCCAGGCCGGGCAGAGATAGCCGACTGTCAGGAACCGGCCCTGACGTTTGTGGACAGACAGGGTTGGCTTTGCAGGATGTCAGAGCAGCAAACTGCAGCTAGAGATACTGGACTTTCACACACTTCCAGATTGGATGTTTTGCTCTTCAGGTAATTAAACAAGGAAGCAGGGTCTGATGGTACGAGCCTGACCCCGGTGGTGTGGCTCCATAGTTCTGCATATCAACTTCCGCAAGAACTGCCTGGAGCATCAACAGAATCTTCTCTATGTGCTCCTTCTTCCTCCCCGGCCCCTTCCACCCTCCTTGAAACAAGTCTCTTAAAGTAATAGCCAATTTTTCAAGTAGCATGTTTTCTCATATTTAAGTACAATTACTTGCACTGTGTAAGCAGCCTTACAATCTTTTGTTTAAAACGAAATTGGGGTGGAGGTAGAGAAGCAAGGATGATTGTTCTTTGCTAGACATTCTGCAAAATGTTGCCAGCTATTGTAGCAACTTGGGGTAGGTTATATATTATGTATCTAATAAGTAAGCAATGAATTAACATCAATGGATGCCATAATGGCTTTCTGCAACACACCTGCCTCTGTAAGAAGTATTGCAAAACTAACATTCTGATACTGTATTGCAAGCCGTCTTGTTACTGGAGAAACAATAGGAAGTCAGCTATGGTGGTACTGTAGAGTTTTCTCTCCCTTTGTTCAATTTCCCTCTGCCGCTCAAGATTTTTTTAAAAATCAGCTTCACCCTCACCCACAACACTAACAACTTCTGAATGCTTTGAAATGCAACATATGACTTGCAAAGCAATGTCGAAGCAAACACAGGGACAGCTTTGCAATTGACCTAATTTCCTGTTTAAGATGCCATCTGAAACAAAATAGGGTGCTTTTAAAATAAAAATAAAAATAAAAAGCTAAGTAACGTATTCTCCTTTGTCTCAGGAATCTGCAGAAGGGAACATGGGCTGAAAGACAAGAGAGAAGGAAGAGTACAAAAGCAAGCTTGCTTGTCTGTGTTCAACACAAAGAACATTAAATGAAAACAACTGGCATGCTGCCAAATTCCTATAGAGGCAAAGAGATTCAAATAAATTGATTTCACGCATCACACTGACCTGGGATCAGCGAGCAGTGGTACAATATACTCAGAACTCTGTGTGAGGCAAAGCCCATTAATGTTATCAGACCCTTAGTAGATTACCAAACAGAAAATGCTCTTTCTCTCTGTCACACACACAAGAATCCCTCTAAAAAGATAAATTTTAGGCTGAATTAAAATATGTTTTCTTTTAAAAGTTACAACGCTCACCCGCCACATATCTCATTTATTGGTAATGAGAGCTACAAATGTTCTAAAGACAGGTTTTATTGTATTCAATATCTATTGTTAAATGCACCCCACTTCCCCAAGTGGTGTGATGTTCCAGAGATGGTGTTGCCGAGTTTAGTTTCCTGTGGATAGGAGAGGACTGGAGAGTTACAGAGTCTTTGTCATATTTGCTTTATTTACAAATATACAAGCAGAACATGAGGAGAGGCAAACAAGTGCTCCTTCAAGGCAGCTGCACACTTGTTTCACCTAGAAGCCCATTCTTTCTGCTTCTAATTCTCCTAATGTCCCTCTATCCCTTCTCTTCTCTCCTTTCCCTCATCTAGAAGGGATCTTCTCCAGGCTTAGATGGCTGTCTCCTTCTAAGATACAAAGACAGACCCTCCAAGTGTCCCTATTTTCCAGGGATAGTCCCAGATTTACAGAAGCCATCCTGGTTTCTGATTTGATCCTGGAATGTCCCACTTTTCCTTAGTATGTCCTTATTTTCATCAGATAAATGTTGGAGGGTATGGAATAGGATGTCACCAGAGCTTTTTTCAGCTGGAACTCACCAGAACTCTGTTCCGGCACCTCTCAGGTAGGCACCATTGCCATTATAAGGGAACAAAGGAGGCATTTATGGTGAGTTCTGGCACCTATTTTTCTAGAAAAATAGCACTGGATGTCCCTATTTTAAATTGGAGAAATGTTGGAGGGTATGGAAGAGGGTGTCCCTATTTTTATCGCAGAAATGATGGCGAGTATGTAAAGAGATTCCATCTATGAGGAAGCCATTTCCTGTTAGCCCCACTGATGAAATAGCAGCAACCAGCAAATCTGCCTAACAAAGGAATGGTTGAGGCAGCCATTCTTACCCAATGGTACTGTACTAACAACCTCATAAGCCAGCTGAGGCCCATCTTACCTTGATTCCATTGTGTTTGCAGAAGACAACTGTGAACCTTATGTGGCCTGCGTCACAGTCTTTCTATGGAAATTCTTTTAATTCCTAACCCCTATGGTTATGATTCATGGGTTCTCACTTAATTTAATTTTGATTTTAAATGTGATTTGAATTGTATTTTAAACTAATTGTTTGATTTTGTGTTTTTAATGTGTTATATGTTTGGTGTTAGCCGCCCTGAGCCTGGTCTCGGCCAGGGTATAAATAAAATTATTGTTATTATTATTAGCCTGTGGGGGTCCAATGTGTGCCACCTTCCCTTCCTTTTTACAGAAGGGGAAGAACTGCATTAATCAGGTCAGATCCTGATGCTTGTGGCCTCCATGTCCAGGGGGAAGAATTGTATGGCTCAAGCCTGGATTATTATGGCCTTCATGTGGGCGCATTGTCATGGGGGAGGGTATGTACCTGCTCATTCAAAACACAAAAAGATCAGCCAGCCTAGGTAAGAAGTTGAAAAAGAGCACTTGGATAATTAGAAGCTTTCTTTTCACCTTCACAGGACAAGTAACTGTGTCAACACTGGGATTTCCATTACAGCACAGTATCTTCAACAATAAAAGGGCTTCTCATAAAGTTGGATGTTCAAAATCATACAATAAGCACAGTTATCTGTAAACAAATGCAAGGAGAGAAGGCAAGGGAATTCCCTACCTGGCTTTAATCAATAACCTCTAAAGCCAGTTGTCTCTTATGTACCAAAGGGAGTCATGCTTCCTTTTATTTTATTTTATTTATTTATTTTTGGATAGACCACTGCAGTCACACAACATCCTGGGAGAGATTGTACATAATAATAAGCAACTGTTGCTAACAATGTCTGGGCTTCCTTGCCCACAACAATGTTGATAACAGAAGGAACAAATTCACAGCCTCAAAGAGTGAAACCAAGAGCCACATTAAATGCATGACTGAAGCAAATGATTGGGGTTGCAGCGAGCTGTATTTAAGCACTCCTTCCGTCGTTTCATCATTGTCCCAACAACAAAAACCCACCACCACCAACTATTAGCAGTTTTCTTCCTGGGACAAATAGTTTAGCGGAGGCTATTTTAGTTGGGAAGGAAGTTTAAGCCCCCCTCCTCTTGGTCCCAATTCTGATCTCCCCCACAGCTACTGCTTTTTAATTGCAACCATGCAATTAATGTATGTTGTAGTTTGCTATTCAGAAGTATCTGCTTGTGCCACATCAGCTGCCACAAGAGGTAGGGATAGCCACCAGCTTGGATGACTTAAAAAGAAGATTAGAGAAATGCATGGACGTTAAGGCTATCACTGGCTGCTAGCTACAGTGGCTGTATTTGACCTCCACTGTGGGAAGCAGCATGCCTTTGAATACCACTGGCTGGAAACCACAAGTGAGAAGAGTACTATCACATTAAGGCTCCACTTGTGGGCTTCCCATAGGCATCTTTTTGGCCATTGTGATGTGGAGTAGATAAGCCATTGGCTTTGTGTTCTTATTTTTAGGATCACACCCACTAGCCATGTGGATCCCATTTGTGTGGAGAATGATGGCAAACCACAGGGCCACCAGGGGGATAGTCAGCAGGGGCATCAAACAGTATTTGTAGAATTTGTGGGATGCTCCTCTTAATGAGGTTTGGCTGATACCTTCATTGTGCACCTTTAGGCACCAGGCAAAAACATTCCTCTTCAACCAGGCCTTTGGCTAATTAACATCTTATACCCCCCCTTAAAAATGAGTTTGACCAAACGGTGGGAGGCAGTGGAAGACAGGAGTGCCTGGCATGCTCTGGTCCATGGGGTCACAAAGAGTCGGACACGTCTAAACAACTAAACAACAACAACCCCCTTAAAATGTGTTCGAGGGAGGGTGTGGGGAGGGGTTAATGGCTTGTGGCTTTTTTGTTTGTTTTTTTGCTTTTATATTGTATTTTTATGTTGTGAACCACCCTGAGATGTGAGGATGATGGGTGGTATACAAATTTAATGGAAATAAATAAAAAAATATATTCAAGGGTGTGCTAGCAGATTTTGCAACTCCTTCCTGGTTCAGCTGTCCCTTCCACACATTGGACACGTGCATGGAAGAAGCTCAAGTTAATTCCTGTAAGGGGATATGTTTAAAGAGATTGTTGATACTCTTTTAACTTACTTTAAACTCTAAAGCAATTAAGAGGTCAAAGTAAATTCAAGATTTGTTATAACAGAGTAACAGATAGTGAAAACTTTTTCAGTTTTTTATTGACTCTCCTTTGCCCTTTCCAAGGTAATTGCTTTCCAAATGGAATTATTTTCTTCCTCTGCAATTTCGCCTACATTTTACATCGTCTTTATACTATTTTGTTGTTTTTCTAAATCTGGAATCCTGCCCAGCATTTTCTTATAGGCTCAAACAGGAAACTGAACAGAATGGTCACCTCTCTTAATTGTTCCAAATCAACCTGGCTTACTCAGACAAAATGTGTTATTTGTGAGCCAAAAATCAATTGTGCACAGAACTTCTAATTTTCTATACATTCCTGTAGCTGTTAATTAGACAAATGTCTCTAAAATGCTTTTATATTTTTGATGTTAAACTGTTCAATACTTCAACACAATGCTATCCAAACTCGGAGCTTCCAAAAATAATAGTGGGATGCACCTGAAATAAACAAAGAGCACACCAACAGGGAGTATGCACAATATGATTCAGTTCAGATGTAACACCAAACCATGGTTTGTTGTTACATGGACAAGCCGTGGGCTTATAAGATCCCTTCTTGTTACTCCCCCTGCACACTCCAATTCTTTCATGGACTACTGGTTCTTGTTAATCCATAGTCTATCACAGCATTTGCCAGCCTTGTATGGTACAACTCCCATCAGCCCTGACCACAGGCCAGACTGAAGACAGATAGAGTCCAAACTATCAAGATGGTACTAGGTTGAAGAAGGCTTGTCTACCATTTCAGCTGAACTGTGCAGACTAGTTTGCAGTAGTTTTTTTCTTCTTCTTCAGTCTGAATATATGGTCAGGGGAATCAGGGAAGGAATGAGGAAGAAAAGAGATGAGGGAGATTCATACACCCAAGAAACACTGAACAGAGATAAAAATGTTGTCAAAGTTAAGTGCTTTTAAGTCCCACTGGTTTCAGTGTGGAGTCAAACACCTATGTACCCATATATCTCTCCCATGGAAATCTATTGCATTTAAAAGTGTTGAGCTTCAGCACAGTTGAATGTATAGTGTGTGAACTACCCTAAAAATACTGCTTTTCTTTCAACATGCAAAATAACCTGCATGTTTATTTTTTCGTCATCCATTTTGGTGATTAATGTAACTCACACCAACAATTAGCATAATGCCAGAAAGCCACAATCATTTCTCACACGATTGGGGGGAGAGAATTCTAGCTATAGGGGAGCTGATGACAATTCCATATCTAAACACCCCAAAATACCCTTAAACGTCTCTTATGGATAAACAATCTTTCAACAGTAGTCACACAACAAAGAAATGACTCCTTGATAACAGAAGAAGTAAGGAATCAAGGCTTAAGGAAAAGGAATCTAGGAATGTACACTAAACTCAACAAAAGTATGGGGACAGCATCTGCTTTAAAGCTCAGAAAACAAAGGGGAGATTATTATCTCCAGTAGTCAGAACAGATATAATTTCCAAAGACTCCTATGGGCAGTAAACATGGTGAATTTTCTTTGCATAGGATTAACACTGAACCTTTTTCAGTGTGCGCAACTGGATGTCAGATCAAAGAAGGGCTGGATGATATCATGGATACACCAAGAAGCAACTGGTATTTATTTACCATAGGTGCTAACTAAATAAAGCACTGTAAGCCCCTTCTATGTGGGCTGGCTCTCAGAATAATGTTTTAAGGTAAGGAAGAATTAAATTTTTGTGGGAGAGGGCTGGTTGCTTTCTAAATATTATCTTAATGCATTCTAGCACATGGATACCTTATATTTTGGTTACCGGTAATCTGACTGTTAAGATTAGGAAAGCTTCACTTTGTTAAAGAAATGATGGGGTATTAATAACTGCACTTTCGTCCCTCCACCATTATCCTCAACAACCCTGTGAGGTAGATTAGGATGAGAGACAATCACTGGCCCAAGGTGACGCTGAGGCTTCTAAACTTTGTCTCTCAGGTCCTAGCTCACTTAACATATTTTCACCTTACTCCACATTATGGAAGGGAAGGTGTGGAAGTGAGCAAATTGGCAGGATGGAGATACTCTCTCCCTCTAGGGGCATATTCCCTATTTCTTGCTGTGCAATTAGAATTCCATACGCCTATTAGCATATGCCACAACTCAGCTATGGCTGCCTGGCTGGTTGCATTTTGGGTCCTATTTTGGATATCTTGCAGATGTATTTATTTCCCTTCCTAACAAATTTGCCAGTATGTTTAGGTAGTTTGCAGCTCTGCAAATTACAGCTTTTGGATACTAAATCTGTCTGACCCATATTTATTTGATTTGATTTAATGTATTTATATACCAATGAAAGCCAATGCATTGTAGCTGTTAGAGGACTGAACTAGAACCAGAGGCAGCCATGTTCAAATCTCCACCCACCCATGAAGCTCACTTGTTGACCTTGGCCAAACACTGCTGTAATGGTTCTAGGGGTTGCTCGTGCGTAAATCGTCGCCACACCTGGCTGGGTCGCCTGAGTGAACCCTTTCTGTCTGGACAGCCACTCGCCCATGGCTGTCTCAATCGCTGGCAGCATCCGTCAGTGGGCGTTTCTTGAACTTCTTCCAGCAAAGAAGCTCTTTGACGCCTAGTCTCCGCCCACACCCTCCCTGCGCGGAAGCCTTCTGCGCAGGGAGGGTGTGGGCAGCGGAGGACCCGTGCTCTCCCCGCTGGTCCCCGGCGATGAGTCATGGAGCCTCCTCGCCGATTCCCCCATCTGCCCCCCTTCTCCACTGGTGCTACGCTGATTTACTTCCCCAGAAGATGTGCTGCTTCTCTCCCTCCCGGGACGCTCTCCGGAACCCCTCTGGAGCCCTCCCTCTCCCTCTGGTTTCGATGGCAGTTCCCTGACAACTGCCTATCAGCTTAAGATACCTCACAGGGTTGGCGTGATGCTGAAAGCCGGCGAGAACCATGTACACCACCTTGTGTTTTTTTGGGGAAAGGCAGCTAACAAATGTAGTAAACAAGACACTCGGGTAATTAATATGAAGCACCATGGCTTTTTTCCCAGCCAGAACTCACTGGAACTCCAGCACCTCTCAGATGGGTGCCATTGCCATTCTAAGAGAATGAGGGAGGTGTTTGTGGTGAGTTCCGCCACCCCTTTCCCTAGAAAAATAACACTGCAAAGCACCATTATTATAATACAGCCTATACTGGTATTTCACACCTTCCTCTTCTTTTGCAAATTAGTTATTATTACATTTGTAAATGGCCCTCCCTCCAAAGTGCTCAGGGCAATGTAAAGTAGGTGGGAGTTTGAACCCTGAGCCCAAGGTCACCTAGTGAACTTCATGGTTGGGTGGGGATTCTACACTAGTTCTTCCTGGTCCTTCAAATATAGGCTGCTTGTTATTGTCATCTTCAGACAAGCAGATGTGGAAGCCTTTCCCATTTCCAACCCAAGGCATTATTACTGATATTTATGACTGCAGTCACATGTGCTGGGAGCAATACGTCAGTATTAGTGGCAACTGCCTGTATTTTACCAATGGCAATCTTTGGTAACAAATAGAAGAAAAACTTTTTTGACCATCGACAGACCACCTTATATAACTTTGCTACATACCGGTATCTCTCATGCTGGGGTAGGAGGAAACACTGACATTTCAGTCTAGCTTCGTGTCTGTTTTTCATTAGCAAGCAGATAAAATCTGACCCTTAACCATACTGTTTGAAAGGGCAACTTTTTAAAAAATGCAAAGGATCTATTCCACTGAACTTGGAAGAAGGTTGCTGGACACATTGTTATCATATGCCTCCCCCCCTCCAAATGCAGCTATTAGGGCTCCAGAAAGTACCTGACAGCATTGCCTCTTAATTTGCTTGACAAAATTTCAATTCAGTTCAAGATCGGTGGCCAAATTTTCAACCTGGACACTGAATGCACATGCTTAGAAATCAGCAGATGCTTTTAGGATTCAGATTTTATTGGTCTGTCTTTCAGAACTTAGTGATCTACTACCTATTATAATCCAATGAGAGGTACTGATTTAAAACACATTTATTATGGTGGGAAAAAGCAAAGCATGTGCTTAACACTCCCACGGAAGTAAATGGGACTTTAAAAAGCACTTTCTTACAGCAGGTCTGGTTGAGTCATGAAACACAAAGGGCTGTACCAGATGTTCTCAAAGTTCTCAGGCCTCCGTGGGGCTGTCCCTGAATAGGTCTGGCCCAACCCATAGCCGTGGACATGCCTTGGACTTGGTGTTAACCTCTATGGATGTTGGTGATCTGACACTAAGTAAAAGCGAAACGAAAGAAGTGCCATGGTCAGATCACTTCCTGGTGCAACTGGACTTCTCTGCGACCCATCCCCTCTGCAGGGAGGTGGGACCAATTCGGATGGTCCGCCCCCGCCACTTAATGGATCCAAATGGTTTCCAGAGAGTGGTAGGGGATGCTTTATCCCATGTTGATGGCCTTTCAGCTGATTCCCTGGTGGCCCGCTGGAATGTGGAGTTAACCAGGGCTATTGACTGTTTGGCTCCAAAGCGCCCTCTCCGATTGCATGGTTTTCCATGGATCTGAGGGCAATGAAACAATCGTTGAGACGGCTAGAGCGCCGGTGGCGGATAACTCATTCCGAATCTGACCGGGCACAGGTTAGAGCTCAACGTCGAGACTACCTAGTGGCGATAGCGACGGCGAAGAAGAATTTCTTCACCGCCTCTATTGCATCTGCAGAAAACAGCAGCAGGAGACTTTTTCAGGTGGTTCACAATTTAGCGGAACCACCTGCAACATCGGGGCCCAGTACGGGCCACATGTTCTCCTGCAATGATTTTGCAAAGTTTTTTGCAGATAAAATCGCTCAGATTCGGGAAGAAGTAGACTCCACTGTGGGAGCAGGGCCGGGGTGGGAGAGTGCTAGAGACCTGTCTAGTCAAGTTGCATGGGATCAATTCCAATCTGTTACCTCCGAGGATGTGGACAGGCTGCTTGGACGAGTGAAACCAACCACCTGTCTCCTGGATCCTTGCCCATCCTGGCTTATAAAAGCTAGCCGGGAAGGACTGGGCGATGGGCTTCGTGGGGTGGTGAATGCTTCCCTCCGTGAGGGAGCCTTCCCAGACCCGCTCAAAGAGGCGGTTATTAAACCGCTTCTTAAAAAAACCATCTTTAGATGCGGCCACGATGGCCAACTATTGCCCAGTCTCAAATCTTCCATTCTTGGGCAAGGTGATTGAGCGAGTGATTGCTGAACAACCCCAGGCACGCCTGGAAGAAGGGGACCATTTAGATCTCTTCCAGTCGGGATTCAGGCCTCATCATGGGACTGAAACTGCCTTGGTCGCACTGGTTGATGATCTCCGGCGGGCTAGGGACAAAGGTGAGAGCTGTTTCCTAGTTCTGCTGGATCTCTCAGCGGCGTTTGATACCATTGACCATAACATCCTTCTGGACCGTCTTGAGGGGCTGGGAGCTGGGGGCACTGTCATACAGTGGTTCCACTCCTTCCTCCTGGGTCGTGTTCAGAAAGTGGTGCGGGATGAGTGTTCAGACCCCTGGACTCTCACTTGTGGGGTGCCTCAGGGTTCTGTCCTCTCCTCCATGCTTTTCAACATTTACATGCAGCCGCTGGGAGAGATCATCAGGAGGTTTGGGCTGGGTGTTCATCAGTATGCAGATGATACCCAGCTCTACCTCTCTTTTAAATCAGAACCAGTGAAGGCGGTGAAGGTGCTGTGTGAGTGTCTGGAGGAGGTTGGAGGATGGATGGTGGCTAACAGATTGAGGTTGAATCCTGACAAGACAGAAGTACTATTTTGGGGGGAAAGGAGGCGGGCAGGTGTGGAGGATTCCCTGGTCCTGAATGGGATAACTGTGCCCCTGAAGGACCAGGTGCGCAGCCTGGGAGTCATTTTGGACTCACAGCTGTCCATGGAGGCACAGGTCAAATCTGTGTCCAGGGCAGCTGTTTACCAGCTCCATCTGGTACGTAGGCTGAGACCCTATCTGCCTGCGGACTGTCTCGCCAGAGTGGTGCATGCTCTGGTTATCTCCTGCTTGGACTACTGCAATGCGCTTTACGTGGGGCTACCTTTGAAGGTGACTCGGAAACTACAACTAATCCAGAATGCGGCAGCTAGACTGGGGGCGGCCGCCGAGACCATATAACACCGGTCTTGAAAGACCTACATTGGCTCCCAGTATGTTTCCGAGCACAATTCAAAGTGTTGGTGCTGACCTTTAAAGCCCTAAACGGCCTTGGTCCAGTATACCTAAAGGAGCGTCTCCACCCCCATCGTTCTGCCCGGACGCTGAGGTCCAGCACCAAGGGCCTTCTGGTGGTTCCCTCATTGCGAGAAGCAAAGCTACAGGGAACCAGGCAGAGGGCCTTCTCGGTAGTGGCACCCGCCCTGTGGAACGCCCTCCCACGAGATGTCAAAGCGATAAACAACTACCTGACAGTCAGAAGACATCTTAAGGCAGCCCTGTTCAGGGAAGTTTTTAACGTGTGATATTTTAGTGTATTTTTGGTTTCTATGGAAGCCGCCCAGAGTGGCTGGGGAGGCCCAGCCAGATGGGCGGGGTATAAATAATAAATTATTATTATTATTATTATTATTATTATTATTAGGCCTTTCTGAAGGCTGCACTAGTTTGCTAGGACACGTTCTAAAAATGAAAAATGACCACCATCCTCTAGGTATTTTTAAATACCTTGATGGAACCAAGAGGCAGATTATGAACTTTGGAAAAGAATCACAGCTCATGGGTAGAACACAGGTCACAGATTGAGTCCCCAGCATCTCCAGGTAGGGCTGGGAAATATTCTCTTTCTGGAACTGCTGTCAATCAGTGCCAACAATACTGAGTTAGATTGGGTATAAGTTTCCTACAGTTCCTAACATGCAACAAGGTCCCATTAGGTGAACCATCTGTGGGAGTTTCAAGGGAACTGAAAAGCATTCCAGTAAGATGGTGAAACTTCCAGTAAGCTGAAGTGTTAGTAACAGCTGCTCCCATATGAAATAGGCATGAAAAATGACTCTGGGCAGAGCTACAAGCAAATATAGTGTTCATAGCTTGAAGAGATCAGAATGGCAGGAAATAGCTACAGTTTTTCATGGACTGCCTCCAAAATATTTCAATCTATTGCGGCTTTCATCTGTAATGGACATACCCTTTGTACTTTATATACACACGTAAGTATAGATCAAAACATAGGTTCGAAATATAGTTAACCTTTCGACTCACTTGAAATATTCAGTCATTCAGATAAACCCACATACTGTAATACTGTCAGAAACACCATCCAACCCTCCACACCAACAGTTTTAACCCAAACTGGACATAGCCCCACAGTCCTTAAGCCTCTTAAGCTGCATTGGTCTCATTAGATGTGTTTCTGGGTAAGTGGACTGTGACATAAGTATTAAATAACTACTCATATGTACCTCAAAGCTTGCCAAATCTATACATGCAACGGGATTGGGGCACCTTATCTTGCAGCCTCTCTCAGCTGTACCTGCCCCACCTCTGTATTTACCCTGAATGGCATTCAATGATGTCCACTCACTTATGAAATGGGACTTTCTTGCACACACCCAATACCTGTTCCAAAGGGTCTTCCAGGAGCATATTGTGAGGGGGGGGGAAGGGTGGACAACAGGGGAGATAGAAGGTAGAGGACCCCCACCATGTAAGCAGGTGCTTGCTTTTGCAAATTTGGATCTTTGTAGTGTTGGCAATAAAGTCTACGCTGAAGGTTCTGCCAACTGTCTCCTGCTTCTCTAAAGGCCTTTCTTCCTTGCTACCTCACAGGCGTAGAACCACATCGCAGAACACCCTGTGCCTTACTTCTTTCAAATCCCTCTTCAAAATACACCTTTTCCGTGAAGAATTGCATATTGCTTCCCTGCCTTCCTTCCTCCGTACCAATGGGACCTGTCACAGTTCAACCCATGATGGTAGCCTCTCAATTGTGATGCTACAAAATCAGAAAGGGGAGAGAGGGTGGGATTCCTACCCACTGGGCCTATGCATATTATATTGTATGAAAACAGACATCATTTCATTTTTTACATCCAAAATGTGGCTGTAAGATGAGCTGGAGGTGGGGCAGGAAGGGTGTGTGTTTGTGTGTTACAAATCTACTCCCTTCCTCTCAATTAGGCTATTCATGCTTTGAGATAAATATGAATAGGGCATCTCTGCACAAGTTCTTCAAGCATACCATCCAAAATCTGAAAGCCCTACAAGGTTAGATTCCAAGGGAGGGATGGGAAGCACATGGAATAACAAGGAGAAGATGGAAAGCACAGTTACAGAGGGACAAGGCACAATAAATCAAATTAATTTCTTTCTCATAAATAGCATGTTAATTACAAATCTGTTCCTTACCTTGGCAAAATTCAAAGTTCCCTTTTTTCCGGCAGTCACCTATTACTAAACTCAGTGCTCTCCAAGTGTTTCTTTTGACAGATATCATTCTCCACCAATCGTCCTGCTAATTTCCTCTCCTTTTCTGACTGGGACAGATATTACGTTCACCAGCCCAGAGATCAATCTTTTCTATTGACAACAACAAAAGAAAAAAAACACGCACATATCACAGCCAGTTTGAAGCACAAAGCCCCTTTATTGACATGCTATCTATCTATATCTATATCTATATCTATATCTATATCTATATCTATAATCTAATCTATATCTATCTATCTATATATGTAACAGAAGTAGTAATTATAATCCTAGAGTAACTTCTTTATTGTTGCATTTTAAAACCAATTCTTTTTTAAAAAAAAATTCCCAGAGGGAAGGAGGGAAACTAATGCATATACTGTGAATTACAAACAAGTCAAAAATCAAAACTTAACTGGATCTATTGTTCACAGGAAAGTAACTTGTATCAGGTCAGATTATATTTCCATCAGGCTCTCCAGAATTTCAGGAAGGGATCGTTCTTATGGCTACTATCTAATCTTTTTAACTGAAGAGATCAGGCATCAAACCTTCTGCCTACAAACTTGTTCTTTACCACTGAGCTATGCTATTACCCCCATATATTACCTCCTGCTGTTTTATATAAGATCAGAATTTTTACCAATAACCCCCAGGATTCACAAACTACTAAAAAGAAGCATACCCAGTCCTGGGTCAATGATGCTATTTATTTATTTATTCATAAATATTTTTAAACTTCTCCTCGTGCTCACATTCAAGAAGCATTATTAAAATAAAATGAATCACATCAAGACATAGGTAGTTTTAAACTGTTGTTAGTACTGCATTTTATATTGCTGTAACACCCCCAACCCCACAGATCTTCTGATTATTACGATAATAAATAAATACAATAAAACATATTCCCATTAACATCTATGAAATTAAACTAGTTGAATGCTCTAAACCACTTTGAAAGTATTGTACTGCCCAGCTCTGTAGCTGCAACTGTTTCCAAAGAGCTGCTGTACTAATATCCCATTTACTTCAACATGGTTTGCACACCATAG
Organism: Podarcis liolepis; assembly: GCF_965112155.1. Lineage (NCBI taxonomy): Eukaryota > Metazoa > Chordata > Lepidosauria > Squamata > Lacertidae > Podarcis > Podarcis liolepis. The sequence continues at coordinate 26,838,887 of NC_139560.1, read as the reverse complement.
CCAAGGAATTCTGAAGTGTGTGCCAGGGCACCCTTAATATACCAGGGAAAATAAAGCACCCATCAAAAAGAAAAGGCTGCATTATTACATGAATCCCTCCTCTTCACTAGCCTCCTTCCAGACAGCATCTGCTGAGGGAGGGCAAATATGCTGGGTCTCTTTATCAGGCCTGATGGAATTATTTAACCACTTCCAATGCAGTAGCACAGTGGAATTATTCCCTTTCAGTAGACGCTTCCCATTGCATTGTGCATTCATTCTAACCCAGGAGTGGGGAACCTTTGGCCCTCCAGCTTTTGCTGAACTACAACTCCCGTCGGCTCTGGCAAGCATGGCCAGGGATGATGGGAACTGTAGTTCTGCAACATCTGGAGGGCTGAACGTTCCCCACTCCTGGTCTAAGAAATAGACTGCATCCAACTATTTGTAAAAGCTGTTTGTCAGAGGAACATTCTCCCTCACAAGGTTGTGCACTCTCCTTCCTTGGAAGTTTTTAAGCAGAACTTGGATGGCCCTCTGTCATGGATGCTTTAGATGAGATTTCTGCAGTGCAGGGGGTTGGACCAGAAGACCCTTGGGATACCTGCCAGCTCTACAATTCTGTGATTCTATAACTACATCATAACTAAAATAAGCATATTGGAAGCAATTGGCTTAAGTTAAGTATGTGTTAAGTTACGTAACCATAAGTGGGTCTACACCAGGGGTCAGGAAACTTTTTCAGCAGGGGACTGGGTCTACTTTCCCTCAGACCGTGTGGGGGGCCAGACCATATTTTGGGGGGGAAATAAAAATGAACGAATACCTATGCCCCACAAATAACCCAGAGATGCATTTTAAATATTAGGCCGAATTGCTGTGATAAAAATGAACGTATTGCCAAGGATGCTGTTTCTGTTTCAAACATTGCAAATTTTGGACAAAATGGACTGTTTCAAGAAGTGGCAGAGAGACATCTCTAGATTTGTCTGGCAGGGCAAGAAGCCTCGAATAAAATTTAAGATATTAACTGATGCTAAAGAAAGAGGTGGATTTGCCCTGCCAGACCTTAAACTTTATTATGAATCAGCCGCCTTTTGTTGGCTGAGAGAATGGCTGCTTCTTGAAAATACTGATGTGTTGGGGTTGGAAGGTTTCAACAATGTATTTGGTTGGCATGCATATCTGTGGTATGACAAGGTTAAAGCACATAAAGCATTTAAAAACCATATTGTCAGAAAAGCACTGTTTAATGTCTGGATAAGATATAAGGACTTGCTAGAAAATAAAACCCCAAGATGGCTGTCACCAATGGAAGCAAAGGCTCAGAAAAAACTCAGTATGGAGGCCAAATTGCCGAAGTATTGGGAAATTCTGGAACAAGAGGGAGACAGATTAAAACTGCAGAGTTTTGAAAAATTAAAAAACAGAGTGCGAGACTGGCTCCATTATTATCAAATAATGGAGGCATATAATTTGGACAAAAAACTAGGCTTCCAGGTGGAAAAATCAAAATTGGAAACAGAATTGTTAGATCCCAAAGTTAAGAATCTGTCAAGAATGTATAACTTGCTGTTGAAATGGAATACTCAGGATGAAACGATGAAATCTGCTATGATTAAATGGGCACAAGATGTTGGACATAACATTATGATGGCTGACTGGGAACAGTTATGGACCACAGGTATGAAGTTTACGGCATGTAGTGCCTTAAAAGAGAATCTAATGAAAACGATCTACAGGTGGTACATAACACCAGTCAAGCTTGCAAAAATCTATCATTTGCCCGATAATAAATGCTGGAAATGTAATGAGACTGAAGGTACATTCTTTCACCTTTGGTGGACATGCCCAAGGATTAAGAATTTCTGGGAGATGATTTATAATGAAATGAAAAAGGTATTTAAATATACCTTCCTGAAGAAACCAGAGGCCTTTCTCCTGGCATGGTCGGCCAATTGGTGCCAAAGAAGGATAGAACTTTCTTTATGTATGCCACAACAGCAACAAGAATACTTATCGCAAAGCATTGGAAGACACAAGATCTACCCACCCGGGAAGAATGGCAGATGAAGCTGATGGACTACATGGAATTGGCAGAAATGACTGGCAGAATCCGAGACCAGGGAGAAGAGTCGGTGGAAGAAGATTGGAAAAAAATTAAAGTATATTTACAGAGATATTGCAAAATTAATGAATGTTAGAAGGATGCTGGAATGAAGTTATATGGCTTTAGCAGAAATGTTATAAAGAATGAAGTAAAAATAGATTGTTAATGGGCCAAAGTGGAAAATTTAAGGTTATATTGTGTTTAGATTATAGAAAAAAAATTGAGATGGAAAGGATTTGCTGAAATAGCTAATTGAACTAGAATACAAAAAAGGGAGGTGTGAGGAGGTCAATGAAACAAGTAATTGAAAGATAAAGATATGGAAATATTGGATGTGTTTTTAAATGTTTTTGTTTTTCTTGTTGTTTTGCTGTATTGTTTTTGTTTGTTTGTTTTTTCTTTTTTTTCTTCTCTAATGTATTGTAAGGTATTGTTTTGTTTTGTTTAACTTTTCATTGTTTCTTTCTTCTTTTTTCTGTAATCTTTAAACCTCTAATAAATTTTTTAAAAAAGAGAGAGATGCATTTTAAATAAAAGCACACATTCTACTTGTGTAAAAACAGCAGGCAGGCCCCACAAATAACCCAGAGATGCATTTTAAATAAAAGGACACATTATACTCATGTAAAAACACGCCGATTCCCAAAACTGTCTGCAGGCCAGATTTAGAAGGCAATTGGGCCAGATTCGGCCCCTGGGCCTTGGTTTGCCTACCCATGGTCTACACTGATTTATCATCATCATCGTTTTTTATTGGTAAGCCGCCTTTCCACAGTTAAAAAACAATGCTCAGGGCGGCTTACAGCGTAACAAGATTTACATAATTACAAAAGTCATAAACAATAAATAAACCACATCAAAAAATACACAACCAAACGGGAAACAATTTCTACATAAATCAAAATCAAAAACTAAGAATACAGCATTAATATCACAGTTTAAAATAACATAGGTAAAAAATAGCAGCAATTTAAACAAAAAACAAACAAAACAAAATGGAGCCCTCTCTGCCCAGCAGCAGCAGTGACAGCAGTCCTTTATAGAGTCCATCAGGCTCTGCCCTGGGCCAGGTGTTGAGCGGCAGGACGACTGGAGCCCTCAGGCACTGAGCAGGGGACTTAGTTGGATACAGCCCATTAGGTGGACACATAGGGGATGCCAGAGGAAGCCTTCAGTCTGAAGGCAACCTCAGCGAAGTACAATCCACCACCCTGGCAGGCTGGTCTGGAGGTGGCAGTAACAGCAGCAAGAAGCATCCACAGCACTCTGAAGAAGCACCAGGCAGCTGGGAGCCATTAAATTCCCCATCATGCCCCAACAAAGCATGGTTCCTGAGCCTTGAGGGGAATCAAAATGATAAAGGGGAACCCAGGCATATAGGCTTCCCAGGGGCATCTAGCTGGCCATGTGAGAACAGAGTATTGGACAAGATGGGTCTTTGCCTGATCTAGCAGAGGTCTTCTTCTGGAGGGAAGACATCAATAGTGGGCCCTGACAGTTGCCCATGCTGACTCTAGGCCCGAGTAACTCTTATTCTTTCCCTTTCAGGTTTAGAAGTCAAATTCTCACCCAGTTTTAAATTAAAAAAATGTGTGTATCTCACACATTAAGCCAATATTACATGTGTTTCTTATAATGCAAAAGTATTTCAGATATGGGGCAGCCTAAATAAATAAACATATAAATTTGCACCAAGCAGATCCTAAACATGCAAAAGCATGTGCTCATTTGATAAAAAAAAATACAGCAAAATATACTCCATAAAACATCAGTGTCTAGTGAATTAGATCAGAGATGACAGTAAATAAATATAGCTAAAAATAATGATGGGCCTGGAAGGCATGGTAGTATTCTGCCCTGGGACTTCAGGATAGAGGAGAATAAAAATATTGATATCCTGAAATCTAATGCTATATAAAGCAATGTGTTTTCTTGGTTCCACATGAGATGCAGTCCAATGTGCTATTTCAAATTAATTTTGCTGGGCTGAAGCAGCAATACCTTTGTTTACTGCTGAATGTTATTTGCCCAGTGTAAACATATTTTCATAATAAGCATATACCCTGTCAGAGACTACGGGCAGCTTCCTGTCCAGCTTTTTGAAGACAAAGTTCACCAAATGTTGACGTTTTCAATTTGATAAAATATCCTTTATATGTTTAAAAACAGTTTACAAAATCTGTTACTCAGTTAGGAAACAGCAATGATTTGCTTAACTTAGTGAATGATATTTACCAAATTTTCCTCTTCAATCTATGCAAACCTAAAAGATCAACTTTCATACTTTAAATAATCTTCTTATAACATTAGTCATTTTCTATAGTTATTTTATAGGATTATGAGGCAAATTAATTTAGGATGTCTGCATCTAATACCTTTGATAACACTCATTGTTTGACCTAGCAAGAAATTTCATGCATTTCACAGATTTGTGCAAGGAAAAGGGAATTTGTAGGAGACATATTGATCGATTGTCCAAAACAATATTATATGTACCAAACAGAAAGGTTCCCCCCCCTTAAAAGTATATTGATCTATCTTGAGTGAAAAGTACATAATCTGAATCACTCATTTCTCCTTTCACAGAAACCTCTGACAATGTTAAGTGAGTGGAATTTCTCCACCATTTTGTAAACTGTATGCAGAGCCACAGTTTAATTAACATCTCCTTTAAATATAATATGATACACAGCAGCCATTTGTAAGGCAATCTGCATTTCATTCATTTTACCCCATAATAGTTAGACAACAAAAATGATGTGTGTGTGTTTGTGTGCCTAACATATTAACTCTTGCAACTAACAGGATGACTGAAAGCTCCCTCACTACCCCTTTTGAAACAGAAAGCCTTAAACAATTTGTATTTCTCCAGAAGAGTGGCATTAAAAAGCTCATCATGTTGCATAACCATGGCAATAGTGAAAAACATACATTCCCAAACAAATATTACTTTTTCTCAATGGTATGAAGTAATTAAAGCCATATGTGTAAATCTGTGATCCATGCAGTAGTTCAAGCTGCAGCTAATAGAAAATACAGCGAATGAACTCTGCCATATAAAAGATTCTTGTTACAGAAATATAATGTGAAAACCAGATGGAGACAGAAACCCTTAATCACAGATGGGAATGCAATCACTGGCATACAGAATATTTTTTTATCAATCTTAACCATATGCAAAATGTATTTATTTTGTGCAAAATGCAATAACTCGAGAGAGCCTTCTATTTGAAATCAGTTAACCTTGTAGTCAAAGCACTTTTATCTCCACCCCTCCACTCCCTTCCAAGATACTCGGCTGAGCCAAGGTTTTAAGAAGAGGAGTCACTGGGCCTGGCAGATCACTCTTGCAGCAGTTTATCTTTCAGAAAATTTAATAGGATCTAAAGACTACACATATCAGAATCAACATAAAAGAAAATCAAGTGCAGTTACCAGTTCCTGTATTGCTTAGTTACTGCCAAGAACCCCTTCATCACCTAAGCACACACAGGATTGTATTACCATGGAGTTAAGTCTTTTTCCTCTAGCAGGAGTGCACAACTTGTTCAGAAACAGAGAACCACATGGGAAATACACCAGAAGGAAGACACGTGCAGCTCTTCACCAATTCTACTGGCATGTAATTAACACAATATGCGCATCACTCTTTATTTGTACCTAACAGGTACCTAATAAGAGTTAATGGCCATAATTTTTTAAGCAAATAATGTAAATGTTATACACATATTCTGAAATTTAGGCAGAATTGTGGACGTAAGCCTAGGCAGACTTCAGGATCATATCTTCTCCTACACAAGGACATCAGAAGCTTTTGCTTGTTATTTTCTTCTGTATGATTTAATTTTAACTGAAGTCAGTTTCAAACCTTCAGTCATCAATCTGGCTTGTTTCAACAAACCGTAGTTAAGATTAGCCACAGTTTAGAGTTTGGATGTAACACAGAAGTGTGGTTAATTAAAAGCAGAAGACAATGTCATGGTAATCCACCAGGTTCAGTTTCTTATATTGTTGTACCACTGGTGCAGATATCTATCCTGAATCTTATGTACATCTGATTTTACTAGTTCCTGCATTCCTTCATAGTCACGGGAGTTTCTTCCACCCAATCCCCAGATATATTGCCAAAATGTCACCAGCATCAATGACAAATAATAATAATAATAATTGGTCATATGTATGAGAGAAACTCTTGTGAATTTGAAGAAAGGAAGGAATTTGTAAACACTTTTAGAACGGGTTTTTATTCTTCCTGCTAAAAGTGTTTTTAAAAGGTAAAAGCCATTTCAAGCAGCTAAGAAGTGTGACACTTACCATGTGCTTTTAAAATGAGTACAGAAATGTTCCTGGAAATGAGTCGCAGGGACAATACATAGAAAAATGAGCAGCCGCCACCACCGCCCCCTTCTCCAAAATGCTACTGCATATAATGTTACAGAGCCATGTAGCATCATTCTCAGGAACGTTTCCAGTCCCTATTTTTTAAAGAAGATTTTTCATGAAATGGGGGAGAGAGGAAAAAGCTCTTAGATTACCATGCATTTTTTCCCCTCCCTGAAAATGTGCCTTTCAGCTTCTGAATTTGCAGCAGAGAGTTCCCCAACCCCCATTAAATCTCTGGGGTTTGGTTCAGCTGAAACACTGACAGCAGCCGTAATTAGACAATTTTTGGTCTTAAATGAGTCTATTGCCCATTTCTACCCCATTCTTATGTAGCACCACAAGGATAGTTTTGGAAAACCTTCTTGGGTGTTCCTCTTCAACAACCTTGGTTCAAATGATACAGTTGCTTATTTCTGCCTCTTCCTTATATAGCACATAGTTCAAAAACAAACTTTGAAAACCTTCCAGAATGTTCATTCTTCTTTATCAGCCTAGACTTCAAATGATCTGCAACCAGGGTGGAATCCACACACATATAAAAACCATTTTTTAAAAAAACGTTTTAAAAAATACATTGAATTTTCCATAAGGCTCACCATTGTCATCTAGTGTCGCATTGTATATTGCACTTAAAACGTTTTATTTGCAGCTGTATAGTTAAGTCCCAGTTTTCACTTTCTAAAACAGAAGTTCCAGAGCAGTAACATATTGTTAAAAGCCACTGGCAACATAAAAAGGCAGAGGCTCTCTCTTTCAACACACATCAGACCATGGCACGCACCAGGACTCCACCACAGCATCCCAGATCAGAAGGGATTACTATCAACATGCTCCCCCACCTGCAATTCCTCTCCTGTAACGTCCCCCTTTTGCAAAGGAGCAGGTACAACAAGAATGCACTTAATTTGCAAAACAGAAACTGAGAAAATCAAGCTACACTGCCTACTACGAAAGGTACAGTGGTTGGCTAACAAACCAAGCCAAAATTTGCAGAACCTTAGAGAAAGTGAAATGGCACACCAACTCAAAGGAAGGAAGGAAGAATTTGCCCTAAGTTCTCTTTCTTGGTCCCTCTACACAGATCTGGTGGGGAGGAGTGGGACAGAATGTGAGGAACAATGTTTGAGAGATGATCTCAAGATCTGAAAGCAAGCTTAAAGTGCCCTGCTTCTTGATATATTTAAAATTAGAACAGCTGACTCAAAAGTGCTGAAAGAATTCAGCTTGCTTCTTGAGCACTTCTCCATTTCTGTGGTTCAAATAAAGGTATCATTATCATTATCAGTTTATTTACACACATTTCCAGGTGATGATCAATGCAGCTCAGAAGAAGAGTGAGCAAGTTAATATACACCAGGAATGGGAAACCTCTGGCCTTCCAAATGTTGTTGGGCTCCAACTCCCATCAGCCTCGGCCACCATGGCCAATGTACAGAGATGATTTGTAGACCAGTAGCATCTGGAAAACCATTGGTTTCCCTACCACAATATTGAGAACTAGCAGAAGCAATTATAAATATATCAAAAGCATTTCATAATAATAGTTAAACCCACACTAGCTAGCTAACAAAAACATCATGATTAAAAAATTCCCTAAACACATGAAAAGCTTTCTGAAATAAGAAAACGACCAAATAAAATGCACATTTAGCTAACATAATTTAGTGATTTGATTTAGTTTGGAAATAGTTATCAGTAGCAAAAAATACAAGACTGTAAGTACATAGCAATTTAAACCAGTAAAATTTGAGAACTATCTAAACAGCAGCATTTCAAAGAAGCCAAAAACATGCACCAAATTGGAGTGATGCTATCTAGGGATGCTTGGCAGTAGAAGAACAATTTGCAGTCGGAGTAAATCAGGTGCAAAATGAAAAATAAGTAGTGAAGAAAAAAATTCCCAACCACCAAGAATCAGGCTCTTTATTATTTATTTATCTCCTGCCTTTTATCCAAGCAGCTCAAAGCCACATCCACTGTTCTTTACCCTCCCCCCACATTTGATTCTCAAAAAAAGCCTGTGAAGTAGATTAGACTTCAAGATTTGACTGGTCTACAGTTACCCAACGAAATTCATGACACTGCAAGAATTTGAACCAGAGTCTTCTCAGTCCTAGTCTCTAACTCCAACCATTACATTCCAATTTTTCTGTTTTCCTCAGAACTGTGTTGTTGTTGTTGTTGGCATCCATCTGTCTCAAAGGACAATGGAGTGCGCCTCCGGGGGTGAATGACCTTCCTGGGGCACAAGCCTGGGGGGTATATATGGAGGAGGTCCTAGGCTTCCCAGACAAGATTTCTCTCTCGGCCTTGCTGATATGGTTCAAAGAAAAGCAGAGCAATATGTTTGGCACAGCTTGGCTGAAGGAGTCGCCAGAAGGAGGCATACAAGTCACCATTCAACCATCTATGGGACTCCACTCCGGATTTGTGTAGGGTTTCCTCCTTAGCCTTTTCTTTTCCCAAAGATATGACACAAAGCATCAGTTTAGGATCAGACTTTTCCTTCTCCTAGATGGGCTACTTTCCCAGGTTGACAAACCCCATCTGCCCCTCACTTCCCTCTACAGCATATGCAGAAACTGCTTTCTTGGCCATTGGACCCACTGTTGGTTTCATCTGCTCAAGCCATCAGAGTTTGTTGTGTATAGCCAAAGGGCTGTCTTCACACACAGGGGAAGTCCCTAACTCCCCAAAGGTTTGAGACCCATTGGCTACCCTACCCTGATTTAGCTGGCCAGTCGAAGCTGTTCCTGAAGTGTGGCCACTGCCACATGCTTACAGCTTCTGGGAGCCGCAGGTGAGAGCTGAGTGCAGGGTGGGGACCAAGGTGGACAAATAGCCCCAAAAGGAGTATGATGTGTCCCCCACCAGAAATGCTACCTCTCCCCTAACACACCATACACTTGTACTGTAATGTAAATGGGGAACTAAGTCATCATTACAGTGGTACCTCGGGTTAAGAACTGAATTCGTTCTGGAGGTCCGTTCTTAACCCTGAAACTTTTCTTAACCTGAAGCACCACTTTAGCTAATGGGGCCTCCCGCTGCTGCCACGCCACCGCCGCACGATTTCTGTTCTCATCCTGAAGCAAAGTTCCTAACCCGAGGTACTATTTCTGGGTTAGCAGAGTCTGTAACCTGAAGTGCCTGTAACCTGAAGTGTCTGTAACCCGAGGTACCACTGTATTGGTAAACAACCTTCACCACACACACACACATGCAGATTAAGCTAGAATCTTAAAAATCTTAAATTCACACTCCAGACTTAAAAAATTAACTTTAATTCAGAGAGATCTCCAATCAGGGACACTAGAGAGATACGCTAAGCTTGCTGGCAACACACTTCTCTACTGAACAGTGATTCAGCATCCGTGAGCAATTATAACATGAAACATCACACCTCCAGTTTATCATCTGGTTTGGAGGACAGCCAGCTTCACTCAACCACCACCACTGGTAATTTAAAGAGCTAAACTGAGAATAAACTAAATATAACAACACAAGGGGATTACAACATTTCAAACGGTTTAAGGATAATTCTAGGAAGAAGAAAGGTTCTACCTTGTCTCTTGGTAAGAATTAATATTTATAAGCTGAGAGAAAAAGCCAAGTTTACAAAAGAACAGCTACTGTAGGTCTCACTAAATCATACTGCAGCTTGGAGAATCCATGAAAAAATTATTCAAGTTCATGCAAATCAACAGATAATTCCAATGAAATTATTGTGGCATTGTGCATGAATCAATGGGTTGAATACTTATTTCCTGCTCTCATACATAACTGGCTTACTGTGTTTCAAATATTTTATCTGACATTGCAGCTGATGTTAAAATATGCTACTTTCCATTAAAAAAGAAAGATCCACCTTCCTCATTTTTATGTCTTTCTTCAGACTCACAATGACAAAGAAACCTAGCAGTTTTGTTGTTGTTGTTTAGCAATCCCACCAACATGTTACGAGGGAGAAATTATGTGACTTTGAATTTTTGTGCAACTGTTCCCACATATAACCTTGTCAGATCTCAGAAGAAATGAGAGAAAAATGGCATATACTATTTCCACACATTAATTTATTGACATGCCTCCACATTTAAAATTGCATATCATCTATTCTTGAAGACTAGCTGAAACCCTAAGCAGCCCAGTGACAGGAGAAAACGCCACACACACCCCTCATGTCAATTTGATACCAACCTAGAAAAAACAGTGGTTCAAAATCAATCAAAAAGTGGGGAGGAAATAAGAATTTAATCAACTGTATCTATTCATTTGTATAATGAAGTGCATCTATTAATCTGATGCACCTTTTAAATATAACAAGCCATTCTATCTTACAAATAGTTTAGTATCATGTATCACAGTGAAAACACAAGAACCCTCCACACACAATTTTCTTCCTTTTTTCCTCCCTCTCCCTCATCTAATTTCATTGACGAGGGACAGTCCCTAGAGAACAAAGAGAAGAGAGAACCTATTATATCCAGAGGCTGGTTTCTCCAAATTGAAGGCATCTGTTCCATGCCCATGACTTCCACATAGAAGGAAAACAGAACTTTGAAGGCATCTGTGCTCATGCTTGACAGTCCCATATCTTATGGACTTCTGTAACTGCCCAGCTGCAAACATGGTTTGCTCACTGCTGCTGTCATTGTCAGCTGATCTCATCTCTGTCACACACAAAACAAAGACTGTAGAGCCATGATTTATAAAGTAAAGTTGAGAGAGCCACACAGAATTGCCACCAGCTGTCTAATCCATCTTGTTACTCTCCTTACCTGGTATATACCAGACAACAGAGGATTATAGTTCATGGATTTGAGAAAATGTGCTTTGGCCCACAAAATGGGCTCTGGTCCTCTTATGCCACAATACAGCAGTTCTCAAACTTTTCGCAGTGGCAGAACCCTTCGCTTTAAAGAAAATTCCAGTGGAATCCTTGCAGTAAAAACTTTTGCAAACTTTTTTTTTGTAAAGCAGGGTGGGGAGGAGGTGGGATTTTGGGGAGATCAAGGAAGAGAGCCAGCCAGAGAGGTAACCAGGGCCGGATTTAGGTTTGGTGAGGCCCTAAGCTACCGAAGGTAATGGGGCCCTTTGTATGTCCAGCTGTCCTTTGTCAACAAATTGTCACTGTTTTTTGTGTTAAATATATGCTATATGGTAATTTATGAACCTAATAGGTATCTCAAGCCATTTTGTTTGTTTTTTATCTTATATTTTGGAAATGTACATCCAGTTTTGTTTCCTTTAAATTTTGGGGGGCTCCCAAGAGAGTGGGGCCCTAAGCTATAGCTTATTTAGCATATACGTAAATCCGGTACTGGAGGTAACATTTAAAAGCAGCAACTTTGAGACCTATAAAAACTTTGCTGTCAATCTCTGTTAAGGCTTCGGCTCCAATGAGAGACAGTTTGTATCTGACCATATATTTAACCATTGCTGCCAGGCTGCAGCTTAATGGAAGGTTCTGGGTTGGGGAAGAGGGATTCCTGTGACAAGTGCTTGAACACGTGAGCAGGGCAGATTGCTTACCCAATGCCACATGATGCTGCCGGTTACCGATGGGGCGGGGCAAAGCAAGGATGGAAGCAGTGGATTGGGCGCACACCAAGTTTCCCACTGCCTGGCCCCCACTTCCTCTTGGTAGCCAGCAGCAATATGCAGCGTTGGGAAGTTGCATAAGCAACACTACCCTCCCTCTCTCGCCTGCCAACTGGTATTGACTTAACCATGGAAAGCATGGTAAAGGGAAGGAAAGAAGGGGAAGGGATTCCCAGGACAATGGCTTGAGTAGTGCATTTAATCCCCACGGCTGCAGCTCAATGGAAATCACACATTATGTGTGCTTGTCCACCGTTCCAACTTTTTCTTTGCGGGACTCCTTGGAACGCTTTGCAGAATCCCTGGGCTCTGTGAAACAGAAATGCTGCCATAATTCCTGTATTTTTCCATCTATAAGAAAAATCTATTTAAGAAAATGGGGGAAGATCTATCCATGTATAAGACACCTCAAAATTTTGCACATTATTTTTAAGGGGGGAAACCTAGTCTTATACAAGGAAAAATACGGTAATATGTCGGGTTTTAAGGTGTCACAAGAAATAGTTGTGCTTGCTACAACAGAATTAGCAAGCTCCACACGTGAAATCCTTCACCTGGGAAACCACAGCTACAATCCTGCAGGAAGCTTCTTCAATACACTTGTCTCACTCGGCTTGCATGGGTCTTATCTGAGCAAGGGCCCATGTACCTTAGAGTGCACATACATCAATGAGATAACATAGTAGTGCACAGGACCAGAACCTGTGCCCATAAGAAATGTCATCATCTTACATATGTGTGACTCTCCTGTTCTCACACCAAAGATCATTCACACAGGAAACGGCTTCACACAAACTATTTGTCAATCTAGCCCAGTCTTGTTTACTGTGGGCTGGCAGCAGCTCTCCAAGTTCTCAGGCAAGGGTGTTTTTCATCACACTGGTAACCTAATCCTTTTTAACCTGGAGATGTTAGGCAATGAATCTGGGATCTTCAAACAGGTGTTCCACCAGTGAGCTACAGCTCTGTGCAATTATCACTCTCCAGAATTGCTGAAATTCAAAAATATACAGCAGCATGTGTTATCCGGACAGGGAATTATTGGAGAGGGGAGCCAAGGTGAAAGGGAAGCTACTGCACATGTGCAAAACCTAACAACTTTTTGAAGAGGCTTCCCTCAAATGTCCCACAAATGCAAAGCAGAATCGGTGACAGGGGCTGCTGGAGTATATGAGGGCATCACCACTTTGCTACTTTCAGCATAATAGTGGGACCCCATTAGAAGCAACACAATGTTAACCTGAGGTTATGCTGGTTCAAAAACCACGCAGTTTTTCAATGAACTTTTAGAAAGCCAATTGCAAAGCTATAACAATGGAATTCTGGCAGTGGCACAGTTTGGGTGCAAAACTAAGCCACACCCTGGCTTAGCATGAAAGAGTGTAGGACAGGTTCCTAGAAAGAAGTCTCCTCCTCTGGTCCTGCTGCTGTGAGCTAAACCATAGTTCAGCTTAGTGTTGCATCTGAACCCAAACTTGTGGTTTGCAAGTTCACAGTAAAGCTTAGCATTATGTGTGATGCTGTGTGTGTGTGTGTGTGAGAAGTATTTGCCTTCCTTTAACAAATACATTAAGGAAGCTTCTTCAAAACAAATTCAGAACAACAAGTTGGCACTATCACACAGATTACCGCCTGAATATCTTGGCATTGGAGTGTTGCAATTTCAAAGTCAGAAAACAAAAATACTGAACCAAACATATCTTGACATGGCCAACTCTCTGCAAGTATTTTCATACGAAATGCAGCTCCAGCTAAGCACCACTACCATTTGCTTTTCAGTTAATAGAATACTTTACTGATAGTGGCATCTAATGCATGTTTAATCAGAAGTATGTTTAACTGTATTCAAAGGGGGATTTCATGTACCACATACATAGGATTTCAACCTTTTCTCACTTTTAAGAGAGAAAAACTCATTGTTCAAATACCTGTTCCACTAGAGTCAACTTTAACGAATGCAACAAAACTATTAAAGAGATCATATGGGCAAGACATGAGGAGAATGTTCTTCCATCAACACAATTAGCCTTTATTTGAAGTATTGCAATTTTGCAGAAGAAATGCACGAATGTGAGAAATATCAATGTAGCTTACTAATTATTTGAGTTTAAGTATATCACTGTACATTTAAAACCTGCATTACCTCAGAAAATAATATACAATATGAGGTGGAAGTTGAAGGCTTCCAGTGAATAGCTAGGTCATGCACCAAACCTCCTTCAACATTTTCTCAAAGAGCACAATTGTAGTGCCTAAAAAGTGCCTAAATTCTCATCTATGGAACTTAATGCCATACTTGATCTGCTGACAGGCTTTCTGCAATACTTTTTGCATTTCCCCCCAGTAACAGTACAAGTTTGCTTAGAAAGAAAAGAACTAACCAACAACCTGGCGCCATTGTCCATAAATGTTTGGCAATGCTATCACGTTTCTGGCAACTGAGCAGCATAATCACTTTGACAAACAATCCTACCTGGAAGTCTCTCCAAGCATGCTTTCTTAATCAGCTGCAGCACTCTTTCCTAATTTCCTTTGCAGAAGTATCTTAACTGGCTATCTTGTAGCATGCTAAGTATCTCACGTTGGAGCAGTTCCGATCTGTCTCACTTTCTATGTTCCAAACCCGTCTACAGTATATAGCAGTTTTCTGTTCTTAGGTACTGCCCCATCCCACAATGCAACATTCCATCTAGGCCAATGCTACCCAAACTGACTGGAAACTTCTTCCAGTCTTCAGGCTCTCAAGGGAAGAACTTTCTTAGCCATGTTACCTTAGAGCTTTTAAATGGGGAATTATAAATGAGATCCATTTCCTGTATGATTAAGTACATGGTCTTCTCCTCTAGCACAAACATCAGCATTTGAATTTATTACCAGATTAAATATTTTCAATACAGTAGACATTTAACCAGAATATTAAAGCAGAAACCAATGATTTGTTGTTGTTGTTGTTGCTTTAACACAACTGAACCAATGGAAAAGGAAAATATGGCCAGGAGGTTCATATGTCAGAAATGCAAAGGCTTGATGTAACCCTAAGTTGTGTGTATGTACCTAACCTTGTGGTGAAACAGTAGTTTGACTCCTGCTGCTCCCAGGCAAATGAGGTGAATGTTACATTGAAAACAGAACATCAGTCAAGACAGACCATTGTGGAAAGTCTTTTGACCTACGGAATTGAAACATGACATTTGAACTACCACCTAGGGAGGTGACTGTGCGGTCATCATCAGTCAGGCAAGAAATGTAGGCTATAGCTCTTCAGATAAAGCGAATCACAAAGGGAAACTGGTTGGTGGTAATGACTGGTACTTATGCAAATTGCATATTAACATCCAGCCAGGCAGACATATTGAAGCTTCCTATAGCCACCGAGCTAACTATAGGTTTTTGTACAACAGATGTAGGCCATGAAGCTACTTTCTCAGGTGGTGGTTAACATTTCCAGTTTCTAAGATGTGATGGAGAATAACCTATCAGAACCAATAATTTACAGTTTTAACACTGCTAGTATCAAGGAGCAAACAATGGCCCAGTGTGCTTGTTACTGATGGCGAAGCAAATTCACTCCACTAGATGGAGTCTTGCCTATAAAGGCAAATTTGCAAAAAGCTGCTTTAAAATATAATGTGCTTTCATGGGGTGTTTTGTTTTTTATTTTAAATCTCTTCATTCCAGATACCTAAATAAAAAATGCATAGAAAACTAAAGATCTTGCCTTTACTTGTGCAAAGTTCCACTGAATTCAGTAATACTCAACATCCCATTTTACCTTAGTTTCTTGTTCATTTTATTTTTTAACAAACGTCTGTACTTGGAGCACATCTACAGTGGCACAGAAAAATGCACATCTTAAAATTACTTCTAAGCAGGGATTCTGTACCCATCATGCAAGTAGCAAAAACTGCATTAAAATCAATCTTTGCTTAATTGTACCTTTCCCCCCTTCTTTCTGTCTATCTGTCTTGTCTTTATTTCTTTTTCTAGTCACAAAGTATTACCATATGTTTTAGATCACACACATATTTTTCCTTCACTGGTTTAAAATAAAAATATATATGCTTTTATAAATTTCTAGCTATTTCCCTAGCCTACTCCATAATTTCTAACCCCCTCTTGCTTTCCACAATTTGTGTCCTGCACATTCCATAAAACTTGATTAACAACACTACTGAAGAGCATCTTTTAATGAATACACTCAAGGATAATTTAATCATTTTATTTAAATATGGGGGGAAATTGCCCTGAAAGCCCTATTAACTAAAATACCCTTGATTACCTTAAAATTTTGATTTGCTGGTATAATAAGAAACAGGGAACTCTGTCTTTCTTTGCAGAGTGGAAAAGTAGTAGAAAATGAATAAGGGTTCCATTGAGATCAGCAATGATCTCAATGGAACCCTTAATGGAACCAAGAAATGCTGGGGTTATGACTCTGCATTGTGTTGAGGTGGGGAAATGCAAAGTTGTTTTCCCCACAATTAATATTTGCTAAATAGTATACTAATATTTAGCTACAAAGGCCATTTTTTTATAGTCTATCACCAAGCTAAGGTCCTAATTGCTTAACACCATTTTTCCTGCACCAGATAAAAGTGCCAGGGGAAAAAAATGCACATAAAGCTAGAGATTTTTCAGAACAGATCCCCCCCCCCCCAAATAACCCACTCACATTAACAAAAGATTGCAGTGGCTTGCAAATTATAGGGTGTTATTTTTAGTGGAAGTAGTTCAATATTCATATTGGAGCAGATGTAGCAGTTTAACAAAACAGCTCTTCAATTCCTGCACAAATTGAAAACAGGAAAACTGATTGCATTTTCTCTTATCACTTTCCTTTTCTGAATTGACACTTTTGGCCTTCTGAAAATCTACACATGACTTTCATCTCAACAGCACCTGCTGATCAAACAGAAACCTAAAATTTTCATGAAAATGTTATGAAGGACTCATTTTCTCCTTCCCATCTCACGGGGGCATCAGTAGTCCACTGCCTGACCACAACTGTTGTACTATTACAGCACAATATTCTGAAATGTATTTTATATTTTCATTAAACTTCTTCTAGAATGGGTTAAATCACTAGTGGCTCTTTTCATATTAGCTCTTTGTCTGCTTTAAATTAATTTCTGTCTCCATGCTTGCCTAACACTGATGGGGTCTTATTGTGCTGCCAGTTCCATTTTACAGAGTATCTCAAAGAATTTGAGATAATAAGGCTTGCTATATATTTCACGGTCAATAGGTCTTCCATATATGTAAGAACTCTCACAGTACCATTTAATGGTCAGAATAGAAGAAGAAAACTCAAGCCCATAATATCCTTTCCATGCACAGACTCCTCTTTACCACCAGAAATTGATCCAGTGTGCATACAGAAAGACAGGAGAAAGAAATCTCATTTAAACTTTGCTTTTGAATTCGCTCATAGTCTACAAATCCAAGGAAACTCTAGCAGGTGCTTTGGCACTTCAGCACCAATGGAATTGTGCATAGTTGCCCAATCTGTTCTCATGGGAAACTTTCAAATGTCTTCTCCCACATATAAAATATGAAAACCTAAGTACCTTATTATGTTGTCTGCTCTTAGCTCTTAAACTCTAAACTGCAGCAGCCCTAGCAGGTAAACATGGGCCACCATAATTCTAGGTGCAACTATAGATGCTCCCAAGACCTGCTGTATGTCAGCTTTGTAACTGATAGAGGCTAAACCTTCCCAAGTGTTCTGCAACCATCCATTACTATTCTGCTTCAGTGATAAGGTAGCTTGAAGGCAGATATGACATACAGTAATATATGTGGCACTCTGCCTGTTGGTTTGTGAACTTGTGTTCCATCATGTTCACTGAGGCAATCATAAACCTGAAATGTCAATATATTCAGTCAATGGAAGTAAAATAATGGGACTCTATTGTCTTACGCTATTGATCTTCTGTTGTCAACACAGATACATGTCCTACCGCCCCTCTTGGCTTTACACAAATTTTAATTAGACTCTTAGCTACTGGATCATATCTCTGTATCCAGTTATGCCAACACCTGGCCAAGCGGTGCAGCCAGAGGAAGGTGTTAATATCTCAAAACAAAAACAAATTGAGTTTAAAGCAAGATCTGCCCATTTCAGTAGAACTGACTTTCAAGTAACGGTGCTTAGGACTGGGGTATTCTGAAGCCAGAGGGGTTTATTGGGGACTTTAAAAAAATTACTTCCAGATGGTGTTTTGAGTTGTCCCTTGCCTAGAAAAAAACAGCTTATCATTCTTTCCTGTTCTGAGGAATTCTAAGAACTGTATCAAAATTTAAAATATAAAAAAGCATGCATTTGTGGACTTAAGTCCTATCACCTAAAAACCAAACAGAGGCTAAGCAGAAAGCACAGCGAGTCCTTCACTAAATAAAGAAATTAACAGTATCCCTCTTACAAATAGTCATGCATACAATTCTGGCATAAAATTCAAACCAGAAATCCCCCGAGGTTGCAATCCCAAGAATTTGTTACAAGGAAGTTTAAGTCCCATTGCACTCAGTGGGATTAATGCGTTGGACTCCCATTACCAATTGCACTTATTGTTGTTTTATGAGCACCATTATCTCAAAACACTCAGAATATAATCCATATGCAGAAACTTCAGTAAAGGTGGGATAAAAAGGAAGGGGATGAAACCCTTCTGAAACTTTTTTTTTTAAAGCAATGGACATTTTCAAAGCTTCCCTTCCCCCCCCTACACACAGAGACTATTTGCTACCCATTCTCACCCAATAAAAGAGGTAATCAAATTGTTACCGATGTTCATCCTCTCTGTCTATCTAATGCTTTTAAAGCCGAGTAAATAAATAATCTATTTGCCACAAAACCACACTTCCTTTGCTGTATCACGGATTTTTTTTAACAAAAACAAACAAACCCCAAACCCCTTCCTAAACCCATTCAGACTAGCCACACTAAAACCAATTAAAGATAAGGGTGGGGGGGAGAGAGATGGAGAGAGAGAGGAGAGATAAAATAATCTCACCTTTGCAAGTCCTGTTTGAATAACTGAGCTGATGGGAGATTGCAAGGCCAGGCCAGGTGAGGTTAGATGCCTCATAACCCCACACAACAAAAGGCAGATCCCTTTTCTCTCACTCCAGGCTAATCTTTAAATGTAAATTCCCCACCAGCTAAGAAGAGAAGCAAGATAAGAGGTTACATCTTCACTTCTCCGGAGCTGTTATCGACTTCAGCATCATTTAGAGGAGATGGGGAGGGGGCGCTGAGAAAGGGAGGGAGGGAGGGAAGGAGAAGCATCTCTCTCTCCCCCCCTCTCCCGCAACACCACTTTCAAAATGCTTGGAGATTACCTTCTGGCTGAGGAGAGCGCAGGCAGGAGCCGAGGCAGCAGCGCAGCTAGGGCTTTGTATTCATTAAACACACATCGCAGCTTATCTGAAGTAAAAGCCTTGTCAGGATGGCACATTGTATGTGAGAGAAAGGAGGGGGAAGGAGAGGCAATGTGCATCAGGGTGATTACAATATCAGCATGGCCCAGATGGAAGCAGGAAAATAAACAGAGAGAGAGGGAGAAGGAGGGAGGGAGGGGGCACTCGCCTAGAGGTGGGAGCAAACTTCTCCTCATGGGGGTGGAAGCCCAACTTTGGCGCACATATATGCACAGACACACCTGCTAAGGAAGCACCCATCTTCCGGCCTGGGAAACTGCCATTAAGCCAAAGGCCCTTTCTCGAGGGAATATTTTCCATATGTCTTCTTTTTTTCAAAAAAAATAATTTTTTTAAAAAATCAAGTTTGCCTGAATAGAATACCTGAAGGAAAGGTTCGATCTGTGCCAGGGCTTCCCCTCAGTTCTTAATGCCAGGTCCCAAAATGCAAATATGTGAAGCAAGGACAATGACGGCATTCCAGATAGAAAGTGGATTTCCTTTACCGCTGCATGACTAGAATGGTCTAGAAATTAAAACTTTGGTTCTCTCAGTTCCATGATCAGTTTACTGGTTTTATCTTCTCCTTTCTTCTTCTTCTTTGGTAAAATAAGTATCATCCAGATTATTATGGGCCATGAAGATCCGCCAAGAACAAGCAAAGTTCATCTAACCATTATTTATCTGTACTCATACTTCCCTCAGTGTAGGCCCTTGGACAAAGCTCATTGCAGGGCAGGCTCAAATGTCTCCTTGTTACATGGAGAGGGATGGCGAACCTAAGAAAAAGTCCGTCGATTATTGGTGCATATCATGACAACCTGCAGCAACCAGGAATTTTGATTTTTAGTCCTTTAAAATTGCAAACATCTTTGGATGCCTTTGGCAGAAAGGTGGTATATAAATGCAATGGATGAATATGCTGCTGCCTCCGTTATTTGAATTGTCCTGATCTGGACCAAACTAAGACCTGCCCAAAGGGCCAAAGTAACTTGGCCCTCTTTAACTTGCTCATTCTAAAAAGTGTAATCTTAACCATCTCAGTTTTCTCATACCTTCTTAAAACTGATGAAGAAAAACTGAAATATTCTGAACACATCAAAGTAAGTTTTCAAGTCTGTCAGACTTGGGACTCCCCTTAGCTCCTAACATTCTGCAACATGAGACACAGTTAATTTACCCTATGAATCCACCTCTATCGCTTTCATTCTCCTCTCTCACGATTGGCCCTTCTTAAAAGGCAACCACCCACTGAAAAGATGACAGGAAAATGGTGGTGGCACTGAGGCTGTGACATGTCCCAATTTTGGGTTCTGATCCACCAGCTGAAATCTAATTAGAATACATAAGGCTTCAACATGTCAATAGATGAATGAACACACACACCCAACCTCTTGTAAAGAGTTTCCTCAGCCATTTCTTTTATGTGGAAACAGATTAAAGGGCAATTATCTGCCTGGTCCAATCTCATAAATTAAAGTGATGGCTAATGTATTGCTTTCATTTTTTAAAACATTTGTGGGTTCCCTGTTTGTTTAAGCATTTAGTGAGCTTAGCAAACACCTTTAATAAAAGAGATCCATACTTTTTAATCCACTACTTCTGCATCTTAAAAGAACTGTAGTTATTCTTTCTCCACATAAAGTTTCTATCATTAAATTGGCGACTTGCAAATCTAGACCCCACATGACTTATTTTAAGTTCGCCCAGTGAAACCACAGAGAATCAAGTCAAGTATAAAGAAAATAATTCATTGAATATGCTGGCACCAGCATATTAGCCAAATTCATGGAGGAAACATTAACCAATTGTTATTGTCCATGATAATTAAATGGCGCATCTGTGCTTAGAATACCTCTAGCCAGTGCTTTTTTCCTGGGAGGACTCAGGGGTATGCAGACCCCCTAAACATTTTGTGAATCTAAGTTTGGCCTCATTGAGGGGCAGTATTTCAATATGAGTAGGAAAATGAGAGTATCTGTTTGCTGCGATTGGAGAAAGAAGGCAAAACTAGAAGCACCATCCAAAGCATGTCTCTTCAGAAGTTCCACTGAAATCAATAAGGCTTACTTCTGAGCAAGCACATATAAGATTACACTGCAGATGGATGTTTGACGTGATCCACAGGGCTCTTCTTAAAAAATAAGAGAGCATGGAATGAAACCTTTCCATGTTGAGAAGACTATGATAGCAATGATATTAATTTACTTTGAAAATTGTCTATTCCCCTTGGGATGACTGCTGATCAACAAATCAAAAGAGGGAATACTAGGCAACTATAGCAGCCAGAGCAATACACTTGGACCAAATGCTTCCTTTCCCCACCAAAGAATATATGGAAGAGGACTTGACACATAACAAAGGCCAAAAGCAGAATCTTAACACCAGAGGAAATGGTATGTGTGTGAGTGTGTGTGTGAAAATTGTGACACTGTAATGAAATGCCACATAAAGACGACTCTGTCATAAATCCTCTACTAATCCAATAATGTGAAAACCTCATGGTATCATTGGGACATAGCACAAGATATTATTTTCTAATTCTTCATTCCTCAGAATACATCGCAAGGCTTATACCAACAAAATGTGCTCTGCGTTAAGTGTTCTGTGATCACACATTGATCTTCAGCATAGTTACTCAGAACCAAGTCCCAATAACTTCTCTTTTTTTACTTGCTACAAATAAATTTGAGGTGAATCACTGCACAATCACTGTCAGAAAGGATGTCTGAATGTACACTGATGAAAGAGCAAAATGTTATGTATCTAAAATGACCTCTGGTTCTCTACGCAGATTGTTTCATTCTCGAAACGCAAGCAACTTTCCCCCCACCTTCTCATCGCCTTCTTTAATGGTCATGTATGGATAACCATATTCGATAGAAATCAAGCATACATTATAAAGAGAATGAAAAGTATGCTCAATTTGCTTCAGCTGGGTGCATCTGTTCCAGCAGCAAATCTGCACGAATCAGGGATGCTTTCTGTGGAATCCACAGATGGTCTTCGGCTGCAGTGTAAGTCCTATTGAACACAGTGGACTTACTTCAAGTAAAAATGCACAGGATGGGTTGTTAGTTAAATAATCAGAATCTTCCAGAAACTTCTCTTATGCCTATTCTATGCAAACTATGCACCACAGGACATAGCTGTGCAGCCATGATGTAAAGCAAAATTACCATGGATTGGGCCCTAGGTCTCCAGAACGTTTTCCTATGGTGGTGAGGGGAGGAGAGTCTTCTCAAAATATTAGCACTTATTCTCCAGATTTAAGATAGACATTACAGGAACTGTAGTATCTAAATCTGTCCTATCTGGTAGATCTCACAGAAAACTGCCATGTTTTTAGAACAAATCATTTGTTGTGAAAATGTTTGTTCTGCCCACCTCTCCCTCCCCCTTTTTTGCTTTAAAGAAAGCAATATACACGGTGGTCAGAGTAAAAATGTGTAACAGACGAACCATTCATAATCACAGCTGTCTGAAAGTCCAAGCTTGAGGCTACAAATCTTAATTTCAGCTGATTCTCTCTTAATAACGGGTTACCTCCTTATAAAGCAAGGAAGTCCATCTGCCTCAGGCAGAGAGATTTTTTTTTAGCTGTTTTAATGCTTCAAAACCTAGCATTTCCTTTCTTGCATTGAATATGTGAATTCTAGTGTGTTATAATGTGAGAATGCCAACATATGACCATTATACTATAATACCTCACTGCTCAGCTCAGCTCGTCATTACTTCGCTTGTAATTCTTATGCTAATTATGTTCATAATTACTATAAACAGATGTGGGAGAAATGCATGTGACCTTTTATTTGCAAAATACATTCTTAATTCCTTTAAGGTTAGCACACGTATGCACCAAAACTACTAAGTCAGATGGGAAATTGTAAAGAAATAGCTATATGAAATAACTATCTCCAATCTAGAAATACCAGCTGTATCCCAGTATACTGAAGCAAATACTTTTTTTTCAAAATTAGAATAAGAGCTTCTCAAAAAGAGCACAAAAAACATGAACCCCAAATGACCATTTTTTACCACTGAGCACTCACAACTCAAACTACAGTGCTAATTCAGTATCCTTTTCCCCTTTCTTCCCATTCTGTTTCACAACTGCCAGGGCATGGCAGCCAATAGAGCAGCTTGTTTTCCTTTCAAAATTAGCATCTTCCTCTGTACACAAGACTCATTTACAATAAAATCACTATGGGTTTCATTACCAGAAAGACCTCTCCATTTTTATTTCTCCTCCCACCCCCCTATAATTAGGGTGGACAGACAGGTGACACCCCCCCCCTTGCACAGATGGCTCCTGGGAATGATGCAAAAGTAGCTGCTTCTGTTTAAACAACATACAGATAACCTGCCCTGTTCTTATCACTCACAATTACCTCCATTATAGTGAACCCATGCTTACTTTAATAAAACACCCACTGCTCTTTAAACATAATTTGAGAACTTTCTTATCAGTGGTGGAAAAGATATTAATGAAGATGGAAGTCAATGTCTTTCAGATTAAGCTAATCGTGCATTCTAAATTTAGACCGCTTTTAAAAGCCGTGTTCCTTTTTATTTGTCTAAGCGCTTCCTTTCAGTGCCATTCTGCTTCAAAATATTTGGTTTTAGAAAAATATTCAACTTAAAACAAAAGCAGACTTGAATTGGAATATGACCATTGCCATTTGCAATGCCCAGTGCACCCAGTGAATTTGCTCCTGTTAAGAAGTAATTTTGCATTGCTATCTGCACGCGTTTGTCTTCCTGGACTCAGCAGCACTGATCATGTTAAAAGGAATGTGGAGAGTTAAGAAAATTTTGCACTGGAGGCCATTCTTTTGTGAGAAACGGGGTCATTTACATTTTAATACCGATACTTAGATTTCTGTGTACTTCTAAGGGCCCTATAACTATCGACAAGACTCAGTGAAAAAGCACAATTTTTTTTTTATAAAAACACCTCATCCAGATTTAACCAATCCACCAGATACAAACGTTCCCATCCCGCAGCAAGTCCCTGTTTTATTTCTGCTGATAAGGCTTTTTGATCGCCAAGTGTCAACTTAAGTTCGCACAGGACAAAGGAGGTGGCAGTGTTGGAAGTGTTTATTTCCCCCCGAAAGTGGGAGCACGATACTGACACACAGTTGTGTCGCTTTTCAATTAGCTAAATATTTTAACAGTAACGAGCTTGCGGCAAACAAAGTTGAACAATGAAAACGTCCATGGTAGCAGCCCTTCCCCCTCCTGTCCACAATGCAAATACTACACAGATGCCAATTTTTGTTCACAGCGCCTTGCTAGCAAAGCGCCATGCAGCCTTAGTGCAGCAGGCTTTGCATTCAATGCTTGTCAGCTGAGCTCCATTTCAGAAGGGTGAGAAACAGGAGTTGACAGGGAAGAATGCCTGGGGGCTTGCTGGCCACTGACCAGGGCTTCAGGTGGAGGAACCTCCTCCTCCTTCTCTATACAGAATCACAAGGCATGATGTTGGCAGAGGTGTACATGCAGTTTAAGTATTAAGAAGACATAGTGCCACACGGACAATGGTGTATGCTCACAATGCTTTGATGGAGTGTTCCCATCAGTTTGGGTTAACCAAGGGAGTGCGTATAAAAATTAATCTTTTAAAACAAAAGCATTTTAGGAAAAAGATGGACACTCCTGGAGCAAAACATAGCGAGCAGCAGCAGTTGCCAGAATGCAGTCTGCATTCCACTGCAAAAGGGAATGTGAGCTCGTTCACAAGAGTTTTGAAGACAAAAGTCTTATTTCTCATAAACACAGCATGAAAGATGGCCGGATTTTGTATTAAGTCATTGGCATGGGATATCTATACTTGCACTTTTTTTTGTTTTGTTTTAATTTACAGTTCTCTACAGTTTTTATGCCAAGGGGGGTGAGGGGAAGTTGGGGGGGGTGGAAGAGGGAGAATCCACCAATCCAATTCAACATGTGCTACGGTAGTAAAAATACACAATGAAATTTGATACACTGACCAGAAAAGTTTTGCAGTAATAATTAAGAAAGATGGCTGGCTAACACAACAGCTTGCAAGTCGTTTGTTAGAATGCAAGAAACTTTGTGCTGGATATTTTTCTAAGGGACACTGTTAAGTAAACAATTTTCAGATTTTTAGAATCCGGCACTCGGATTGTGTAGGGAAGGCAGTCTAAATTTCCTAAGAGTTTCCACAGCTGTTGAAAATCATGCTGGTTCACTTTCCTTAGGAAATAATCTCAAAGGAATTGAAAAGGGAACTATGGCACAACCATTAGAGACCAATATTGTTAGATCTGTATCTGTGGCATATCCTCTGTGTAACCAGCCAAAAATTAAAATAAAAACTGATAATATATCAGGTCAGCATAAGGTAAGTCTCTTGGTAAATTCTTAAATCCATAAAGACACTGAAATAAAAATGCCAATTTAAGTTTTCTATTTTACTTTTAAGAGCACTTTAAGGCTATCACCATAACAACACAAACATCATGGAGATCAGATTTCAGATCACATAGATTTTTGTTTGTCAGGGGTATTTGTGTGTCTGGGTTTTTATTATTATATTAATACAGAATATCAAAACAGATTTAAAGTTGGTCTACAACTGATGGAGGGGGGAAATCTGATTTGGTCAGCAACTCAGACCACCATCAAGGGAAAAATCAATTTTCAGCAGCTGTGGACAGCCATTTAAGTCTGGGGCCTGAACAGATTAATTAGGGAAAGCAATGTTAAAAGTTAAAGGGGTCATAGTTACATTAAGTACATGAATTTCTGCTGAAGCAAAAGCTAAGCAGTGCATTCCAAGACTCAGAAGTAATCCATCAAGGAAGTGGGCCACATTATAACATTTGCTAGGAAATCTCCCGTTGCAAGATATACTATAGGAAGCAGCCATATACAGAGTCAGGCTACTGGTATACCTAGTTCAATATTGTTGACACTGACTGCTAGCAGCTCTCCTGTATTTAGACAGAGAATCTACCTGGAGAGGCAAGGAATTGAACACGAGCCCTTCTGCATGTGAACTGTAAACTACCTAGAGCCTTTGCCCTCAATCGCAGGGAGACTTAGCCTGCAATATCCTAAACATAAACACCTGGGAACAAGTCTCATTGAACTCAGCTGAGCTAATTCCCTGAGTAGACATGCACAGGATTGTGCTGTAAGGATGCAATCTGATAGACCTTTTACCTAGGCATAAGCCCCTCTTGGACACAGCAGGACTTACTTCCAGACAGACATAAAAATTACACAAAACCTCCACTATTTCAAAATGTAGTAGCAATGACTGCTTTTCTCTTACATAGCATAAATTGTATGCATTTAGTAGCTTGGTAACCTCAATGAGTCCATATGGTCCATAATAGAAATTCCACTTCCATTTCTAAATAATACAGTAGGAAGTTTGACGTTCCAAAACAATTTGGTACTACAGGAGATTCAGTGACGCACCACTCACAGTACTGAAATTACATTAAAATCAATGAAACTTCAAGCCAGTGAAAAAAGTAAATGGTCAACTAAGCTTCCTATTTTTTGTGACCTGTTCATTGTGTTGATTCCAAGAGAGACACTCCTTGGGCTAAGGCTGAAATTCTATCCTAAACATACTTACTTACCTGGGAGAAAGCTCCATTGAACTCAATGAGTCTTACTTCTAAGTAAATGTATTTAGGAGATTGCTACAAGTTTACAAAACTTACCAAAACGCTAAAGTTCTCTTCAATACAGTCTAGATCAGATCTTTGAACTGTCCAGTGACATACATTAATAAACAAATCTGGAAGTTCCTGATCTCGAATTATTGTTAATCATTGTTATATGTAACAGTAAAGTGACAATACAGAGATCAAAGATTTGTTCATGTTTCATTCTGCACTTGATTATACAGAAATTAAATGGGATATCCTTTACCTGAAATATATCTGTGAGAAAAATATGTCTACAGCGCTTTCCGTGATTTACAGTTTCGATCCATACTGTCTAGGTTGAAAACATTACATTTCAAGCGCTCTTGATCACATGAGCTCATATCGAGCAAGGATCATCTTGAAATAGAGGGACAAAAAGAAAAGAAACAGAGATGAGACTATGGGTTAATTCGCAAAAGGAGATCTCATGCCAGCCTGGAAAACCTGTTTTCTGAATCAAAAGCCCTGCCGCATCCCCATCCCAGATACGTCGTTGCGGTTACTCGGCAGTAAACAATCGCACTCTGCACGCGCTCAGAGGCATTGTGGTGGTCGCACTCGTTTTGGGTGGGGAAGATAGGTTACTGAACTGAGCCCATTTCAAATTTAAGCACTTGAGCTCAGGGAGACTTATACTCGAATTCGAACCGATGCTGCAGACGGAGCTTATTTTTCCCCATAAAACTTTTTGCTCTTTGGTCACCTTCGGAAAGGGGCAAAAATCGAGAGCTGAGAGTCGTTGGGAGTTTTGGTTTGGTTTCGCATGCAATCCTATCCGTTGCGCGGTTTGCTACCGCGGCAACAGCAACTCCAAGCCGTGTTAGCGGGTTAGTTAACAACCACAGGATCCCGCCTAAGTAAAGGGCAGAAAGGGGGGATGAAATCCGGGGACCGAGGCTGCGCGCCACCCGACCCATCCCGCAATCCGGCTCCGGGATCTAGTGGCGCGCCAATTCCTAGTCCCTCCGCATGCCTTGCTGCCGGCTGGCCGGCCGGGGGTGTAAGGTAGGTGGGTGGGTGGGTGTTACTTACATTGCAAAGGACCGGAGACTCCCACCATTCGCCCCAGGCAGAGAGCTGAAAATAAAAAGTTCCAGTCCTCCTTGGCGGAGCTCGGACAGCCCAGGCTGGCCGGCCGGCGGGGACCCGGGAGAGGAAAAAGGGGCGACGCAATGTGGCTTCGCTTCCTTCTCTTTCCCCCCCGCTCCGGATCATCCACGTTCACACACGAAAAGGTCCAAACGGCGCGAAGGAAACGAGGAAAGACGAAGCCAAACTCCAGCTGTTCTTACGCGTGTGGTTTCTCTCTCTTTCTTTTTAATAAAAAAGGGTGGGGGGGAGGAAAGGAGGATCCGCGCGAGGGAGAGCTTCTCGGGGGTGCCAAAGGCTCAAGAAAGCGCATATAAGAATCAGCGTAGCAAGAAGAATGGAAAATAAAAGTCCTCCAAGTAGCCCGATGCGGAATGCTCAGTTCCTCCTCCTCGGCGGCCGCCCGTGGTCGCTGTTATTGTTGCAGACGAAAAATGTGAGCTGAGAGTCCAAGCGGTGGATCTTACGCGCTGTCAGTGGCGGTGCGCCTGCCTCCTCCTGCCGCCGCCGCCTCCCCCCCCCCCTCTCTCTCTCTCTCTCTCTCTCTCTCTCTCCTCTAAGGCGGCGATGCATAGATTTGCAGGCTTCCCATGCGCCCGCCCGCTCGGGGAAGCAGCTCCATGTAATGTCTGTGCACAGATCCGCCCTGCAGGAAAGGCTCCGCCGTTTGTTTGTTTGTTCTCCCCTCGCGCGCGCGTGTGGATGTGTGTGCGCGCGTCTCCGTATGTATATGTGTGTGTGCGTCTGACTCTCTCTTTCCTCCCACCCCCCTCTGCTAGCAGCCACCTCTAAAGTCAAACAGCATACTGCAAGCAGCTGGCCTGGCTCAGCTACCCAGGTGCAGGGGGGGAGGGCTTAAAGCAGTGGGAGGTGATAGAGGTAGGAGACATCTGTGTCATGAGCGGAGAGGAGGGGGGTCAAGTATATGTTAACAATAGTCAAGCCCAGTCCCTCTTGGGCAGCCTGCCTGCTTTTCCTTTCATTTCTCTCTCTCTCTCTCTCTCTCTCTCTCTCTCTCTCTCTCTCTCTCTCTCTTTTACTTAGTGGGCATGCAACTTGGTCCCTAATGAAGCCCGTTCCCAAGGCCGCCTGCTCTCCGAGTCCAGACTGCCCTGCAGTAACCCAAGACAAACACTTTCCCCAGCCATCTGGAGAACTGCTGCTGCTGCTGCTGCTGCTGCCGCCTTCTCCGCCTGCACCTCGTCACTGTCTGAAGAGAGACAGCAGCACTGCTAGGAATCAAGCCACTCCGAGATCGACTCTCCTTAATCTCCTTCTGTTAGCTGGTTTTCTCGGGCTGACTATTTGCTTTCACATTAAATAATAGCCTTAGAGAAAACAATTATCATTCTCTTTCTGCCTTCTCTTCCCAGCCTTCATCTCTGTCTTCTCCCTCCCCCACCCCCCAATACAGAAATTTATTTATTTTGTTAAAAGAAGTTTCTGTCGACATTAAAAATCAAAAGCTTTCAAATCAAAAGCTTTTACATTGGGAGGAGGGGGGAGACGAGAGCCTGTCCTTCGATTTCACACTTGCCAGACAAGGAGATCATTCAGAAATTCATAGGCTGTCTCTTAAGCGAACATGAATTAACTTAGCTAAAGAATTCAAAGTACAAATAGAATGTGCACTTCAGAATGCTGCTTGCCATTTACCCGCAGGCACTGGGCAATAATTGATTAGTCCTTGGAATTATTCAGTTTATACGTTGCTTCTTGAAATATGGTTGTTTAATTTGCTTTTTAATTGGAATTGGCCCTGTCGGAAAGCGCTCGTTGCTTATATTCAGTGATCATGGTACTCTGGTAAGCAAGCTATGTATGTCTTGTGATTCAAGCAATGAGCTTAATATCCTCTGTTACAATAGTGCTAGGGCTCACATACTTTGAAGTAATA
The DNA here is from genome assembly GCF_965112155.1 of Podarcis liolepis. Taxonomy (NCBI): domain Eukaryota; kingdom Metazoa; phylum Chordata; class Lepidosauria; order Squamata; family Lacertidae; genus Podarcis; species Podarcis liolepis. Next base: position 26,808,715 of record NC_139560.1, on the reverse strand, counting down.
TATACTGGTACCTAAACAGCCACAGATTAAGTCAGAGTCTAACATTTCCTAGCTGTATCATTCCTGCGTCATTTATTTTGCAACCCTAATAGCCTCATTCTTTGTAGCGTTAGGATGCATACAGATATTTAACAAAAGCAACTTCTCGCTTTTCGTTCTCTTATTTTATTTCACTGATTTGTATAATCACAGGCATTTCCAAGTGATGTAAAAGAGAAGGGACACAATGAAACTAAAAATGTGTTAAAGAACAAAATCAGAATTCAATTAAAAAGTCTGCCGAAATAATAATACTGTAATAAAGTCTTTGGTAAGCACTGGAAGTTCAGCTGGGAGTTTGGTAAGATAGGACTTGCAATACTGAACACATGACTCCTGGTGGATACAAGCCAGGCATCCGAACCACGTGGGGAGGGGCATCACTATAATACTGCTTCTCCAATTTCTCACCCTAATGGAATCCCAAGTTTGCAGTCTGTATGGCATTGAGACCAGCTCCTCATTGTGCAGCAATGTCCCTCCCACTTCCTCTATACAACACCTGCAGATCAGAGACTGGCGCACCGTACTTTTACCCCATAGACTGAGGCATGCTTAATGAAGGAACTGATTATAAATCAATAAATGAACATCTATGGGAGGTGTGTACTGCAGATCTGGCACCACCTTTCAATATTCAGGTGGGTGAGTGAAATCTTACAGGATGTGCACCTAGCCCCTAGCCCATGGGTAGGGAAACTAAGGCCCAGGGCCCAGATCTGGCCCAATTGCCTTCTCAATCCAGCCCGCGGACAGTCCAGGAATCAGCGTGTTTTTACATGAGTAGAATGTGTGCTTTTATTTAAAATGCATCTCTGGGTTATTTGCGGAGCATAGGAATTCGTTCATTTCCCCCCCAAAAAATATAGTCCGGCCCTCCACAAGGTCTGAGGGACAGTGGACTGGCCCCCTACTGAAAAGGTTTGCTGACCCCTGCTAGCCCTACATTCACCCAACTATTGCCCATATATAAAGGTAAAGGTAAAGGGACTCCTGACCATTAGGTCCAGTCGTGGCCAACTCAGGGGTTGCGGTGCTCATCTCGCTTTATTGGCTGAGGGAGCCGGCGTACAGCTTCCAGGTCATGTGGCCAGCATGACTAAGCCACTTCTGGCGAACCAGAGCAGCGCACGGAAACACCGTTTACCTTCCCGCCGGAGCGGTACCTATTTATCTACTTGCACTTTTTGGAGTGCTTTTGAACTGCTAGGTTGGCAGGAGCTGGGACTGAGCAACAGGAGCTCACCCCGTCGCGGGGATTCGAACCGGGGATTCTGATCAGCAAGTCCTAGGCTCTGTGGTTTAACCCACAGCACCACCCGTGTCCCTGTTGCCCATATATATTCCACCATTAATATTTGTGCTCAGCATAGGGTTAAATCAAAGAGGGGTAGATTTTAGTCTTCAGGGAAACCTCCAACTCCCCTTTATCTGAGCCTGTCCTCGCACTGAGACTCTCAGTACCTAATCCTGTCCTGCAGGACCTTCCTTCTCCTGACCCACCCTCACTTGATTGCTCAAACCCCCTGCTTCCAGCACATCCCAACTCATCGTCTTCTGTGTCCTCCCCGTGGGGCTCTTGGGCGTGTAGCTCCCACCACTCTTCCTCATCCAGCCAGTCCCCAATATACAACTACATTTGTTCCTTATTCAGGGCCACATACATCCCATTTTGTCTTTGCAGCAATCCCATGAGGCTGGTAGTTTTGATAGAGAGTGGTTTTTACCAGTGCCCTCACAGGGAACTTAATGGCTGAGAAGAAATTTAAAACCAGGTCTTTCCAATCTGGTCTAACCATGTGGCCACTGCCCACCAAACGATATTTGGCTACTAGATATTTTTTAAGTCAAATGAAAGCAGTCACTGTAGTATGAATCACAATATAAACAACCAGAAGGTATCTTCCCTAATTACTTGAGGAGGCAGATGGGGGAGAGATCGAGGTTGAGCCCATGCTTTTCATGCAGAAGGTCTCCGTTTTAATCTCTGGCATCTCCAGTTAACAGGATCTGGTAGCTGATGGTGAGAAAGACTTCTTTTAAAGATGCATCCACATAATTTTGCTTGAGATGTAGGATGAACTGTAGCTCAGTGGCGGATCATCTGCTTTGCATGAGAAAGATCCCAAGTTCCGTTCACAGCATTGCCAGGAAGAACTGGGCATGACCCTTGTCTGAAACCCTGCAGAACTGTTGCCAGTCACTGTAGACAAAACAGACCTAAATGAGGCAATGGGAGCTTCCGATGTTCCTATGTACCCTGGAGAGAGACTGTCAGTCAGAGCAGATGATCATGGTCTAGATGGGCCAATAGCCTGACCTGCTACTAGCCAGCTTTCTACGTTTCTAAGCTTCCTACGTTGGAATGGAAAGAATTTGCTTTGTTTCCTGCAGTGTCAAAGAGCAGGAAACACTTTGCTGCAGAGGTTCCTGGAAGCAATATGTACAATAATAGCTACCATAACACAGAAACACACACACACACACACACACACACACAGAGAGAGAGAGAGAGAGAGGGGGGGGGAGATACCTTCCTTATCTAAAGGGGGTGGGGTCTGGACCACACATCTATGCAGTTCTTTCACTTTCCCACCTGCTGGGAAGACACCTGCAGAAAACAATAGTGGCCTGTTATGAGTCAGTAACAAAATAAGCAGCCGCGAGCTGTTTACCTAAACAGGACTGTAAACCCCCTTTTAAAAACCTGAACTGTGAAGGCCAGGGAACTACTGCTTATTACTTGAGGGGGCAAGTTCCCTTGTGAACAACCTTTCAAGGCCAACAGTAACATCCTGCAAACCTTTTCATTCTCAGAAAACATGCCTCCTGTTTAGCCAGATATGCCAGCCATCTGCAGAGCAGCTATCTGCGAAAAGTTACTTTCCTGCAAATCCAAGACACACCAAGATGCTCCATATGCTTTTAAGGAGTTCAGCTGTAAGTGGAAGAAACAAATCATAGCTCTGGCATTGTGAGACAGATCCAGCTAGAGTTAACCATCACTGTGGCTCTGTTCTGTAGAAAGCAATAGGGCGTAGATTTAGGCCTGATCCACCTGAAGGTCATTTAGTTGCTTACATGTTACCATATTGCACATGAACACTGCAATTCAGTCAGTTAATTGATTGTGATTAAGGCTGCAATCTTAAACATGCAGACCAAGGAGTAAGCTCATTGAACATGCTGGGACTTGTTTCTTAGTAAAAATGCCAATTGCCTAGTATTCAGCTGCACGTCACATGCAACAGAACTAGTAAGTTGCATGAATGATGAGTGAGAAATTTTATTCAGCTTGCATCTGAAGATGAACTTTCCTAATTCACACTTCTTTGAATTTTGCAATGCAGTTCTTCAACCAAGTAACATGTACAAAAATGCATATACTGGAGTAAAGTAAATAGCAGACCTTGGGGCCTCAAATTTCAGTGGCTCCCTGTGTGATGCCAAAATTCAGTGCCCCCCACCTCTCACGAGCCATTCTCCATCGTTCTAGCACCCTGCACCCAGCACGACTGAACCAGTGGCACTCCTAAATCTACCCTGGTAAAGTGTGCATAAAAATGAATGTATTAGGGAAAATAACATGCATGTGAAAATGCATTATATTAAGGGAAATTGCCCTGCAAAAAATGTGTCTTTGCATACAAATATAATTACATTAGGAGAAATTCACACTAAAATGCTGATGAATTTTTATGAGGTTTTTTTTTTAAGTGCAAAGCTTTGTGGAAATATAGAGAACTGAATTTAAGATTGGAAAAATGAGAAACTGAGGGAAACCATAACTGACAGATTCTCCGATCAGTAGTTGCACCTAAGACCTGATCTAGGCAATTCTAGAATGGAATATATCACTGGAGACAGCTGTCGGTGGATCACATTTATGAATGCTCCACTACCAGAAGCTGGGCTAGAAACTTTTTCTCTAAAGTTGGCATTTGCTTTTGTTTTTTACTTGCACAATCCGTTTACATACTATATATGGCAAAGCCTTGGGAAAATGGCACCGCCTGTCTTTAGTCTGAATTGGCACGATCTATTCTACTACCTCACTTAAATAATTCACCAGTTTAGGTTTGAGGATAACTTCCACACCTTACTGTTGTGTCGGCTACAAGATGCCACCACAATTTCCAAAATATGTTTTAATTGAACAGTAATGTTGAGAACATGCTGCTTACAAATTTCACAAAGCAGCTCTTCGTATAAAAGTCCATTTTTAGCATCTCAAACCTCCACATTTCCAACTGTGAATAAAAACAAATTGGGATGGCTGGTCTCTGATGCAATTGAAAGCTCACCCCACATCCAGCCCAGCCTACTGTTTTTAAAGCACATAGCAGATGTGTGCAGGGTTTTATTACTTTTCGCTGTACAGTTTTCAACAGAAACTTTCTTGAAGCTGGTTTCCACCCAGATGATTACTTTTCCAGTACTAAATCCAGCTGCATTTCAGCTTTTCTCACATATTTCCATAAATGTTTCAGAAATCCCACGGGAATTTTGGCATTCCTGTTCCTCTGTAATTATTCTTACGTTTTTCACAACATCATCATGATTATTTGGTGCCCTGTCAGAACCAGACATTTCCTTCCACACTAGCCGGCACAAGATTGCTTCAGAAAACACTTTTAAGATAGTCACATTTAGATTTGTCCTCCCTAAAAACATATATTCTAAACAAAAAGTGCCTAAAACGCAGAGCTCGAATTACCTCCCCTCTCCCACGGCTTAATTGTATTTCTTATACAAATATTGTCGCACACAATCATTCAGTGTCATCAGTATATGCAAATGTCTGGTTCATCTAAGATGCACCTTTATTCCCAATAATGATGGAATGCAGCGGTGGATAATACTCTCCTTGATTATTTGTAAAGGGAATATTTGTATAAGTTAATACTTTATTACCCCTTTAGAGCTGCACTGTATATTTGTGCTTTTGACTTTCCAAGCTGCGATGCTTTATCGTCCTTTGTTTTATTTCTTTTTATTTCTTTTTTTGTTATGTTTTAAAAACAAATAAATAAAATGTGAAATATATATAGCTCCACTTCAGTAAACAAAAATGTGCCATGAATATCAACACTACTGCTGCAATCAGGGCTGAAAATACCAGAAGTCATACAACACAGGTTAGGGTGGGCAAGACCATGCCTCTAAGTATGATACCTGTATTTCTACCTTGAATAAAAGAGATTGCCATTTGAGTGGGCTCTCCACACAAAAGGCCACAGTTCTCTGATATGGATGAATTATTATGCAATGACTTAACTGGCCTACCTTATTCAATAGATGGTGGCAGCATCTCCTACATAGGGAACACAGGAGAAGTATGCAATGTTCAGAAAGAAGGCATTAGGTAAAGCGTAAAGGGACCCCTGACCATTAGGTCCAGTCGCGGACGACTCTAGGGTTGCAGCGCTCATCTCACTTTATTGGCCGAGGGAGCCGTCATACAGCTTCTGGGTCATGTGGCCATCATGACTAAGCCGCTTCTGGCGAACTAGAGCAGTGCACAGAAATGCTGTTTACCTTCCCACCAGAGCGGTACCTATTTATCTACTTGCACTTTGATGTGCTTTTGAACTGCCAGGTTAGCAGGAGCTGGGACCGAGCAATGGGAGCTCACCCTGTTGCGGGGATTCGAACCACCAACCTTCTGATCAGCAAGCCCTAGGTTCTGTAGTTTAACCCACAGCGCCACCCGCATCCACAAATTATTAGTTGTCCACAAATACCCAATTAGAAAGGCGCTGGAGAACACATCCACCCCAATTAGTAAACATCGGACAATCTGCTTCAGTTATTGCCACTGCTGGCTGAAACCTTGTGTAGGATACAAGCCAGGGCACATCAGTCTGAATGGAAAGAAACCGCAGATGAAGCTCCAATGCAACTCCCTGCAGTAGAAAAGTATATTTCCATGTCTAGAAAGACCTGTCTTTCAAAACAGGTGAGGAGGCATTGAATGCAGAAGTCAGGGGGAGTGACAATGGGACTAGTCGTTTACTAAGAAAACATACAAAAAAACTTGTGCAGAATCAGGAGGAGATCAAGAAAACAATAGCTGTTAGCTGCAAACAGAGGCAAAAGTGTGAAACAAAATGGAATGTATGGGTTTTCTTGCAGATTGTTTGGAATGGCTGAAGTAGCAAGTTTTGCATCAAAAATCAATTCCAAGAAGAATGTGGTCAAATACAACTTTTATAATGGCACTTTCAAAATGCATTTCCTTGAAAATGTCTGCCACTGAGCAACAGTGGTGATAGGAGTTTAACCTGTTCAAATGAACAAAGTTTTGACAGTCGTATTTCTCAGCCTAATTAAATCAGGGGACATACAACAGACACACCAGATTCTGCAGCTTTGTGAAAAGCAGGTTTTGTTTTATTTTATTTAAATCCTGCTCTTACTCCAAGTTATTCAGGACAGAGATGAAACCCCACAACAGTCCTGTGAAATATGAGGTTGTATCCAGCTAAGTTCTGCTCAGACCACACGCTCTGAAATTGCTGCACCTAAATTACTCTTGTCCATCAATTCCAATGGGCGACACTCAACAGAACTGATATTGGCTACAGCACATAGAGACTGCATCCAGGGAGCTAATTGAAGATTTGATCCTGGGTCTCCTTGATCTGAGTATTCTGGAAGAAGCTTGGCTTATACTAGTCTGATGTGATAGTTACTCGCTCTATCTCCAGCGTGGGGTTTGTTTCCTAAATCTGTTTTCTTAGAAGTCCCTCAGTACTTTGCAATGATCTCTCCAGTCCTTTGTGGGCAACAGTAAATAAGATTTAAATTGTATCATTGCCCAAAATGTTGACACTCAAAGCTGGCAAGTTGTTCCTCCACCTCTCCCTGACAGCTAATATTTCTTACAATGTGCTACATGATAGCTTCATTATCCTAAAACCTGCTGGCAAAGCGGTGAACTGGCTGCTTCACACAAGTTGCTTCCATGTCAAAAGTCTGCTGAAACCATTACATGGGATGATTTAATACACTGTCTGACCAACTTTGCTCACATGATTTCCCCTCACTGCTCTGGATTCAGAATATATTGACCCACGATGGATTGTTATCTCAGTGCATCTGAACAACACATTTCATAATGTTTCAACCACAGAAGGCCCCACGTACACTATACATTTAAAGCACCATCATACCACTGGTTTGTTAAGAATGCTGAGCACGGTTAGGAGACCCCTATTTCCCTCAGAGCTACAATTCCCAGAGTTCCCTGGGGAGAGGGATTGATTGCTAAACCACTCTGAAAGTGCCAGGAAGAGTGCATTAACCTGTCCTACGCTGTATGATTTCTGCAACTCACCAGAACCCAAATCCATAAATGGCACTTGCTACATCACAGAAGCATGTCTTTGTGTTCCTCCTATCTGCTGCTATAATGTAGCAAGTAGCATTCAAGATTTCATTTCTGATGAGGTTGTGAGCTCCGAAAGTTACACAACAGTTTTTCCTCCATGCACTCTTTTCATCCATGCTTTCCTTGCACCTGTATGTGTGAACTATCTTTTAGAATTCATGAACCCATACCTAGCGACAGTGATCCCAAAACTGAGGGTTAGGACCCACAAATGCGCTGTAGGAAACTTGTAGCTTTTTGCCATCAAAAACAACTGAAGGATGTATTAAAGGTAAAGGGACCCCTGACCATTAGGTCCAATCGTGACCGACTCTGGGGTTGCGGCACTCATCTTGCTTTATTGTCCGAGGGAGCTGGCGTACAGCTTCCGGGTCATGTGGCCAGCATGACTAGGCTGCTTCTGGCGAACCAGAGCAGCCCATGGAAACGCCGTTTACCTTCTCGCCGGAGCGGTACCTATTTATCTACTTGCACTTTGACGTGCTTTCGAACTGCTAGGTTGGCAGGAGCAGGGACCAAGCAACGGGAGCTCACCCCATCGTGGGGATTCTAACCGCCGACCTTCGGATCGGCAAGTCCTAGGCTCTGTGGTTTAACCCACAGTGCCACCTGTGTCCCGAAGGATGTATTAGCAATATACACATTTTTCATTTGCTATCCCAGTTTTCTATATAAGGCATAGATCGATTCATGTTTTGCTGAAGTAGTTGCTGTATCAGCTCTTTCAATAGGTGCCCAGAACCTACTTGCTTATATTTTTAAGCTCTGCATTTTAACTCGCTTTTCATCTAAGTTCCCTTGGTTATTTCCCCTTTGCTGCCAATGCCTTCTTCTTTTCTTGATGGTTTTCTTTCCTGCAGTTCCTTTTTATGGCAATGTTTTGAAGCAGATGCTCTGGCTGCTTCTGCAGTTGGTCCTGCCAACTTCATGATTCTTTTTTGCTGTTCAAGCCCGTAACTCTTAATATGCCAAGGACCAATTATAAGAGCTACATCTAAGAAAGAGACTGGGGAGGAAACACTCAAAAGACTGCCTTGTAATGCTCTCTGGTTTTATTTATTTGTACATTATGTCTATGGATTTCGTTTTTTATTTCGTTATGCGAATTGTTTTACATGGTTTCATTGTACTTATTGTGTGTGTGTGTTTATCAATTTTAAACCACTTTGAGATCTTTCAGATAGTAAATAGTAGTTAACATGAAAACAACAACAACAACAACGACACAGAGAGAAATATTCACTGCATATATTTTCTCTGATCTCATGTGTGTCCCCCTGCCAACACTGAAAATATTCCAAGCTTTTCTAAACTAAACTAACCTAAACCATTTGTAGAGGAAATGGCCATGTAGATAAAATGCTGTAAAATCATACAGGATACTTGGTTTGGTTATTGGCTATACTGATCATGTGCTTTGATAAGATGCTGGCTTTGATTTAACAACATACATGCAGAGGCGCTGGGGATGTGCACACTGTAGCCCCCCCTTTTTTTTTTACAAATGGTATTAACATAAGACAAGTCCAGATGGATCAAACCAAAGGTCTATGTGGTTCAGCATCCCATTCCCCAGAATGACCAACCAGATGCTTAAGAGAAGCCCACAGCCAGGATATGAGTGAATTGCTGGGGGGGGGGTGAAGCTTTTTGATAACGGGATTGGAGCTGGTGGTTAAATTCAGCCTCACATTCCCCCTGCAGAGCCGCTAATCAGCACGATTGCAACTTTCTTTTTTAAAAAAGAAGGACTATACATGTGGAGCGACTGCTGTTGGATCAGTCTGAAGAGTAGCACTTGAACACATGCTTTCAGCTTTTGAATCCTGCTTTGATGGACTTATTACTAATGTTGTTGTTGTCTATTAAATTTCTTACCTGCTCTTCACCATAAGGTCCCAGGGCCTTATGAAAACATATATCTCAGATTTGCAAAACCTGATTAAAGAGGAGCATCTTCAGCTTATAAAAATGAAGGGGCCAGACACACCCCAATGTGAAGGGAGTTCAACAACCTAGGAGATTTCACAGAGAATGTCCTCTCCTAGGTTCCGCTGAGGGTAGTGGAACTACCAAGAGGGTCCCGTCTGCTGAATTTAACACACGGCAATGGGGAAATGTGTCAGGTGACTGGCTACTTATCAGCCATCATTCTCACTGCTGTGTATGGGGATATTTGTATCAAAGCCACTTTTTAAAAAAATATTAACATTGTAAACTATTAAGGGCCCAGTAGCCACAATCAACACCACCCTTTAACTGAAGATTGATATTTAACTCAATTCTCAACATGAACATTAGTACAGGTTAACTTATGGGCTGGTAGAAGGATTTGCTCAAGATTCTGTCCTAGAATTGCCTACTGGAGAGAGACTGGTGATTACTTTCATAATTTATTTTTTTTATATATATAAATTTTTTATTGCGTTTCTTTCCATCGGTTCACAGATTCAATTACAAAGCAAGAAACAAGAAACAAATTTTAGGAATAAACAAGAATAAAGAAAAAAAAAGTTGAATATGTTTCAAATCATCTTTCTATAGGTTACTTTCCAATGGACCTCCTCACGTCCTCCCAACATTGCGTTCTTTAAACTAACAATATCAGCAATTTATTACCTTATTTCACCGCTTACTGTACCTTTCAATTATTATGTTTCCAATTTCAAAAATTTGTAATTCAATTTTAGTACCTTTATAATAAACATAATATATTTGTTTCAAATTGTCTCCTTTTTTTGTCATAGATTACTTTCATAATTTAAAATAAAGGTCAAAACTGTGGTAATTAGGTGAGCATATGCTAAGAGGTCCTTTCTGAAATTAAATAGTCTGTCTTATCTTCTTGTTCTTCACTGTCACTATCAGGCTTGCTAGTTACATCACACACAGGCGCGCGCGCGCGCACACACACACACACACACTTGTGAAAAGTACTATTTCATTGTTATGTTGTTATGCAATCAACTACTGTAAAATTATCTGTTTTCTCTGCCTTACAGTTTGCTCTGACCCTCTAAATGTTACTCGTGTTTTCAGACTCACGGTTTAAAACCTTGAATGTTTTGGTGCAAAATCTCCCTAAAAATAATAATAATCACACATTGGACTAGAAAACAAAGTTAAACCTCACTTTTGTATATCAGACCGAAATCCTAGCTTTGCACAAATTGTGCAGTGTTTTCTCTGGCGTTCCAGCAAAGGGTTAAGGCAAATCTGTGTGGTATCAGATATATTCATATAATGAGCTTTTTACTGAAGTAATTAAAATTTGTTTATAATTAATACAGATGAATTGGTTCCTGCACAATAATAGTTAGGAGATTAACAAAGGCCACATTTTGGCAACAGGACCACATTCCTTTCCAAGAATTGTGGGACTTTATCCAATGAATGTCTGTCCAACCCGGCTGATTCTTCAGAGCTGCCATATGGCACTGCTATCCATTACATTTCTCCCCCTAAAAGGCAGCCATATGACATAACTGATCTTCAAAACGTTGTCAGAAGGCATTACCTGGGCACGCTGTGAGCTGCCTTCCAAAAAAACAAAAAACCTACTAGGCACAGGGGCTATTAATTATGGGCAAAAGAAATGTGCACACACATGCTGGAAACTTGGCGTTCTTTCTTCAGTACTATTAACTGAGCATCTCAAACTGCTCAAGCTCAGAACCAGAATGATTTCCCTTCCAGACCCACACATTAAATGCTTATCTTATCCTCCAACATAGAACATCTTCCTTTAAGATATTCTACACATTTCACAAAACATCAGAACACCTGATCTTCAAACTGCACACTCTCAAGTAAGTGTGCAGGCATGCAACCTGAATTTATGCATGATTCAATTTGGAAGCCATTCCCACTGAGTTCAGTGACTTCTTATCCCCAGTTATGTGGGGTAAGACTGTTAGAAAACACCCTGGGGGTGCCTGCAAGCCCCCGAAACTCTGAGCGTCCTCCGGTATGTGCAGCTCTGGAAAAGGCATCTCCCTTCTCTTCCAGCGCACTTCTAGCGACATACCATACATCATAATGATATATGCACACTAAGCTTCTGGCAGAACACAGCAAAGAAGCCTGAGACATCATAGAGCTAATCTACTATTTATTTACACACGATGTACAGACAAAAGCATAATGGTGTCCGTTCTCTCAAGCTCCGAGAGAACAGCAGGCACAAGTAAAAGTGAAAGTACATTACAAAGTACACAAAGCGGAAGAGATAAGACTGTCTTCCATTTCCCACACTCTTTTCAGACAGGCATGTGATTTACACCAATCACAAATGCAGCATCGGAGGAGAGAAATTGCTAACAAAGACTTCAGCCTTTATCTACATGATTGGGACCAAGAGACTCTCCTCTCCATCAAGTATAGTAATAAATGTATAATGCTATACTTATATGTTTCCTCTCATTTGCTTCTTCTTCCGGGTTGACCAAGAATTCATTCAAGCGCTTCACAAACAACATATCAGTAATCCGTTAGGATCCCTGTACATGCTGAACACATAGGTGAAGTAGACAGAAGAGAGATGCAGGCAGAAGAAAAAGGCTAGAATGGATCTACAGTTTCTGACTGCAGAGAAGGGAATCTCTCCTCTCCTTTACTGTTGACACTGGAGACAATCTTCCAAAGATAGCTGCAGGCAGGAGCTGCAGATCCATTTCAACGTTTTTATTCTGCCTGCGCCTCTCTTCTGTCTGCTTTCCTTGATCCCCAGTTTTTTTAAACATTAGGGGGGGCCTGGGAACACCCAATATACCGTAGATTCCGGCGTATTAGGTGACTGGGTGTATTAGATGACCCTCCAAATTGGCAGCTGCAGTTTGGGGGTTCGTCTTATAAGCCCAGTCGCCTAATACGCTGGGCAGCTCCGCTCCGGGCGGCTTTCTCCCAGCGTGGAGCTGAGCTTGCCGCCTGCTGCTGAAGCTTCCGAAGCAGCAACGGGGGCGGGGGGGGCGGGCTCCACTCCACGCCACACCACCCACACCCAGCATATAAGACGACCTCCAACTTTTTAACCTCTTTTCCGGGGTTAAAAAGTCATCTTATACGCCAGAATCTACGGTACATGTCCATGGCTGAACATGTGCTAATGTTGGCTAGGTTAGACAAGACAAAAATGTCAGTACGCCTTTCAACGATGTCAGTGACTGGGCTCAATAACTGGTTCTGCCCCGACTGGGCTAGGCTACTGGAACACTTTCAGAGACTTTCCAATCCTGGAAAACAGATCTCAGTGCACTGGACTCACAGCTGTGCATTGTGAGCACCAGACTCAGCAGAGCATAAATAATGTGAAAGCTAGCTGTGAAGCATAACTTCTTTTATTTCTAATAGCTACTATAAACTAAAGAACTACTGGCTTGCATGAGTGTTACATCTCCCACTCAGCCATCTAGCCACTACATAGATAAGACTCTCTCCACACACAGAGACAGGCAGTCAGTCAGGAGCCGAAGAGTAAAAGAGCAATTTCCACCCCCTCCTTTCTCAAAACATCAGATCAGGAGATCCTTGCAATGGGAGGGGGTGGAAATATCAACAAAACAGACAGTCCACACACCAGCAGCTGGAAAGCACCACTGACACTGGGGTACCAACAAAGAGATTGGGTGCTCAGGGGGAATGGTCAGTAAGGGAAGCTGCTACCTCCATCAGCATTTGCCACCTGAGGCAGTGGTATCCCTCTGCCTCATGGTAGGGCCAGCTTTTTTGGCCAGACCTGATTTTTCCAAGAAAAGACACATTTGCCATGCTGGCTGAAACAATGACAAAGCATTTTATTCAGGAACATTCTCAATATGGTGTCTACCTTATCCCCAAAAAATCTGTATACCTAATCTCAGATCGGCTTTCCAACAGACCAAAAGCAGCTTGGTCCTTTCTGTATTAAGTCTCTGTTAGCCTGTATTCAGTCCACCAATCTACCCAGGCATTGGTGCAGGACTTCCACAACCACCATGATAAAAATGAGAAATATTGATACTACCACATTCCAAATCTGGTCATGTTGTGGCTGAAATACTTATAGGATACTATGTAAGTTGGGATATATATATATTTAACTATCTCAAAAAGACAGTGGATTTAGGGCTTGTTCATTGTGAAAACATTCCCCAGGCCACATCTTTTTTATTTTCCATCATTCCTAACACTGCTCTCTGATATGTGCCCTTTCCAAAGGGCAAGAACAATAAACAAGTCCTGACAGACACAACTGTGAAGGGTTTTGCTATAAGTTTCCATTAGTTTTGATAATTAGTTTTGGTGTAGAATTTTGACACTGGAAATAGTAGATCCCTGTGATATGAATGTAAAGAAAATCCCAGCTCTTTTCCTTATGGAATACTTAAGGACAAATACGTAGTATTAGTTTTATAACATTTTGATTGCCACAACTTCTAACATCTTGGGAACTGCAGGTTGGTGAGATTGTTGAGAATTTTCAAGCGAATTCTCTAGCTTCCACCACAGATACTAGGGGACAAATGGGTGGACTGGATCTCTGCTTGAACCCAAGACTGTAGCTATGGGAGAAGCAAGACTCTCCCCTAGCTACAGCCTTGGGTTCAAACAGAGATCCAGTCCACCCATTTGTCCTCTGGCACAGAGCCACTCACTTTATTCTCTTTGATCCATACTTAGCGGGCCATTACCAGGCTGGCTTGACTATTCTGGCAATTAAATCTGTGCTGGATCCAGGAATTAGAAGGGAGACTCATGCACAAAGTCTACCCTCCCACCCCAAAAACCTCATAAAAGTATGTTCTACAAATATTATTCACAGGGTCCTGGTGCGTTTAGAATGTGTGAATATGAAGTTGGAAGTTAGTGTCACCAGATGTTCTTTCTTGTGTCATTTCCTTCATTTACCTGGACATTCCTGCATCAGAATTTGATGCTGAAAAACTAAGTTTGGTATGTTTGCTCAATATAGATGTACACAAGCAGGCAACAAAAGATTGACAGGAGTTTAGGCTAAAAAGCCTCTGTCAAGTATACGTGGCTGAATGTTTCAACAGGAGAAAACATACTGGCTGGAGAAGAATAGTAGCACAAAGGTATATTACTGTCCTTGGCCCATACCCAATAACACCAAACTCGCCTTCTTGTTATCCGTAGACAACGGCACCAAGCTCTTTGTCAGGGGCCTCTACAAGTAGAATAAAGGGCAACAACATATTCACAAATACCCTTACTTCTGGTTGTGCTAGATTAATCAATTTATTCAATACATTTAGGTGCCAATCATTCCAAGTTACTTGTTATTTGGATGATGTGCACCCCATAACCTGTCTGGGCCATCCCATTTGATTCCTCTTCTGAGTTGATCCGTGAGACTCACTTGGGTGAGATCCTGAAGGAGAATTCAACAGATCATAAAATGGCATTGCTATGCCAGAAAAGCCTTGGATATTCTTCTGATACTAATTAAGGAACTGAGGAAGAACATGAAATTCCCCAGTGGTCTTTGCAGCTTGTCCTGTCAGCTTGCAAACTGCCAGAATATCAGTGGAGTCCATCCTGTAACCTCCAGCAGACAACAGCACCCCCAAGTACCATATTTCTCTTTTAAAGAGAAATTGGGGTTTTGAAGCCATTTCTATAGTTTTTGTACACCGTTCTCACATGTTGTGGCTGGGGAAACCCAGCCAGATGGGTGGGGTATAAATAATAAAATTAGTTAGAACTTGGTCTAGTAACACCAAGGTAAAAGGTTCGATCCCCATACGGGACAGCTGTATATTCCTGCACTGCAGAGGGTAGGACTAGATCAGACTTTCTCAACTTGTGGGTCCCCAGATGTTGTTGGACTACAACTCCCATCAACCCTAGCTAGCAAGGCCAGAGCTCATGGATGATGGTAGTTGTAGTCCAACAACATCTGGGGACCCACAGGTTGAAAACCGCTGGACTAGATGATCCTCAGGGTTCCTTCCAATCTACAATTCTTTGATATGCCACTGTAGACTAGGATATCATCCAAATAGCTAATGCAGATGTCATCCCTGAGTTCTTCAAGACATTTTTCAATACACCTCTAGAAGGATGCAGGTGTCTTAGTCAGTCAAAGTGGAATTTTGGTGGATTAATAAGGCCACCCCCCCCCCAGGTGTGATAAAGGCAGTAAATGATGGCTTTGTCCAGAAATATAGCATTGATAACAACCCTCCCCTGGTTAGGAAAAGGCAAGACCCACTTATCGGGAGGGATAGCTGAATCTGGATAATTTTCCATCCCTTCTAGGGCAATGGAGTCCCCGTTGCTGCGTTTCATTGTCTGTTTCCAACAGCTCTCCAAGCTTCTTCAGGTATGTTTCTGGAAAGTTTCCTTCCACCCATTGACAGGACACCATGTAGCCATCCCTCTCTTGTACCCTTTGGAGCCCAGCTCCTTGGGACAGCAAATTATCTTTTGAGCCACCTCAGACTCTGCCTAGCATTGCGAGGTTCCAGGGGGCTTGGCACTCAACTTGGGTTTATGTTCCTTTGGAATGAGGCATGGTGGAGATGACTCTTTTTGCGAAATATAATTTATTCACACATATTCACTCCTGAGTTTTTATGAAGGGGATGCAGAACATCACCCCCAAGAGTGTGTCTCGCTGCTCCCTATAGCTTCTGCAAGCTTGGGTCCAGAACAGAAGTGAGCCATGCTCCTCAGTCTCAGCATGCAGCCAGCGCCACGTGGAGTTTCTTCTTCCCAAAAAACCCTTGCTCAAAAACTTCTGTTAAAAGAACACCTTTTCCCCCTGTGGTGTCATCATGCCCCCTGTTACCCTGGCAACTCCTCCCCCCCCCAACTCTCCTATTGCCTTTTCCTAACTTAACACACAGCTGGGGGAGGAACTCCACACACCCCTTCTTGTCTGACGCTGAATTGTCTCACCTTTTGCCAGGGTAATGACTCTGTCATCACCTGACCTTGTTCTTTGTTGGCACCTCTCTAAGCCAAGAGCAAGCTGGATTGACTTTTTGTTTTAGGCCTTGATAAATCCATTGATCAAACCCCACATGTACTAACATCAGAAATCATGGGGAGAACCTGGCACTCAGGAATTTTAGGGGATTTTTGACCCCTGCAAACCCATAACAATATATTTTGTGTCAGCTTCTGTTTCCACCCCTTTAAAACTTGCACAATCAATTTTTATATATTGACCGTTCAGTCTGTAAAAGGTAAAGGGACCCCAGACCGTTAGGTCCAGTCGCGGACGACTATGGGGTTGCGCCGTTCATCTTGCTTTACTGGCCGAGGGAGCTGGCGTACAGCTTCCGGGTCAGGTGGCCAGCATGACTAAGCTGCTTCTGGCAAACCAGAGCAGCGCACAGAACCGCCATTTACCTTCCCACCGGGGTGGTACCTATTTATCTACTTGCACTTTGACATGCTTTCCAACTGCTAGGTGGGTAGGAGATGGACCAAGCAATGGGAGCTCATTCCGTCATGGGGATTCAAACTGCCAACCTTCTGATCGGCAAGCTCTAAGCTCTGTGGTTTAACCCACAGCACCACCCACCTCCTGTAGCAGACAATAAATAGGTTGTGTGAATTCATTCTAACACTTTGGCAACTCCCAAAGGAACAAACCAGCATACCAAATAAACAGACTGTCTGTGAGGTTCCTCTGCTGCTAACAGGACTATCCTAACACTAGTGTATCGGTAGAGAATGTGGTGCTTGCTGGCTGTTGGGAAACTCCAGCTCCCATCAGTCCCAGCAAGCATAGCCAGGGGCTGGGGATTATGGGAGTTAAAGTTCACCAGCATCTCACGGGCTACCCCTTGGTTAGTATATTATAGGTAAAGGTAAAGGGACCCCAGACCATTAGGCCCAGTCGTGGCCGACTCTGGGGTTGCGGCGCTCATCTCGCTTTATTGGCTGAGGGAGCCGGCGTACAGCTTCTGGGTCATGTGGCCAGCATGACTAAGCTGCTTCTGGCGAACCAGAGCAGCGCACAGAAACGCCGTTTACCTTCCCGCTGGAGCGGTACCTATTTATCTACTTGCACTTTGATGTGCTTTCGAACTGCTAGGTTGGCAGGAGCAGGGACCGAGCAATGGGAGCTCACCCCGTCACGGGGATTCGAACTGCCGACCTTCTGATCAGCAAGCCCTAGGCTCTGTGGTTTAACCCACAGCGCCACCCACGTCCCTAGTATATTATAGCTGAACAGCAATTATATAGGATAGTGAGGCTATCATTTTTAATACTACTTTGTTACAGATATATAAATAAGTACCCAGCTGGTGTAACTGGCAAAGATATGCGAATGAGGTCGCTTGAGAAAACATTCCCAGTGAAGCTCAGTCTCTAAAGGCAATGCATTCTTTACCATTTCCCTTGTCTGCACCGACCAAAAGTAGCAAAGTTTCACCCAGCCCTTCAGAATGACAAATGAAAGAAAAGAGAAGTGGTCCTCCTAGGATATAACGAGATGTTCAGCAGTAAACGCAGGTCTGGGAACCCAGGCTGCTGATTCTCCACTGCAGAGTTGTGTGTCTGTGTGTGGGGTGGGCAGAACCGATTGTGGCATTTTGTAAGGTAGAAGCAATGGGAAGGGTATACTTTTAACCCACCAATTTTTTAAACCCAAGGGGAGAGGAGAAGCAGGAAAGTACCCCATCCAACACTCCTTTCCTGCAACATCCCACAGAAAAGTGGCATCCGATTGTGTTGCTGAGCATCCAGTTGTGTTCTTGGAGAATGGTATGGCTTTGTTTTGCCCTGTTACAGAAATAAAATTCATGGCTTCTCTTAACTGCATCAAAATCCACTAGCTCTTACTTGCTAGTTTCCATCTAGCTCATATACTGCTGTTATTGTTTCAAACACAGCCTAATTTTTTTAAAGAACAACACAAAAACCTGCAACAACAAAAACTGCTGTGCTCTGATCATATCTTCCTCTATTGAAGATGCCACAGAAATGCGTGAATCACAGACAGGAAATTAGCCACCTAACAGGGCAAGAGCCATTGCAAAGTTAATTACCTGTGATTATCTTACAAAAGGAAGAGATAATATAGCCAAATGACAAAAGAAGAGTGCTCACGGAAAGACAAAAAGATGTGGTCCTCTAAGCTGATACAAACAAAGCCACCCATTGTTAAGTTAGAAATAGCCTCCTTCAGTTTGTGTTTTCCTACAATACAATCATACATTTCCTAACTTGTTCCAACCTCATGGTTGGCCCCATTTCTCAATAACAGTAACTAATTCTAGGCCATACGCTGCTCCCTTAGCCCTGCAAATTGCCACCAAAGTCAGATAGAACTTTGATACTGTACAGCTGCCCTCTTCCCCTTTAATAAGACTGGAAGACAGTGAAATAAAAAGAGTGGGTAGTTTGGATGCATATGCCCAAGTGAAAACAAAAAGAGAGATCCCTGCCAGATCAAACCAAATGCCCATTCTGTTACTGTCAAATATTTTTCACTTCCCAAATCAGACTGCAATACCCTATTATTTAACCCATGAAAATTTTAGTCAAGGGAACTTGATAGCCAGTGGCGTAGCGTGGGTTGTCAGCACCCGGGGCAAGGCAAGTAATTTGCGCCCCCTAACCCGTGGATTTGCGCCCCCTAACCCGTGGATTTGCGCCCCCTAACCCTAACCCCCAGATGTTGCGCCCGGTGCGGCCGGCCCCCCCTGCACCCCCCACGCTACGCCACTGTTGATAGCCTGGATTGGTTTTCTTCTTGTCCGGAATCCAGGGAAACACTTCCTAGACTTATTTCCAAAATGCAGATTATTTTTCAGTTTTGAATGATTATTAATTTAGTAAATGCTTAATTATAAATCTCAATAAGTCTTTGGCACCTTTTGTCTTTATGGTGGAAATCCTTTATTACACTTGATGTTGTCCATACAGATTTATATAATAACAATAAAACAACAACAGCAACA
Source organism: Podarcis liolepis (assembly GCF_965112155.1). Taxonomy (NCBI): domain Eukaryota; kingdom Metazoa; phylum Chordata; class Lepidosauria; order Squamata; family Lacertidae; genus Podarcis; species Podarcis liolepis. Next base: position 26,789,362 of record NC_139560.1, on the reverse strand, counting down.
ATACACATCGGCAACTCCTTATTAATGGAATTATAGTTTAAAGTGTGGTCCCATAGCTGGCCAAGTTAACAAAGAATATATATACAGCAATATATACGCAGTAGCTGCATTTCTGAAAGGCTACCCTATTCCGTAAGCATAGTGGCTTAAAATGCAACAGAAGCACAAATCAAGCCTCAATCAGCTAAAATGGCAGATAGATATTGAATTAAAGAGTACTGCTGGAATAATATGCCACTTGAAAGACAAAAGATATCAAAACCCATAATGAAGAACGGCAGATTCTAATACCAATTTCATACCTCAAAGTCTTCCTCCCATATGCAAGGCTTGCCACTGATGGATCATTGCAGCGGAGAATCTGTGAATTAGAGCTAGCCTAACTCTTTTCATCAGTGGTTTCTCCGTGATAACTTTCTAAGGTTTCTTAATATGTAACGAGTAGTCATGAGAGCAAGGATCTGTTTGGAAGAGATATGATTGATGACCTATCATCCCTAATTCACTGTTTATACTGGTAGTGAGCCTAGTGGGAAAATACCTCATTCATCAGGGTATTAGCAAATTCAGCCAACGTATGGCACCTTCATTTTAACAAACTAAAGGAGAAAAGCTAAATGGGGGCAAATTGACAACCATCTCTGATTCTATGATAATGCAATTAGGCTGCTCCTCTCCAGAGCTTTTGCTAATTCACCAAACAGCTTCAGTCGGCAGGTCATAAATATATGATCATTTTTCACACTTTGAAAAGTAATGATGCCTTGACATGAATCAATAAATCTTGGTGAAGTCATTTGTGCTTTTAGGTTATGCATGCAAGTCACTTTTTTAAGGGCCGGTCTATATTGCTTTTCCTCCTTTTTTTTGTTTTTCATTTGAACTGAGTTTACATAATTTCATTTTGCAGCTCCATGGGAAACCAGTAGTCAGTCCTTCGGATCAAAGCAGTGACAGCTCTGAGCCGACACACTATCCTGAACCAAGTCCACATTATCTATTTTTGTCTGCTAGAATATAAGCAGTTCAGTTACAGAGGAAAGCGGCTTGCATGAAAATGGCAGGTTTCCTTTTTTCCTCTCAGTGCCTGCCATAACACCACTGCCATTTGTAAGCAATTGAAAGCTTGGGCAGGAGGGGGTTAATGGCTCTAATGGACCCACCCCCACAGCCCCACACCATTCCTGTATTTTTAACAAATAAAAGTGATTCAGAAATTTAGCATGCGAAGCTTGCTTCTTTTGCCACATCTTTATGCTTGGCAGAGCTTCTATCCAGGTATCTAGAATGCGGATGTATTTTTTGGTTTATTGCTGGTTTTAATTAATTTTATTGTTTATTCTTTTTGTGAACCACTTTGAGGGTTTTTCTTTTTACAATCAAGCCATATAAAAATGTTATGAAATAAATAAATATTGGTAGCAGCACTGTTGTTTAAAGTTCAGACAGCCCTAACTGGAGATGTCAGGAATTGAACATGGAATACAAAGTATTTTCTCTGCTACCAAGCTACAGCTCTCCAGCATGTACAGTATAAGGAAACTACATGAGCAACAGTTCCAACTAAGGGACTTGATAGTTTTCAAAAAAAATTTACTCATTTCCGAATGGTGCAATATAAAAATTCCACACGCACACAGGTATGTCAGTATGAAACTGAGCAAATTAAAACACACACACTTACTATTGTTGAGCACAACAAGGTTGTTCAGTAAGCTTTGAGATCTGGGAAAACATACAAAGACACCGTATTAACTTTTTACTTTGTACTAACCTGAGGGAATATTGTTATAAAGTTAAAGTAATAACTAGGTGGTATGAATTATGTACTGTAACAGGGACTAACAATCCCCTGTGTTGTAAATACAAAAGAGAAAGAGGTACATTTTATCATTTATGGTGGGCTTGGCAAATCACTGGTTTGGTACGTGTAAGTCAATTAATAATAATAAGTGGAAGAAGTGGCTTGGAGCCAAGAAACCTGCTGTATACTCTAGATAGGATTTTATTTTATGTATTTATATAGTTTATAGGCCGTACTCTACCTGAAGTCGTCTGTGTGGCTTTCAGGGATTTAACTAAATCCCAAAGTACAGTCAATAGGACAGCATTAAAAAAAACCTCACAAATGATTTTAAAATACAGAATAGAGGAAGAGAAGCTTTAAAACTGAGGTTAGAATAATGAAATCTACAGAGGCAGGTTCTGATTTCTGAAGCTTGAGAAAATTAAAAAGAAACTTTTTTTAAAAAAAAGCTTTTAAAGCAGGTGCCTGGCAGATCACTCTGGGAAAAGCATGCCAGAACTAAGGGGCCACTACTGAGAAGTCTCCTTCTCTTGCACCCAACATACTGCTGTACCTCGCTCAGTGAATATCCTTGGAGAAGCAACTTAGGGTTTTCCCACACTTACCTTTCTTCTGCATTATCCAGGCATTGTCTCCACTTTGAAGCTCCCTATCTGGATGATCAGCTTTATTTGCTCTGGAGCTTTTCTTGCAAAAACCTGCTCTTCAATGCTGAATCAGAGCAAACGGCAATCCATGGACAACCTGAATTGCCATTTGTTGCTCTGCAGCTTTAAAGAGCCCAACTGATCTGGCCCAACCAATGTCAAGAGTTCTGCTACCAGTAGGGTCTAAGCAAAGGAGTTTCAGGGATGTGCTGGGAAGCACCTTAAATACAATGGATCATTAGCTATACCAGTTCCCTGACCTTCCTCAGTAGTGGAAGAGAAATCACACATGCTTTTGAGTTACCTGAATATTTCCCACCTATTTCTGTTGCATTAACAGTAAAAAAACACACACATTAAAAATAACATTTTCTGAGGCTGGAAATGGGTGGAGGAACACAGAACATTCTGCTTGGCCAGTAAGAGCCCGACAGTGTGTTGAATGAGGAGGTTAAAGTACCATCATAATTATGTGTGCCCCCCCACTTTAGGATTACATCCTTAGCCTATAATTTCTTTTTTCTAATGTCCACCAAAGTGTTCTGCTTAAAATCTAGGAAGCCCAGTTTCAATTACTGTATTCTGCGTCACACAATCACTGTACTTTCGATAACAAATTAAAGGAATCTGTGCTCCCCCTAGCAGCCCTGATGTATTAGCTCATTTGCTCAAGAAAAAATTAATCTCAGGAAAGCATGAAAAGCTAACAAATTAAGGAGGAAGGGAGAGTGTGTATGTGTTAAATAATGACTTGTAACATATCCTGCCACATGCACGCATACTTCAGCACAAATGGGTGCCAGTATTCAAAGTTGTATTTACTGTACACTCAGAGGGATGCGAAACATGAGCCTGCTGATAAATACTCTGGTCGTGGCTGATGTTTGCTTACATTTTGTACAATTTGAATAGCTGCAAACGGCGGATTTGTGGTGGTTAGCATCAGTGCTCCCCCCCCTAAAAATGTTTAGGGGTACTCTCATTTTGACTCAAGAAAATCACCATTTTATAGTTCAAATCGGGAAAAATAAATACAGTAAATGGACAAAAGTACAAAGATTCACAAAATGTTTAGGGGTATGTGTACACCTGCGTCCCCCCAGAAAAAATCACTGGTTATCACATTATACGGCATATGATGTTTCATTACAGCATACAAAATGAGACAATCTGGACTGTACCTGAAGTGCTGACATTCTTGCTAGGCTGTCCTTTTTGTTTGGATTTATTCACTGACGGTGAATAACTTTTACGGTGGGGTGCCTTTCCCCCCTCCCCATTTCTTTGTTTCTAAGTGTTTCATAATTAGGATAAACAAAATATTATGAGTCTCAAGATATTGAGGAGAGGATAAATCTAGTTACCTGAACTTTGTTGTTGGCATCCGTCTCTTGAGAGACAATGGAGTGTGCCTCTGGGGGTGAAGTCAAACTACTGCATTAGCAGCGCCAAAATGACCTCCTCAGGATACAAGCCTGGGCAGTGTGTATAGAAGTCCTGGGGTGTTCAGATGACAAGACCCTCCTTTTGGCCTCACCAACAAGGTCCAAAGAAAAGCAGAGCAATACAGTTTAAAAGCAGAGACAGGGCCTGGGGCCTGAACACCAGCCCTCTCACAGTGTCCCTGTGTACACCCATCCCTTTATGTGTCAACCCCAAACTTCCTGCATTAAGTAGGAAGAGCGCACAGGGGGCTAGTGTTTGTCTGAATATGAGCAGACTAGGAGACTCTGCCGTAAAACCACCTGGTCCAAGCTTATTCTGGTCTAAGAACTAGAAAATCTGCTGGTGTTGGTAATGAACATTTCAGATTCAAAGTGCTCATTCTTTGTTACCTAATTAATATAGCCCTATTTGGGCATTCTTTGTTCCTTCAGTCAACAACATGAGAGCAAGGAATGGAATCACTCAGAGTAGCTTTGCTCTCAGCATCAAACACTCTTTCTAGGTTCTTTACATTCGCAGGTGCAACATAAATGTTAATCGGGAAGGGGCCTTCTCTATATTGTTATACATGTGAAGGCTTTCCTGGAATCTGGAACCATGAATAATGTTTATGCTGTAAGTATGGGCTTTGGGGGCCAGTGTGCAACATAAGAGCCGCCCCATTCCATGCTCCCTTGATGTTTTGCATGCCTGAATAGGACAGAACTCTTTAAAAAAGTCCATTGCCTTTAGAGCAGGGGTAGTCAACCTTTTTATACCTACCACCCACTACCGCATCTTTCTTGATAGTAAAATTTCCTTACCACCCACCAGTGCTCGATGGAAGGAGGATTCAGCTTGTGCCGTAGAACCCCCTACCGCCCACCAAGAATCCTGAAACACCCACCAGTGGGCGGTAGGGACCAGTTGGACAACCCCTGCTTTAGAGGAAGCCTGTCCAAATCAATGAGAATCATTGACAGAATGAAGCAGAGATTTTGCAGTAATGCCCCCACTTTGTGCTACAAACGTGTGCCTGCCGAAAGTGACTCGAATGCCTCTAAACTTCTCATATAAGGAAAACAGTTGAGGAGGGAGCTAATGCAAACACCAGGCTGAGGAGAGGGAGGAAAAGTAACTCCTTTGTGAGAGATAGGCCAAACTTGCAATCTGTGGAGGGCTGGGCACAAGGGATTGACTTCCTCCCCCACATTCTGCCTCTTTCCACTCTCCTTCCCATTTATATATTTTTTTAAAAATAGTTTTTATTAAAGCTTTTCTTGTGTCTCCACTTTTGATTCATAGAGTCTTTTTCATAGTTTATGCTCAGTATGAGACTCTCTTGCCACTTCTACCACATCATGTGGTAGCATTGGCAATTTCTCTGCTGTCTCTTCACCTCTTCACCTCTTCCACCCTCCCACAATGCCTTGCTCTGAGGAAGAGTCAAGAGAGTCTTTCCTCAGAGTGAGGCATTCAGGGTGTAGTGAGTAGGAGAGTGCCCTCCTAAGTCCCAACAGCTTTTCTCCACCATGACAACTTACAGCATTGGTGGTAGCACTCCACTAGCCACCATACCCAGAATGTGTCACTTTAGGAAAGGACCCCCTTGGCTCTTCGTCAGAACAATCCAGGGAGAAGGTGGGCACTGGTGGGCAGCTGGCCACAAGAGCAGTGACCAGTTATGAGGAGAGCATGCAGTTTGGGAGCACAACACTTTGCTGCTCCTCCATGCCCATGACATACTACCTGAGTCACATTCTACCTCATGGTTTGGCTGTCCTGAATTAGAGGTGATGGCTTTACCCAGACTCTCTAATCCCAGTTGGGAAGGAAAGCAAATCCATTTAGTCCTCTTCCCCCAAATCAATTTTAAAGGTGCCTAGTACAAAAGCTGCAGGACTGATTTGGCAGATTTTTTATCTAGGGGCACATCTCTCATGCCCGCTATTTTCAGACCAATTGTGCACAAAACTCTAGGGAATCCTTAAATGAATCATTCTTACCCACCCAGACCTGTAAAGGCTGTTCTCTTGGGGAAACTGCTATAGCTATCCTTCTGAAATTTGACAAGATTCATTGTTTCAGGAGGCCCTACCACCCCTGCAAATTCTTCCAACTCCCTCTGTATGTTTGTATTTTGTTTGTTTGTGTCCACAAAAACCCCTGGGTCTATTCGCTTGTAATTTGCCAGACTTAATCTACTGGGGAGCAGCTACTACGTATTTGTGTAAATTCCATCCATTTCTGTCAAAAAGAAAAGAGCTATCTCCATTATTATTATTATTTCTGAAGTGACAAATCAGGGGCCAGACCAAATTTTGAGTAGTTTTAGTATTATTATCCGACTTTCTTTGCTGCTGCTTTCTTTTGCTGTTTCCTAGGTTTTTTCTTTTTAAAATCATACGGTCATAAAATTCTAGGAATTTTATGCTCCTTTGCAAAAAGGTAGGGTATAAAAATTTAGCAATAAGAACACATGGATAATGCTGTTGATAGTCTGTGATTTACCTCCAGCACATGCTAGAATAAGAGTCAATTGAGAACAACAGACAGACAGGGAGAGAAAAGACAAAGGCAGCCCTTCTCAATCATCACTGTATCTTCACTAATTTTACATTTCAAAAGACCACTTGTTTAAATCTTGCACTATGGGAGAAATCTTTACACATTATTTTGCAACCTCCAATTGTTTCAATAAGATGTTAGCCCTGTTGTATTTGTCAGGATTTAGATTGCAATCCTATAGGCTTACCAGAGATTAAGTCTCAATGAACTCAATGAGGCTTATTTTGAGTAGAAAAGGATAGATCTGCCAATCTCTCATGTCATTAGGACTGCAACTTCGATAATCTGGTTAAACATTCTATTTAGTTATTTAGGCATATCTTGGAGATATTGTGGGTTTGGTTCTAAACCACCACAATAAAGTGAATATTGCAATAAAATGAGTCACACATTTTGGGTTTCGCCCCCCAGTGCATATAAAAGTTATGTCTACACTGTAGTGTAGTCTGTTAAGTCTGTTAAGACAGGCCCCCACTAGCTGCAAGGGTGAGAGCATAAAAACCCAGCTCTAGCCCTAGCTAGCTCCACTCTTGTGGCAGGAGGAGGAGGAGGAGGAGGAGGAGGAGGAGGAGGAAGAAGAAGAAGAAGAAGAAGAAGAAGAAGAAGAAGAAGAAGAAGAAGAAGAAGAAGAAGAATAGTAGTAGTAGTAGTAGTAGTAGTAGTAGTTTGGATTTGATATCCCACTTTATCACTACCCTAAGGAGTCTCAAAGTGGCTAACAATCTCCTTTCCCTTCCTCCCCCACAACAAACACTCTGTGAGGTGAGTGAGGCTGAGAGACCTCAGAGAAGTGTGACTGGCCCAAGGTCACCCAGCAGCTGCGTGTGGAGGAGCAGGGAATCAAACCCGGTTCACCAGATTACTAGTCCACTGCTCTTAACCACTACACCACACTGAGGGGTGGTGGTGGAAGTGGCCAGGCTTCTCACGTCCTTGCAAGGAGCAATAACTGTGAAGCACAAGAAAACAAAGTATATCTATATGTATTGCTAGCCTTTCACCCAAGGGATCCAGGGAGCAAAGGCAGGTTCAAGAAAAATATGCTGTATGGTTCATAAATGAAATAGCCAAGATGCAATTGGAAAGGACCGCCTCTCTCCATATAAACCAACCTAGGCTCTGCTGTCACCATCTGAGGCCCTTCTTCGTGTGCCTCCACCAGGAGGGTTCCAGAGGGTGGCAACACAAGAATGGGCCTTTTCTGCAGTTGCTCCCTGTTTGTGGAATGCTCTCCCCAGGGAGGTTCGTCTGGCACCTTCATTATGCATCTTTAGGCGCCAGGAGAAAATGTTCCTCTTCAACCAAGCCTTTGGTGGATGAATATCCTATGGCCTTTTAAAAGTGTTTGTGGGAAGGGGGAGATTATTGCTTAGTTTTTGTTTTAACTCCTTCTTTTGTGCTTCTATCCTGTATTTTTATCTTGTGAACCATGCTGAGATCTTCGGATAAATGGCAGTATAATCAATCAATCAATCAATCAATCAATCAATCAATCCAATTGACCCTTAGTGACCAAGAGAAAATCAGCTATGTTTTAATGATTTCAGTGGGACTCACAGGTTATTGACTTGTTTGGGATTTGAGCAGCCTAACCGTGGGATGGTTTGGAAGTGGAGATTTCTTATGTGAGGTGTTTCTTAGTTCCAGAATACAATTATTATTCTGAGGATTCTATCATCATTATCATCATCAAGAACTGTACAGTGGTACCTCGGGTTAAGTACTTAATTCGTTCCAGAGGTCCGTTCTTAACCTGAAACTGTTCTTAACCTGAAGCACCACTTTAGCTAATGGGGCCTCCCACTGCTGCCGTGCCGCCGGAGCAAGATTTCTGTTCTCATCCTGAAGCAAAGTTCTTAACCCGAGGTACTATTTCTGGGTTAGCGGAGTCTGTAACCTGAAGCGTATGTAACCTGAAGCGTATGTAACCCGAGGTACCACTGTATTGACACACTTCAGACATTGAATCAATACTTTAACCAATATTTTAAAATTTAAAATACAAGCTTTGAACACATTATTATTATTATTATTATTATTATTATTATTATTATTATTATTATACCACCCTATACCTGGGGTCACATCACTGGCTAAGAACAATAACAGCCCTTTATATCTGCTGATAGTCCCAATTGGAAGCATCATCATCCATCTTTGTTCCGAAAGAAATGCTAGAGCTATACAGTTATACAATGTTGTGTCAGTTGAGCAGGCTATATGGGACACGTGTGCGAAAACCTCAAGTTTCACAAAATGTTAAACAACGGATATATTTGGATTTGTTACATCATTCAGGGATAATTGGGTGACAACTGACCAAATGTCACTACAGTGGCACAGGATTGGGAAAGTAAATTTGGCGAGCTCCTCTTGATTGCGGCTGCTGTGTTTGGCAGCGGAGAAGCTGCAGGGGTCACGCTGATTGGCATTGTCACTTTCTAATTCATCAAGCGGGCCAGACTCCCCAAATCATTTACCAGATGGGGCAGCTCATCAGTTTAAACACCTGATATGAAGCAATCCGTCATCTGATAACATGATCGTTTGGCTGCAGCTGGCTTGGCACTCTGCAGCCTGAGTGCACATGAGATGGACTGGAGCCAGGGAAATGGGCTTATAGCAGTGCTGTGCTCCCCTGATAGGATTTGCAGCCCTCCACTGGACCATGGAACAGGTGGAGCATGGGAGAGAATGAAAAAATTACCATGTGTTGCAGGGATTAGGAAGCACACACTCTACCACTCCACTTGAATACCAATCAAAGGACAACCTTGAGCCAGGCAAATTTAAGGCCATCTGTGATGTAACAGGAAGGAAGAATATAGATGTCTACATATGCAAATGAAGCATCATCTTCTTACCATGTAGGAGCTGGGCTTCTTAATGGTTTTGCACACCATCATTTCTTTTCTACTGTAAGAGATAAAAAAAGGGATTTTTTAAAAAAAGGAATGAAACAGGGTGGGTGGTGGAGAAGTGTGCTCTCCTATAAGGCTAACTCTAGGGACTGGGTCTCAGTCATGCTATTTGATGCTCTCCACAAAATAAAAATAAAAAAGGACTAGGGAGAAATGACTACTATAGATTTTGGACAAAGATACAAATTAGATACTGCTACAATGGAAGTGATTACCATAATGGGAAATGCAATTATGCTGATTAAACTGGTGGGTTGTGTTAACTTTTTTTTCTAGTGACAGAGACACTGACCTTTCCCTCTGAGGTCAAGTGTATTCCAAGTCCTGACGCTCAATGAATCTGATTATATTAACTCAGTCCAGAGCCAGAAGGGAAGACAACTGAATTATATTGCAGCAAAATGGAAACATAAGTTCGATTCTAGGACAATACCAGATGTTAGAGAGGAATTGTACAAGAACATAATGCAAACATTCCACCCCCTCTTTACCCTTAGCTTTTGACACACTGAAATTCGGAGTGCTCAAAAAGAGTTTGCAAATGCCAGTTCTCCCTCGAAGACATGATTACCTTTGTGAATTTTTAAACAATTTTGATGTACAGTATTACATTTGGATTAATCCTGATCCTTACTGTCTGTTTTATTCACCTCTGCCTGACTTTGAATGTCCTCTGCATTTAGTTATCTGAATAAATTCAGTTTCTATATCTAGACATATTTGATTTTCAAGTTGTTCTCACCATCTGTTCCTTCCTTCCTTCAAGAAAAAAACGAGAACCAAGAAAAACAAAAACAAAAACCCACCCCAGAGCCTGACCAAAACCAATGCATTGTTATACATATTGTTATACATATATGACATGCAGAAATACAGTCTCATTTAGCTGAGCATCCTGGCCATATTTACATTTGGGTCAAACCATGGAAATTTGGGATATTTAGTGCAGAGGTGAAATATCAAACAGGGTGCTCAGGTGCAGAGATGTTAAGTCCCTGGAGCAGAGTGGGCAGCAGATGGCCACACAAGAATACAGTGGTACCTCGGGTTAAGAACTTAATTAGTTCCAGAGGTCTGTTCTTAACTTGAAACTGTTCTTAACCTGAAGCACCACTTTAGCTAATGGGGCCTCCTGCTGCCGGAACACAATTTCTGTTCTCATCCTGAAGCAAAGTTCTTAACCCGAGGTACTATTTCTGGGTTAGTGGAGTCTGTAACCTGAAGCATATGTAACCTGAAGCGTATGTAACCTGAGGTACTGCTATACCTGATAATCTCTCTCAGTACATACTGCATCATACATTTAGAGAAGGGGATTGGCTCAGTCTAATCACCTGATTTTCAAAACTAGGGTGATTCTGACATGTGTTTTTATTAGCCTGCCTGTCATCCTCTCCTCCAGTCCCAAACATAGTACATATGGAAGAGGAAGTGGGACCATGCCTCTGGCCCCACCTCCAATTTCTCCAGGTATTCCCGTCCCACCTTTCAACATTTTGTACTGACTCAGTTCCTCATCTTGCGCCACTGGCCTGAAACTTCTAACTTTCTGCCCAGATCGCTGCTGAACAGAGGGGTCATGACAAACATATTATCTTGTGCTAAGAAAGACTGAAGGGGAGTCAGCAGTAGCTCCAGTTTTTGTGTGGAGGGGGGTTTAGGGTATGATAGCTGTTATGTATCCAGTCGTCTGTGTTTGCCTGAGCTTCAGTCTGGACTAAGCATTCTGAGTCCCTGATTTGATACATGATATCCAACCACAGAACATTTCAGGATTTGGGCTACTGCCATTGGCCCTTAAACTCTGTGTTATGATTTGCTGCTTGGGAGTTTAGACAGCCAATCACGTTGAGAGTGGGAGTGGCCCAGGCCTTCAGAAATGTATATAAGCAGTTGCTTTGCCCCTGTTGTTAAGTTCTGCTAGTTTAATAAAGGTTCTTGCTGTTATCAGTGTGTCTCTCTTTGTGGGAATCCACATACTCTTCAACACCCCCAGAGCAGATTTACCAACTCACAATTGTCACTGCTGCCCATTCAAGAACCCTGTTACTTTCCTTTGTTCTTGCTACTGCTCACCCACTCAGAAAGGGTAGGCTACCATTTCCTTTCTGGTGCTGAGACATAATTATGGTTCCCCTTCAAGGCATCCCTTTCATTAACAATATCCTCCAGCCGAGAAACTGGAAATGGAACCCAACTATTCAGAGATGAAGTAGCCCATCAGAACTGATGATCCTGCAGCCATGTTCACCCACACACAGGCTTACCAACTCTACTGGAGGCTATTTGGGTACCTAGGAAAGACAATTCCAATGGCGCCGTCTGTGGTGATAAAAATAGACTAATAAATAACTGGCAAGTAGCTTTCTTTTATGGTTAATGGCAGCATGTTTGCCTCTTTAATGTGGTTAATCTCTAGCAATCTCACCCGAGGCCCATGAAATCTCAACTGCATTTCTCTACTCATGTTCCTAGGAGCGCAGTGGCGTAGCGTGGGTTGTCAGCACCCGGGGCAAGGCAAGTAATTTGCGCCCCCTAACCTGTGGATTTGCGCCCCTAACCCGTGGATTTGCGCCCCCTAACCCTAACCCCCAGATGTTGCGCCCAGTGTGGCCGGCCCCCCCTGCACCCCCCACGCTACGCCACTGTAGGAGCGGGCCCTCATTGAACTCGATAAGACTTGCATTTGAGAATACATGTAAAGGATTCTTCTGTTGCTAAATGTAACTACTTTGGGAGCCGTATATAAATAAAAGTGATAATAATGATAACGAGAATGAGAATACTAATACTGTAAACAGAGTCTTTCTGTTTCATAAACTCAAGATACAACAATGATATCCTAATGGTAACCTTGCCTCCAAGATGACTGACATTTCATCTTTATCCTCCTTTTGTGCTGTAGCTTTTTCTTTTTATTCTTTCTTGTGGAGAAGAAAAGCTGTACAGCCCTCATATGTAAATTGTGGAAGCTTTACTGTTCTCTTCAGGTGTGCTTGCCAGGTTTTCATTATGAAGGCTCCCTGCTGTGAAAAAAAGGTACATTTTCACTTTCATGTGTCTTTTCCTTTGTGGTCGAAACGATTGAAGCATTAATGAGTAAACTAGACTTAAAACTGTGCAGACACATTCCTGCAGGAAATTGGGTAAGTTTTAGATGCTGAGGGGAAGAAATTCAACTAGGTCAATACAAATTGCGCAATTCTGACACAGCCAAGACAGTTGTCACTGAGGAATTACACACACATTTTCTATTCATGTTAATGACATTTTTATGCCTTATTCCCTGCTGGGTTGATTTTGAACATTTATCCCCAAAGCATGGGTGGCTGGTCATGAGGGAGGGGGGTGTCAGGAGAGTAAGGTAGCAATGGGGGGTAGGTGGAAGCCAACTTTCCCCACAGATTCAAACTGTCTCTCACTGAAGTTATAATATATCTGAAGCAACGTTCCCTGCTTGTCATACCATTCCATTAATACCTCACATTCTATTACCTTGACTGTAATAAAGTATACCCGTATAACAAAACCATTTAAGGGATAATGATGAGTCATTTTATTTTATTTATGCAGCTTTTTAAAGGGCATGACAGGTTAAATAGGCAAAGCCAGCAACTGACTGACTGCCTCCAATGTAACATTCATGAAGCGATTATGGAAATCACTTATAGCTAGCTTGATTTCTGTGTCTATTCTTTTAACACACACACATTATAGCGTATACAGCCTTCAATATTTATATACTAAACTGGACACTCAGAAAAGCTGAATCCTGCCAGTTTGTATACAATTGGTGATATGGTTTGTTAGCGAGAATCATTGGTCATGGCTGTGAGGTGACTGACAGGCCCAGTATCAGTACAGAACACCCTTGGGCACTTTTTGGGGACTCGACAGTCATGGTTGGGCTTTCTGCTGACTCCTGCCCAGGGTCCCCTTTTAACTAATGCTGGGTGGCTGTGTCTAAGGGAGCCACCATTTTAATTTCCAAAATATAGTGCCGATGTGGGGCATTGTGAGAGGTTATAATAGGGGTTCCATGCTTTGTCAACCCATGGTGTAAGGGGTCTGTTGATATAGAAGGAAGCCCACCATAAGTCACTTTGCAAAGGGTCCTCTCAGACCTGCAGCCACCCTGGCTTTCAAGGTAGGGTGGAGAATTCCCATCCTTACCAAAGAAGGCACTAGCCTAGATGGATGGGACACCTCACTCATCACTCTAGTTACTCGCTGTTGCTGACCAGCTAGTCACTCTCTTGATCACACATGGGCTACTGCCATCAGTGAGAGTGACTAGCCTGGTGGCAGCTGTACACTTGCAAGATCCCCAGTGAGACACCCCTTCCTTCCAATGCCAACTCCCATCAGCTGCTGGTAAGCTTGAGAATATTCTCTCCCTCCACCACGGTCCAGCAGTGGTGGCTGACATTGGCCACCAATGAATTGCTTCACTGGCTGCTGCTGTCTGTATAAATTATGGAAATTAAGAACATTCCTATCCACTTTATTTTATTTTTTTTCTGCTGCATAATTTTGCTTTTGCAAGTCAAGGGAGGTACAAAGAATCAAGAGCTCCTGTTCTGTGGAAAACTTGCTTAGCAGGCAATGCAACAGCACTTCCGATCTGGGACCAGAGTGGTCTGAAACCTAGACTACAGTGAGAACCCTTAAAACAATGAGCTCACATATTACCTTAACAGACCAATTCTGCACATTTCTGAACCACCAGACATTGCTGCCCCGATAAATCAAAATGTCTCATTTTGTTTTGAGGCATTTCTTACACTTCCCATTGTACATTCCATACATCTTACATAGTCTCCAAGGCAATACATAGCATTGTCATATGATCATATAGCAATTTTCTTTGAGACTAGCCCACAGGAAAAATAAAGATCTATTATTCCACAGAAACTTACAGATTTGTGTGAGTTTTCTCTTTCCACTTTAATATATTTCATCAGGTTTTTGTTGTTGTTGGGGGGGGGGGCTTGTAGATCCTTAAGCATGAATAATTCAAAACTGTTTACAGAATGTAACTTGTTTTTAGCTTGACATATCTTATTCATAAAATCTCTAATTTGAAAATATTGACAGCAAGGTGTGTTTGTGCCATGCATATTTATTGCAATTTCTTGTTTTGTCAACACATTTTTTTACACACAAAAATTGATCAGATGTATATACTTTTAGATGTTATCACTGTTGGTGTTGCTTTTGGAGATGGTGCGAACCAATTTTAAATATTTATTTTACCTTTGTCTGCCAGGAACCATTCAATTTATCAAATTCTACTCTAGTTCAAGACAGGATAGACATGGTTGCATAGCCTGATATCCGCAAACAGGTAAATGTTTGGCGGTGAGCTTCTAAAGTGTGGCCTAAATGCTGTTGTGAGGAGATTAAAATTAATCTTAGCTCTTTCCTTTCCCCATTTTATTTTTTTATTCGCAAATATAACAAAAAGAAAGGAAGTGGGGGAAATAAAAACGTCATCAGTTGACATTGGAAATAAAAACATTCCATCAATCTTAATGCAAATATTTAGGATAATATTCAACTAACTTTCACTCAGAGTAGGCATATTGAAATTAATGGGCCAAACCTAGTCATGTCCATTAATGTGTCTGCTCTGAGAAAAAGAATACTACCCATCAGAGGTGCCAACTTGCACCAAATATTGGGGGGCCAGTATGTGCATCGCATGTGTGTGACTTCACACACGATGGCTCCGGAGCCCACACTTTCCTCACCAATGTTTTATTACACTCCTGCAACATTTAACGATCCTAATTCATTTATTTGGCTCTAGCTACCTACTACTCTATATGGGTTCCTTTTTATTTTTATTTAAATGAATATTCTGTAAGGTGGAACAGCTTTAGTTCCTACTTTGCCCTTTTTGTCATACTGAAATGCTCATCTGTGTACGTTATCTTCCACAGGCTCATAAGGCCACCTCCCTTTTCACCTGTTCTAATCATCAGATAGAGAAGCAATCCCTCCCCGTCACAGCCTGACCTGCTGGTCTCCACAGGATAGGTTAACCCTCAGAAGAGACAGCTGTTCATTTCCCCCGACTGTCCTTCAGCGCTACTTCAGCCAAGGCAGAAAGCTATGACTTCCTGCCAAATTCCTGCCAGCAGAGGATACCAAAGTAAGCCAGAGTAACACAGAGTTTTCCAAAACTGCCTTAGCAGCCTGGATCAAGGGAAATAGAGGACACCTTGCCACTTGCTGCTAGTGAAAGGATGGGGACCAGAATAAAAAAGCAAAGACACACTTCACTAAAACATACACACACAAAAAACTGTACAACTTTTGGGGCACTTCCAGACAACCTGTTTATTGAGCATTCATCCTGATTTGTTTGCATTAAGTTTGTGGGGAAGTTTGACGATGTCAGCCATTTACTGAGCATGTCACTCACATCCTCATTAAGAAGGACGTCTAATATGCTATTCGTGTTATACAGGAATGTACCTAAGTCTATATCAGCAATGGGAAGCCTATGGCCCCAGTCAGCATGGCCAACAGTCAGGGATGATGGGAGTTGTAGTCCAAAAACATCTGACTGGGCACAGGTTCCCCAGTCATAGGGTGGAATTCAACATAATGCTGTGATGAACATTTCATCTGCACAACTATTGCAGCTTGCCAGATGGGACAATCCCCCTTCTTCTTCCCGGTGCAGTGTTTGAGGGTTCTGCAGATCCCACTAAACCAATTTCAGGAGATGTGCAGGAGAAGAAGAGGTGGAAAAGCTCCATTGCCCATTTGGGCATCCATGTGCAAGACTTTTGCCTATGGGGCTCATTAGGTGAATCCCACCCTGATCTAAACATTGACTGGATAATAATTTTGGGGGAAATAGTTTAGCAGCAGCAGCAACAACAAAAATTATAAAGTTCAATAGGGAAAATATTTGTGAACCCCCTTCCTTAACCAAACAACACAACAACCTTCTTAAACATAATGACATGATTATTTGAGGTGTAAGAGCCATTCTGGTATGAATAGAAACCCATTCACAAATCTGTTTGTGAGCAGTGATTCATAAGAATGGATGAACAGGCCAAATCAAACAGCAGCAGAGACTTTGAATAACAGCAAACACAGTTTTACTTTAATGAACCAGCTCCCAAATGAAAGCAGAATCTAGAGCTGTTCCAAACGTGACTGACTGCAGCTTTTGATCTCTTTAGCAATACATTTGTAGAACCAGTCTTCAGCTTTGAGTGGTTTCCAGTAAGTCCCCATAAACTTCGCACATGCACATAACTTCAGACCAGGAATGAGGGTCAGTTCCAAGCTATTTGCATATTCCTTTACTCCACACTTCAGAGTTCATCAATCCCTTGATGATCTTACAAAGTTTGCATCGCCCCCTACCCAAATTCTTAGGAATGGAAATAAAATGAAGTCAAAAATATACTGCAGGACCAAGGCCTTCACAGCTTCAGAGGTCAGCACCTTGCATTGTGCTTGGAGCTGACCAACTGGAAGATTAAAGAGCTATTTCCTGGTTGTCAAAATGGATGTAGGGTACACCTCTACCTACTAGGCAGAAGAGCAACTTCTGAGCAGGACCCAGTGTAAAATACACCTGCCCATTTCTGCCCATGACCTTAACCTCCAGAAGCGAAGCTGGATCAAAAATCATTCCCAAGCTGTAAGAGGAAGTTAAATTAAAATAAATAAATCTTAATAATTTTTGATTCTCCACCACCAGCATCTCCTTGCATATTCTGAACCTCAGCTGAATTTAACACGCAAATTTGAATTAACTTTTTTTGTGATTTCATAAGGCTTAACAAGGTTTTGGATCATGTTTCATCACTAAAGATGCAATCGCAAAAGCATATTCTAGAGCAAACTCCCCTAATGTGGTCCCTTCCAGATATTCTAGACTCCAAATCTCATCAGCCCCAGTCAGCATGGTCAATGATCAAGGGTGATTTCAGAGAATCACAGAATTGTAGAGTTGGAAGGGACGCTAAGGGTCTTCTAGTCCAACCATCTGCAATGCAGGAATCTCAACTAAAGCATCCACGACAGTTGGCCATCCAACATCTGCTTAAAAACCTCCAAAGAAGGTCCACCACCTTCCAAGGGAGTGCATTCCATGACTACTATATCTCTCTCTTTTGAATGTACAGTAATCTGCTCTAGGGAAGCATCATCCAGTCTTCAGGCTGGGTTGGAGGTCTATAGCAGACATCCACAGTAAGGTAACTGATGTTTCCATCTCCTACAATTTTTACCCCTATATTCTCAATCTGCCTTCTGTGCTCCAGGTTGTGGATCTATACATATAATGCTGTTACTCCTTACTTCCTGTTTGGTCTATTCCTCTTGAACAGGTTATACCCTTCCATTTCTACATTCCAGTCATGAGTCTCATCCCACCAGGGTTCAGTAATGACTATTAGGTCATATCTGCCATCTGATATTAAGAGCTCAAATTTGTCTTGCTTGTTTCCCATACTCTGTGCATTTGTATAGAGGCAACTGAAACCATGAGTCATTCCCTTGAGCTGCTTTCTTCTTGTACCTTCCTGCTGTTTATTAGGGTCCTGTAACACCACCACAAGGGACGCGGGTGGCGCTGTGGGTAAAAGCCTCAGCGCCTAGGGCTTGCCGATCGAAAGGTCGGCAGTTCGAATCCCTGCGGCGGGGTGCGCTCCCGCTGCTCGGTCCCAGCGCCTGCCAACCTAGCAGTTCGAAAGCACCCCCGGGTGCAAGTAGATAAATAGGTACTGCTTACCAGCGGGAAGGTAAACGGCGTTCCGTGTGCTGCGCTGGCTCGCCAGATGCAGCTTTGTCACGCTGGCCACGTGACCCGGAAGTGTCTCCGGACAGCGCTGGCCCCCGGCCTCTTGAGTGAGATGGGCGCACAAACCCCAGAGTCTGTCAAGACTGGCCCGTTCGGGCAGGGGTACCTTTACCTTTACCTTTAGCACCACCACAGTTTTCTGTGCATCAGTGAAGCTATTATCCCCAGTACCAGGTGTTCCTCTGTCATCTGTAATATTATCTCCCTCCTGCTCAGGATTTAGTTTAAAGCTCTTCTGATCAGGTTTGTGAGGCTCTTAGCAAGTACATTATTGCCATCCACTGTGAGGTAGAACCCTTCTCTTGCCAGAAGACCTTTCCCAATAATGCCAACTGTGCAGCCAGTGGTTTACTTCCAGTATTTTCCTCTTTCTTCCTGGGCCATGACCTTCAACAGGAAGGAGTGATTAAAAAACCACCTCTGCCAGAAGGCCCTTCAGCTTCCTGCCCAGAGTCTCATAGTCCCTTGCTATACATTATAGGCTGTGTCTGGCAGTATTATTTGTACCCACACGAATAAGAAGGAAGGGGTTGTTGTCAGTGGGCTTTATAAGAATGTGCAACTTCTCTATTACTCTTTGCATGTGGAAAACAACACACCTTCCAGGGCATCCTGTTACCTCTGCACACAGCTGTCTTTCTTCCCCTCAGTAGGGAGTCATCTACCACCATCACAATCTCTTCTTCCTCTGGGCAAATAATTCTGTACATTGAGGTCTGCAACTACTGTCCTTGCTCCTCTGGCCCAGACTCAGAAAACAGATTCCTAGCAGGGTTGGAGTTTGGGGCCTCTAACCTGGGCATATTTATTCCAATACCTGCATTCCGGCCAATATAATGAATCTTCCATTCTTGTCCATTGGAGTGTATCTGGATATTATTAGGATTACTGCCAAAGGCAGGAAGGAGTCTTATGGCTTGAGAACTTCCTACTCCTTCCTTTCAAGTTGCCTTTTCCAGACTGCCATTCCCTTTCTCTGAGATCATTTTCTTGGAATGTAGCGAGTGAGTTATCAGCATACTCAGTGCTTTTTTCTGGGGGGACGTAGGGGTACACATACCTCTAAACATTTTGTGAATCTAACAGGAGAAGAAACTAAAATTTGTAAAAAAAAACCACTTTCTTCTCTAGCACGGTGCACTGTCAGTTCTGTTGCTTCCTCCAATGGCAGCCTCATTTCCCATCATGGTGTTTTCTGAGTCTCAGATGGAAACGAGCATTTAATTGTATGAAGCAGGAGTTGGAATGTGGATGTGTGATGTTTTACTGATGAAAGTTTGGCCTCATTGAGGGGCAGTATCTCATATGTGGAATGCATGTTCTTTGTACTTTTGTCCATTTACTATATTTATTTTCCCCAATTTGAACTATAAAATGGTGATTTTCTTGAGTCAAAATGAGAGTGCCCCTAAACATTTTTTAGAAAAAAAGAATTGAGCATACACATCCACTATCAGTAGCCTTGGATCTGAAGAGGTTAGGTGAAAAACGGAAAACAGCTGCTCCCCCATCGTCAGCTGCAATAGCTCAGTTGGTAGAGCATGAGTCTCTTAATCTCAGAATCATTTGAGCCCCATGTTGGGCAAACGTTTCCTGCATTGCAGGAGGTCGGACTAGATGACCCTTGTGATCCCTTCCAACTCTACAATTCTATGATTCTAAGTCCATTTCCTGAGCATTCATATTTTGAGTTGTACTCCAAAACATTTGGAGAGCACTAGATTTTGAGAAAGATTGTTCTAGTTCATAAATCCCATTGATCTCAATAGGACTTACTTCTGAGAAAACATGCTCAAGATTGTCCTGTATGTTCCACAGCTACACACATACACAATCTTATATGACAATGCTTGCATTTAACTGTGACAAGTATTTTCATGGACAGAATGAAATCCAAGTCTCTGCTGAACTCAGTGCAAACTTTTCCATTAATGACATGTGGCCCTGATTTCACACTAAATACCAGGCAGATCATGTTGGTTTTGACAGTAAAATAAACACATATGCCTGATGTACATTCATGAAATAATCAGTTTGCCCCACCATTTGAAACTGCCATGATGTGAGGGTAATTAAATTCTAATAACCCGCCTGGAATGGCTGACCTGTTGTATTTATTCCAGGTATTTCCATGAATAATGAGCCCATTCAAAGCTATAGGGAGTTCATAATTGCTTTTGATCTTCCTATGACAGGGTTGTAGCTCTATCTCTGTGTCACTGATTTAGTATAATTTATCTTAAAACTTGAATTCTTCCAAAATGTCTTGCTGGCTTTTATAATCTGCAAGAGAAGGATTTTCTTTGGATGAGAAAGCATTGAAACAATGTGAGCAATGTAGATAACAATTCTTAGCATTATTTCATTATTTCAGTGTATGTCTATGTTAACGAAAAACAGCAAATCATTTTCTTTTCTCTCTCTCTATCAGATTTAGTTTCATTTCTGCATCTTGTATAAAGCAGAGTTTCTTCTTCCTCCTCATGCCCATATTTAAGTTTCAATTGATTTAGAATAACCTCAGACCCATCAGAGGTGGTCTGAAACATTCACCTCATGTTTTCTGCACAAAGCAGAGGATCAGGTGGTACTCCATTGATGCCTCTGATCAGTCCTACATTACTTCACAGCAATTCTTCTTCTTCTTCTTCTTCTTCTTCTTCTTCTTCTTCTTCTTCTTCTTCTTCTTCTTCTTCCCCAGACTGAGACTGAAGGTGGCTTACACAAGTTAAAACAA
Source organism: Podarcis liolepis (assembly GCF_965112155.1). Taxonomy (NCBI): domain Eukaryota; kingdom Metazoa; phylum Chordata; class Lepidosauria; order Squamata; family Lacertidae; genus Podarcis; species Podarcis liolepis. Next base: position 26,768,421 of record NC_139560.1, on the reverse strand, counting down.
CAAACAGAAAATACAGAAAGCTAAAAACATATAAAAGATAATTAAAAGTAATCAAACTATTAATAGCATCAGCACAATATAAAAGCCAAATCTATCAAAATACAGATAGCAAAAACAGCACAGCACTGTTAAAAGCCATTTCTGTTAAGTCGTGGGTTGACATAGCAGCCGGCACAGCGATTTCTTCAAGTAGCTCTTTATTATGGTAAGCTGGAATAGAACTAACTGCGAACAGCTCAGCCGGCCTGTATTTATAGGCAGCCGGCTGTCAACATTGTAACCACAACAGCCCAGAGTTCCCGCCTAAAATAACTGACGCGGACCTGAGTGAAAACTATCTACAGACCTGAGTGAAAACTATATACAGTATCCCCCTGTTGGCCCAGGGTGAAACTACACTACATAACACCCCTCCCCACCGAGATAAGGCGTTAGTTACACTCGTAATGGTTTCCATATATACAGCACTACGCGTAATGGTTCAATTAGGCACAAAAGCATATCGGTTACATTTCCCATACTTAGACCAACAGTGATACCTGTCCAACAACATAGTCCTTTAAATAAGTTGGGCGCTTGGAAACTCTGCCAGACCGCCGGGGACTGGTAGCCAAGTCCGGAGGGCCACACAGTTCTCGCTGAGGCTGTGGTGCGACCCTAGGTGGCGTTGGAACCAACTCCCCTGGATCCGCTGCTGTGGGTGGAGCCTCCGCAAGTGGAGTGGTCTGAGTCTGTTCTGAAACGGCTTGGTTCGGCTCCACGCTGGCAGTTTGCGAGGGAGGTGTAGGTGGGGCCTCGCCATCTGTACGTGTCTCTTCTGGAGCCGCAAGCGCAGTTGGGGGCACCTCGGTAGTGTCCAAGTCCCCAACCCTGCGCCTAAGCTGGTCTATGTGCCGTCGCCACAAGCGTCCGTCTCCGAGTGCCACCTGGTACGAGCGAGGTCCAGTGACTCCCACTACTGTGGCTGGCACCCAAGGGATGTCCCCCACATAGTTCCGGGCAAAGACCTGGTTTCCTGGGACAAATGACCGTGGTGCGTTGGCACAGCCTGGGGGTTCAGCCACGGCAAAGTCTGGGTGTAGCCGGTCGAGCGGTGACCTGAGGCGGCGGCCCATAAGCAGTTCAGCAGGACTCCTCCCTGTGGCCGCATGAGGGGTGATGTGTTGCACGAACAAGTATTCGGCGACCCGCTCATGCCAGTCTCCCCGGTCCAGGCGCGCCAGTGCCTCTTTTGTCGAGCGCACCATTCTTTCCGCTTGCCCGTTGCTGGATGGATGAAAAGGTGCCGTTAGTGCATGGCGGATGCCCAGTCCCAAAAGATACCGCTCAAACGTGCCTGACGTGAACTGCGGTCCGTTGTCAGAGACAAGGACATCAGGACACCCATGCGTTGCAAACAGGCCTCGCAGCACCCGGATGACAGCTTCGGTAGTGGTGGAGGGCATCAGGGCGACCTCCAGCCATTTGGAATAGGCGTCCACCACTACCATAAAGGTCCGGCCGTGAAAGGGGCCAGCCAGATCGATGTGCACCCTCGACCAGGGTGTCTTTGGCGTCTCCCAGGTGTGTCCCTTAGCTGCCGGTGGTGCAGGCCTCGACTCTTGGCACGCTTGACAGGCGGACACCCAGGCAGTGATGGCATCGTCCATATTAGGCCACCAGACGTAACACCGAGCCAACGCCTTCATTTTGACAATTCCCGGGTGGCCAACGTGCAGAGCCTCCAGGACGCGCTGACGGAGTCCCTGGGGAATCACGATGCGGTCTCCCCACAGCAGACAGCCGCGATGAGCTGAGAGTTCATGTTGTCTGGTTGCGAAGGGCTGGAACTCCGATGCAAAAGGCCCTTGTGGCCACCCCCTCCACACCCAGTTGAGCACCCGGCTGATGGTGCGATCCTGGGCAGACGCGGAGGCCACAGTGGCAGCCGATACAGGTGCTGCCGGAAGATCCTCAATCAGAAGGAGCGATGAAGCTGGAGCCGGGTCTTCCACAAATGCTGGAAGAGGGCAACGGCTGAGGGCGTCGGCATGGCCCATCGATTTCCCCGGGCGATGGATGAGCCGGTAGTGGTAGGCAGCCAGGAAAACAGTCCATCGCAGCATGCGTGGTGAGAGGACCGGTGGAGTTGGACGATCACCGGCGAGGAGGCCCAGGAGTGGCTTGTGGTCAGTGATGAGGTCAAAAGTCCTGCCATAGAGGTATTCATGGAACCTCTTCACTCCAGCCACAAGTGCCAATGCCTCCTTGTCGAGCTGGCTGTAATTCCGTTCCGTCGGAGATAGTGTCCTGGAAAAGTAGGCGAGCGGTGCTTCTCTTCCATCTGGAAAACGGTGACTAAGGACAGCACCGATGCCAAAAGGTGAGGCGTCGCAGGCAAGGACCAGCGGCCTGGATTCACTGTACTGTACCAGCACACTGTCTGAAGACAGGAGAGCCTTGACCGCGTTGAAGGCCGCCGTCTCCCGATGACCCCAGGCCCAAGGCGTCTTAGTGCTAAGGAGTCGGTGAAGAGGCTCAGCCACTGTGGCTTTGTGGGGCAGGAACATGTTATAAAAGTTCAGCAGCCCCAGGAATGCCTGCAACTCCGTTTTGTTCTTTGGGGTGGGGGCCTGCTGGATAGCGCGGATCTTGGATGTGGTTGGATGAAGGCCGGAGGCATCGATAAGATAGCCCAGGAACTCTACCTGTGGAACGGCAATCTGGCACTTCTCCCTCTTTACCTTGAGCCTGGCCTCCTGGAACCTGGTCAGCACGGCACGGAGGCGCTCGAACAGCTGCTGGTGTGAGTCTGCAGACACCAAGACGTCATCAAAATATGGTACCACGCCCGGAAGCCCTTGCAGGAGACGCTCCATAAGGCTTTGGAAGATGCCAGGAGCCACACTCACCCCGAACTGCAACCGGCGGCAACGGAATGCCCCCCGGTGGGTGACGATCGCCTGGGCTTCAGCAGTGGCATCATCAACTGGCAGTTGTTGATAGGCTTGGGCAAGGTCCAGCTTAGCGAAGACCTTACCCTCACCCAGGGAATGCAGCAGGTGTTGGACAACAGGAACCGGATAAGCGTGCTGCTGAAGTGCCTTGTTGATCGTGCACTTGTAGTCAGCGCAGATTCTCACCGACCCATCTGGCTTGACAGGCGTGACGATGGGGGTTTCCCACTTTGCGTGGTCAACCGGCTCCAAAACTCCTTGGGCGATCAGTTTGTCCAGTTGTTTGTCCACCTTAGCCTTGAGAGCAAAGGGAACCCGGCGTGGCTTTAGCTTGATGGGGGCGACTTGTGGATCAAGGCTAAAGGAGATGGGCGTACCTGTATATTGCCCCAAGGTGCCGTCAAAAACCTCGGCAAAGTCTTTGACCAGACCCTCAGTCTCTGCGTTAGAGATGCAGTTGATGCCGGTGACTTCCAGGCCGAGGGCATCAAACCAGTCTAGCCCTAGGAGGCTTGGCCGCTGACCTTCGACCACCACCAACCGGAGCAGGCCCGAAAAATCCTTGAAGGCGATCCGGAACCGGCCAACGCCTACCACGGGAATGTCGTTTCCCTGGTAGTCTCTCAGGTGTACGCGGTGAGAGTCGAGTTGCCTTTTGGACACTCTGGGTACCAGTCTTTTGATGGTGCTCCATGACACGATGGACAGGGCAGACCCGGTGTCGATCTCCATGTCACATGGAGCTCCTTCAATGAGCACCGTGACGTTCAGCTTGCGTCGCGTAGGCGAGTCGGTTTGGCCAATCGTGGTTCCAGACGGGCAGCGGCAGTTGGTGAGAGCGAAACAACTTTCCTTGGCAGAATGGAGTGAAGACTTGGACTTGCGAGTCGATGAAGGGGGGGTGTCAGACGGAGCCGATCGGCAGACCTTAGCGATGTGGCCCCTTCTGGAACACTTCCTACAGATGGCGTCTCTGAATCGACACTTGGCACGGGAATGGTTGCCTCCGCAGCCAGCACATTCCGGTTGGCCCTTGGACTTCTGTTGGAACTTCCTGCGCTCCCGCTTTGTCTGGTGCACGTCATCGTCTTCACTGGAGGATGCCTCCTCACTGCTGGCCTCTTCATGATGCACCGGAACTGGCTCCCTAGCAAGACGCGGGCTGCTGGACTTGCGGATCTCCTGGGCGGAGTGTTCAGCAGCTTCTGAGGCCACAGCCTCCTCAATGGCTTTCTGTAGCGTGAGGTCTGGCTTGGCTAGGAGACGCCGTTGCAGATGGATGTCCCGGACCCCGCAGACGATTCGATCCATCAGGGCATCGTCTAAGTCTCGGAACTCACAGTGCATTGCAGCCTGTCGCAGAGCGGTGGTGTAGTTGTTGATTGACTCCCCCTCTGCCTGGTTCCGGTGATAGAACGCATGGCGGGCAGCAATCTTGGACGGCTTTGGTGCGTAGTGATTGCGGAGCTTCTCTTGGATCGTGTCCCATGGTGTTGCCTGGACTGCTTCAGGCGCAACCAACGCTCGGGCCGTCTCAAACACCTCAGGCCCACAGAGGCTGAGGAATAGGCCCCGCTTCCGATCCTTTGATACTGCTGTCAGCTCGTTGGCTTGGAGGTAGCAGTCGAACCGAGCGAGGTAGGAGTCCCATGATTCAGAGGCTGGCGCAAACGGCGGTAGAGGCACAAGTGAAGCCATGATTCCGATGCCGGCGTGAAGGGCGATGGATGGAACACAGTGCTCTAGCCAGAACAGTCAGCTCTGAATTGGTTCTGCCCAGTGATTTCGCTCAGTGATTTCGCTCTGTGATTCAGCTCAGTGATTCAGCTCAGTTCAGAGGCTGGCCGCATCTGGCTGTGCTCTGATGTCCATCGATCCCATCCTCGTCGCCAGTGTTAAGTCGTGGGTTGACATAGCAGCCGGCACAGCGATTTCTTCAAGTAGCTCTTTATTATGGTAAGCTGGAATAGAACTAACTGCGAACAGCTCAGCCGGCCTGTATTTATAGGCAGCCGGCTGTCAACATTGTAACCACAACAGCCCAGAGTTCCCGCCTAAAATAACTGACGCGGACCTGAGTGAAAACTATCTACAGACCTGAGTGAAAACTATATACAGTATCCCCCTGTTGGCCCAGGGTGAAACTACACTACATAACAATTTCCTTAAAAAGCAGTCAGTTCCCAAAAGCCTGTTGGAATAAAGCAGTCTTCACATGATGGCAGAAGGACAAGGAGGGAGCCAGTCTAGCTTTTCTAAGAAAGGAGTTCCGAAGTCTGGGAGCAACCACCTTGCACAAGTCATATGTGAGCAGAGAGGGCAGTGGCAGAGGGCCCGGAAACTAATTGGGAGGCTGTGCAGTTGGACCAGCATTGGTGTAATACATTCAAGCCGTCTTTCTCCAGTAAGCAACCTGGCCGCTGAAATCTGCACTAGGTGAAGTTTCCGAACTGTCTTCAGACACAGCCCCATGTATAACGCATTACAGTAATCTAAGTTAAAACCGAGAAGCAGGAGTGAGAAACAAGACAGGAAGTCAGGAACAAGACATCACCCAGAATGCAGGAATACAAAGTACAGGAACAGAATAATCAGAACTTGCTGCTTGAACAAGGCTTACCTGCAAGTGGAAGTCATCTTACATCTCCATCCCTCCTGGAGTATCCAGTTGGCAGACTTGGTGCCTGGGTTCAGTCTAAATCCTGGAGGTAGTTCAGATTCCACTGTATGAACCTGTAACCGCCTCCCCCAACCTCCAGATATTTTATGGGGCATGGTTAATGCAATTAACCATTAAGCCAATGCAATTCTGGGCTGCATCAATAGGAGTATAGCATCTAGATCAAGGGAAGTAATAGTGCCACTGTATTCTGCTCTGGTCAGACCTCACCTGGAGTACTGTGTCCAGTTCTGGGCACCACAGTTCAAGAAGGACACTGACAAACTGGAACGTGTCCAGAGGAGGGCAACCAAAATGGTCAAAGGCCTGGAAACGATGCCTTATGAGGAACGGCTAAGGGAGCTGGGCATGTTTAGCCTGGAGAAGAGGAGGTTAAGGGGTGATATGATAGCCATGTTCAAATATATAAAAGGATGTCACATAGAGGAGGGAGAAAGGTTGTTTTCTGCTGCTCCAGAGAAGCGGACATGGAGCAATGGATCCAAACTACAAGAAAGAAGATTCCACCTAAACATTAGGAAGAACTTCCTGACAGTAAGAGCTGTTAGACAGTGGAATTTGCTGCCAAGGAGTGTGGTGGAGTCTCCTTCTTTGGAGGTCTTTAAGCAGAGGCTTGACAACTATATGTCAGGAGTGCTCTGATGGTGTTTCCTGCTTGGCAGGGGGTTGGACTCGATGGCCCTTGTGGTCTCTTCCAACTCTATGATTCTATGATTCTATGATTCTAATGCATGGTGCTGATAATGCCAAGGTTGCAGATTCAATCCCTGTGTGGAACAGCTGCATATTCCTGCATTGCAGGAGGCTGGAATAGATGATCCTCAGGGTCTCTTCCAACTTTACAGTTCTATGATTCTAGATTACAACTCCCATAACCCTTGACTATTGGTCATGCTGACTGGGACTGTGGGCCAGTACATATGGAAGACGCCAGATTGGGAAAGGCAAATCTGGCAGGTCTACAGGCAAATGAAAGAGAAGCGCTGAACTGCTTTGCAGGTGGGTGCTGCAACAGCTTAAGAACAACTTCTTACATGCAGCTTGACATTTCCAGCAGCCCAAACTTTATAAAGTTTTCCAAATGAAGGCTGAACTAAACTTCTATCCAAATCTCTCTCTCTCTCTCTTAAAGGGATTCATAAAATGAGGGGAGGAGCTTGTGTTTTCCTTTCCCCACAGGCTGGTCTGGCTGCCAAGATTAGGTCCTCTTGCCAGAGCGCAACCTTCTTATAACCCCCTTTGAGATTCAGCAACAAGCAACAACAGACTCAGAGATCAATTCTATTTTACCGCTGGCTGCGCTTCATGGCAAGGCCTGCTCAGGGAGCAGAAGGCTGCGGAGTTTCATCTGTTCAGGCAAGAGGTGGAATTAACCTTTTCCTGCCTGCTGTTGGAAAGACAAAGTTCACCTAACTCATTTTCTTTACATCATTTATTGTTTCATTATCTGGTTAGGGACAGTTGGAGTGTATTTTTCTGTCGGAAAAAAATTGCAGTCATACTGTACAAGTGTATAAAGGGGTTGAGACACAGAGAGCTGAATCCCTAGAGAGAGCACCTCTGTGATGTCATTTCCCTTGAACTTTGTGGCGGCAAACTTAGAAAAGGTAAGCATTTCCTCCTGGCCTCAGATCATCCTCTTTTATATTTGCCTGCTGATGGAGATGGATGTGTCGCTTGCTCTCATACTGCATTTTAGTATGTAGAAAGTAACTGCTAGAAGAGTCTGAATAAGTATATTTAAGGCTAAGAAGTCTAGTCTCAAGTTTCTGTTTTACTCCATCAAGGGATGGCAATCTTTTTAACTCAGCAAAAGATCTAAATCTCACTCAGGTGAGGCTGGGAGATAAATTAATTTTAATATATCATTTCCTAATTAACAAAACCCATTCAACATTTGCTCTTCCACAGTTACTTTTCCTCTATGCTGTACCAGATGCTAGGTTTTCCATTTGCTTATTATTTCTTTCTCTTCATTATTTATGTTTGTTTATACTTATATTTACATCCCAACTTATCTTCGAGGAGCTCAAAGTGGCTTACATGGTTCTCCTCACAACATCCCTGTGAGGTAAGTTAGGCTGAGAAACAGCATCTGTTTCCCAAGGGCGCCCAATGACCTTCATGGCTGAGAGCGGATAGACTGCTAGGTCCCAGTCTATCACTCTGAGAGCCAGTGTGGTGTAGTGGTTAAGAGCGGTAGTCTCGTAATCTGGGGAACCGGGTTCGTGTCTCCGCTCCTCCACATGCAGCTGCTGGGTGACCTTGGGCCAGTCACACTTCTGTGAAGTCTCTCAGCCCCACTTACCTCACAGAGTGTGTGTTGTGGGGGAGGAAGGGAAAGGAGAATGTTAGCTGCTTTGAGACTCCTGAAGGGGAGTGAAAGGCGGGGTATCAAATCCAAACTCTTCCTCTTCTTCTTCTTCTAACCACCTTCCTTTTTCTCAGCTGGGGGAGCTGAATTATAGCCAGGATCCTAAGACCTACTTAAGGCCAGGAGCAATCGATGAGGAGGGATGTTGGCTTGCACCAGGTTGTCTCTGCCAATGCATTTGCTGAGAGGCCAGGGGCAAAGCATCACCTCTCTTCAGCAACTGCTCCTGCTTAAGGTGGCATTTCTGAAGCAAATGCTGAGGCGGGGGGAGGGAGGTAGTCCACAAAGAAATTCCTGACAATGATGTTTGCATTGGGAGAAAATGCCCCCATTGGTGCCAATTGGCTAGGGGTTTCCCTGCAAAGCAAATATCAGCTCCAGAGGGACAGTTTCTCCCTCCCTCCCCCCCCCTCAGAACTGATGGAGGATTGGAAAGAGGTAAATACCTGCAATCTTGGTAATGATCAGCCCCCTTCAACAGATATTTGCATTTATTTATTTTTTACATTCCACACATTAATTGCAAATTCACATTTAATGTGATGTTTAGTTTGGCCCCCAATCTCCTGGTGTGGCCAGCCAGGTGTCCCATGGGAGGGGCATGATGGAAGTAGTCAGTACAGTGGTACCTTGGGTTACATACGCTTCAGGTTACAGACTCCGCTAACCCAGAAATAGTACCTCGGGTTAAGAACTTTTCTTCAGGATGAGAATAGAAATTGTGCTCCAGCAGCACAGTGACAGTGGGAGGCCCCATTAGCTAAAGTGGTACCTCAGGTTAAGAACAGTTTCAGGTTAAGAACGGACCTCCAGAACGAATTAAGTTCTTAACCCGCGGTACCACTGTAATTGTGTTGGGGAGCAGCTTCTAACTCCCAGCTTTTAGTTCTATGCAGACATGTGAAACCCAGCGGTGAAGTTCTTTTAACTTTCTGATCAGTCCTGCATCTTGAGCAACGTGTTCCAAAGAGATCCAGCGAGATTTACATTTTAAGAGATAGTGAATTTTAGACTTGCCATCTGGATGAAGATTTCTCTGTGGTTATTGGGTGCAGGGAATTTCCTGCACTAATAGTACTGATTTGGAGTCAAAATTCTGATGGATTTTGCAGAACTTTACCATCATTCAGGGAGCTTTCATTGACTGTATATTGTGCGGACCTGTCAAACCTTTAAGCAGTCTTCATCCTTTTCTGCTGCTGGCAAATGTATAAAAGCAACGCCGGGCTAATAAAAAAATTGGCTTCATAACTTCAAATTCACTCAAATTGATTTTGCGAATGTAGAATGCACACTTATTTACTTAGGACATCATTCCTTGGAAGCTAAATATTTTAAGGTCCAGTAATTTCAAAAAGAAAGTAAAGCATACACTTAAATCTCTTCCATTGAAATGAATTGGACTTGAAAGCGATAAACCAGCGACGGATTGTGCTCCCAATAAAGTTTATTTTTTCTCCATCTACTCAGCCTCATTGGCTTGTAGTGAGGATAAATGGGGGAAGTGCTATATAGTAAACAGAACAATTGTTATGATAGCAAGCTGCATTATACCAGGCCAGGATGCCAGTATTATTCCACTCTGGCTGGTAGCAGCTCTCCAGGATGGTTCAAGTACAAATACTTTAAGTAAGGATTGCTCTCCAAGCCAAGAAGCCATAACTTGCAGGAATCTGTTCTGTTGTTTGGAGGACAGAAGATCTATACGTGAAATCCGAGACTGCAAACAACTTTACTGATTCTTAGTTTTTTAGTTCTAAATTCAGTTTGCCACATTTCAACCCCTTCTGCCCCCCTTAAAAAAGTCCTCATGAAAATGTGTAAGCATTTTAGTGCGCGTTTTTTCATCTTTAACATGTATGCAACAAGCTATTTCCCCTAATCTATGCTGTTTTCACTAATATGCGCATTTGACACATGCTTTCCCTTAGCAGATGCCCTTCCATACATATTTTTGGTGGGAGAACAGCTTTGCAAAATCTGAGCTAATTTTGAAGGAAAGTTGGGTTTTGGCTCGGGGTTAAGCCATCCTTAGACTTGTGTTGCCTGTGCCTGATTTTTTGACTTATTTGCAGTGTGTCAAATGCAAATCAGTAAAAGTCTAATGATGATGATCAAAATAGCAGGAACACCTGTTGCCTTGTATTCTCTTTTCCTTCTTTTAAAAAAGGAGAAAAGTTCCTAAGCTTCAGAATAGTGCTGTCAGTGGAAACCCTAATGCTGCCTATACAGACACTGACCTTGAGGAGACAAGAGAGGTTGATAATAGTCTTGAAGCGGGAACCCCACAGCTCTGTGCCCAGATACAGGCGAAGGCTTATAATGAGTGTTATTTTTTGGTCTTGGGTGCACAGCATGTAAAGATGATGCCAGTTGGACCCCCGCACCTGCTTCTCTTGCTGTTGTCAGCATATTGCCAAGCAGACGATCTTGGACACATACTCATTGCTATAATGCCTTTCAGCTAACAATCTTCCACTTCCCTCAGCAGAAGGGTTCTTGATCTTTCACAAGGCTAATTGTATTGGTTTCAAATTTCACCATCCTGCCTACTACAATTTGATCTTTCGTTTGGCACATTAATTAAAACACTTCTGCTTAATAAATGCCAGCCAACAGTTGGCTTTTGTTTGTTTGTTTACGGCCTCTTTCATTTGCCTGGCATTAAACTATCCCATCATAGTATGCCATTACCATCACCTATTTCCATAGCATCCCATACGCAAGGTGGCTCACAAAAGCGAAGACTAACTAATTTGTTATTAGTGGCAGGACAGGACAAAAACCAAAGAGTCATAAGCAAAGGGCTAATGAAAACATCTCGTATTAATAAGTATATGAAACACTTAATTGATAAGACCTAGGAATAAGTGTGTAAGAACGTAATAGTGGTGGTGGGGGAACAATGTCTCTCCACAAAGTGGGTTCTCCTTCAAGGAAAGCACGTGTTGCAGTGGGGGAAACCATGGCATCCCCTGTTGCTTGGTGGGTTAGTATGGATGGCCACGAATTTGATTGGGCACCTCCAGTTGTTGCCGGGGAGAATTTATTGTTGCAATCTTATTTGATTCGGGGGGGTGCTATATATTCCCTGTGTGCAGCATTGAGCTTCCTCTTTTCGCTGCGCACATCGGATGACACGCCCACCCTGCCTTTATTTAGGGTTTGTTCATGCTGACCTTGCTATGCCTGTCATGGGGTCATCTGCTTTGGGGCAGGGGCCTGGTAGGAATTTTACCATTTGGCTGATTGGCTGGTGCCATTTGGGTTTTGCCTACTGTGTAGCAAATCGTCACAACTTGTAAGGTTGCGGTTAGGCATTAGTTAATTTTGGTTGGTGGAGGGGATGTGGTTGGCTGTGCCTGCCCCTCCAATGCTGCTGCTGCAAGGGTATTCCGGTAAAGGAATCCAGGGGCTCGCCATGCTCTTGTCCGAATCCCTGGCAAGGGGCTAGGGCCACGCAAGAGCTCCTGGGAGTATTTGGGGAGAGGTAAGAGCCTGGCGCCCAGCTCTATTCTCTCCCCAAAAATGTTTACCTTTACTGACATCCACAGGCTTACAGTTGTCAGTTCTGTTCCTTCCTCTAAGTGGGAAAAGATAGTCGCTAACCAATGCCTAAGCAACCACTCACATACTGTAATTCCATAAAGTTGTGGCCAAAATTATGCCAGAAACCAAAACAAAAATGATGTGTGAACCATGTCTTTATTTGGGGGGTGTCCTGGGAGTCCTCGACATGCAACTAAATCTTGACCCCAGCAACAACACCCTGAGCAATAACTCCTAGGCATTCAGAACAGGTCAAGTAGCCTTTGCAGCCAGGGCTCTGCTCTCCCAAGCCAGGTGGAAATAAGCCAGACAAAGGAAGGAGCGGATCTTGCAGGATTCACAGCAAGAAATCCTGGTGGCTTCATTGGGTGAAATACCGCACAAATCATTTTGGGGAGGAAAATGTTGGAGGATACGGTGACGGCATGACACAATCCCTGACAGGGTAGGTTATCTGGAAGAAACAGTAGAGGAGATAAAGGTAGTGAACAAGTTCAAGAGCGGGTGAATATGAAAGCAGTTGAACTGTTTTTTTACAGTTTGTTGTTGCACAGAGGCTATTTCATGACATGTGAACTCCATAAAGGCAAAACTTGGGAAGTAAAAGGTATTTTGGTTTGGTTTGCAGAACAATCCTGGGCTATTTGTGGGAGATGGGTAGGGAAAATGTCCCCAGGAGTCTGGCTGTGGATCAGCTGCCCTGATGGACATTCTTTTGACCCCAACTAGTAACTAAACTTGTGAGAACATCTGTGTGATGTTATTAATGTGGTGTTTAAGAACTGCAACAATGCAACTGGCAGACTTTATATAAGATACTGCTTATTAACCACTCAGCTAGAAAGACTTCATTGAACTCCTTGCCAAGGGTTTGACACAGAGATAATTATATGAGCCCGACAATAATGTATGAATAGTTGATAGAAAATGGAATTTGAAATCACAATGCCTCTAGTTTTATTCAACTGTTATATTTTTTTATTGCTGTTTGAGAAAGACTGGGTAGCTCAGGAATAAAAGCTTTCACTTTTTTGAACCAGCTATGATATTATTTTATTTGCAAACCTTTAGAACGGATGCTACAATCTTCATCCAGCTATGGGAAACACAGGGAATTGTATTGGCTAACCATTGTGAACACAATTCACAGGTAGATTGTGGACGGTTGATTATGTGTACAATGAGCTCACAAATGACTCCAAAAAGGAATGCTTTATGAATGCAGATGTGAATATAGAAAGCTCTGTCCCCAACCAAATACAGGTAGGTAGCCGTGTTGGTCTGCCATGGTTGAAACAAAATAAATAAATTCCTTCCAGTAGCCCCTTAGAGACCAACTAAGTTTGTTATTGGTATGAGCTTTTGTTTGCATGCACACTTCTTCAGATACACAAGAAATGTGCATGCACACGAAAGCTCATCGCAACCAAATAATCATATTTCCAATTGAAAACAATGGGATAAAATAGGTGCAGCTAATGAATTAAGTATAAGTGGGGAGTTCAACTTATGCCCTGGTTCCAACACTTTCAAGGAATTGTTGGATCAGAAAGAGGTTATTTCTGGTGCTCATATTACCAAACTGCCATGCACAGGCTTCATCTTACTCATTTGGAAAAACGTGAAGCCACATTGTTCTCTGTAGAGGGTGTCATATATATCTAACAAGCATTATATTAAGAATTTTAGCAGGTTGGGATAACAAGATATGGATGAAGTTTGATACTGGAATGAACAGATGGATGTGCAACGCAAATGGGGATGTACCTCCCCAACATTGCCTTGGGAGCAGATGCGTTCTTATGCACCTTATGCATTCTTATGCATCTTATGCAGATGTGTTCTTATGTGGGCATTCACCAAGGAGAAGGCCTTTTTCAGCAGTGGCATCCTTGTTATGAAACAGCCTCCCCATAACAGTAGTGGAAAAGTCTTTGCTGCCACCATCTTTAGTGATCGTTTTAGCACCAGGTGAAGACTGTTTTATTCATCCAATCTTTTAAAATAACTTACATCTTATGGTCTGGTCCTCTGAGTTCAAAATACTCTGCTGCAATTGTGTTTGGAGTTTTTAATAGTCTTTATCATTTTATATTATATTCTAATCACTGTATTTGTTTTGTGACCCACCCGGAAAAACTATGCTAGGCGAAGGCTACATAAATTTGATTAACAGATACATAAATTGTCCTAGGGGTTGTTCTTATATATATATATATATAGCTCCAGATAGGTCTCCAACAATATTACAAAGTGTTTATCATTATATACAATTTTTTTTAAACACAAAGTTTCTTCTTGACTTCCCACCCCTCCTTTCCTCATGTTTGTTTTTACTCCTTTTTATTAGCTGCTTTTTAACACATGTATTTTTATTATCTAAACCCCGCTGCCGTTAAATTTTTCAGTAATCCACATCCCAGGGATTGTTCTGGAGTGTGTGGAGTTATGGATTGTTGTGGTTGATTGATATTGCATTGGATTTCAGTCTGTTCTCCTGTACGTTACTTGTATCTGTATCTCTGATGTTTCTTATCTTGGTATATAGATCGCAATAATAAATCAATAAATCATCTCCTGATTCACAACGTGAGAAGCTAGGCTGAAAACCATCCGCAAAGAGACAATTACTTGAAATAAACAACTAGAAAGTTGGTGGCATATCATAACAGCTAACCGAGGCTGTCACACTGCAAATCTGAATGTAATAATAGAGATTAAAAACACATTTAACCTACAAAAAAGCAGGAAAGGATGTATTATGACTGCTGGAAAGATAGGAGAGAAAACTTGTAATATTAGGCTTGTTCACACATTGAACACGGACACAAGCTGTCTCCACGCAGATGCAAGTGTTTGCATGAAAAAGTATACATAGGTTGAATTGTACAGCTCAAACAGGTACAAAGGCTGTGTGCACTCATGCAACATTACATGTAAATAACTATAAATGTACAGCTCAACTATTTATGTATACAGGTACATGGATTGTACACTCGTTGAATGTAGTATGTGAGCACCCCTTTTGTCAGGAAAGTTTTAACTTTAACATGTGAAGTACTTGCCAATTGATCCCAGACACAAGTGATATTGAAGCTGGTCACTGAATAGCTACCCCATTCTCAAAACGATGTTGTTTCTTTAAGTGAACTATCTGATCCCCAGTTACAGATAGGTAGCCGTGTTGGTCTGCCATGGTCAGAATAAAAAATTCCTTCCAGTAGCACCTTAAAGACCAACTAAGTTAGTTCTTGGTATGAGCTTTCGTGTGCATGCACACTTCTTCAGATACACTGAAACAGAAGTTGCACACGAAAGCTCATACCAAGAACTAACTTAGTTGGTCTTTAAGGTGCTACTGGAAGGAATTTTTTTATCTGATCCCCAGTGCATTTTTGGAAAAGATGCTTATCCCACTTATTGGGGGACAGAGGTGCCAGGTTTCCACCGAGACTGAGAGGGTCTATTG
Source organism: Podarcis liolepis (assembly GCF_965112155.1). NCBI lineage: Eukaryota > Metazoa > Chordata > Lepidosauria > Squamata > Lacertidae > Podarcis > Podarcis liolepis. The sequence goes on along the minus strand of NC_139560.1, from coordinate 26,753,413 downwards.
TGTGTCATGCATGTGTGATGTCATGTGCATAATGCATCATCTGGAGGAGAACCAAGTACTTTGCAGGAGGTGGCTACTGAAGCTGGGACATGGGATGTGCTGTTGTGATGTCACACATGTTCAATGTGTGCAAAGTCCCTTCTGCATTGAGGGGCCCCAGCAAATATTGAGGGTCTCTAGAGTTTGTGTGCCTGTTGGGGGGGTTAACATGGAGCACATTACTTCCTAAGTGAATTGCAACAGTAAGTGGAAAAATAACGCCCTGAAGAAGGTGTCATGGATGGATGGATTGGACATGGTCCAATAAGATTCTTCAAGCATGATTCTGAGGTTTCACCTCTCTGTTTTGGGCTCCTAGCCCTTTTCATGATCCCCCACTCCATGTTCAAAGCCCAGTTCAGACTAGGTACAAAACTATGTACTGCAAGGTCTGAATTCTAAAACACTAGTCAAGATGCACCGAGCTTATGAGAGGTTGGTAAAGGGTGGGTGGGAAAGGATTCTTGATGATTTATCGCTCTCATTTATCCAGTAAACAATGCAAAGACGTATGTGTGAAGGAGGAGTTTGTCTTAACAATGGCACGCATTGAATTTATCAGCCAAGGGAGGGTGGAAGTGAAGAGCTGAGAGAGAGACCGAGAGACAGAGAGAGAGAGGCAACATGAGAATTACCAGGGAGAAGCAGGAGCCACATGCCATTGAAAGAGAATGGTGATAAAAAGAACTCCAACCTGTGCTTCCTGGGCATCAAGGTTCATGTAGAAGCCAGAACAGTTAAAATATTCATATCTGGGCAGTCTGTAACATGGGAAGCAGGCAAATGTACTTCCGAGACACACTATTGATTTCTGACCTACAAATTACTCTTCATCAAGGCGGGCTGGAGGGGGAAAAAAGAGACAGGGAAGGGAGGGGCTACAGTCGACTGGGTCCTTCTCCTTTGCAATCTGCAGAGTGTTTAGTATTCAGTGAGTTAAAGCATGCAATGAAAGGGAACTGTCAGCGCAATCTAGGAGATATAAAGAAATGAAGGGGTGAAGAAAAAAAAAGCCGTATGCTAATAATCCACTCAGTAATTAAGTGAAGATCGCTGCCAAGCGCCAGTGCCACTTTCAAAGGGTAATTTGTACAGGAAATCATAGAGTCATTGTCAAATCATTTCAGGATAAAAGGAAAGTCATCAACTGAGATAAGATAAATGCTGGGTGTCTGGCAGCATGTGCCCTAGGAAATGCCTTTGCTATTTTTTATTTATTTAAAAAAAAACTTGCAAAAGTGGGGCTAAGGAAACTTGACAGGTTGAAATGTACATTTACTATTAATAATAGGGGTGCAATATGCATAGATGCATTATTAAATAGGTAACAGAACAAAAAAAAATGGTAAAATACGCCAGTTACCGGGAATTTAACTTGCAATAACTATAGGCGGGTTTTCTTCCACTGTTATGATCCTTCCGGATAATGGAATTCGTTTAGCACAGATATACATACAATTTATTATACAGTTAATATTGTTTATTCACACTCTGGGGCAGTTTAAGGAGGTGGGGTGTAGGCTGGCTTTTGTGACTAAAGAAATGCACACAGACACATGTATGCATGTATACAGTACATGGATTGAATGACTGTTTCACTATGTAATCTAATCATGCCGTTATATGTTTTTTAAAAATGTCATTCCAACTTCTATTTTTAAGTGCACTTCCAGAATGTAAGGGATGGCTTTGCTTTAAAACCTGCAACGACTTCATTTTATCAAAACTATTCTGGGAGACACAGAATTCGCACCTGTGAAAGCCACTTGCTCTTAATACGGAACCCAAATAAGAACATAAGGGGGGGGGAACCCCTTTGTTTTGTTAAACGAAAGGCCTATTATAGTTCCATCATCCTGTTCTGAAAGTGGCTAGCCAGATTCTCATGGGAAGCCTGCAACCTCCAATAGAAAATAGTAGCTGTTCCCAACCCCACTTTTTAGGGTCTGTATTTTTTTTTTTTAGGAAATACAGATGCAAAGAGAACTGCAAATGGAAGACATTGCAACAAGGAATCATTGGAGACAAAAGGGTGGATATTGTTAGAATTCCTGCTCCGTGATTGCAGTCATGAGATTGCTGTCTATCACATGATGGTGTATTTTTTGACTCCACAGAGTGGGAAGTGACGGAGACCGGATATTTGTGTTACTGTGTTCCGTGAAGTGGGACTTTTGTCCTTTGTCCTTTCTCTTTGCTGTCTGATGCTAGAGAGAGAGGGAGCCATGCTGCAGTGCTCCGTGTGTGTTTATATGTAAATAAAGTAGATTAGCCAAAATGCTGAGTTGCTGAGGTCTGTTACGCAAACTGCGAAGACTCTGTGGATCCCTAAGTGTGCCGATGTCTGTTGGCATCGGTCGCTGTGATGTTTGGGCTGAAGAAAGCTAATGAAGCTCCCGAACGATTGACCAGGAGCGAGAGAACATGCCAGTTGGGCATGTGTCTCTGCCAGGGTCCTACTCGAGTGTAGGACGAGCTCCTGACAGATATACTGTCCAGACTAAGATATTTTTCTGCCTGCAATGAAGTGCATGTTTCAACTGGCCAGTGAGTCTTATCCCCACACTGGTAATGGGATAACGCAGACACATGACCCACACAGGTATTCCCACACCTTGCCATTGGCCCCTGCCCCAGCAACTGCTGCCTGAGGCACTTATTCTGTTAACCCTGAGTAGCGAGAGGAATATAATACAAGCATTTTTGCAAGAGTGGGCTTGCATATGTATGTTTCCGAGCACAATTCAAAGTGTTGGTGCTGACCTTGAAAGCCCTAAATGGCCTCGGCCCAGTATACGAAGGAGCATCTCCACCCCCATCGTTCAGTCTGGACACTGAGGTCCAGCACTGAGGGCCTTCTGGCGGTTCCCTCACTGCGAGAAGCGAAGTTACATGGAACCAGGCAGAGGGCCTTCTCAGTAGTGGCACCCGCCCTGTGGAACACCCTCCCATCAGATGTCAAGGAAATAAACAACTATCTGACTTTTAGAAGATATCTGAAGGCAGCCCTGTTGAGGGAAGTTTTTAATGTTTGAAGTTTTATTCTGTTTTTAGTCCTCTGTTGGGAGCAGCCCAGAGTGGCTGGGGAAACTCAGCCAGATGGGCGGGGTATAAATAATAGATTATTATTATTATTATTATTAACGCACTCATGTTTGCTTAAGTCAGAGGCAGCCCCCAGTCAGCATGGCCAGAAGTTAGGAATGATGGGAGTTGTAGTCCAGTAGCATGTGAAGGGTAGCTCTGTAATTAGAAACCATTTAACCCCCCTGCCCCATTTAGAATGAAACCCTTTATTACAAGGGATCCTACCAGTGGCGTAGCGTGGGTTGTCAGCACCCGGGGCAAGGCAAGTAATTTGCGCCCCCTAATCCGTGGATTTTAGCACTCGAGTCTCTTCCACTAGATTAGTTAAAGAGAGCTGCGAGTGCGAGTGCGCCCCCCCAGATGTTGCGCCCGGTGCGGCCGACCCCCCCCCTGCACCCCCCATGCTACGCCACTGGATTCTACTGTGCTTTTGAAGCGCTTCATTCCTAACAAATTAAATGCTGGAGAAATCCAGGGATTCACATGATCCTGGTTTATTACCTTGGTTTTTAAGGAACACTTAAGCCACAGTTTCCTGACTCAAGATAATGTGATTTAAGGAACCAGGAAATCTTCATTGAAACCAGAAATGTGAGGGAAGATAGGGAGGGGCAAAGAGGGAGTGCATGAGCACACTGCTCATTGCCAGTTCAATAAACCATATTTAAAGGTACTTTTCTTATTAGCACCCCCCCTTTCAATTCTTGAGAGCCAATGTTATTCACAAACGTCTGAGCACATTCGAAATCTTGAATCTTTGGATACTGAATTTCCTTAAAAGAATGAACAAATTTTAGCGATCTGATATTTTTCCATCACCACGGCAGATGCAGTTTAAATAAAACTATGCATTTTCTATATTGTGTCAGAAATAATATTCTCACAGCACCTATTAGCAGTTACAAACAGCCTTTTATTTGAGTATTGATCTATTCTACTCGAGAACGCGAGAGCTCCATTCCTAAACACAACATGAGACCAAGAGCTTAAACAAACCATCCAAGTTAATCACCCAAATTTGATTTCATAAAAGCGCTGCCAACTGAAGGTACCTGCATGTGCAAAATAATGAGTAAAATAAAATAACGGGAGTGGAAAACAGAACCAATTGCGTCCTCGGTTCATAAAACCATGCCTTCCTGTGCAGCATGTTTACTTTGTTTTCCCTATCAATTTCTGTTGTGACATTTCTGCCCTGTACTTTTAATCTCAGCTATTTTCCAGTGATGGACAGAAAGATCTACTACGGCATTTAAAAAGATCTTTTTGTACAACTGCTCTCTGAAAATGCTCTTGAGTTCACTATTCTGCACGGCACCGAAGAAATTCTGCTGCACGTCTTTAACAATAAAAGCAGATTATCAATAGGCATGCTAGCTGTCAGCTAAACATGGGAATTATAATGTAAAGAGGAAAAGGATCCCTTCAAGATACTGGCTGAGAGAGCACACACACTCACCATTCTTTAGATTTATGGCATTAATGTAATAAATATCTGAGGTGGAAACAGATTCAGTCTGACTTTAATTCCAGCTTTATTGGATTTAGGTGTTTTTTTAATAAAAAGGTTTTTTTTTTTATAAAGTTGTACTTTAATACATGTCATGAAAAAGGGAATCTAGTAGGCAGTTAACCTCAAGACACACAGGCTCTCAAAATGTTCAGTAAATGCAACCAACTGGTTCAGGGTAAATAACAGATGCAATATAAGCCTTAGTATGCCAATATAATTTTCTTTAAAAAATTAGGATATTCAGAAACCCATTTTTCAAAAGCACCCTCTTGCAAATGTATTCTCTTCCATTAAAGCCTGGCTATGTGGAGGCGTTCTTTGCATATCATAATTTAGGACACCCAAATACATGTTCTTCATGACAAGCTCTTGTGGGGAATCTGGAGTCCACAACCAATACCTAGAGGACGTTTCCTGAGTTGGGTTTTGAGTTGCTGTTTTCCAGTGAGTGCCAAAAGTAGAACAATTGCAAAAAAAAGGAATGTGAACGATTATCAGAAAGCACAACATGATTTTGAAATGTAGCTGAAATATATGCGTAGTTCGTATTTTCTGTGTTAGCTGCCATTTACTGCTTAAATTTAGTTTGCTTCAGCCAAAGGAAAGAAAATACCCAGCTTTATCAATCCTAAAGCAACGCAAACAATTAAAAAGAGTCTCTCTCTCTCTCTCTCTCTCTCTCCCCCACCATTTCCCCTACCTTTCCCCTAACAACCTTCAATTATAAACACACACCATATGTCAGAGCTGGTCCTTTAACTATCAGTGGCTGTTGTTACTGTAGTAATCAGTCTAAGTCAGAGCAATTACTTAAAAGCATCCTTCCCGGTTGTTTTTCACAATCCACCTCACACTGTGCAGAACAATGGACCTGACAATCTGAACAGCACAGATGGAATGATCGTACCCCACACCCTGCCTGACTGACAGTTACCTGCACGGAGAATGAAGGACCCTATCATCTAAATATGGAGCATGCTCTGTGCTAGCTCGACTTTTGCAGGAGCTCTTTAGAGGGAAGAGAGAAAGGATTCGCCTTGCTGCATTTTTGCCTCTTTGGAAATACCGGTACATGTGTGTGCCAGTTTCCTGGTGCAGAGCGTAGGTGATGTGGCACACCAGCATGAGTCCATCATCACTCGTATATTTCTAACAATTAGGTTAAGCATTTTATCCAGGCATTATATGCGTTAGCACATCGGTGTTTTGTAACTGCAGAACTAAAAGTATATCCGTGATCAAATTGATCAGAACAAAGCAATAAACACTTGAGCAGAAGGTCTTTGTGCAATCGCAGCAGAGGTACCCAAGTCACAGATCGAACACCTTTACATCCCGATGGTTAATACAAAGAGGGGAAAAACAAAAGATCCACAAACTCAGTTTAGGATCTCTTTCACTATTGTAGGGTTACCAATATTGATCATAATTGTGCCGTCGGAAGGCGGAACAAGTATATGCTGTTTTTAATCACCTTTAATTATACGCACACGCACCCCTCAACTTGGGAAGAGACCTCTAGTAATTACCAATTTCCCTACGAAATGATGTGCCCTATTTTATGTAGGCTTTAGTTCATTATAATCACAGGCAAATGTGTATTAATATTTTATTTAGCAAATAAGCTCTATTAGAAGAGAACATCGTGGGCTATTGATTGGTAATTAAAATGATATGTGCTCATTGATTTGCACAGTCAATCAATGCTGGGAGTCTATTGATTAATACTGAGCGAGACGCAGCTCACGGTAGTATATTTGTTACCTTTATTTTATCATTTTGTTAAGTTTTACTGCAGCAATAAAACATAATGTACTGTAAGAAAGAGGAGGAAGATACACTAGAGCTTTTTAAGAACCTCTGCAGCTTCTGTGAAACCATTGGCTTTTCTGGAAAAAGGAGGGCTAAAATTTAAAACCAATTTACCCTTGGATTTTCAAGTTATGAGATTTATAAATCATAGCTTGATCCTGTGCTAGAAAAGAAGCTTTATTTGTATCAGATGGTTGTCAATATGAAGCAATCAAGAGGCCCGATCCGTCATTTGGATTCTTATGGTGTGCTCTAGCAATAATAGTGGCTGTTATGTCTAACTGCCTTGGGATCGTTTGGGAAGAAAGGTGATCTAAAACTACAGTCAATAAATACAGAAATAAATATAATGGAGAAAACAATGGAGTGTTTTTGCTTTTGTACTTGCCATAGCAAGGATTAAATCAGTGCCTTCAATAACCATTGTGGGGACAGCAAAATATAATTCTAAAGAGTAAAAAAATAAAATGTCCTGGTATGTCTAGAATTTTAGTGCATTGTCTACTCAGAAGGAAGCATGGGACTCCCAGGTAAGGGGCATAGGACTGCAGCTCATGTCTCCTTAGAAGTAAATCCCGGTTCAATGGGGCTTCCACAACTGCAGCCATGGTGGGTTTTCTCCTGCACAAAACTCTCGGCTTCCTTACACCTTGATTAAAATGTAATCACTGAAAAATAATGTTCTACCTTGAGCGAGGGACTGTCAATTTTGGTTCCTCTTTGTTTCTCCTTTTTCCAAACTTAAGGCCCGTTCTCTATGGTTCCACATCAGGCGTTGATTATGCTACAGAAATATAATATAACATGGGGTTTGACATCCATCCATCCAGTCATACAAAAGTGTGTGTGTGTGTGTGTGTGTGTGTGTGTGTGTGTGTGTGTGTGTTTTGGAAGCCACCCAGAGTGGCTTGGGCAACCCAGTCAGATCTGCGGGGTGCAAATAAATGATGATGATGATATTGCAATGGCAAAAGGTTTGTGACCCTCAATCCCCCCAGTTGTTCATTGAAAAGAAAAACAACATACATTTTCAGTAGGGACAATGCACAAATATAGGATGGGGGACCCCTGGCTTGCCTTGTAAATGTAAAAAGGATCTAGGGGTCTTAGCAGACCACAAGCTTAACATGAGTCAAGTGTGATGCAGCAGCAAAACAAAACAAAATGTCATTTCTAGGCTGCATCAACAGAATTATAATGTCCCAATCAAGGGAAGTCATAGCCCCTCGCTATTCTACCTTGGTCAGACTCCACCCAGAGTTGTCCAATTCTGGTCAACACAATTTAAGAAGGATGCTGACAAGCTGGACCATATGCAGAGGTTTGGACTAGATGACTCTCAGGGTTCCTTCCAACTCTGCAATGCTATGATTTTGTCATTCCAACATTTTAATAATTTAATAATTTGGAGGGAGTGACTCACCTCTAGACATGCCCCGACTCAGGCCAAGGTGCCTGCAGCTCATGGGTACAGGCAGTGGGGGCTGTTGTCCATTGGGACAGGTGGGGTGGAAGGCAGGGAGGTCAACAGTAGGTGGGGCCAGTGCTCATTACAGGTGGGACTGTCACGGTCCAGTTCACGGGCGATCGAAGTCTCGGCAGGGGACGCCAGGACCGGGGACAAGATGGCGGGGTGGGAGCAGGAACAGGGATCCAGAAGCCAGGAAGCCAAGAGTCCTAGGGTCAGAGAGTCGGGAGTCAAGAAGCCAAGGGTCCGAGGATCAAAAAACAAGGAGTCATGAAGTCAACGGTCCGAGGATCAAGAAGCAAGGAGTCAAGAAGTTAAAGGTCTGAGGATCAAGAAGCAGGGAGTCAAGAAGCCGAGGTTCAAGGCTCAGGAAGCAAGAAGCCAAATGCAGGAAGCGTGTTGCATTGGCAAAGAGCTGAAGGGAAATGGTGACCTTAAACCCTTCCCAGCTCTTGCCACCAGGTGCTGTGAGTTACCAATGGGCCTCACCTGTGAGGCCACGCCTTGAATCTTCAGAACAAACTTAGAAAGGCCCCAGTCCTGCAAAGTCCTATTGGTCACAGGGCCTGGCTCCTGCACGCACTCCTGACAGGGACCAATTAGTCTTACTCTTGTCCACATACTTCTCCCTGAGTTCTACAAGGATGACACTGTATTGCAGATATTAATATTGTGCAGCTTGAAGTAATGGGATGCATAAAAACCAACTCCTCTTGGAATAAAAAATTTCCAGACCCAAAATATGATTTCAACGCTTTACTAACAGAACTTTATTCAGACACAAAAGTAATAGTGCTACATCAAAATAGTTGCATAAAATCATGTGTTTGTCCAAGTGCAGGCTCAGCATCTTCTTAGTAATATAAAATTACTCCAAACAGACCTGAAATGAAAATAAAATAGAATAAATATCCATTTGGGACAATTGCATGCAAGTGTTTTTGTTTTTTTTAATCATTATTCCTGAGACGAAGATTGGGAAGAAAGGCAGTGGTGTGTCTTCTCATTGCTACAAGCAAATAAATAACTCAGCAGAAGAGTTCAGAACTAATTGGAATTTAGAATAATTATAGAAGATGATAAGCCAGCCACCAGAGAAATGCAATATTCAAGATGTGTGGTAACAAACACACTGATTAACATAAGTCAGGGCAGCAAAGATCACAGCTTAGAAATACCATGCAAAATTTATGAGCACATGGAACTCAAATTCCGTTTTGCCTACCGAAATGTACCACAGTTGTGATGAAACACACAAACACCCTTTGCAAACTCATGCTTGGTCTTTGAGAATGAAATATTTGTGCACAATTTTCTGCGTAAACATGAGAGTTTCTGAAGTGGCTGGCACATTTCTGATGCCCTGTATTTGGCCCAACATTGCATGTGAATATGTTCGATGAAACCTTTGTGGATTTTTATTATTTAAAACAAACCTGCTTAGGGAGGGGGAAGTTTCAGATGCTTAACCCTTTCCCACCAGGCTCCTTTTTTGTCCCAAATCACCCCTCTAGCCAGAGGTGGAACAAGCTGCTCCGTCACCTGGAGCGGTGTGTACCGGGGGCCAGACTAGCTGACCGCAGGGGCGGGGCAAGCATCCCAGGGGGTCGGGGTGCATGTGCCGTGGGGTGCGCCAGCTGCCGCGAGCCTCCCGAGGGGTGTACCGGCTGCGGCGTCCCATCGGGGAACAGCCCGCGGTGAGCATTGGAGGGTGGTGCAGTGATGTCACCCCCCTCAGGGATGGCACCTGGGGCGGAACACACCCACTGCACCCACCTCTTCCTCTAGCTTCTTTATTTCTCTTGAGGTCACATTGAAATGCACATTTAGAAGCCACCTTTCAGGCTGAAAAAATGGCCAGGAGAGTAATTTGATGTGGCTAGCAGGTAAAACTTAGTCTAGCACACTTTTTTTTTTTTGCAATTTACCCTAATATTCTGCTTTTTATGCTAATCTATCTGTATCCAAATCTATGCTTGTATGCTTTCCCCTAAGATATAAATTGATGTGCCCATTTTTTGGTTGGAACCTGCATTGCAAGATTTTGGAGAAGTGTGAACGTAGATAGTTCCATTTCCATTCACATAGAATCATATAGTGAATCAAGTAGGCTCACATGTAAAGGTAAACCAATCAGAATCTCTCCCTCCTCCCTAATAGGATTGCACTGACAGCCATTGTGGTAGAGTGTACACCACCTTCAGCTCCTTGGAGAGAAAAAGGGGGAAATCAAAGCAACCAGGGGCGCCTCAGCCATGAGGTGCTGTGAGGTGGTTGCTTCAGGGTGGCAGACTCTGGAGAGCTGGAAGGTGTGTTGTCGTCCAGGGGCGATTTTGCAGAGGGGGAGTCACTTTCAGTTTTGCCTAGACCAGCAAAATGCAATAGGTTGGCTCTGAATGTAATAAATAAAGGAATAAAGAATTGTGCAGAAGCAGTCCTTTGAGTCACTTGGCTGCAAACTGGCTGTGAACCGAAGAACTGTATCTGAAGAAGTGTGCAAGCACACGAAAGCTCATACCAATAACAAACTTAGTTGGTCTCTAAGGTGCTACTGGAAGGAATTTTTTTTATTTTGTTTCGACTAGGGCAGACCATGGCTACCTACCTGTAACTGGCTGCGAACTGTTCAGGATTTCAGCCCTTGAATGGTTAACCATGAGAGAAATTTGCCCTTGATCTGAAGAAAGTTCTGCACCCCCCGACTTTTGTCTGCTCTTCTTATTTTAGAATGAATTCAGATTGGACAGATTGTCCCCGTTCCGCTGCAGAATGGAACAGGTCTGTCCCCAATCTGAATACATTCTAGAATAGAATGAATGCAATGAGCGAGCGAGCCAGATATTGTTCCACCTCCATCTAGCTTTTAGATACTAAACTCTCAGGGCAGATTAATTCAATCTTGTAAAGTGGCAGCTACACAGCTGTCACTTTAGGAAACGGTAAAGAAGAAAAGAATCAATACAAAATGGCAAAAGTAATCTCGGCAGTGAAAGGATAGCTGTAACTCAGCGGTCAGTAGTACACCGCACTCGTAACAGAATGTAAATCCTGACTTTTTCTTAATATTCCACGGGAAAAGGGGGGGGGAATACAAACGAAGGAGGGGAAATGTGTGAAAACAGGGAACAGAAGGAGCAGAAGGAAGACAATATGGTAACACATGGCAGCAGTTCTAAGATTTGAGAATATCTATCTTGTACTATATATCTCTTTATGTTAAATTGCATTATGTTTATTTTGGGTCAGTCTTTCATCTGGTGTTGAAATATAGCATCAATTCGCTTGCATGCAAGGCCCACATTCAGGAATTAAAGCTGAGGCTGGCAAAGGGGCGGCGCAATTAGTTTTGCTTTCCATACTGGAGGCGGGTATTATTGCCATAAACAGATGGTCCTTGGCAATGGCGAAAAAGTCCACTGGAATGTGTGAGGGTTCAGGAAGAGGGAAATAAGAAGTCCGACAATGTCGCAGCTCCGTGACTAACTTATCTTAGTCCACTGAAGTGGATAAATGAGGAATGATGAGGTGGTGCCACTTCAACTACAGTGGTACCTCGGGTTACATACGCTTCAGGTTGCAGACTCCGCTAACCCAGAAATAGTGCTTCAGGTTAAGAACTTTGCTTCAAGATGAGAACAGAAATTGTGCTCCGGCGACGCAGCGGCAGCAGGAGGCCCCATTAGCTAAAGTGGTGCTTCAGGTTATAACAGTTTCAGGTTAAGAACAGACCTTCGGAATGAATTAAGTACTTAACCTGAGGTACCACTGTACTAACAGAACAATCATAACTATAGGAAGCCGGCACAATTTATGCTGGTATAAATTACCTATACAGTGGTACCTCAGGTTAAGAACTTAATTCATTGATATTGGTGCTGCTTGAAGATATTGTTATGTGAACGGTGCAAATTAAATGGGAACACAAACAGCTGCAAACACACAGCTAACTGGTGTGAACAAGCCCATAACATAGCAGAACTGAAGCGATGCATCTTTCAGTCGCTGTTCCATTTCTTCTCACAGAAACTTCAAAAAATGAGGGGGGGGGAACCCCTCTAATTTTATTTAAAAAATGGAACTGTAACTTTTGATTGTTATGATTTATTTTTAATTATCCTTTTCTCTTTTTGTCTTAATTGGACAGAGGCAGTCTACACTTGTTCTTTGCAATTAAGAGCAGTTACATGCATAGAAAATTGAGACCTATTTTAAATCTCATTTGGACTGACTCATAGTTCAGCTAGTTACATGAAAATTAGGAGGAGAAAAAATATATTTTAAAAGCTAATGAGCTTTTGAAAGAAAAAGGAAGAACCTCCATACAAAAGGGATGTGCTTAGAATTTATTAAACGTTCACTTAAATTTGTACTTTTTTTTTTTAAGGTTATCATTTGCCTATCAGGCACAATCCTTTAGGAACAAAGCCATGTTATACTTAGCAGTCTTTCAGGCTACTAGAGTGCAAATACTGTATTATCAAAGCCTCTTTAAAAATCAATTCTGGACTATTTATTTCCAAGGCAACTAAACAAATATTTTTGAAATAACTCACACATTCCACTCACATGGTGGCTAATTCCATACTTGTTAATTTCATACCTCTTGCAAATACAATTGGCTCTCTATGAATGCAGCAATACGCGTTCCAAGAGTTTATGTAACAAAAACATGGTAGCGTACAATCCCTTTCTAAGGGAAACCACACAATGCCCATTAATACTAATAGGGGCTTGGGAGACGACATCAAATACACTACAAAAGGTCACACGCCGCCTTGAATCAATGTGCAAAACAATATTAAATTAGCAAACTGGTTTGAGAATAATAATTTGAAATAAACCCAAACACAAATATTGGGAGCTTGTGCAGCTTTGTATTATATTGGGGGTTAATTTGTGAGAAGACTTCCCTTGGCCATGCAAAGGCAGGGGGTGAAATGAGCTTGGAAGCCTGCATTCTCTTGCCAGAGAATTACAATCGGAATCATATAAGTGAAGAAATGCAATAAATAAATAAATTCATGGCTTGTGTATTTTGCTCAGACTTCTTTTTTATTGCATCCTGCTGCTGAAGAGGAGGAGGAAATGCAGCAGGGTGAAGAACTTTCTTTGTCTCCCCCCCCCCCTTTTATCGCTACTTCTCGCTCACATTTTCACACCCAATGCAATTAAAGGCAGCTTCTGCACTGATTGTTGGATCAAGAACCACAGGTTTAAATTTGAGCATGGATGCTGTCTGCTTGCACTGTGCTGAACCACAAAATGGGGCAAGAGAAACTGGCCTTTCATAGTAAATCCAATGCTTTTGAGGCACTGTGTGTTCCTTGTACCACAAATGTTTAGAAACTTACTAGGCCACCAATCTTCTGACTTAACAATTACCACCAAAAGCTATTAATATTTTCAAGGGAAGGGAATTCTTCCTAATCCTGGGAGGAAAGCTGCAAACCTGGTCTTCTGATCCTGTCCCTCTTTACTTCAAGGCTTTTGGTGGCATTCAAGCCGGAGGAAAACACTTTCCATTTTTCAAAATAACTGAAGAGATACATTTTAAATAACCACACATGGGTTCAAAAGCATACCAAACCGATTAGAGGCCGTGTTTGTTTTGAACACTGTGCCATTTTCCAAACGATATTTGTCCTCCAAGTTCACTCTTGTTGCCAAAGTCCTACGCTGGCGTCCACTTTGAAAGAATGGCTTTCCTTGTTCCAGATGTGTAGATTTCCATCAAGTCAGCTGAAATACGAACTTGAACAAAGGAGTTCTGGCTTCTCTCCAAGGTCTAAATAAAGCTGTGCGAGAAGGGGTGTGAAATGTACCAAGTGACCAAGAGTGCTATTATTTTGGAGTGAGGGGATGGTTAGGAACCATACTTATTATGGTGTAGTAGATCTTATGGTTTCTACTGGCCCTTTCAAATATGCTGGGGAAACTTCCTTTCCTGCAGTTATCAGCTACCATATTTTTTGCTCTATAAGACACACCCGGCCATAAGACGCACCTAGTTTCAGAGGGGGAGAACAAGCTAAAAAATATTCTCTCCCTCTCTGCGCAGCGCCCCTTCAGTGAAGCGGCAGGAGAAATGGAGCCCCTTCCATTTCTCTTCCTGGTTCGCTGAAGGGGCACTGCAAAGTGAAGCCAGGAGAGCAAGAGGGATCAGTGCGTACTGATCCCTCTTGCTCTCTGGGCTTCAGGGATAGCTGCCAAAGCCTCTGAAGCACAGCGGGAGTGCTCCCACTGCGCTCTGGAGGCTTCACATTGCTTTTGCTGAAGCCATGGAGCCTGCATTCACTCCATAAGACGCACACACATTTCCCCTTACTTTTTAGGAGGGGAAAAGTGTATCTTATAGAGCGAAAAATACGGTATATATTCTCTGCATGCAAATGTGGCCTCTGGAGTTCTGCACCCTATTAGAGGATAGTGAAATTGTGGTAAACTTTTTCAGTGAATTTATCCAAGGGGCAGTGTGGTGCTGGTAAATTTTGGAGTGATGAGCTCCGATGAGAGTCCACAGACAGGCACCTCAAGGATAGTCCAAAAATGCAGGCAGCTGTGTTGTCCTCTCCTCCCCAAGAGCATTGGTACATAGCCTAATACCCACTGCATTAGGATAAGCATGACCATAACCCTATGAATAATTTCCTGGAGCGAGTTCCCTTACTTCTAGGTTCTGACTGCATAGGTTCATCTTGAAAACAAAAGGTCTTCAGTCAGATGAAATGCAAACAACCCTGCAAAGAAATGTTACCATTTAAATTCCCAGTGTGAAGTAGGAAGCCAATCAAACAATCGGGATTCTGCTTGATTACATTCTTCATTCTCTAACTTTCTGTATGCTAAAACAAAATTTAAAAATTCCCTTCAGTAGCACCTTAGAGACCAACTAAGTTTGTTATTGGTATGAGCTTTTGTGTGCATGCACACTTCTTCAGATACCTGTATGCTAATCAATCACTACAAGTAGCAAAACTTGGAAGCCTCGTTATCTCCTCATTTTCTTGCCAGAACAAGGACGGTCCCTCAATTACTGTGGCATTTTGACAGATAAAGTCTCTTGTTCTGGGGTGGGGGAAAGTCTTGGAGCTCTGCTCTCGTGATTTCCCCCACCACTGCAACATTGCCTGGGAGAGGCAGAAGTCTCCAAGAATTTCATATTGCTTGCATGCATCTTCAAAATCCTTTAACATGATGGTCCAAGGGCTTCTGCTAGTTGTGACAACTGGTATGCTCTTGGGTGTGCTTCATGTATATTCTGTCGCAATCTGATGCTTATGTGTTACCTGAATCAAAGGCACGCAGCATTTCCCACCATCTATAGCAGCTTATTGTTTTTAGCACAATCAAGGTCTCTCCATTTTTTTGCATTAGGTCCGGCTCATGATATGGTAGCTGACAGCAGCTCCCTGAAGTTTCAGGCACCCTGAAGCCTTTCCCAGCCTTTGTCGCTGAGATCATTTTATTGTTCTACATGCAACAAACATGCACTGTAGCTGAGCTTTCTCCTGCAAAAGGAAGCTTTGTGAGTTCTCTCTGAGTTACTTTAATTCTTTGGTGGTGGGGGAGACACATATTGCAGAATGTACAGTAATTGGTTTCTGGGAAGAGATTAATTGACAAAACACACACAGGAAATAATTGCAAGAGGAATCCAAAATGTAGCTGCAAGAGATGGGAAGCCAGAAGCAACAGAAGGTGACTTGCCCACTCACCTGGCAAACTGTGCCAAGAGGTGGGTTTGTTCTGCTGCTGGTGTATCAATCTGTTCAGGGGCTTTGGTTCTGGGTTCTGCAAAGTGTACTAACGTTCTCCATCAATGAGTGTCAAGACAGATAATTAAGGAGGAAGACACAAGAAGGGAGGGAAAGGGGAGAGACAGCTATACTTTAATTTAACAACATAGGCTGGAAATCTTTTGCTTTCCTCTTTTGTAGGCAAAGTCTTTTGCATTGATATTTATTCAGGTAAAGTCTCCCACATTTCTAAATTTGAATGACCCTTTCTGAAAGGAAACCCTTCATGGAATGGATTGAAAACTCCTCTAAAGCAAAAAACGAAACACAAATAAAACCTCTCCAAGTTCTCAAAACAGAGAGAAAAAACTGGCAGCAGAGTTAACTGC
This sequence comes from Podarcis liolepis, assembly GCF_965112155.1. Taxonomy (NCBI): domain Eukaryota; kingdom Metazoa; phylum Chordata; class Lepidosauria; order Squamata; family Lacertidae; genus Podarcis; species Podarcis liolepis. The sequence continues at coordinate 26,737,369 of NC_139560.1, read as the reverse complement.
AGGCAAACAACCTGGGCCAGGTAGGAAAATGTACCTAAGTACATAGTTAAAGAAAAACTATCAAAAGAACCCCACTAGAAATCCCCAGTCAAATGGAGAGGTCAGAAACCAGTAAGGCAAAGGTAAGAAACACAAGGTGAAAGAGCTAAAAGAATGTGGATAAATGTGGCGATGTTGGCAAGGATGTGGCATTTACTTCCAGGCACACAAATGACTTTCTCTCCATGTGGCAGTGCTTAAATGGCTTTTCCACTTTCTGTCAGGTAGACCAAAATCATCTTCCTTTTGAGGTGGACATAACTGAGTCTGGCCTAACCATCCCACTTTCCCCTTTCTCCCACTTTTGGCACTGCCATGCAGACATTCATTGCAAGGGTGGGTGGGTGGGATGGAGAGTGAGAGAGAGGGGGCAGGAAGGGTTTTATTGGCCCACTACACCCTCAACATGACACCCATCCATTGGCTGGAATTGGTGCATGATAGTCTGCATAGGAAGGCAGCAACAAGAGTGAAAAATAGGGAGTGGCAACCATGTGACCCGCCCCGCCCCTCTGCACACATGGACCATTCTGAAGTACTCATGGAGAGCAGTGATTTGACCCTGATCCTCAGTCATGGCACCAGAAAGCCATATTGGAGAGGGGAGAAACAGGACAAAGTAAGTTTTGGAGTGGGGGACAAACTTTGTCCTGCATGCTATTTTTCCTGGGGGGAAAAGGAAAGAAAATAGTCTATTTTACTACAACTTGAAAACCTCCAAATTCACCAAGAGGTTCCGTGCTATTACTTGTGGACTGAATCAGAACAAAGGGTGTTGGGTGGTGGGTTTTTTTGCTTTGTTTCTAATTACACTATATATGTTAATTGGCTTACTAATGCCATATCTTTGCTATCAAGTCAACTATCTTTTGTAAAATGGTTATAGTAATAATGCAGTTAGCACTGTCTGTGCTTCCAGCATTTCAATTTCCTCCTCCATAATCCTGTATATGTACAAATGTAATTCAGGATAACACTCCTTGCAATCTATTGAAACAGACTATAAAATATACCATAATAAATTTGTTAGTCTTTAAGGTGCCACAGGACTCTCTTGGTTTTGTTACAGCAGCTGTACATGACTATCCCTCTGGAAGCTGACCTATTTTATCTCAGCATTTCTATCCTAAGCATATTTTCTCTGAGCACTGTTGAACTCATGTCTTGCTTGTGGCTTCCCATTGGCATCTGCTTGGCCACTGTAAGAACAGAATGCTCTGTGACCCAGCAGAACTCCACACATGGTTAAGAGTCTTTAGCTTAACTCCAGTAGATTTCAGTGGGTCTATTCAGTGGATCCAACCCATAATTAATAAATAAAGCCACTATGTATGGAATTGCTTGCTGACTATACAAATCATCTATGATCAAGAGCCATCTGTAGTTTAATGTAATTTGGGTGCCTATAAATACGATAGTAAAGGCTTCAGGTAGAGTAAGCGGCTTATCATCACGTCTCTTTGTGTTTCCTGTAAGAAGCAAACTCCTCAAGGGCAGCATTAACATAAATCATGTCAAGTGATTGATTTATACGTTGTTTAAGTAATTATAGACATGCAGCTTTCCATCTCCTCTAAAATGAGAGTGACGGACAGTCCACGCCAAACGATCCTTTTACAATTCTGCATTGAGGAATATAAATTTTCTGATGTAATATACTAATTGGAAACACAGATCATCTCCTAACTGCCTCTCTATGGCTGTTGCTGGGAAATTGTAGCCCACAGCTTAGCAAAGTTTAAACCAGGAAAGCTGCTATCACATAGCAGTGGTTGAGGAACAGTAGCCAAAGGACTGAGGATGGGTGGTGCATTATAGTGGCTGTGGAGACCAGTGCAACTGTGGCAGATCCACCTTCCAGCTATAACACATACAAGCTCTAGCCACATGAATCCAAGCTCCTTTGAACTCAGGAGGGCTAATTTCCAAATAATATGCACAGGACCAGGCCTTTATATATCTTGCTATGCCTTATTCTCCTGATGGATCTAGAAGCACAGCTATCTGGACAAATAGTAGCCCTGGTGTTTCACTGAGTTCAGTACTCTTGATATATAGTTCATGGTGTTATCCAAAATTAAATCAGTGACCAATATTTTAATCACCAATAACCTCACGTTAAACTAAGGTTCCTGAAAAATATCCTGCTCCTGAAACATCTGGAATCTCCATCAACGTTTTCATGATTTGACGTGCAAGTGAGTGGCTTGCTCTATCACCACACGTTGCAACTTCATGGAACCACATTACATTTGGATTCTTCCTGGAAACCATAAAATAAGAGTTCAAGCCACACTCGCAACCATTATAGGGTACAGTTCCACAGAGATTGCACCCATTGTTAGAAACTGAGAGATGAAAGTTAGGAGCTAAATGGCACCTTCAACCTAGGTTATGGGCGCAACAACGGAAATCTAGGCAACTTTTTATAACAAGGATACAAAGCTGGAAATGAATGAACTGCGGCTAAAATATTATGTTCATTTTTCACATGTCTAGTCCTTCCCCTGCCCACTCTCCCTAATATTCTTAAGAGGGTCTCTTCTCCAGTCTTCAGAGAGTAGTTGGAAGTGAGGAGGCAGAAAAAGGTCTACATTCCTTACATTCTGCAGTTTTAATCTGAAATCTTAAAATGCGCCTGAAACAATGGGAGTTTCGAACACTGGTTCTACCCCTACAGAATACAAGTGTTGGTGCTACATATTTAAATACCTCCCCCTCTTCTCAAAATTTTATTTCAAGGTAGTAAACTAGAATAAGAGACAAGGCTTGGTGGAAACTCTGCTCCTTCACATTAGCAAAGGGTTTTTGTTGTGTGGGAACAACCAATTACAGTGGTACCCTGCAAGACGAACGCCTCGCAAGATGGAAAACCCGCTAGACGAAAGGGTTTTCCGTTTTGGAGGCGCTTCGCAAAACGAATTTCCCTATGGGCTTGCTTCGCAAGACCAAAGCCCATAGGGAAATCTCCGGGGACCTCTTTTAAATGCTAGCGGTGGGGAGCAAAGCCTTTTCCCCCCCTCCGGCCTTCTGAAGAGGTCCAGGAAGGCTGGCGGGGGCCGAAAGGCTTTGCTCCCCAGCGCCAGCATTTTAAAAGCAGTCCGGGATAGCAGGGAAGCGCTTCCCGCTATCCCGGACGGCTTTTGAAGGCAGGAGAGATCCGCGAAGCCTGGGTGCGCTGATGTCAGCGCGCGCAGGCTTCGGCATGCCGGCAACTCTCCGCCAGCAGCGGCAGCGCTGCCGCTGCTGGCGGAGAGGTCCGCAAAGCCTGGGCACGCTGATGTCAGCGCGCGCAGGCTTCGGCATGCCGGCAACTCTCCGCCAGCAGCGGAGACTGGGAAGGCCCCAGTCCTGCAGAGTCCTATTGGTCACAGGGCCTGGCTCCTGCACGCACACCTGACAGTTGGCCCTGTGCAAGCTCACTGGTGCGTGTCATCACTCTCTCCTGCTAAACAACAATGACCCACCTGCTGGAAAGGCAGCTCTGTCCCACCCAGCAAGCCCCTTCTCACAACAGAGATGCTGGAGCTTTTCTCCTGATCCAGCAGGGCTCTGATGACAGGTCCGCAATGCACTCCCAAGGATCTGCCTCAGTTCTTCAGCTACGCTCAACTAAAATGAAATCCAGCAGGACCTTTTTCTTCCTCCCCTCCCCCACCCGCCCACTCTTCTTAAGGCAACATTCCGGTGCAGCAATATTTTGCAAAACATATAAAGAGGGAGAAAATAATAAAGGGAAAAAAATTGGTAGGCCACTGAGATCAAATGCATAAGGAGAATTTTCCCTCTAGGTGCTTACAGAGAATTTTCTCCATTATTAATGGTGTGATTTACACTCTTTCAAAGTAGGGTGTATTATTTGACACAAAACATTGGTTATTTTCCAGAAATTTGGTGTCAACTATTTAGTTCACATCCTCGCCATAATGCAGCCTTGTTTGTATTTTGACTGCTGTTTTGACTTAAACAGAATCATTCCCCATTTAATGGCCAACAAATGTTGAATTTGGAGATAGAATTACATACATTGGGGAAACACGCAGCATACAAATAAATACAGTGTGCTGCTGTTTAAGTACTGCTGGTGCAATCTGTTGCCAATTCTTGGAAACATTAAATCCTGCTACTTACTCTACTAAATAATAACATAGGCAAGAGGTACAAGGGGGGAAAGGAGGGTGGTGTAGCAATTGGAATCAATAGAAATCAAGCATCTAGTCACCAATTTGCACTGGAAAATTGCCAGAGTATATTTTAGGTGCTCCCCCCCTTTTTTCTGTTGCTAAACTACTGTTAAAATTGGCAGATCTTAAAAAAGAGAGAATGTCTAATGCTAAATATTACAATAAACCCCAGCTGGAAAGTTTATAGACTTCAGTTTCCAGCTTAATAATCAGTCTACGGATGCTTCTTAGAAGACTCTATTGTCACATATATCAATAGACTGACAATTCATGAAAATGTGCATCTTAGATTTGAAAGCAACATATTGTAGAACTTTCCGACCAAGCCAGTCTCATGCATGCATTCTACATTGCCCGCCCAGGGGGTCCGAGAGCTCAGAGGAACAGCCCCTGAAAGGGCTCCCTTGCTGGTGGTCTGGCAGACGAGCCACAAGACTTGTTGTTATTATTATTATTATTATTATTATTATTATTATTATTATTATTATTAAATTTATATACCACCCTTTATCATAAAAGCCCAGGGCACTGAGAACATATTTTATAGACCATAATAATAAAAACATAATGCAAAGCATAAAAAATACAAAGCATAATAATAAAATAACCACAATAACATTCCCCCCAATCACACATTTTGCAGACCATAGATCGTTTAATAGCTGACAGTTTGGGTAAAGAGAAATGTTTCATACCCCTCAAGTGTCATGGGGAAAACGGGACATCCTATTTTCTAACATGAGAGCAGGGTGGCCAATTTGGGTGCTGTGGGAAGGTGCCTGTCCTGGTTTAGAGACTCAAAGAGTTGGAGCTTATGATGTTTTTGCCTGGAACCTAAAGATATGGAATGATGGCACCAGGCGAGCATTCCACAGACAGGGAACCACCACAGAAAAGCCCGTTCTTGTGTGGCCATCCCCCAAAACTCTTGGGGAGGGGGAACAGAGAAAGACCTCTACTCCATAACCCAGAGGTAGACCATTTGGTCTTCGGAAGGTACCAGGTTTAATCCATAGCATTTCCAGGTAGGGTTCCATACACACCTTATACTTAAAACACATGACTCCCCCCATAGAATCCTGGGAAATGTAAGGAGGAGGAACTTGAAATACAGCTGTAACCAAGAAGACAGGCAGCCAGGTGGGGGCTGGCTGAGGTTCATGGGGTTGTGGCCCATGCATCCTAATAGTTTTGGCTCAACTGCATGGCATTAGTATTGGCTCTGGCACATGATTCTTGTGGTGACCAGCTGGGGTGCTTCTGATCTTATCCTGTTCCAGGTTACAGAAGAAGAAGAAGAAGAAGAAGAAGAAGAAGAAGAAGAAGAAGAAGAAGAAGAGTAGTAGTAGTAGTAGTAGTAGTAGTAGTTTGGATTTGATATCCCGCTTTATCACTCCCCTTCAGGAGTCTCAAAGCGGCTAACATTCTCCTTTCCCTTCCTTCCCCACAACAAACACTCTGTGAGGTGAGTGGGGCTGAGAGACTTCAGAGAAGTGTGACTAGCCCAAGGTCACTCAGCAGCTGCATGCGGAGGAGCGGAGACGCGAACCCAGTTCACCAGATTACGAGTCTACCACTCTTAACCACTACACCACACTGGCTCTCCTTGTTACAGGAACTCCTTGGTTTTTTTTAGTTACCTTTCTGTGTTGATTGACAACAAGACTACCTTGGATAGTCAAAAGCAACATCTCAGCAATGTTGATGCTAACCTTGGTGTGTGTGTTTTTAAATACGGTGCTCTTGTTAAAACTTTTAACATTATGAGATTTATCAAAGCGAGTAACATGGCTAAACCTGAAGCATCTCTTCCCTAATGAATGATTTATAACAAAAGAGTAGCCTACTTTATTAAATGGTTCTCATGCTTTAGAAGCTGTCATGCTCAAACAGATAAGTGGTGCCACTCTTGCACTGGAAGAAATACAGCTTTCAGAGGTCCAAACGATAAATAAATCCAAATGTCAATCTCCTTTATTTCCCTGATCTGGCATGTAAAACACCACCATTTTATTTTATTTTATTCTAAAAAGCTACACCCCATCAGCTGAGAAACTCATTTATTAATCAAAATAGATCCTGCCATCTTATGCTGGAACACTTTGAAGCACCGTGCAGTAAAATAAAAACAATATTTAAAACATAAACACAAATAAAAGAAACAATGCATTTGCAGTCCAATACTGCTCATATTTTGCTGAATGGGTTGATTTCCAAAGATATTTTATCTTAAAATAATTTGTTAAAAATGTGCTTAATGATGTTTTTAATGGTTTTTTTTTAAATAAATTGTATAGTTTCTGTGTTCTGCCTTCACTGTTGGAGGCAGTGGGCCTCTGAATGTCAGTTGTTGGGAATCACAAGTGCGGAGAGTAATGCTTTGCACTCAAATCCTTCTTTGGGGGCTTCCCATTGCATCTAGTTGGCCACTGTGAGAACAGGAGGCTGGATTAATTAGACGGGCCTTTGGTTTGATCCGCAAGGGCTCTTCTTATGCTCTCACTGATGTATTTACTGCCCTGTTCTCCTCTGAGAGGAAACGTGGGGTGCAAATGTAATGAGAGACTCCATCAGGCAAGGCCTCCTTCCACCTGCCTTGCCCCACCCCACCCTCTAGTCTCTGCTTCTCAATTTGTGTTGTATTATTTTATGTACTGTGGCTTGCCATTGTTTTGTTGATTATAGTTTAGAAATTATTTATTGTAACTGTTGAGTGGATTTCTGTTTAAATTTTATAAGTTGATATTATTTTGTACTATTCTAATAATTGCTGAACGTTACTTTTTGATGTAGGTTGCTTATTTTAAAGTTTTGTTTTATTATCACATTTTTGTATCGCATTAGATTGTTATAAGTTGTACATTTTTTTGTTTCTTCAGCTTGTAAACTGCCTTCAGTATTGTAAGATAGAAAGACAGTATACAAATAAAAAATGATGATGAGGATGGAGAAATATTATTTTGGTATGCCTTTTGAGCATAGAAATGGTATTACGTCATTCAGCGAGTGCAAAATTCAAATGATAATTATGTGCCAATCTGCAACATTGGTGTGAATCAGGTCAGTTTGCATTGGAAAACCAATCACAAAACTGGAATATCACAAAAAAAGTGTGTGTGTGGGGGGGGGGACTCCGGGTGCTACAAAATGGCATTTATTTTGTAACCCAATGCAGTTCAGAAACATTTCTTTCTCGAGGGCATGCAGTTTCAGCAACAATTTGGACACACCAGGGAAACTGTAGTAACTCCTGAGTGCGCCAGGGATTTCTCCCTATAAACACATCCAGCTCACGATAAATGTTCTTTTGTGGCACCTGTTCTCATTGGAATTCACAGAAATCAAATACCTCGAACATCTTGGCTCATCACATCATTATGAAACCTGTGCACTTGCGCTCCAATCAGCCTTGCACATGCAAAGGCACTCTTGAAATGTGAGCCCGCAAAGCCCAACGCCTCTGTGCCTCTGGGGATGCTGGAGTGGAGAGGGCTCTGTTTAATTGCACGCTCGACATCTTTATGCATTGTGTCCCATTTGCCTAGGAAGTTGTGCCTCTATAAAGAGAGACGGTCGCCATCGCTGACTATACAGTGGTGTGTCATGTGCTTCTCTCCAAAACATTTGAGCAGCATGCCTGTCTCCTAGAAAGGTGTGTGTGCTCTCTTTTCTCTGGCTGCCAGAAGCTTAAATTATTCAGCAATTCCTGATAGTGCCAAGTTTTTTAGTCGGCAGCAGAGATCTTGCCAGAGAGCTAATAATGTTTAAAACTGGGAGCGGCGGTGGCAGAGGGAGGGGGGGCAGAGGAGAAGAAGGAAGCAGCATTTGTGACCATTAACATAACTTGCAGCTTGCAAAGAGAGTTGGGCTCATTTGTAAAAGAAAACACACATAATCTGCTTAGTGGGGTGTACATGGTCCCATGCAACACACTGCTAATCAACCAAAGCAGCTCTCTCTGCCCCGACACACTTTCCTATCAGATAAACTAAGCTGAAATGCGGGAGTCGAAGTTCCTGGCCACTGTTTGCTAGCGCTATAAATATGTTGCCTGTGGTTATCTTTCAGCATCATAATCCTCTTAGATCAAAATGAATAATTAGCTCCAAAGTGGATGATGAGAGCCCCATCCTTCCTATCCGGTCTATTAATAATAAGTCTAACTTCACAGCCAAAGCAAAAAAAAAAAAAAGAAGGTAGATTATCATACCCCAGAGATCCTGTTTAGGCAGAACCCCTTATGACCTCACCAAAGTCAGCCGCACATAGGAGATGGCATGTGTGTACACATAATGATGCACCGCCATCTGCCATCTCTCCCCCCCCCCACACTCCTCATCTTTCTTCTCACATTGGGGCGGGAGAATCAAGAGGCAATCACCAGCACACATACAAATCAGCCCAAGGAAGATATGATTTCCTGCTTTCTTCTTCTTAGGGTTTAGCTGAAGTTTCTTAGAAAAGAATTTCATAACAAAATCCTGAGCTTCTCCCCTGGATGAAGGTTCAGCAGAGAGGCCTCCTTGGTTTTGCCACCCATGAATTCTGGATACAACCATGGCTTCAGTTTTAGCACCATCTAATGTTGTTTTAAGGGATGCGGGTGGCGCTGTGGTCTAAACTACAAAGCCTAGGACTTGCTGATCAGAAGGTTGGCAGTTCAAATCCCCGCGATGGGGTGAGCTCCTGTTACTTGGTCCCAGCTCCTGCCCACCTAGCAGTTCGAAAGCACGTCAAAGTGCAAGTAGATAAATAGGTACCGCTGCAGGGGTAAGGTAAACGGTGTTTCCGTGTGCTGCTCTGGTTCTCCAGAAGCGGCTTAGTCATGCTGGTCACATGACCCGGAAGCTGTACGCCGGCTCCCTCGGCCAATAAAGCGAGATGAGTGCCGCAACCCCAGAGTCGGTCACGACTGGACCTAATGTTCAGGGGTCCCTTTACCTTTTTAATGTTGTTTTAACACCCTCTCTTAGTTCATTTCTTCCTTCACCCACTCATAAGAATGTGCACTAGGGGGTTTCATTCAATATGAAATGAGTCAAAAGTCTCAGGAGATACTTTCCTGGGGGTGAGGGGAAACTGTTGGGGAATTTCACCTCTCTGTGCAACAATATTTGGCAAAATGATCCCTTTCAATTTCACCACCCCCACCACAAATAATGTGGATAATTTTTGGGAAACCTAATTTTATCTTTATATATGTAAATGATCCCTCAACATTTCTTAAGTCGTTAATTATTTGAGCAAGCTTATATGTCATCTTTCCACCCCAAGGTGCTCAAGGCAGCAAACAATATAAAATCTAATAAACAATATCTATAAAATTAATAAATAAACATTAACTCATAAAACAAGTTAAAAATCAGACAGTACCATAACCTAGACACAACCATGTTTGTTTTTGATGCAGCTGCTCCATGCATTTTATCTATTAGATGTAGGTAGTTTATATCTTACACTGCTGTGAATTTATGTTACTTTACGGCTGATTAATGGGCCATCAATTTTGAGAAGATGCACTGATGCTTATTGCACAATGTCCCATCTGATCCTCATCATATTTGCTAGCACCAAGCACAATGCGTATCAAACTACATCTGGTAGGTTTATTTTTCATTTATCTGGCAATCTTTTTATTGAGAAATGGGTGTCCATAAATTGAAGAATCTTAGCCTAAGGGCTTAGAAAACATACTTGTTAGAAAACATAGTGAATTTGGTGTACTTTTCTTTAGTATTTTTCTCATCGCCTTCATTTCAGATATACCTGCCTTCACAGCCATGCTGATCATTCACGTACTTTGAAGAACACATGGATTTTCAGGATTCTAACAAGGGACTGATGAGCCATGCCAGTAAAGTCAAACTGAGAAGCAAATATGACAAAACATAAAAAATGCTAGTATTGGGTATGATGGAGCTGAAGCAGGGGTATTCCATTTGGTCTGCTGAGACACCAGCTACTTTGGGGGTCTTCTTCTTCCTCATCTGTTACCATTCTGCCAGGCTGCACAAACTGTTTCCACCCCTGCAGGTCACTAGTATAACTCTGGAGCTTATGCTTGTGATTACTTCTTTCCTCCTCCTTCTCCCTCCGCATTTCCTTTTGCGATGTGTCTTTTAAGATGCAATCTTAAGGCAGGAGATGGGGTGGGGAGAATGAAGGCTGGCAAAACCAGCTCATACAATGTCCTACCAGGTCCTGCCAGTAGGGGATAAAAAAAAAGGCTGGAACAACACTTGCACTGTTTAGTCCTTCTCTGGGACTTATAAAAGTTCTCTCTCATTTAAATCAATTGGGGGGAATTCACTATGTCAGGGAGGAAAATGACTAGCAGAGTTTCCTTGCTGGTTTGGGGTGATGTTGGGGGACTGGGAAGGCAATGGACCCTACTTATGTCAGACCTCCAGTGTCAATAGTGTATGAGCCACAGTTATTTCTGTAGTGGTGAGGAACGGGTATCTGACATCAGGTCTACCTCTCCATCCTTGGAGATCCAATGCTTCCTATGGCCCCTCTGGAATATCTCCAGAGACAAAAGGAGTGCAAGGACCATTTGTAAACGTGGTGGCAGCAACCCTATGTTTTCATTCTAATCTGTAAATTGCTCTAGGAGCCTATTTGGCTGCAGAGTAGGGCAAAAATGCTTTAAGCAAGCAAGGAAACAAAAATGGATCACATTTAAATAAAGTAAAGCACATTGCTTATAACAGAAACTCAATTTGAAATAAAATAGAAGCTAGTAGGGTTCAAATTTGCATTTGGAGGCCACCATCCCTCCAAGGAGCTGAAGGTGACATACAACCTTCTCCACTCTCCATTTCATCCTGACAAAAACTCTGTGGGGTAGGTCAGGCTGAGAGATAGTGACTGGCCCAAGGTCACACAATAGCTGGATCGTACTCATGGTTGGAAACAGAGACATTTCATGGACACTGGATTAAACAGTAACTTAGCAAACCTTGTACATTTCCTTCAAACAACACCAGTGGACCTAGTAGGTATTTTCAAAACCCACAAAGCACCACCCCATGTTCATTCAATATACATTCTTCATGACTAACCCAAGAACAGATGGGGTGAAATGGTCAAGGTCCCCCCCCTTTTGGTCTATTACAATAAGTGCAGAAGTGAATTTGGTATTTGCTGTACACAAATTGTGAAATATTTATGGAGACAATGTGATTTGGGTTGAGGCATTAAGTTCAGTAAAAGTTGCTTTATTCAATATGTGATGAACAGTATCCATATTAAAAACCAAGGGGAAAAGTGTTGAAATACGAAAATATGCTTAAAACAAATGCATCTGTTCACTGTTCATAAATGTTTTAAGGAATGCAGACAAACACATCTTGAAATCCATATTTACTGCACACAACTGAAAAACTAATAGAATTTACTTAATCCAGAGGGAGACAGGGCTGCCGATTTAGCTTTTAATCACCAACAGAAAACAGTTTTCCCTCAGATATTACCCTATTGTTTGTGGCTAGCCATGTTGCAATAGGGTTATAGATCTTCTCTTGGTAAATGAATAATAATATTAAGTCAACAATGATAAGGAAAAAAATTCCTCCAAGTGTGATAGAAATTGTAAAATTTCCATAACAAGTGTTGTCTGCAATCTCCCCCAAAGCAGCCAACTGATGAGTGCTCTCAGATTCCCCAAACTCTTGAGTTTTCTTCAGAGAGGTTATGATGACCCCCTGGCTTCTAGTATAGGAGGGGCAAGATAATATTTCTCAGTATCTGTTCCTGGGATTTACTTTCTTGGCTTGCCACTGGAGTTTAACTTTGCTTGGGTTTGGCTGGCCTGGTGCGCCATTTGGATATATGCGTGCTTGTGAGGATGGATCAGAGGAACTGGAAGAGCAGAGGGCTGCTCTGAATCAGTGAAGAGTTAGCCCACATCCATGAAACAATTATAACATGGCTCCACCCAAAGAATCCTGGGAACTTTAGTTTGCTAAGTGTGTTGAGAGTTGTTAAGAGACCTCCATTCCCCTTGCAGAGCTACAATTCCCAGAGTTCTTTGGAAAAGGGACTAATTGTTAAACCATTCTGGACAATGGAGTTTTGGGAGAGGAACAGGAGTCGCATAGCAACTCTCAGTATCCTTAACAAACTACAGCAGTACCTCTAGTTAAGAACTTAATTTGTTCTGGAGGTCCTTTCTTAATCTGAAACTGTTCTTAACCTGAAGCACCGCTTTAGCTAATGGGGCCTCCCGCTGCCGCCGGGCCACCACCGCACGATTTCTCTTCTCATCCTGAAGCAAAGTTCTTAACCTGAAGTACTATTTCTGGGTTAGCGGAGTCTATAACCTGAAGCGTCTGTAACCTGAAGCGTCTGTAACCCAAGGTACCACTGTACAGCTCTCAGGCTTCTTGGGTGGAAGCCATGATTGCTTTAAATGTTTTGTGTGGATGTGGCCTTAGATGCAGGAAAAGAGATCCACTTTGTTCACATTGTCTTTCATCCCAGTGTAAGTTATGATGTAGCAGTATGTCTGTTATTATACAGTGTTCTTAGAATCAATATGAGATTTCACATGGGACCTTCTTTCAAGATATTTGCTTCCAGTCTGTTTGCTACAGGGCAGGAGATTATATTAAGATCCGCACCACCACCCCCGTTCATTTCCAAAAGGACACTAATGATAACTTAGAATCATAGAATCTTAGAATCAGAGTTGGAAGAGACCACAAGGGCCATCGAGTCCAACCCCCTGCCAAGCAGGAAACACCATCAGAGCACTCCTGACATATGGTTGTCAAGCCTCTGCTTAAAGACCTCCAAACAAGGAGACTCCACCACACTCCTTGGCAGCAAATTCCACTGTTGAACAGCTCTTACTGTCAGGAAGTTCTTCCTAATGTTTAGGTGGAATCTTCTTTCTTGTAGTTTGGATCCATTGCTCCGTGTCCGCTTCTCTGGAGCAGCAGAAAACAACCTTTCTCCCTCCTCTATGTGACATCCTTTTATATATTTGAACATGGCTATCATATCACCCCTTAACCTCCTCTTCTCCAGGCTAAACATGCCCAGCTCCCTTAGCCGTTCCTCATAAGGCATCGTTTCCAGGCCTTCGACCATTTTGGTTGCCCTCCTCTGGACACGTTCCAGTTTGTCAGTGTCCTTCTTGAACTGTGGTGCCCAGAACTGGACACAGTACTCCAGGTGAGGTCTGACCAGAGCAGAATACAGTGGCACTATTACTTCCCTTGATCTAGATGCTATACTCCTATTGATGCAGCCCAGAATTGCATTGGCTTTTTTAGCTGCCGCGTCACACTGTTGGCTCATGTCAAGTTTGTGGTCAACCAAGACTCCTAGATCCTTTTCACATGTACTGCTCTCAAGCCAGGTGTCACCCATCTTGTATTTGTGCCTCTCATTTTTTTTGCCCAAGTGTAATACTTTACATTTCTCCTTGTTAAAATTCATCTTGTTTGTTTTGGCCCAGTTCTCTAATCTGTCAAGGTTGTTTTGAAGTGTGATCCTGTCCTCTGGGGTGTTAGCCACCCCTCCCAGTTTGGTGTCAAACTTGCTCTGGTTCTGGTGAGGTGGAGTCCATAGATGTGTCAGGTGGGCACATGCCTACCTTTGTGCACTGGAACATAAGGAGAGGACAAGCAGGAAATAAGCAGCATTCAATCTCAGAACAGGAATGTAGAAAGCAAGGATAGTCAGGGGCGGATCTTCAGGACCATGGACAGATCGCAAGAAACAGGCAACTTGTTCCAAGAAGTGATTAGTTATCAAATATGCTCTTAGACATCCCCTGGATTTGACTATGCCTATTACTCTCCTCTTTGCTGTAAAGAAAATTAAAAGAGTAGTCCTTTGGCCTGGAGCCCCAGAGTGGGTGTTCGATGCATGGATAAAGAAATAAATGTACATGCATATAAAAAGGCAGGCGGCATTCCCCAGGGAAAACGGATGCATACATCAGCATAGGTTGTGCTTTCTAAATGTGCCACTGTGGGAAACAAATGATGGACCTTAGGATTGATCCAGCAGCAGGACTCTTCTGATGTTTAGATACTAATTTATATTATATTTCAGTGTAACATGGGCCTCCCAGAAGTCTTCCTCCCATCCAGTCTCCCATCCAGGTCCATGACTATTCAACTGCCTTAATAATATCATTTATGAAAGCTACCCCTGCCTTCTATATTAAATTTTGAGATCTTCTCTGTGTGTTTATTTTTATGCACTTTGTCCGAACTCTTTTCCAGGATAATAGAGAGTTAAATTGCAGCATTAGAGAAAAAGAATCAGATAAGACAAACAGATTCTACATACATCTGTCATTTTCAGAAGTTATTTGTCACTTTTAGAGCTCCATTGCAAACCCTACTTAGAAATCTGTTTGCGAATCCTGCCTTATTAACAATTGCTGAGGCACTCTACCATTTTCACTTATTTGGCTTCAGAAAAAAGGTTTCTTGATTTGATCAAGCTGTTTTGAAGGAAGCTGGAAATATATTTGTTAGCTACACAGAAGAGGCAAATCAATAAAGTATATTCCAAAGTGCACCTGAGACCCCTTTTGCACAGCTGGGCATTTTTGCCTTAACTGTAAAAGGTTGGTTAGATTAGTGCTCAAATAAGTAAACTTTGCAATGGGAGCTTTTTAAAAACATGTCTTACAAACAACTGAATTTTGGTTAGGGGGAAAACACCTCATCAATGGAATTGTAGAATCTCTCATTCTTTAAAAAAACTAGTTAAGGATCACCTACGGAAAAGTTGCAAACACCATTTTAGAATTTGTTAAGATACTCCTTTCGTGTCAAGGTCCCCAGGGCCACCCCAATAACTCACACATCACACCAAATTTTTTGTTTAAGGTTTTTGGCATAATTTTGGCCACAACTTTATTAAAATACAAACATGTGAGTGGTTGCTTAGGCATTGGTTGCGACTATCTGCCCCCACCGTGGGGGATGGACTGACATTCCGCATGCCTGCGAAAGTCAAAAAAGGGGAATATACTTGGGGGTAGCGACGGAGCAGGGAACCTGCCCTCAGCCCTCCCCAAATGCAGCCAGCAGCTCTTGCAGTAGCCCAAGCCCCATTGACAGGGCGGACAAGCAATAGTTAGCCCCCAATTCCTTTAACGGAATCCCTTGCAGCAGCAGCATTAGAGGGGCAGGCACAGCCAATCCATGCCCCTCAACCAACCGAACCATAAACCAATGCCTAACCGCAACCTTACAAGTTGTGACGATTTGCTACGCAGTAGGCAAAAACCAAATGGCCCCAGCCAATCAGCCAGATGGACAAAATTCCTACAAGGCCCCTGCCCCAGTTGCAGACGACCCCATAACAGGCATAGCAAGGTCAAAGCAAACAACCCTAAATATAGGGGGGGGGGCAATCCATTGCACGGGCGAAAAGAGGAAGCCCTAGCCTCGTGCAAGGAGTTTTAGCATTTCTGGCTGGGGCCCCAATTGGCCATTGAATATGGACCTGTGTAACTAGGCTCTCCAATATATGCTGTGCAAAATAATTTCCTCATGTTCATGTGACCTCCCGGGGCTGAGAATTCATATGAGACTAGGAGTTGAATAGAAATGAGAATAGATGCATAGATGAATTGTTATGTTCCTTCCAACTGTGTCAGTGGATTAGAATAAAAGAGAGGAATTTCTTGATTGCCCTGCATTCAGGGAGAAAAAGTTTAATTAATCACAAGTCTATCCCAGAGGATATATTTGGTCCAGAGGGACACAAAGGAGATTTCTATTAAACATTTTTCTTCACCTCCTTTGTACATCTACTTGACATGCTAAATGCCTTGGTGGACCCAGGCAGATTTATCATTGCCACTGTTGATGCACATTTAATTGTCCTGATTGCACAAGGAAGGATCTTGTGTAAAATTATTTCCCTGTTCATGAGGGCATCAAACCCACAGAAAACTAGTATCACTGCTGCCCACTGTTGCAAGAAAATTTTATCAGCCTTTGCAGCTTACCCATGATTATAGGATTCTATCCAGGCTCATTTTCTAAGCTCACCTACTGCATCTGTAATGAGGTACAATTGCAACTCATTTGGTCATGCTAGGAACCTGTGGCCCTTCAGACATTCTGAGACTCCATCTCTCCTCATCCCTGATCACTGCTCATGTGAGCTGACCTTGATGGGAGCAGGAGTTTTACCACACCTGGAGGGCAGCTTGGTCCCCATCCCAGCAGCCATTACAAAAGAAAGCAGGAAGAGGATGCTGAGATGATGCTAGCTAGCTGTTCAACAGATCCCTCTTAAAGCATCTTAACTGCCTTGAGACTAGTCCTGTCTCCTTGCAACTATCTCCATGCCCTGAGCTACCCTTTTGTGAATCATTTCTTCAACTTGATATCTGCCTCAGATTCCTTTCTCCACTATTTATTGCTTCTTTGTTTTGCCCATCACCTTGCCGTGCTGTTTCTGGGCACAGTATTGACTTGTTTCTACCTCCGACCTGACTGAGCTATAGACAAGATCCTTCTAAGCCTTCTTCTTGGAATTAGTTATGCAAAGACTTTGAGGCTGGTGCCCATGCACTCACCTATGATCTGAGCTTGCTTGCTTTGTTTCTGACAGTTATCTTTCTAAATTAGATTCTGGATTAGAGACCTGCATGTTCATAGCTGGATTATTTAGTAGAAATTTGCACACCACTGTGCAGGCCAAACAAAAATTGGTATTTAACCAATTCAAAAAAAGGACATTTGAATCCCTGTATCTTAAATCCACTCCTGGAAATACTTACAATGCAGCTGGAATTTTGATAGAATGAAAGATTTAAGCATTAAAAAAAGTGAGATTGTAGAACTACACATTTGGAGCAATAAAACCCCAGTTTTTCAAACCAAACGAATTTGCCAACTGCTACTTAGAGCTTATTGTTGTTTATGGGAGTTGGGCATTGGAAGCATTATCTTGTCAATGTTGACATGATCCCAATGAGAACTGAATGTCTTCTGAACAAAAGGTACTCGTGAAACAATTGATGTAGGATAATAGTATGTGGCAGCATCTAGATGCAGCTAACTGTGCAACTGCGTGATACTTTTGGTCAAGCCAACAACTCCACAAGACTCAGGTGTACTCATTTTGGCATCATTATACAGGGAGTGCTGATTCTCTATAGTCAAGTGATTAAAAGTATTTTAAAAGATGCACAAAACAAAGGCATTCTACTTCTTGTCTTCTGTTTATGCCAGGGGTCTGCAACCTTTAAGACAAAAAGAGCCACTTGGACCCGTTTCCGAAGAAAACAACAACTGGGAGCCGCAAAACCATTGCGACATTTAAAACAAATATATCTCTGGAGCCGCGATCTGACAGCGGGCGGGAAGGTGACATCGGGATGGTGCGTGACTAACGCACGCACCGCCCCCATGCGATGTCACAGCCAGTACAGCGCCCGCCACAGTGGGGAGTGTCGGGGCGCACAATGCGCCTCCTCCCTTTGCTAGTATCCGCCCCGGAGCCGCAGCAAAGATGTAAAAGAGCCACATGCGGCTCCGGAGCCGCGGGTTGCAGACCCCTGGTTTATGCTTTCCAGCATTTTTTCTGCAGATTGAAAATTAAGTGGCCAAGAAACAGACAAAGATGTAATAAGGGTAAAGATCCTTTTGTAAAGCCTTTTGCAAATCATGCAGTCTTTCACATAACTGTCAGTTAACCTCAGATATGACTGCAGATATAAAAGCTGTTCACCAAGCCAAATAGTTTTCAAAACTTAACCTGAACACTGAAGGAGTCGCTGCTGCAAACGTGTCTTCTTGTGAACAACTGGAGTCATCTCATTAGGCCTGCCACAGGGGAATGTGAGAAAGTTGTAGATGACCTTTAAGTCATCTTAAGCAGAGGCTTGACAAACTTATGTCAGGAGTGCTCTGATGGTGTTTCCTGCTTGGCAGGGGGTTGGACTCAATGGCCCTTGTGGTCTATTCCAACTCTATGATTCTAAGCTGACAAAGGTGGGGAGACAGAAGAGGTGGAGTGTAGATCTACCTTATGGTGGGATACACAGATGTGGATCAAGTTCATGCTTGGTCAGCAGAACTCATATGACATCACTTCTGATAGAATTGCACTGGTCGCCTGTCTGATTCCCAGCCTAATTCAAGATCACGCTCTGTGGCATGGAAACCCTAAATGTATGGGGTCTCAAGTATCTGAAAGACTGCCTCCTCCTCTTCAGATCAGCCAGGGAATTAAGATCAGCAAGAAAGCCCTTGTTGGTAATACTGTTGTCATTGGAGGTCCATGGGGTTGTAATATGTTAGAGAGCCTTCTTCTTGGTGGACTCTGGGTTTTAGAACTCCTTGCCTTTAGATGTGCACCTAGTACCAAGGTAGTCAATCTAGAAGAAGGAAAACTCTGTTCCTAATCCTCCACTGCTTTGTGGGATATATTCAGGAGAAGAAAAGGCTAGGAGTTAATTTATGCAAATTCAGAGTGGAGTCCCTAAGGTGGTTGGATGGCACCTTGTACACTCCTTTTCAGCCAAACTGATGCCAAAAGTATTGCTCCTCTTTCCTTTGGACCAGATCAGTGAGGCCGAGAGGAGGGTCTTGTCATCTGGGCAGTCCAGGAGCTCCATACACACTGCCCAAGCTTGCGCCCCAGCACTTTGGTGCTGCTAATGCAGTAGTTTGACTTCACCCCCAGAGGTGCACTCCATTGTCACTCGAGGCAGAGGGATGCCAGCAATTGTTTTATTGCCCATGGTGTTATTTAGTGATTAAGTTACTTATGTGTTGTATTTTACTATTACGTAACCCACTCTTGGACCTTTTACTGAAGGGTAGATAATAAATGGATTAAATAAATAAATAAATAAATAAATAAATAAATAAATAAATAAAATTCCTTTCTGTAAGGGAGGTGTCCAAGTTCCTCCTTTAGACAATACACCAGAAGTTGTGACACAGTTGCTGGGAGAATTCTGTATGAATAAAATGATTTAGAATTTGTACCCTAGGTAGAAATCAATCACTTTATACCAGAGGAACAATGGACTGCAACAACTAAGTTACAATGGGAATTGAGAGCCTTTGCCAAGAATGACAGAGACATGGGTCAGGCTGAAAATTTGAAACTGCACATAAAGCTCAATGGCCCTTGTCTGGTACAGAAGGGCATTGAACAATCCAGTGCTGGATTACCCAAAAGGCAGATTAAGCACATAATTAAGGGATCAGTAAAGCAGAGAAAATTATCTTTGTAAGAATCTGGCATTCAGTATTTTAAAAAGAGAATCAAAGCAGTAATCATGGGAAAAACCACAACTTTGTTAGACCTCCTTATATTCCACTTTTCTCCCATTTTCCTGTTCTCTTACTGTTAACTGATCCTCACCCAGAGGTGCCATCTTCTGAAGAACATTGAGGGGGTCCAATGTGATGCCTTGGTGTCGCTCATGCAATACCATGCGATATCCTGACGACATGTGATGTCCTGATATTGCTCCACGTTTGACCTCGACAATGGGGGTTCCTGGTCCCCTAAAAAGAAAGAAAGATTGAAGGGCCCTAAAGGGCCTCAGGCCTCTGGAGCCAGTGCCTATGTCTTCACCTAAACCAGGTGGTGTCCTACTAATATAGAACAAAATAATGTGAGGAAATCAGATGCTGTCATGTGTTACAATAAATCTGTGTCGTTTTTATATTTTAAAATTTTATTTTACAGTTTAGTATTGTTTTTATTTTGAATTACTTATGCGGGGCACCACCATCTTTTTCAGGGCCTCTAAAGTTATTAATCTGGCCCTGGAACAATCCCAAGGCCACTCTGTCAGGTTAAAGACTATGCACCGGACTTACTGGACCATGGATGGGCCACTAAAACCCATTACTCATATTCATCCCCAGTAGCCTATGTAAGAGAAAAGGATGGCAGTTTGCAGCTATATAATGTGCTAGCAGCAATGTGGGTCTCCTAACAGCTCTCAGCACCATCAACAAATTATAGCTCCCATGATTCTTTGGGAGAAGCCATGACTGTTAAAGTGGCATAAGTATGCTTTAAATGTGTAGTATGGATTTGGTCTCAGATAATCTTAGAAAAATTGCTTGATATTTTGACACAGCCTCCACTTTGAGATTATCCAGATTTCACATAGCCATTTATTTTACCTAACAATGCTTCCTCTAAAGGGTTGCAGGTAATATTGTATTAGCAGCACTAGAACAAATTAAGAGTTAAAGTTTATCAGCCTAGAATGTTTTCTACTGCAGGAAATTGATATTTACATTCAGAGATGTTGGGGGTTTTAGCCTAGAAGGGGACAATTACAGGATGGTTTCCAGAGAGATCTCTGTTTATGCCAGAGCAAATAGAAGGAACCCTATGACAATGCAGAGTAAAATAAATAAATAAATAAATAAATAAATAAATAAATAATAATAATAATAATAATAATAATAATAATAATAATAATAATAATAATAATTTATTTCTACCCCGCCCATCTGGCTGGGTTGCACCAGCCACTCTGGGCGGCTTCCAACAGAAGGTTAAAAATACATTACAACATCAGTCATTAAAAACTTCCCTAAATAGGGTTGCCTTCGGATGTCGTCTAAATGTCATATAGTTGTTTCTTTGACATCTGATGGGAGGGTGTTTCACAGGGTGGGTGCCACTACCGAGAAGGTCCTCTGCCTGGTTCCCTGTAACTTGGCTTCTCGCAGTGAGGGAACCACTGAGAAGACCCTCGGCACTGGACCTCAGTGTCCGGGCAGAACGATGGGGATGGAGATGCTCCTTCAGGTGTACTGGGCTGAGGCCATTTAGGGTTTTAAAGGTCAGCACCAACACTTTGAATTATGCTTGGAAATGTACTGGGAGCCAATGTAGGTCTTTCAGGACCAGTGTGATATGGTCTCAACGGCCACTCCCAGTCACCAGTCTAGCTGCCGCATTCTGGATTAGTTGTAGTTTCCGGGTCACCTTCAAAGGTAGCCCCACATACAGAGCATTGCAGTAGTCCAAGCTGGAGATAACTAGAGCATGCACCACTCTGGCATGCACCACTCTGGCAGGTAGGGTCTCAGCCTGCGTACCAGATGGAGCTGGTAGACAGCTGCCCTGGACACAGAATTGACCTGCGCCTCCATGGACAGCTGTGAGTCCAAAATGACTCCCAGGCTGTGCACCTGGTCCTTCAGGGGCACAGTTACCCCATTCAGGACCAGGGAGTCCCCCACACCCGCCCGCCCTCTGTCCCCCCAAAATAGTACTTCTGTCTTGTCAGGATTCAACCTCAACCCGTTAGCTGCCATCCATCCTCCAGCTGCCTCCAGGCACTCCCACAGGACCTTCACCGCCTTCACTGGTTCCGATTTGAAAGAGAGGTAGAGCTGGGTATCATCTGAGTAAAACACAACCCCCCCCCAAAATTTTTTTTTAACTTATGATCACTTTGGAATGCCTAAGTATAATTGCAGGACTCTTTCAAACGATCAAAATACTATTTTCAATGATTCTGTTGTAAGTTGGTTAAAGTCAAATATGCATTCCTGCATTTTCATTTTCTTGCAAATTCTTTTAAAGTTGTGGTCCAATTGCTATTTTGTGAATGCAATTTTATGAATATAAATACAAGCCCATATGATTTTGCTGAACAATATGACATAAAGAATCCATAAATATAAATGTGTCGCAGCCTGATTGTAAAGCAGTGTTTTATTATGATTTGGAGCATAATTTAATAATAATAATAATAATAATAATAATAATAATAATAATAATAATAATACTCAATCTTGCTTTTAGTGTTATAAGACTTGCATTATTTCTGGAAACTAATTTTATTAATGATGTTTACCAAAATGAGTTTCCAGTCAAACTATAGACTGAGTCAGGCCCAAGTGGAGTACTTTAATTAAACTGCATTTGTGCAGGAGTGATTTTGTGATTTTATGTATACACACTCACCACCAACAAATCTACCACATACATAGATAGATGTGATGGGTGTGTGATTGTTTTCATTGTTTAAAAGGGGGAACAATCTCTCCCCCTTTAAATGAGTTTGAGCAAGAGGTTATTGTGTAGTCTTCTGTCAATGTCACCAACACTCTAATAACATTTTTAAGGATGACTTCTTTTCTTGCCCCAGATATTATTCTTCTCTGTTTTCATCCAGCAGCAGACATGACGTTAATGAATGCACTACATACTGAATGGCAAGTGTATTGTCAGATACAGCCTGATTCAGAAATAATAATAATATCAACAACAACAATAATAACAATAGTTAAGGAATCATATACTACATGCCAGATGGCTAACTCCCATGGATTAATGAGTATACCCGAAGTCTGGATGATTTTAAATGTCCTGCGGATATTTCTTTACACACATGGGCTGCTCTCTGTTAATTTACATGTGTACTGTAGTTTTGCTTCTCTTTTTCTAGTGATCATTGGAAAATTGTAGAGTCCTGCCTTTTGTTGTTGTTCGTAAAATGACTAATGCATCTCTTTCTTGATTTTTCAGTGCTTAGGATTTTTTTTATATGTGTCAGACTTCTTTTTTATGAGGACTTTATTTTTATTCAAACGATTAATTTTCCAGGTTAAAAAACCCCAGTAATTCAAAATTAAATAATGTTTTGTTTTCGTTTTGAGAGAAGTACATAGATTTTTCTTTCTCTAGGGGTCTGTCTACTTTTCAATTGTGGGTTATTTCATAGGATAGGGTGGTGCTTTGCCACATTGAAAAGGTTAACAGCAATTTCCTACTTTTGATGATGAATTAATACTGTACTGCACCATACCAATGGCAATATTGTCTTTGTGTTCCCACAAAGATATTGATCATTAAACAGAATAGCCCTTTGGGTTGTATCCAGAGACTTACCTTACATTGACAGAGTGTTCTCTGTTCCAAAGATGGTTCCCATCAGAGGAACAAGGAAGGAAGCCATTTTGCTGACACTCTGCAGTTTCCCACATTAATTCCCACTGCATTCCAAGCGGTCCTCCAACATATTTTGGGGCATGCAAGGGGGACTGTGGGCAGCAGGGTGAATAGGCAAAAATGGACCCCCTCCTTGTTCCTCTGATCGGAGCCTCCAGTGGATCACAGAGCTTTCCATCCACATAGTGGACATGACTGGATACAACTCCTTGTGCATTTCATAGTTTTTTTCTTGGTATGAAAAGAAATTGATAAGTGCAGCTATATTAGAGTAGGGGAGAAATGAATGAGGGTGACGATTTCATCGAAAAAGGGGAAAAGCCATAGATAGTAGGTATGCCATGCCTGATCTTATCAGAGATAATTGCTGCTTGCCCAATCAGGAAAAATAGATGTATGCTTTTTCAACAGAGCAAATAGCAGCTTCAAAGGTTAATTTTCATAACCCAGATCCTATTTGCAAAAGTTTAAAAGTACCCTTTAAGGATCTCTTTTGTTACACCTAGATTGGCTCCGTATATCCATTGTTACAGTTTCTGCAAAGACTAGCCACCCAGAGTTGCTGGGGCAAACCAGTCAGATGAGCGGAGTACAAACAAATAAACAATTAATTAATTACTGCATTCCTTCATTTTCTTCCTGCATTCCCTGCACCACCCATTTAGGATATATGGTTTCTGCTAATAGGATAATGACCTTGTATTGAAATTCAGATTCCACAGTGTAGACAGACTACTATAGTTTCCTTTTACAACTCATATTTTAATTTTTTTCATTATGTCGTTAAGAGACTATCAATATTAGGTGACTTAAAATATTTAATTAATGATGATGGTGATGATGATATTGTTCTTTTGCAAGCTTGACCCCGCAGAGAACTTAATCGCAGCTCCTCTTAAGAACCCAAGCCTGCAGGGACACATGTCCCAACTCCCTAGCATTAACTGAATATCTTTGCCTTCTGATCTATATCTGTCTAGGCCGGAGTGATTGCAATTCAACACATGACTCAAGATGAAGCGAATGTATTGATTGTTTTTAAAACCACATTACAATTTTTCTCAAGCACTGTGTCCTTCTCCACACAGCCTACATTTTCTTTGCACCCAGCCCCCTCTTCAAACCATAGCTGGATACTGAGATTTTCTTTCAGCTGTCAACAATGACAATTGGTTTTTATTTTTTCCTCCTGAGAAATCACAACTAATTTCAAAACCCACAGTGTGTGTCAGAGAGGAGTTCAACGTTTCCCTTCTGGAAGACTTGCTCCACAAGGACATGGAAGTAGAGGTAGTCATACAAGGTAAAGACACAAATATTAGTCAGGCATTTGGGCAAAGCAGACCTGAACCGACAAAGACACCCCCCCCCCACGCCACCAATCCACATTTATATGTAACATACCAATTTGGGAGACTGCTTCATATTTCCTGGAACATCCCTTCATCCTTAGATTTCTGCAACATTACATAGGTTGGTATGGAAAGGGTTTTCCAAAAGCAGGAAGTTTAAAGCCCATGAAGGTTTATGTTACCATGAATCTGCTAGTCTTTGATGTACCAGAAGATTTTCTTTGGGTTGGGTTTCCCACTCGATGGAAACACTTATGTGCAAGATACATAGCCATGGAAATAATTTGGATCAGCAACACAGAGCTACATATGCAAAGTGGCCCCAAAATCAACAAATGAAATTTCTCAGCAACCATTGATTCCACCGAGGATGCTATCTCTAGCACCTCTCAAGGATTCAAGTTCCTTTCTTGGTGAGTTCTTGATATCATCAGTTATTCCTAAACACTCTTCCTATGTTCTCCTCCAGTAATGAAGTCAACCCATGAAGGCTGGTCCATTAAGGCAAATGGGACATTGCCTTAACATCAGTCTTCCCATCAGCCAGCCCCCACCTGCCTACCTTCTTGCTTGCATTCAGGCAGGGGGGCACTGCCTCTCAGTGTCCTCCTCCTCTTCCTCCTTCGTTGTTCTGTTCCTTGTAAGAAACTCGAGAAGGAGGAGGAAGGGGCGTAGCTAGAATCAGTAAGCTCTGCCATTGCCTCTTGGCTCCACCTACTGCTCTTCTCCCTGGCTTCCACCTGTCACAACTGCACTCGACTCATGGAAAAGGAAGCAAATGGAAAATTAATCTGAATAAGGCAGAAAGACTGTTAGTTGGGAAGACCGCTGACCTGCATTCTCTCTGAGAAATTGGGTACAGAGCAAGGGGTTCACTTGGAGCCAGTGGAGGCAGAGGTGACCTGAGAAAGCTGAAAAAAGCAGACTCAGACATCATTATATGAGCTCTTGTCACAACCAGACCCAACTACTGCAATGTTCTCTGTATAGGGCTACCTTTTAAATTCATTCTGGAAGCTTCATCTGGTGCAAAATTCAACAGTCAGAATGCTTGTGTGGGGCTCGTTGGTTTGATCATATTACAACACTTTACCACCAGCTGTACTGTTTTCTGGGCTTAATCTAAAGTGTGATGATGTTGATGATACTTACTTTCAAAATCTTGAACAGTTGGGGGCCAGGTTAGCCGAAAGACTACCAAAACCCACTTGCCTGGGAACTAAGGTCAGCTGCAGAGAGTCTGCTGTCTGGCCTGACACTAAGGTTGATCAGGATAGTAAATTCCAAGCAAAGACCTTTCCAGTGGTGGTTCCATATTTGTGGAATTCCCCCTCTACTTGGCTTCTTCTTTTGTGGCCTTTAACCATTCTGCTCAACTTGCTTTTACTTATTTTATTGCTGCCCCTCCTCCTGTATATGATTTTCTCTGACAAAATGTTTCCCATGCTATTTTCATTGTGTTATGTTAGGGACCGTGCTGAGGAGGGCTGCACTGAGGAAGAATGGTGGGAGCCATCCCTTCCTCCTGATCCTGAACCTTCCCAGGAGCAGGAGGGCAGTATAGATTTGGAACAGTGGTTTGCAGAGGGGCATAGTTCAGAAGGCAGAAGCTGGGAAATACTGGATGGGGGACAGCTAGCAGAAGAAATACTAGAAGAGAGAGAGTTAGCAGATTCACAGTCTCTGGAGAGTATCCACCCCCCTTCGCCAAAGTCCTGCAGAACTCAAAGTGGCAAAACAGAAAACACAGCGGCTCCAAGCTCATATTACAAGACATAGGAGTGACATAGTTTGATAGGGATGGATGGGTGGGGGGGACTTACAGTATTTTTCACTCTATAGGATGCACTTTTCCCCCTCCAAAAATTAAAATAAACTGCTTGGTTGGAAAATTGCATTCCAAAGTTTTGAGGTGTGTGAATTTCGAAGAGTGGCTGTGTTTGGGTTCGTCTCTTGTTTCAGACAGTGTCCATCAACTAAGTTTCTATTTAAATGCAAACTGAATCAAATTCCTCTCCCATCCCTACTCAGAAGTAAGCCCCACTCAGTTCAATGGGACCTACTCCTTAGCAACTATGATTAGGAGTGCAGCTTTCGAGTGCAATCCTATAGTTTTCTGCTCAGGGAAATTCAATCCTAACCATGTCTACTCAGAATTATGTCCTATTGAATTCAGTGGGGATTGCTCCTAGGAAAGGAAGATTGCAGCCTTAATTTTCTGGACTTGATGCAGCACTGATTGCTTGAAGCTACTGGTATAATTCCACTATACAATGTTTATTATTGTACTGTGAACCGCCCTGAGGCCTCTGGCTATAGGGTGGTATATAAATTCAATCAATCAATCAATAATTTATTTATTAAAATGTATACGCTTCTTGATTGTAAAAGCAGATTACAAAAAGATAAAGCAATGATATCAAGAAAAATTCACAACCACCCTTTAAAACACACAGAAGCTGAAATACTAAAACAAATTAAAATTATTTCAGCTACTTTATATGCATACAATACTTCATATGCTTGTAAGTAGGTGAGGTCCTCACTATCTGAACACTATGTTGTGATATTTGCTCGCACTTGATCAAAGCATCATGGCAATTCTCCGTGAGCACACCCTGAAACAGAAGAGCTTGCCTAATATACTATTGGACAGGCAGCATGACTGAACCTAGGCAAGCAAGAGTTAATTTTTTTATATAGAACAGAAGCATGTAGTTAAATACTACATCACACATTACCATTTTTATGTCACCACCCCATCATGACTCTACCCTAACCCATCCCTATCTTCACACTCATTAGGATATAATGCATATTCATGGTCCTGATTATATAGCCACTTTCTTGACTTGTTTTAATTGTGCATAAAGACACTGTGAGACAGGATACCTGACCTTTTCAAGATCATTTTCTCTCCATTACTTTTCATAAAGCTATTAACTTGTCGCCTTCCATAAGACTGCAATAATTTATTTCCCATTAATAATAATAATAAAAAAATCCCGGTGCCATGCAAATTAAAATTTATTCAGCAAATAGAATTCTTTGGATTATTTTCTAATGGCTTTAAATACTTCCATTTTAGGAAGAAAAATAATATTAATGGGTACAGGCTGAGTGGATAATTGCAGACATGAGCGAAAAACGAATGTGCAACTGATGCAGTAGTTTCGTGCACAGTAATTACTTCAAAGTGTTGCTTTACTTAATTTAAAACACACACACACACTCTACATAATTTATATCTGGGAATATTATTAAAATACTAGAATGTTCCCCATTGTGCAGAAAGTGGAAGTTTGGTTATATATAAACAACAGTAAATAAAAATTGCATATTGGGTTACTAAAAAAATAGTCAATGTTGTAAACAGTGCTGCCGAAAGTATTTAAGGAGACCAAGTCAGCTGGACTTAACTTGAGGACCACAGTAGGGATGGAGATGGACGGTCACTCGTGTTCCTCTTCTTCTTATGGAATATTACTGTCTTCTAAACTTCGACATAAATCCAGTGAAGATACATTCTACACATATTTACTTGATTTACATAGAACCTCTGAGGAAGGGTGCTTGAAATCACAGAGTAAGTGATTGGCTCTCAATGTGCCTTAATTAGGACGAGTATTAACGCATCACCGAAAAGGAGGGAATGTCTCCTGAAGTGGACTATTAGGCCATGCATTTGCATAAAAATGTGCATATGCTATGTATGGATGCTGATTGAGGGGGATGGCTATAATTTATAGAGATATACAATACATCCCACCCAAGTGGGGAAAGCTGCTATCAGGTGACCCATGTCTCTGCTCAGCCTCCTATCTAGATACCAACTCTATTTTGTGCTTCTCTTTTTTTACTGTTTTTATTGTGTTGCCCCACTTAAGGTTTACTCAGAATGATCCTACCAAAATTAATGGACCTAAGTTATGGACGCGGGTGGCACTGTGGTCTAAACCACTGAGCCTCTTGGGTTTGCTGATCAGAAGGTCGGCGGTTCGAGTCCCCGCGACGGAGTGAGCTCCCATAGCTCGGTCCCTGCTCCTGCCAACCTAGCAGTTTGAAAGCACGCCAAAAAGTGCAAGTAGATAAATAGGTCCCTTTCAGGCAGGAAGGTAAATGGCGTTTTCGTGCACTGCTCTGGTTCGCCAGAAGCGGCTTAGTCATGCTGGCCACATGACCCGGAAAAATTGTCTGTGGACAAACACTGTCTCCCTCAGCCTGTAAAACAAGATGAGCGCTGCAACCCCAGAGTCGTCTGCGACTGGACTTAACTGTCAGGGGTCCTTTACATTTTCCTTTTAAGTTATGTCCATTCATTTCTATGGGTCTACTCTGACTCAGATTAACATTGGATAGGGCCCATTATATTTTGTACATTGCCTTTCTATGGTTTTTGATGTTTAAACTGAGACAGAGGACTCCTTCACACAACAGACTGTCCTCTGCCAACCCTTCAAACAGAGAACAGTAGGACATATGGCCACCCTAGTCTTAATTTCTTCCCATCTCCCTTTCGACCCCTCCCCTCCCTCCAGGGAAGAGTTATTACAGTGGTACCTCGGGTTAAGAACTTAATTCGTTCTGGAGGTCCGTTCTTAACCTGAAACTGTTCTTAACCTGAAGACCACTTTAGCTAATGGGGCCTCCCGCTGCCGTTGCACCACTGCCATGCGATTTCTGTTCTCATCCTGAAGCAAAGTTCTTAACCTGAGGTAATATTTCTGGGTTAACAGAGTCTGTAACCTGAAGCGTATGTAACCTGAAACGTATGTAACCCAAACTACCACTGTATTGTAAGCAAGAAAAGAAAGTTTTTGTTCATTACATTTGTATTTCAGCCTTAAGCTTCAGAACCAATGTTTGAATGATGAGAACTGGCTCATGTGACCTGATACCCAGTGAACTTTATATCGGTGGACAGTTTCACATGGTGGATGGTATTAAACTTGGGTTTTCTACAGAGTATACTCTCAGCAGTGAGTTGCAGCCTAGCTTTGTTCTCTGGTGAGAATTGTGAAGGTGGAGGAGATATCACAAAAGGCACCTGTATCTTCCGAAGCTGGTCCAGTCTTTGGAGAGGAATTCTAATGACTTCTGAAATAGCATCATTGGAGAATTACAAGGGATTGTATCTGTTGCTAGTCCCACTCAGAGTAAACCTACTGAAATAAGTCACATGGGAGAGGGGGGAGGAGTGCAAATTGGGTGGGTAGGAGGAGAGAAAGTGTGGGTGGCGGGGGGGGGAGGAAGAAAGACATCCTATCACGTGTCAAACAACTATTTGACTTTTAGAATACATCTGTCCAGGGAAGTTTTTAATGCTTGATGTTTCATTGTGTTTTTTTGTTTTATTGATATTTTGTTGGGAGCTGCCCAGAGTGGCTGGGGCCACCCAGTCAGATATAAATAAATTATCACCACTACTAGTCAAATTTTACTATCCGTTTAGTTTGAATGTTAAATTGTTCATTTTTGATAGCTAGTGAGGGTTTTCTTGTTACATTATAGAAAAGTGGAATAGATATTATGGAAATAAATAAATAGATAAATTATGATTCAATTGGCTGGCATCCCAGCAAGAAGACCATTGACCTTTCCACACTTCTATTTGAAATGTCATAGTTTCTGCAGGGCAGGGTTCATGGAGGAGGTTATATATATATATATATATATATATATATATATATATATGAGGCATGCAGCCACATAAGAGCATCATAATTGAGCTAATATTTAATATTCTGGGATAATGTACTAAAAATATGTTTATTCCACCATGAAAACCAACTTTTGTGAAAGATTAGGAATAGCAACTGCACCACAATAAATGGTAAGTACAGTGGTACCTCGGGTTACAGACACTTCAGGTTACAGACTCCGCTAACCCAGAAATAGTACCTCGGGTTAAGAACTTTGCTTCAGGATGAGAACAGAAATTGTGCAGCGGCAGCGGGAGGCCCCATTAGCTAAAGTGGTACCTCAGGTTAAGAACCGTTTCAGGTTAAGAACACACCTCTGGAACGAATTAAGTTCTTAACCCGAGGTACCACTATATAGAAAAGCCTTGCTGTTTTTTTGTGGTTTTTTAAAAAAACTAAACCTGCCATCAAAGCAGCAGTCGGTAAGACTCCAAACAGGCAACAAACGACGTGAGCAGCAGGAGAGAGACTGTATTTCGTCCAATGTTTGTGGGAGAAATCCTTTTGTGAAAAATCAACATGAGAACATAAGAGGAGCCTGATGGCCCACCTAGTCCAGCTTCCTCTTCTCACAGCGGCCAACCAGATGCCTGTGGGGAACCTGCAAGGAGGATCGGAGCACATCAGCGCACTCCCCTCCTGTGGTCTCCAGTAACTAGCATTCAGAAGCATTAGTGCCTCCAGCAGTGGAGGCAGCACAACATAGTCCTCATGGCTAGTAGCCATTCACTGAGAGCCAGGGTGGTGTAGTGGTTAAGAGCAGTGGACTCGTAATCTGGTGAACGGGGTTCGATTCCCTGCTCCTCCACATGCAGCTGCTGGGTGACCTTGGGCCAGTCACACTTCTTTGAAGTCTCTCAGCCCCACTCACCTCACAGAGTGTTGTGGGGGAGGTAGGAAAAGGAGATTATTAGCCACTTTGAGACTCCTTGTTGTTGTTGTTGTTTAGTCGTTTAGTTGTGTCCGACTCTTCGTGACCCCATGGACTAGAGCACGCCAGGCACTTCTGTCTTCCACTGTCTCCCGCAGTTTGGTCAAACTCATGCCTCCTTAGGGTAGTGATAAAGCGGGATATCAAATCCAAACTCCTCCTCCTCTTCTTCAAAGACTTCTTCTTCTTGAATTTGCCTAATCCTGCTCCCAGACTTTGGAACTCCCTCCCTAGAGAAGCTCAGGCTTTTAGGAACTGACTACTTTTAATGAACGGGATGGTTTTTACTGCAATTATTTGATTTTAATAGACTTTTAATGTGTGTGTGTGTGTGTGTGCATGGAGGGAGAGATATGTTTAATTGCTTTTTAACAATTGCTTTCCCCCCCTATGTTTTAATCTGATTTTATCTGTAAGCCTCCTTGAGTTCCGGTCAGAGAAAAAGACATGGTATAAATAAATTAGTAACAACAAAAACAATCAGTGCTATTTTTCTAGAAAAAGAGGTGCCAGAACTCACCATGAACGCCACCCTTGTTCTCTTATAATGGTGCCGGAGCTGAGTTCTGGTGAGTTCCAGCTTTAAAAAAGTCATAATAAATAACAACAACAACAACAACAACAACAACAACAATAGTGCAATCTAAGTTGCTCGCTATCCCTGTTTCCTGTGGGAGTGAGTTCCATAGTTTAACTATTCACTGAATAAATAAGTACTTTCTTTTATCTGCCTGAATCTTTCAACATTCGACTTCATTGGATAGCCATGAGTTCTATGTTATGAGAAAGAAGTTAGATTTATGGAGTTCCATCTTACAGGAACAAAAATTACATTAGAAAATTAGATACACACAAGCACACCAATGACCATGTACAGTATTTCCCAGTATTGTAAAATGCAAGACTACAGTTATTCATCGATAGGTATTATGCAGATAGTTTACTAAACAGAGCATGTTATCTACTTACGTATCTGATGATCTCCAGTAATGTACTGATGCTACACTATCAAAGGGTTATCATTAAAAGCAAGCATAC
This sequence comes from Podarcis liolepis, assembly GCF_965112155.1. NCBI lineage: Eukaryota > Metazoa > Chordata > Lepidosauria > Squamata > Lacertidae > Podarcis > Podarcis liolepis. The sequence continues at coordinate 26,705,190 of NC_139560.1, read as the reverse complement.
TACCAAGTGGGAAAACAGACTTATATTGCAATTACTTTCCTATTAGCTGCTGCCTATTGCTCCTGACAGGTATAAATTAGATCTCGCTAGGTTGCCTACAGATTAATGAGTTCCAAAATTGGCATTTAATTGTTTGGGAGTGAGAAGCTGAAAGAGAGGTATATGCAAAAAAATTTTATATATATATATATATATATATATATATATATATATCTTTATACACCTGTGATTAGAAGATATTTTCCCTTTCTTTTCCTTCACTCTTGGCATTGCATGGGTGATAACTGACACTTCTATCAGAAGACTCCTTTCGACACAGCAGAAACTTGCAGCTGAGGCAAGGCCAGAATTAATAATCTGCGTGAGCAAACACACAGCTGCTGTTTGTGGAGAGAGATTCTATTAACGAACAGTGAATTCTCATAATTAGCTGAGCGGTTTCTGCAGCTGCCCGCCTGACCCCAGACTACACAAATTGTGTGTGGTGTTCGGCCTGTAAATCAATCTTACCTAATTACTATAAGCATTTTCCTCCAGTCTTAATGACTGGAGGTGTGGGGAAGCAGGGGGAGGAAAGATGTTTCCTTATCCTTACACCCATTCACATGCCCCTCCTACGAGAATCTCTTTTATGCTTGTATTCATATTTTTGGTGTTTCTGAGGGAAGACAGGTGTGGTTCCAAATCTCAGGTGCCAAGGTATCATTCATGCCTACAACCATGGGACTGCAGAAGGCCTCTTGGTACAGAATGGTACTTTCTTTTTCTTCAAAGAAAAGAAAGAAAGAAAGAAAGAAAGAAAGAAAGAAAGAAAGAAAGAAAGAAAGAAAGACTGTTTGAATATACATTCATGCTCCCTCTCCCAGAATATAATTTAGTGTGTGTGTGTGTGTGTGTGTGTGTGTGTGTATATATATATATATATATATATATATATATATATATATGTGGTCAAAACTCTTTTTTCTTCATTCTCTTTACTGCACCAAAAGGAATAAAGGATTATATTCAGGAAAGATATGCTGAGAGTAGACCTATTGAGATTAGTGAGCTGAAGTTATCCATACCCATTAACTTCAATAGGTCTACTTTGAGTAGGATTAAAATTGGATGCAACTGGTCTTCTGGAATAGTCTCCTGCACCTCTCCTTATTTCCCTTCCGTAAATGAGAAAAGAAATTAAAAATGGTCAAAGTGTAGAGAAAATGGTGACATTCTCGTGGGTGAGGTGCAGGGATTTTGCTGGACTTAGCTGGTTTTCAAAGTAGCCAAGGTGTACCGTATATTGTTGTTGTTTGTTGTTGTTGAACATTTTGATCCCAGAGCAAGGAACAATGAAATAAAGCAATAAAAATATACAGCCTGGGAGGTAAGAGATAATATACACAAAATGGTAAAAAGGTTGAATCAAATGCTAGTCCTACTCAGAGTAGACTCATTGAAATTGATGGCCATGACTAACTTAGGCCCATTAATTTGAGTGGGTCTACTCTGAGTAAAACCATATTTTTTTTACATTTAAGGAAATTGGTGCAGAAAGGTTTTTTTAAGCCATACCTTATTTTTGCTCATGGGACATCAGCTGCCCACTTGCTTCTTTGCCTCAGATGTAGCCCTCACATTTCTCATGCGTATACACTCTGTCTGCTACCTCTGTGACTTGTTTCACACACCTTTCTATATATAGACTGAGAATGACAGGGCCACTATGGAACTTACATGTGTTCCTCAATTAACTTCTTTACCTCAGCTGTAATAAGTTTACATGTCAAAGGAGGTTCATATACCCCTGTTCAGGGAAGTTTTTAATGCCTGACATTTTATTATTTTTTATATTTTGCTGGAAGCTGCCCAGAGTGGCTGGGGAAACCCAGCCAGATGGGCAGGGTATAAACAATAAATCATCATCATCATCATCAGGCATCCCCAAGCTCGGCTCTCCAGATGTTTTGGGACTACAACTCCCATTATCCCTAGCTAACAGGACCAGTGGTCAGGGATGATGGGAACTGTAGTCCCAAAACATCAGGAGGGCCAAGTTTGGGGATGCCGGATCATCATCATGGTTATCATCAGACCAGTCTATCAGCTCCAACAGGGGTGGAATGTGTCTTCCTCAGACATACAGGAAGATCTCCCAGTGTGTCATCATCTCTGCCCCTCAAGTCAATGATGTTTTGGACACAAGCTCTCCTCTCCTCATTGTCATTTGAGCACAGTGGTGTCTGGATTATCATTTTACTGAATGCATACCATGCTGAGTGATGGATGGTTGACAAAACAGCATCCACCACAGCCTTCCTTTGGAACCCAGCTCGCCACAGCTGAAACAAGTCGTGTGGGCCTTCCACCCAAGGATGTTCTACTTTGATGTTGAACTAGCAGGAGTAGTATCTCGGGTTAAGTACTTAATTCGTTCCAGAGGTCCGTACTTAACCTGAAACTGTTCTCAGCCTGAAGCACCACTTTAGCGAATGGGGCCTCCTGCTGCTGCCGCACCGCCGGAGCACGATTTCTGTTCTCATCCTGAAGCAACGTTCTTAACCTGAAGCACTATTTCTGGGTTAGCAGAGTCTGTAACCTGAAGCGTATGTAACCTGAAGCGTATGTAACCCGAGGTACCACTGTACATGCAAACAATGTATTCCACTATGAATCTTAAGTCACTGAGGGTTTTGCCTTTAAGGAGATGTTTTGAAACCCATATGAGGTAAAGCTTGTTGCTAACCACCTTGAATGGCTCACTGAATTAATTTCAAGAAGGCCCAGATCCTTGGGAAGTTTTCCTGTTCTTATGGCCTGTGTGATCTGATACCTGTACACTTGATCAGTAGACAGATCCTTTACAACAGTGTCACTTAGTGAAGTGGTATATCTTTAAGTGCCAGGCAAAAACATTCCACTTCTCCCAGGCCTTTGTCTTATTAAACAACCTATGGTGCTGTGGGTTAAACCACAGAGCATAGGACTTGCCAATCAGAAGGTCGGCGGTTCGAATCGCCGCGACTGGGTGAGCTCCCATTGCTCGGTCCCTGCTCCTGCCAACCTAGCAGTTCGAAAGCATGTCAAAGTACAAGTAGATAAATAGGTACCGCTCCGGCGAGAAGGTAAATGGCATTTCCGTGTGCTGCTCTGGTTCGCTAGAAGCAGCTTAGTCATGCTGGCCACATGACCTGGAAGCTGAGATGAGCGCCACAACCCCAGAGTCGGACACGACTGGCCCTAATGGTCAGGGGTCCCTTTACCTTTATGGCCTTTTAAACTCTGTGTATGGAGGGGGGGTATTGTTTTTGTTTCTTATTATGGTATGTATTCCTGATCACCTCATCTGTCTCCTGAGAAATCTCTATGTGGGACAAGAAGCTACAGTTAGAACTGGATATGGAACAACTGATTGGTTCAAAATTGGGAAAGGAGTACGACAAGGCTGTATTTTGTCTCCCTGTCTATTTAACTTATATGCAGAATTCATCATGCGAAAGGCTGGGCTGGATGAATCCCTAGCCGGAATTAAGATTGCTGGAATATCAACAAGCTCAGATATGCAGATGACACAACCTTGATGGCAGAAAGTGAGGAGGAATTAAAGAACCTTTTAATGAGGGTGAAAGAGGAGAGCACAAAATATGGTCTGAAGCTCAACATCAAAAAAACGAAGATCATGGCCACTGGTCCCATCACCTCCTGGCAAATAGAAGGGGAAGAAATGGAGGCAGTGAGAGATTTTACTTTCTTGGGCTCCATGATCACTGCAGATGGTGACAGCAGCCAAGAAATTAAGAGACACCTGCTTCTTGGGAGGAAAGCAATGACAAACCTAGACAGCATCTTAAAAAGTAGAGACATCACCTTGCCAACAGAGGTTCGTATAGTAAAAGCTATGGTTTTCCCAGTAGTGATGTATGGAAGTGAGAGCTGGACCATAAAGAAGGCTGATCGCTGAAGAATGGATGCTTTTAAATTATGGTGCTGGAGGAGACTCTTGAGAGTCCCATGGACTGCAAGAAGATCCAACCTATCCATTCTGAAGGAAATCAGCCCTGAGTGCTCACTGGAAGGACAGGTCGTGAAGCTGAGGCTCCAGTACTTTGGCCACCTCATGAGAAGAGAAGACTCCCTGGAAAAGACCCTGATGTTGGGAAAGATGGAGGGCACAAGGAGAAGGGGATGACAGAGGACGAGATGGTTGGATAGTGTCTTTGAAGCTACAAACATGAGTCTGACCAAACTGCGGGAGGCAGTGGAAGACAGAAGTGCCTGGCGTGCTCTGGTCCATGGGGTCACGAAGAGTCAGACACGACTAAACGACTAAACAACAACAATGGTATGTATTTTTGTGTTTTCATATTGTATACCATACTGTGATCCTTGGATGAAGGGTAGTATAGAAATTTAATTAATTCATTAATTAAATACATAGAGTTAGCAAAGCTGACAGGGAAGATCCGGAATCAGCTCGACGAACTGTTTCAAAAGGACTGGAGCAAATTTATATTATATATGAAAGAACAGTGTAAACATCTGACAACGTTTGTAGGTTTGAGTTGAAATGTTTTGTAATGAGAATATAAGGAACTGATTTACATATAATGAGGGGAAATACAAAAATAAGAGAGAAGGTAAAAAAAGTGGTTATAGAAATGCTAAGAATAATGCAATTATGTATGGAAGTCAGAAAAAGGGGCGGGAGGAGGTCGATGCTCGGTTAGAGCAATGTTTGAGTTTATTGAAATATGTATGGAAACTGTGATTATAATAAAATTGAAAATGCAATAAAAATTATTATTAAAAAATTAATTAATTAATAATAGTAAAATAAGTGAGGGAGAGTGAAGGTACAGAAGTTTTTTGTTTTTTAAAAATAAATATAAAAAGAAAGGGTTTAAATATTTAATTAATTGAAGCAAAAAGGTAACACAGAAATGAATTTCTGATACCAGGGACAATAACATGGAATGACTAAAGCTGAATAGCTGTGATTCCTGCATTGCAAGGTGTTGGACTAAATGTCTGTTTGGGTCCCTTCCAACTCGACAGTTCTATGATTTTATGAATAGGGAAATAGAAAGAAGGGAGAAAGACTATTAAAGAAATATTTTCTGGTTGTGAAGAGGCAGGTAAGGAACTAGAGGCTTCTGAAGCTGGTGCTGTAGCTTTCTGGAAAATCCATGTATCATATAAATTGGGATGGACAGAAAAGTGATTTTTGTCTCCATGCACATTGATTGTGAGAAATGAAGAGGTTTTGTAAGTTTCCCTGTAAACTCTAAGTGAAGTGATTAACTATTGAAAAAAAGCTGCCAGCTTGTTCATGAGATGTCCTTGGCTTTCTGAACTACTTAATTCAAGACCCGTATCGGTAGCAAAGGTAACAGAATTCAAGTGTAAATGTTCATAATTGCAGCTGTGATTACTTTGTGTCCCTGGCAGTTCAGTGATGGCTGCACAATTCCAGGTACTCTGGTTAAATGGTCCATGGAATGAGCCAGTCATGACATTAACCTACTTCGAGTTCCCTGAAGATTATGTTCTATCTAGTAGCATTTATACTCCTTGCATAGCACCAGAATTGGATACCTTAGCCATAAGTAAACTCCACTCATGTCAGCAATTCTGCTGAATTCCATGGGACAACTCTGGTTAGTAAAGAAAGTAATTTGTGGTTGATGATGGAGCTTAAAATCTTTGCAGATGTGGAGTGCAAATGTGAGATATTCCGTATTCTTTCATTGCAGAGAAATTGTGTTACCATAAGTGGAAACAAGACCACTAAACAGAGGCTGGGATTAACTAGTTGGCAGGAAACAGAAGGAATATATGCTGATGGGGTGGCCACTTATGCATTGTCAAAAAGAGGAAACACACACATCCTGAGAGAGGATGCAGGTATGGATTCAAATAATTAAAATGTTAAGGATGTCATCACACTGTTGTTCGTGTGGCCACCAATAGGTGGCCCATGAATCGCAACATGTTGAGATAACAGCAGGCGGCTGGCCAGCCCAGACAGACAGACAGACAGGCAAGCAAGAGCCAGCCCAGGCGAACTGAAGAACGGAAGTATTAGGATCGTCCTACTCGCATGTAGGACCCTGGTAGAGACACATGTCTGACTGGCATGTTCTCTCCCTCCTGGTCGTTTGTTTGGGAGCTTCAAAAGCTTTCTCCAGCCCAAACATCACAGCGACTGATACTAAAAGGCATTAGCACGCTTAAGGATCCGCAGAATGTTTGCAGTTTGCATAACAGAACTCAGTAGCACAGCATTTTGGCTAATCTATTTTATTTACATATACTACACTCAGAGCATTCTGACTTAGCTCCTTCCTCTTTCTCATCGGACAGCAAAGAGAGAAGAAACAAAGGACAATAGTCCCACTTCACGGAACACAGTAATATCAAAACATCCTGTCTCCGTCACTTCCCACACTGTGGAATGAAAACATACACCATCATGTGACAGACAACAATTTCATGACTGCAAACATGGAGCAAGAATCCTAACAGAAAGCCCTGTGCCACTACAGTTCCCAGAATGGTTTAACAATCAATCCTTCCTTGCAGAGAACTCAGAGAATTGTAGCTCTATGGTTTGAATGGGATCCCTTAACAACTCTTAGAACCGTTAACAAACTACAGGGAAGGCCAGCACTGTTTCAAGCAGTATCATAGTGCTTTAAATGTATAGAGCAGATGGGGCCTAAGGGAATGAGACAGGCTGAGCCACAGGCTGTGCACTTGTCCATACCCTCGTCCACTTTTTATACAGCAAAAGATGAGATTGGAAATGTTTGCATCTGACTTTAAGCTAAACAGAGTTCCCCATAACGTTCAAACTCTGGCCACGGTGTCAGATCCGGGCTTCTTTGTAAACCACCGCTTAAACAAACCACAGTTCCCTGAGTATTGTCATCACAGAAAACGTGAATGTTTCTTTCAAATCACATGGCTCTTTAGAATCAGAAGTGAAAGCATCCAATCTCTTCCTTGTGAGTATAAATGAGGAGATAAAAGGGGGAGTGGTAAAGTCCAGTGCTCACCATGGAAACCATGGTTTCTCATGGTGTCTGAACCAGGCCATAATGTGGATGGAATTGCAGACAAATTGGTACAGGGAGACTGAAGGTATAAAGTACACAATAAAGTTTAAATGATTCTATGTCGAGAAGTATGGAGATACCATCCCCACAGAAGGTAAAATTAAACATCTTAGTTCATATCAAGAGAACGAAGCAAAAAGAAACCCCCAGCACTAGAATGAAAGGCTTCTCAACATTAAGATCCATCAAGCCCAGCAGTGTGCATACCCAATCCAATAATCAACCTCTAGGTATATATATATATATATTATTGTTGCTGAGCATCCGACAGCTGCTCTGAGCATACAGCGACCCCATGGAGAGACTGTGCTGCTGACCTCTGGTGCTTTCATTCCACTGCATGCATATTTTAACATTATTACAAAAGGTTTCATTTACAATTTACAGGCTGAGCAGCAATGAGTACATTACGTAGAGGTCAGCCTCAACCACTCCTTCCAGTGATGGAATTATAGTTTAAACAGCTGGAGTACAATCCCAGGAGAGACATGGTTCCTTTACAGCAGAATAAATCCATCAGACATGTTTCTCGTGCTTGATAACATTAATAGATAGCAGGGCTTCTTAATATTTAACAAAGTCACTTGAGGTTGTTTACTAAGGGTTGGTGGTGGTGGAAAAGAATAAAGGCACGAGCACAAAAGGAGCTATGGCACAAAACCTAAATATTCCAATTGTACCCTTTATATTTTTTAATTCACACTGTCTCATCCCCACCCCCCACCCTGACACACAGTCAAAAGAATTTGGCCAGCATATGACCTGTTTCGTTCCTAGGGTATGTGTACACGAGAGTGTTTCTAGTTTAGTGGCTCAGGAGTTAATCATTTCCATGTTGTTCACAATTTAACAGAGGTGCCAGAACTTTTCAAATAGCTCATGGCTTTTACTGATGGAGAAAACAGGAGAGGAAAGACAAATTGGGGAGACAGAAAAGCTAACAGTATATCTTGAGTTTCAGTCAGAATGATCTTGGGTCAGCTAAGGCATGTTTTGCCCATTAAGAGAAAAGTATTGAGCGGTGTGTAAGCTTTGGCACTGTACATCTTTCCTCATTGTCTATAATGTATAGTTAAATTCCTTTAAAAAAACAAAAACAAAACTATCACAGACCTTGGTTTAGTGCTCTACTCAATAAAAAAAGAAAAAAGCCTGGGCAGAGATAGGGTGGGAGGAGAGAGGCTGCCTAACTCTTTCTCATCTGGTTGTTTCCCAGCTTAATTCATCTTGCCTAAGCTGCATTTTTCACAAGAAGGTGGGGGAAAATGTGGAAACTACAGAGACCCTGTATCTTTCTCCCATGGGTGCAAAAAACAGCTTGGAAAAGCAGCTCATACCCTGCAAGGTTACTGGAGAAGCTGGCACATCTCATGTTTTCCTGCAAGAGCACAGTGGCAATTTTGGGTGCTGTGATGTTGCATGGTTTTGCACCCTGAAAAAAGCACGCAATCTCTTGCAGCACCTGAAAACACACATTTTGGGGCTCATGAGAGCACAGCCTCTCATGATCTCTCGTGGGAGCACAGGCTGGAAGATGCACGTTCTGGTTTTGGGTCCCAACATGTTGGAGGGTATGGGAGGGTGATTTTGAGTTGAGAGCTGAATAAATGGGGGGAAAGGTGACTACACTCTTTCCCAGGTTTAGAGTCAGCACCTAGCCTCTTAGGGAAGTTGCCTCAGCACCCCAGCAGGTCCCACCAGCTCTTACACTTGCCCCAGGCCCTCCACATCAGGCAACGTGGTCTGCAACCTTCCATTCTAATGTCCCATAATCCACTGGAGTGACACTACAATCTGGACAACCTGGGGCAAGTTGGGAAATCAAAATGGCAGCTCCTGGCCACTCTTGAAGTACTACAGTCACCCTCCAAATGCCAAGTAAGCCTAAGGGGGGACACCAGAGGACACTTTGTCCACAATCTCTGCAAATTTGGAGCTAGCCCTGCTTTCTCTACCCACCATTCTAGGGATGGATGGATCAAGCTAAATTCAGTTGGTACTGGGTTTGCACAAGCTCTACATTGAAGCAGATTCTTTAAAGAACAAGGTACTTACAAATACGGACGCAGGTGGCACTGTGGGTTAAACCACAGAGCCTAGGACTTGCCGATCAGAAGGTCAGCGCTTCAAAGTTTCTTAGAAAAGAATTTCATAACAAAATCCTGAGCTTCTCCCCTGGATGAATGTTCAGCAGAGAGGCCTCCTTGGTTTTGCCAGCCATGAATTCTGGATACAACCATGGCTTCAATTTTAGCATCATCTAATGTTGTTTTAAGGGACGCAGGTGGCGCTGTGGTCTAAACTACAAAGCCTAGGACTTGCTGATCAGAAGGTCGGCAGTTCAAATCCCCGTGACGGGGTGAGCTCCCGTTGTTTGGTCCCTGCTCCTGCCAACTTAGCAGTTCGAAAGCACATCAAAGTGCAAGTACATAAATAGGTACCACTCCAGGGGGAAGGTAAACGGCGTTTCCGTGTGCTGCTCTGGTTCACCAGAAGTGGCTTAGTCATGCTGGCCACATGACCCGGAAGCTGTACGCCGGCTCCCTCGGCCAATAAAGCGAGATGAGCACCGCAACCCCAGAGTTGTCCGCGACTGGACCTAATGGTCAGGGGTCCCTTTACCTTTACCTTACTTACAAATACAACAGCCAGGGGTAGCTCACTGGATGGGGCATAGCTGCTCCACTAGCATCTCAGCAGGTTAGATGCTGTTTCTCATATCAGATCTTGACTGAAGGAAAGTGTGCTGGGGGAAAAGCTGTAGAGAGGTAAGTCATGGGTAAGTCAGGGGGAAGTCTCATACTCCTCATCCACATGCTTTTGCTTCTTTGTGTTTGGTGTGGTTCTGGTTTTAAATGCATAAAACTGCTGTCATCACCTACAGTTTGGCCCAAAGTTTGGGGCATTTCCCAATTTTAAATTCAGTTCTTTACATTTCTGCAGCAGTTTGCAAAATCCTCTTTTAAAAAAAAAAAAAAAAATCATCATGAAAATTCATCAGCAATTCGCCAAACAGATTTTTGCATGCGGATGTACACATTTTTTCAGGCTTTCTCCCCCACTTTATTTTAATGTTATTTTCATTAATATATTAATTTTTGCACATGCTTCTTCTTACTATATGCAGCTTTGTAAATGTTGTTTGGTTGGAGAACTACATTGCAAAATTTGCATGGCTAGTCTTCAAGATTTCAAGTTATCTTTTGGTTCAAATTTGTACAGCGAAAATTGGATAGATTTGCTTCAAATATGAGCTAAATCTAATTTCTTCCCCATTCCTAGTTGACACTTACCAAATTTCAAAGACTCACTGCAACTACATTTTACACGTTGAATTGTTTTTAATTGCTTGTGTGTTTTTTACTGTGAAATTGCTTAGAAATATTTTATCGGAAACGATTTCTAAATGGCATCAAATAAATAAATAAATAAATAAATAGATTTGATAGTATCAAACTATAGTTATTCTGTCGCATAATATGGTGTGACTTGTAGTGGAAATCAATCAACCAAGAGAAAACCAAATATGTGAAAGTCATTAGAACTGCATGTTTGTGTTTCTTCCATTCTCAAAATTCCAATCCAGTTTTATATCTGCTATTTCTTTAAAAGTCAAGGAGGGAGCAAACGGGGGAGGGGGGATTTCATGATTGCACTGATGAAGTGCTGTCATTCACAGAGATAAAAATCTCCACCACCCTTCACCCTTTAAAACAAATCATTTTCAGGTAAAACATATTTAAAATAATTGAAAGCAAAACATTAAATCAGGAACAGATGTTCCAAATTGACCCAGAAACATTTCAGCACTTTGGCAACAAATGTACAGGCCTTTTTTTTTTTTAGAAACATAAACTGGATTCCTATCTTCTAAAGGGCATACAGAGACATTTTCTATTTGTTGTCCATTTTTCCTGATGGCATGCAAATGAAAAGATTAACTGGTTGATCAATGACAACCTTAGCAAAACAAATCGCCTACAATGTGGAATGGAAGATACAGGTAAACTGCACAATATAATTAGGAGGCTTAAGCAGATAGTTAAGTCAACATCCTCTGTAATCCCCAATATCTCTTTAGTCATCCCACTTTTCAATTAACTGATGGTGTTTATAATGTACAAGCAATGTCCCTTCCGAATCGTGTACCATAAAGCAGTGGTTCCACAAAATGCTTTTCCCCTGGACCACTTGAAAATTGCTGATGGTTCCTTGGCAGACCACTAAATATTTCTTCTGGCTTTTGTAACTGTGCTAGATGTTGCATGATTTTTAATTGTATTTTTTCCAGACACACCATGGGCCACCTGAGTGAAGCTCAAGGACCACTGGTGGTCCACAGACCACAGTTTGGGAACCCCTGTTATCCAGTCAAACATTGCTTTCAGAACAACTTGAGCTCTGAATCACGTTGTGAAGCTGACGATACAATACTATATGATAATCTTTGGGAATACAGAACAACGAAATTGAAAAAATCTACACCAGACATTCAAAAACCAACAAGCCTGCTATCCCAGCTATCCCAGCCTGGTTAGCCCCCTAAAACTCTGATACCCCATAACTGAATACAATATACTCACATAGAGACTACCTTACACTGCGTTTAAAACCAAAATCACATTTGGATAGAAACTGTTTCTCAGGTGGCTAGTCCTAGTCTTTATAACCCTGTGCCCTTTTGTCCAGAAGGCAAAAGCTGAAAGAGATCATTTCCGGGGTGCCCGGAAAAATGCCATCTGGACAGGGGTGCCATTTCACCCTCAGGATTGTGGGTGTCCACCACTGAAACGCACACATGCAACATCACACGCACATGCCTACACGTACTATGTGTGACATCACACGTACTACATGCAGGTGTGTGTGTGTGTGTGTGTGTGATGTCTCATGACTGCGTTGTAGTGGCAGGGGCTCCTCTTCTCCTCTCCACAGTCACAAAGGCACCCCTTTCCACAGGGTGGGGCCTGGACTCGGAGGCAGAGAGACTTTGCCTTCATGTCCAAACAACTCCCCATCCCCAGAAAAGGATGCCTTGCTGGCTGGCTGCAGAAGGTGGAGCTGAACTGCTTTTCTCTCAGAGGCAGCACTGCTGCCGCATGCCAGCTTTTCTCATTGATTTTGTGGGTGCCCGGCCCTCACAATTTTATTAATGTGGGTGCCCAAGTACCCATGGCCCACTGGTGTTGGCTCCTATGCACCTGTACAACACGTTGCTGCTGCAGATACATGCCTTGGATCGATGACGTTTTAAATTAATTGTCAGTGAATTATCAAACCCATTCAGGGAATAGTTTTCCCATTCCTTAAAGAAGGAATTAACTGGAGTTAAGAATGAAGAAAACAGTGCCAGTTCCTTTGCCATTTACTCCAAACTTTGTAGGTACAGGAAAGGAAAGTGTTTCACACGTGTTTCCATTTCCTTATGGAGAGAAAAGGCAAAGCTTTATAGTGTTTATTTCCACCCACAATTTATTGGAGTCTTGCACCATAAATAGGGCAATTCGCTTTAAGGGAAATGAGTTACAGTATAGCTGGAAGTTGGAAAAAACCCATCCCGCTAAGTTTTCCCACATAAGAAATTATAGGATGGTCTTGGTTGTTTATTTCACTAGATGAAGTAATAAAAATATTTCCCCCTGCTCTTCTGAGTTGTTCCTTTAAGTGGTATTAGAAGAATATGTAATAATAGAAGTGGGAAGCTAAACTATCAGAATGGAGCTGTTCTGCGCAGCAGAGGGACATTCAAGGCAAACAAATTTTTAGTGTACTTCTTGGTTCTCCTCATTACTATAATGGAAATTATTGCATAATTTAATTTCTGTAATTTATTTCAGTTCCTTGAAATATAGATCTCTATATACTTGAAAAATTTAAAGAAAATTGTTAGTGGTTGTAGATGTATTAATTTGCGATTGTCATCTTGGACCATTATTTATGTCTAAAGATTCTGATTTACTATAATTAATTTGAGGGCCAGCTATATCCCCAAATAAATTAATTTCTTGTAACATAAGTAGGAGAGACTCTGCCTGGCTGGATAGCATTACACATTTGGATGTCTCATTCCATCAAGTTCATAGCCATTTATATTGTCATTGCCTCTTAAATCTTGCACTTTTAGTTCTACATATAAAATAAAAATGAGAGATGATGGCAAACACCACCATTTGTTCAGTATGCAGTATTATAAATTCTAAATCTAAAATATTTGTATGACCAACTACTGTTGTGGACTAATAAAGCTGATGCTTAACAATCTCTTTTCCGTTTGATTCTTAAGTGACGATTGAAGAAGGTAGGGCCATTCCAAACAGTCGAACGCTTTGTAGCATTGAATGCTGTAGTAGCCAAAGGATGATTATTGCTCTTACTGTGCCTAGTACTGTTTAACAGATGCCAGATTGAATCTGCAATTAATCTTCCTGTTTGCTCTAGATTTATGTCCTAAAAAGACAACTTTTAAACTATGTTTTTATGATTAACAGCTGACTGAGTGATCCCACCCTCAGACTCACACAGTTGGCATCTCTGCCCATAGGGAACTTTTGCCTGCTGGAGTGTCTCATCAGCAGATCTCAGATATTGTTGGCAGCATCGAATGTCTTCACTGAGATCTTGTAAAAGCATAACTAGAAAAGCACTGTATGAAAGTTCTTTCATGTCTCTCACACATCTAAGCAGCTCTTCCCTGGTAACATAATGTGTGAAGCACACCAATATGTACTGAGGTTTGGCATTATTAGGAGACTTGAGAAACATCATCCTGTGCATTCTCTCAATATCAGTGTGTGTGAAGTGCCAAGATGGGAAAATTGTGATCCCCTAACCCAGAACCCGCCTCCATCCCCTTCTGAAGACTCCAGGACCCAGTGTATCCAGAGGTTCTGACAGTGACCAGGGGTTTCTATATCATCCAGCTTGAATCCATATTTCCATATTTGCTCACATTAGCTTATGTATTTGATTTCCATTCTGGTTGTTCTAGTCTAAAGATTTACTCATTCTCTCTCTCTCTCTCTCTCTCTCTCTCTCTCTCTCTCTCTCTCTCTCTCCAGATTTGGTAGAGCTGAAATACACACTTGTATCTTAAAAAGTAGAGACATCACCTTGCCAACAAAGGTCTGTATAGTAAAAGCTATGGTTTTCCCAGTAGTGATGTATGGAAGTGAGAGCTGGACCATAAAGAAGGCTGATCGCCAAAGAATTGATGCTTTTGAATTATGGTGCTGGAGGAGACTCTTGAGAGTCCTATGGACTGCAAGAAGATCAAACCTATCCATTCTGAAGGAAATCAGCCCTAAGTGCTCACTGGAAGGACAGATCGTGAAGCTGAGGCTCCAGTACTTTAGCCACCTCATGAGAAGAGAAGACTCCCTGGAAAAGACCCTGATGTTGGGAAAGATTGAGGGCACAAGGAGAAGGGGACAACAGAGGACGAGATGGTTGGAAAGTGTTTTCGAAGCTACCAGCGTGAGTTTGACCAAACTGCGAGAGGCAGTGGAAGACAGAAGTGCCTGGTGTGCTCTGGTCCATGGGGTCACGAAGAGTCGGACACGACTAAATGACTAAACAATAACAACAACAATAGTATATATACTACTCGGTGTAGTAGATGGCACTCAATGATCTGATTAATATTTCTTCAGCTGCCGCAGTTGCAGCAACATCTCTTTTAGGAACAGGGCTGTCATTTCCTTCCCGTTGCTCCTTGCTCCTTTAGGGGTTTTTGGCCACCATGTGGGGGCCCACTTGTAAGAGACCAAGCCTGGTCTCTTCTACAGTGGGGGATGTTTTAAAATAAATGGTAAGTGCTTGTTCTTTTGCTCTTCGAGAACTTAGCAGCATTCCCAAATCAAATCCCACACTTGGGAAAGACTGTTTTTTGCTTATCCGTGGCTGAAGTCCACTTTCCTGAGACATAATATTCAACTCTTAGACTAAGCTGCCACCAGCTTAGCTACGGTGAGCCTCCACAGTGGAAGGCAGTAATATGTCTGAATATCAGTTGCTGGAAATCGCAGAAGGGGGGAGTGCTTTTGCGCTTGGATTCTGCTTCTAGGTTGGCCACTGTGAGAACAGGCTGCTGGACTAGATGGGCCATTGGCCTGGTCCAGCAGGCTTTTCTTGTGTTCTTGTGTAGCTGCGGCCAGAGAGAATAGACAATATTGGACTAGATGGATAAATAACCTGTTGAAAGGCAGCTTCCTGCGCCTTTTCTTCCCGAGTTCATATAATAAGGCCAAAGCGCCATTCTCTATCCGTCAGGCCTCTAGAAATCAGTGTTGTTTCACTCTAAGCACACGTTCGGTTTCTTCAGACATTGCATCCATACGGAATTCTTTTCTACTGTTATGTCCACTGTTGTTCTGCTTTACCTCATTAGCTTTCATTCTCCATTATCTCTCTTGAACTTGTTTCTTTGGATTGCACACTTTGGCAAAATGATTGCCTCTTACTTGTACAAATTGCAGCACTTGCCCAGTGCAAGACGTGGCGGACTTCAGTATACATACATAGCTTTAACTTTTGTGCATCTCCTTACACTATTTCTTGGTTCGTTTTACTATGGCTTGTTTTCAAACTTTCCTGCTCTCTTGGCTTGCTCCCTTGATTTCCCCTTGCTCTCCTTTCTGCATTCTGGGCACTGTGTTTACAGTAATAGCATCTGGTTTAACCTCTATTATTTTTGCCCGGTGCAGGTAATCTCAGTTGCCTGCACATTCTGACTGTTTTCTTTGAACTTAAATTGATGTTTTCCAAAAGTCTTTTCCCTATCCTTTTTTGCAACTTTGGATCTCCAGTTACAATAACAGTCTGATATCTTATGATGTAGTCTGTTACCTGTCCATTATTGAAGGTTCAACTCATCAGTTTCAGTTCCGTTAAAAATTCTTTAGAAGACATGCCTCAGTGTAGTTGTGAAATTTATATTTTTCAAGAGTTTTGCTTTTGTTTGCTTAAATGTGCCAAAATCTCTTTTTAATTACATGCTATTAACAGCAACTTCTTCAATTTTGGAAGCTTATGCTGGTCGCTGGTAGAGATACCTCTTTGGATTGCTCTACCTGCAAGCCTAGTTCTTAAGATCCTCATCACATGCCCTTCTCCAGCTATCCCAGGTAAGGTGGGTGATTACTAGGGAGAGGGTATTTTTGGCCTCCTCATAGTGGAATTGTCACCCCAGGCAGGCTTGCCCGACACACTGTGGTGAAGCCCTTTTTATTTTCCTGTTTTTTAATCATATGCCTTTAGTAGACTACATTTCAGTTATTGACATAATTACTTCCCACTTTGTTGGTTGGAGGTGGTTTTGTATATTTAAAAGATGTGGTTTTTTCTAATAAAAAAACATGAAAATGTATATTTTTGGCTATTTTTACTTATTTTTATTCTGATTTCTTTTTTATTTTATTTTTTAAAACAACAACAACAACAACTTGGTTGTAGTAATACAGTTTTGAAATAGGCTCTGATATGCTTGAGCATAATTCTGCTGGTGTTCCTATTTTTACAAATCTTACAATTGAGTAAGTGCTTCAGCACATATTCAATAACTGATTTTAAAAAGTGATAAACATTGGCCGGGGGGGGGGGGAGACACACAAGAGAAACATTAATTGTACCATGCAGCTATGTAACATCCATAGGAGTGAACAGAACACTGTAGGACATAAGGATCAAAAATGCTGTTTATCCCTGCCCCTTCAAGGGTGGAAAGCCAGCCATAATTTTGCTTTTTGATCACAGTGAAAGAACAATGATTGTATGGTTTTTAAATTGTAAACATTTCCCATCTTATTACTGAATTACGTATCAAAAGCTGAGGAACTTTTTCATCTCCATGTACAAACTGTTGCCTCATTGCTAAGCCTATCTCAACAAATTGTCTCTGTGAGGTGGAATCACCACCCACGTCACAAAGGCCACGTACTTTACCATGGTACTGAGCTACATTTAGACCTTGGACCTTCAGGCAATGGGGTTATGAGATTCATTACATCAGCCTCCTGATCCTTTCAACCTGAAAGGCATTCTCATTTTTCTGCTACAGTAATTCTAGCTAGAAACAAGTAACGTTTTTGTCACAACTGTTTCCATCCAACTCTTGCATGGATTTACAGTGGTACCTCGAGTTACATACGCTTCAGGTTACATACACTTCAGGTTACAGCTCCGCTAACCCAGAAATAGTACCTCGGATTAAGAACTTTGCTTCAGGATGAGAACAGAAATCGTGCAGCGGCAGCGGGAGACCCCATTAGCTAAAGTGGTGCTTCAAGTTAAGAACAGTTTCAGGTTAAGTACGGACCACCGGAATGAATTAAGTACTTAACCCGAGGTACCACTGTATTTTTAAAATGCAGATGTAAACTTCTGGGTGAACATAGATGGTTCTCTCTCTCTCTCTCTCTCTCTCTCTCTCTCTCTCTCTCTCTCTCATAAAACCCCTGGCTTTAATTTTGTTTAAATGTTAAAGTAGTTTTAGTGGCCTTACCAGTTTGGAATGCCATTGTTAACCACTTCTTGTTACTGCCAAAAAGTGGTCTAGAAAATTAGAAACACTATTAGTAATGCATAAGTAAATAAATGCAAAAATGATGGAAAAGATTCACTTGTCCCAAATAAAAGTGATGAAGTGCAACCGGCTTTGGGTGACCATTTGGTTTCATATCTAATTTGTGCCTATAGTTCCTTTTTTAATATAATATATTTTATTAGATTTCCACAAATTTCACATAAAATTCCAAAACATAATATTTTTTCCTTTTGTTTTATCAACTTCCCATCCCATTTTCTGTGGTGTCTTTTTATTCTATCTCATTGTTGCACCGTTTCTTGTGCCTATAGCTCCTAAATGGAAGATTATCCATGAAATTTAATGGAATTTCCATGTATATCCCAAAACCCCATGACGATACAGGGACAGATTCTGCACGTTCTTGTTTCTAGTTGTCCATATTCATCATATGTCGCTATAGCAGCTGCATCATAATTTTAATGACACACCCACTTATCAAAATTTCAGATTGCCAAAATGTTTTGGTTTCCCTTTGGAGAGCCAGTGTGGTGTAGTGGTTAAGAGCGGTAGACTCGTAATCTGGGGAACTGGGTTCACGTCTCCGCTCCTCCACATGCAGCTACTGGGTGACCTTGGGCCAGTCACACTTCTCTGAAGTCTCTCAGCCCCACTCACCTCACAGAGTGTTTGTTGTGGGGGAGGAAGGGAAAGGAGAATGTTAGCCGCTTTGAAACTCCTTTGGGTAGTGATAAAGCGGGATATTAAATCCAACTCCTCCTCCTCCTCCTCCTCCTCCTCCTCCTCCTCCTCCTCCTCCTCCTCCTCTTCTTCTTCTTCTTCTTCTTCTGTCAGATATATAAAACAAGTACTGTATGCAAAGTGCAGGAATGCTGACTATAAAATAGTTGTACTGTTCCAGTTTAAGGGCAAAGGTCTATAAACATGATGTGAGTTTTAAATTTAGAGGGCAGCCTATTTTTTTACACTCATCAACATGCAGGTGAATGGAGACTGGGGATGAAAAGCATGCCTATATTCAGACATACGTGCACCGAAATGTACTAAAGCTCTTTCCCTGCTCAGTCTAATGAGAAGTTCCTTCTTGGCTTGTCTGTACCATCAGAATGTAATTAAGTCCATGAAGATTCAGGTAAGTGCCCAAGGTGTGCATTTAATTAAAAATGAAAATGAGGCTTTAAGCATCAATTGGAGCTCTATTCAATTATGAGTCTTTTTTTCCTTTTTTCCTTTTCCTGGTTCTGCTTAACACCCCCCACCCCCCCACCCCACATACAGAGCGACAAAACCTACATTTGCACATGACACAATTACTGTCACATAAGGCAGAAATACCTGGGTAATTTGAGAGGAGTACGGAAAACAAAACATTTGCATAAATTTATGTAAGACCAAAAAAAAAAAAAAAAAAGGTAAAGGGGAGGGGAAGCTTTACAAAATCAATGTATAGCTCACATATGGAAACAATGACATGATTGTTTACTCACTGGTTTTTAATGATATTCACTTTCTCCTAATCGTAATGTGGAAAATGTGAGTGCCAGATGTTAAGCCTTCAGCGTATATTGCAATGAACACTGGAAGGTCTATTGAAAGAAACTTCTCCTGACACTAAAATATAATGTCACTCTTCAGTTTATTAATGCTGTGTCCCCCCTCCCCCCCTGTTGCAAGAACAAGTTTGGTTTGTAACTCAGATTTCCATATTTTAGAATGGTTCAGCAACAAATTTACATATTTCCTGGAATCTTCAGATATAAAACCGGTAAAACACGCAGAGCGTTATTAGACGTAGATTATAACCCATTACTATTGTTTCAATTAGCAATGTAAAAGTGACCTGCAGTGTTCAGATGACCCACTAATGGATTTAAATGCTTTCAAATATTAATGCAAGTTTTCTAAAGATGAATCCCAAACCCATTATTCCTGGAATAACTAGGAGCTGAAAAGCTGGCAATGAGTGTGCATTATGTGGAAAGGCTCATGGTTAATTAAATGAATACCTAGCATTACACTAGTCACTCTAGTGCTACAAAATTATTTCTCATTGATTTTTACATTCCAAGTCCGTGATTCAATTTACTTCTGCAATTTGTGTTGTTGTGTCAATAAAAGAGTGCTTCTGGAAGATGGAAGCATTAGGGAAGGATAAAGACATTAAGGTCCAATGAAAGCTACACTTTTCTTACATCCCCCCCTTCTATTGAAATATCATTTGTAGGCAGCACTTTGTTATGTATTATTAATACAATTTTTGTTTGCTTCCATCTGCTCTCCTCATTCCTTTTTATACTCAGGGACTGGAATGTAAGTGATTGCTTCAGGGTGAGTAGCTAATTTTTTTCTTTTCAGTAACAACTTCTCTCACTATCAAGAACAAAACACCATCAACACAAATCTGTTATTTCATGTTAAATGAACTAGAAGGGCCGCATTCAAAAAGGAAATGAAGCTGGTGGAATTAGGGCGATGTTTTTTTAATTTAAGTAATAAAATGTATTTATGAATCTAAATAAGTTCCTTCATACGTTTATTTTACATTGCTCCTTTCTGTTATAAAACCATTTCTTTTATTGGCATGGACCCAAGATCTCCATGCATCCACATGGAAAGCTTCTCTTCTACCTTGAGGGGACAGTGATCCTCATTCCCTCGGTTGCAGTGACCCACTTGCCCTGAAAAGGCACTCTGGAGCTGTATGTGTTATGGAACTAACCATGGCAGTGGTAGTTGAAATTGGGGGTGGGTGAAATTGCCAACCTTCCCATACCAAAGATGAACCTTCAGGTCACATACAAGGAGCTTTGGATCCAAGCCACAGGCTATTCTTAGAGTCACGTGGGATCCTCTCTCACAAGCAATATGAACAAGGGTCCTTGTGGGTTGTAATTGAACATCCTTCGGCACTCCCCAATGCATTTGTGGTTCAGCCCTTCACACAATTCAGAGACTGAAGCCCCCCCTTAGTAGATGGATATAATATACAAAGGTGATTCAGTGCATTGCAGAATCTGCATGCGTTATTTCAAAACCACTTAATGGCCGTCCAGTTTATGCAGCCGGGATTTCTCCACGCAAGTGGAACAATAGACTGCATATATACCACTTAGGTTCCCTTGGAAAATAATTTGCTTAGCAGCTAAGACTTACTACGCTTAGGTTAATGGAAACTAACCAGGCAGCACCCATTTGATTTCACAAAGATTAGGAAGGGAGCATATTGCTTGGCAAGAGGCAGCTGGCTATCTTTCAGAATAACAGCAGCTTGGAGGGGAGTTCCAAGAGCCAAACAATATGCCCAAAAAGAAGCAAAAGAAGATAAATGGTGATTACTTGAACTGGCCCATGAGACACAATATACAGGAACAAAAAAAAATGAAAGCAGGTGTAGCTTTGGGGTTGTTGTGTTTTGCTTTGGGTGTTATGGCCACGGTGAAAAGATAAACATAAGAAGAGCCTGCTAGATCAAGACAGTGGCCCATTGAATCTGGCTTCCTGTTCTCACAGTGGCCAACCAGATGGCTGTGGGATGATGATTTATGGTGCCTAGGAGGAAGATTTTTGCAGTGAATGATAGTACTGCTTCTCTTCAGCCAAGCTAGGTGATCTAAGGAACCAAAAGGGTTCTCACTGACCTTATAAAGAAGAAGAAGAAGAAGAAGAAGAAGAAGAAGAAGAAGAAGAAGAAGAAGAAGAAGACGATGACAATTTTATATACCGTATATCCCGCTTTCCTCGGCTGAAGCTGGGCTCAGAGTAGCTAACAACAATAAAAGTAACACAGTTTACATAAAATCACAATCAATTAATTGAAATGCATTCTAAAATCAATTCATTCTAAAATCAATTCAAAATCAAATTAATGGCAACCATTGGGCTAGAGTTCTATGTGGATTACCGAAGGAGGGGGTCAGACTGTGCCTTGGCCAAAGGCCCGGTGGAACAGCTCTGTCTTGCAGGCCCTGTGGAAAGATGTCAAGTCCTAGTCCTAGTCTCTTGTAACAGAGCGTTCCACCAGATCGGGCCCATGGCCGAAAAAGCCTTGGCTCTGGTTGAGGCCAGCCTAACCTCCCTGTGGCCCTGGATATCCAAGATGTTTTTATTTGAAGACCGTAACGTCCTCTGTGGGACATACCAGGAGAGGCAGTCCCGTAGGTACGAGATATCAATATCAATTGAAAATATCAATCCATGCCTCATTCCTCCTGTCTTTCTGAGGAGATGCTGAACAGCCTTGCCTCACCTTACTTGCTATTTGACCCCTAGCCTGTCTTTGGCTATATATCTGCTCCAGAACCTGCCCTGAGTCTGTTTCCAACTAGGCACCTGCTTCTGGCTCTCTGGTTCTTATTGGCCTGTTTTTCAGGCTCTGAAGCTGGTGGTAGGTTTGAGTGTTGTGGGTGGAAGTGACAGTTTTGCTGGCTCAGTGAGATAAGGGAGAGCGTCTTGTGGCCCTGCCTTCCCCAACAGCCCTGTAGGGTGTCCAGTTGCAACTTAATTACCCAGTAACTGCTGCCACCAGGGACGCGGGTGGCGCTGTGGGTTAAACCACAGAGCCTAGGACTTGCTGATCAGAAGGTCAGTGGTTCGAATCCCTGCGACGAGGTGAGCTCCTGTTGCTCGGTCCCAGCTCCTGCCAACCTAGCAGTTCGAAAGCACGTCAAAGTGCAAGTAGATAAATAGGTACCGCTCCAGTGGAAAGGTAAACGGCATTTCTGTGCGCTGCTCTGGTTCACCAGAAACAGCTTAGTCATGCTGGTCACATGACCCGGAAGCTGTACGCCGGCTCCCTCGGCCAGTAAAGCGAGATGAGCGCTGCAATCCCAGAGTCGGCCATGACTGGACCTAATGGCCTGGGGTCCTTAACTGCTGCCACCATGTATATTCCTATAGTATGAATTCCACGAATCAGGCTGCATAGGAGATCACAAAGATCCTTGAACTTGGCAAATGCACATTCCAGACCAAACAAGCCAAAAATATATGCAGTTTCATTAAGAATAAAAAAGTTATATTAAGACTAAAACAAAGGGGAGGAGAAGGTGAATGGACCAAAAAAAAAAAAAAGAGAGTTGAAACAAAAGGAGCTCTGTGGCTCTAACCTGACTAATTCTAAGCCATTAACTAACAACTTGGTGTCCTGGCCTCCTCAAGGGTAAAGCAGCAATGAATTGTTTGCAGGTTTCCTGATGGTGAGTCACCACTCACCATCAGGCAGACCCCACAAGGGTGGGAGATGGGGAGAAAGGCTTTCATTCAGTAATTTTAAGGGTTCTAGCCTCCATGATGGTTTGAGTGACAGTTGCCATTCCATGACCATCAGCCCCCATGTCACATTTCACACCTGTTAGGGAGTAAATGGATACTAGGCACCTGGGATCAGAGGAAGATGGTTATCTCAGCATTAATTAACACCCCGTACCATCTAATCTCTAATTGTGGATCAAAAAGCCTGGCAGGAGATATGTGCCTGGCTCAGTCAGCCAAAACAGAGGGGCATGAGAGCAAGGATTTCTTCACAGGCTCTTCTCCAGGCCTTGGAGATACCTTGCCACTGATGTTAGAGCAGAGGTGGGGAATCTTGTGGTCCTCCTGGTGTCACTGGACTCTTATCAGCCTCAGCCAGCATGATCATTGGTCAGAGACTATTGAAATTCAAGTTCAACAATATATGGAAGGGCACAGGTTCCTCATACCCGTGATCAAGAATGTTGGGTTGGATGTACCTATGCTACGTCCCCAAAATTGCTGCTGCTGCTGTTATTTAGTAATTTTGCATACCACCCTTCACCCAAAGATCTCAAGGTGGTTCACAGCATAAAATAAAGAATAAAACCACAAAATGCATAATAAAAACAAGAACAAAACATAATAACCCCCTCCCACAAACACATTTAAAAGGACAAAGACTGTTAATCAGCCCAAGCCTGATCAAAGAGGAACATTTTCACCTGGCACCTAAAGATGTATAATGAAGGTGTCAGATGCATCTCCTTGGGTAGAGCATTCTACAAGTGGGAGCCACTGCAGAAAAGGCCCTGTTCTTGGGTTGCCACCGTGTGGGCCAAGCTGTCTCTCTGGCTCAGTTCTTCAAACTGCAAAATGGGGATAACATTGTCATGAATAGGATTATGAAGAAGGTTGTGCATACTAAGTAGGGACCCTTAAGAAGGGCCACAGTGGCAGAACACACACACACACACACACACACACACACACACACACAATGACAGACACTGCACCTGCCAACTTTGGTACAGCAGCATGGGGAACAAGACCTCTGTATGTGCTGTTTGAGACCATGGAGAGCTCCTATCAGTTGTCACAGAGTGTGCTGGTTAGGATGCTCTCATGGTAATTTTCCAAAATAAGATGAGAGTGTAAGAAAGCTTTTTAATGCCATACTTCTTTTTAATAAATAAATAAATCTGAATCTGTAATTTAAGCAGAGATTGTGCATAAAAGATATTTTGCCATGATTCAAAGATTTCCAGCTCCCTACATTTCAACACAACAACCTCTTTGTGGTTTAATTATGGATCAGAGTTCTGAATATGATTCATCTACTTGCACATAAAATCTGGTGTGTTGATCAGAACAAGGGCAAGAATTAAAGAATGGAATTCTCTTAAGGCCTGTTTAACCATTTCAATGGGTCTTCACTACTTTATAAAAATCAACAAATTAAACATTTCAGCATTAAAAGTGTTACAAAACAAGAGAAGCAAGTACATTGAAGCCAAATAAATGAACTTTAGACCATAAATACAATTAGAATATGAAGGAATGAAGGGCTTTAACTCCGACTGTTTCATTATAAATATGTACCAATCTACCAGTTCCTCACTTGAATAGTACCAATCTGCTCTTATTTGCTTTTTGATATGATATGATATGATATGAATTTATTTTTAGTGTTTCACTGTATTTATTGTATCTTTGCTATTTTATTGGAAATCACCCTGAGATTGCAATGTGATAGCGGGTAGTTTATAACTCTGGTAAGTAAGTAAGTAAATAATGTCATAGTGCATTTGGAATGCATTGTGTGGCTAGTAGCTGCAGTCAATGCTTCACTTAATTATGGTATAAGATAAAATTTGGTTAAATTATGGTTAAAAGAACAATACTCCTGTTACAGGATGCAAGATTGGCGGGAAATATAGAGACTATGATTGTACAATCCATGAAAGCCCTAAGAATTTCCCTGGCAATGCTCTCAAAGGTACCCAGTAAACAGAAGAGAATGAACTCCTGTGAAGGTTAATTCAAGTGAGTAGTTAGCAGATTTGTACCTATTTACAGTGAAAACAACTAGAGCTAAGGGTGTCTCTTCCTCCAGATTCTAACTGCATTCTTGGCCAAAATATAATTTCAAACCACAAATAAGAAGACTAAACACCTGCCACAGGGAATGCTAGTCCTGTGCTTAACTTCTCCTCTGTTCCCTTTCCCAACCATTCTCCGTCAATTAATGAGAAGAGAAATCACATTCAAAGAAGATCAAAGCTGAGAAAAAAACTTCAGTGATATTCTCCTGAGTAGCATGAAGAGCTTTTGTTACACTTTCCTTAGTTTCAAGGTGGATGAGGCAAGTTTGTGAGTGCCCTTTCTTTCATTTTACACCTCATCTGCCTGGTGGTTTGTATTCTGCAGCCTTCCTGGGTGCCTGCCCTATAACTGAAGCCTGGGGAAAGAAGTCATCATGAGGTAACACCTCCTGTGGGCCTTTTTCAGAACAGGCAGTGTGGGCAGCCAGGGAGGCTGCAGGGTGCTGAGGGAATGTTTACCAAAAAGAAAAACACATACCCCATCCTTGTCCACCTTGCAAATAAATAGGGTAAGCTCAACTGCCACCTTCCACACACCGAGATTCCAAAGCACCCAGAGAATGAAGAGGAAAAATGGAAACCGCTTTCTCAGGAGAAGAAAATTTTCGTGAAATGGTAGGACAGATTTTAGCAGAGCATTAGTTAAAACCAAGGCTCCCAGAGTCTGTTATTCAATCTTCTATTGTGTTTGCGATGGCCAAGCCATCGTTCCGTGCATCAGCCTGGAGGAAGGAGCCAGGGTCAGACCACATGGGTGTGAAGAGAACTAACAAACAGAGACTTGGTTACAGCATGATTCATAAGACTGGCCATGCAGCATGTTAAATATGATCATGCTCAGCACTGAGCAACTCAAACTTGCTGTAGGAGGGAAAGTGGGGAAGGGAGGGAGCACTTACCTGGCCTCCCAGGTGTGAAGTTGATGCTGCTTACGGGGAAAGAGATGTGAGAAGGGCAAAGTGTGCAGAGGTTGGCACTGTGCAAACGCAACCCTGCCAGTGCATTTGCACAGCACTGCTCTACCCTGCTGTGGGCTATTTCAGTTCAGACAGCTGGAATGGGGCAGGACCACCACTGGATCAGGCGGCAAAATGTCTTGTGCCGGCCTCATTGCCAATCTAGTTAAGGGAAGTCTAATCAAATAACACAATAGGTCAGCTTAGTGCCTCTTTGGTTTTCTTGGGCATCAATATCAAATTAGCTTACATTACTTAAAAGTATTTGTTTCTCTGGACTTGCTTTGTAACTACTGCATAACTCCTTTGTGTTAATTATGGAACAAATGTTCAAGTCCAAAGTCAAACTTTAGTTTTTGCTGTGACCACTTTAGTTCAGTCTATATTTGGACATGAAATGAGCACGGTTGGACGGTTGGCTTTTAATGCCAACCGTCACTTTTCATAATCCCAAAAACTGAGCAAAATTGAGAGGGAATTTGCATATACCCCGAGTTTCTCTTCTATGCCAACTAGTTGGGATTCCAAGTTTATTTCTGAAATACATTTAATTTTGTTTACATATATTCTGGAGCACTTAGAGGCTTGCATAAAATACCATTTCTATTAATGCACCCTTGGCCACCTTGGTGCCCGCCAAAGGTTTTGGACAACAATTCCCAGCAGCCCTGGCTACCAGGGGTACCAGGAGAGTATCTGATTGGCACAGGCATCATCAATTAGCCCAGGCTGATATTTGTCAGTTCTATACTTAGTCACTGGGATGCGGGTGGTGCTGTGGGTTAAACCACAGAGCCTAAGACTTGCTGATCAGAAGGTTGGTGGTTCAAATCCCCGCCACGGGGTGAGCTCCCGTTGCTCGGTCCCTGCTCCTGCCAACCTAGCAGTTCGAAAGCATGTCAAAGTGCAAGTAGATAAATAGGTACCGCTCTGGCGGGAAGGTAAACGGCGTTTCCGTGTGCTGCTCTGGTTCAACAGAAGCAGCTTAGTCTTGCTGGCCACATGACCCGGAAGCCGTACACCGGCTCCCTTGGCCAGTAAAGCGAGATGAGCGCTGCAACCCCAGAGTCGGTCACGACTGGACCTAATGGTCAGGGGTCCCTTTACCTTTACCTTTATACTTAGTCACTAATGCAGATTAGAATTCCCACAAGGGAGCCTGCAAAATAAATAAATGAATACTTGCTGCAGTGTGGTGTTCAGTCAGATGACCATGTCCTTCTCATGATACTCCATACCATTTTCCCTCCACCTGTTTTTGTGTTCTCTCTCCTCCAATAACCAGTCAACATTCAATAGCCGCAGAGCATGATCATTGCCTATTGGGCTGTTTTTACCCCTGCTTGTGTATCCCCCCCCCCTCTCCTGTCGTTAAATGTTGCGGCTTTGGCTGCATAAGCAATGACATTGAGAGAATGGTTTTGTGCTTAAGTGTAAGAAAATAAAAAATGAATTGGGGTGGTGGTGGAAATCAACCTATTTCCCACCCTAAATGTGAGTATGACATTTAAGGAGTAAACTAATATGCTTTTAAGTAATCTTGACCATGTGCACCGAAAGGGCGACTCACAAGTTAACAGCCCATTTGCCCGTGAAAGCTCATTTTGCAATAAGCCACTTTTTGTCCATTTGCATTATACATGACAGTACATCCATGCCCACACTTTTGTAAAGTAGGGATATTTAGTTTGATAGTTGTTTTGCTTCCCATGGTAATGTGCACTGCACACAGACACAGGTGTTGCAGTGTTCTAAAGCAATAAAACATGTCAAGAACCTGCTTATCATAAATGGGGTGATTGTACATACCATGATCCCTCTTTCAAACTGCCGTTGACGATATGAAAAAGGCTGCTGTTTTCAGCTTTGCAGTTACAGCAGACTGGGAAAGATGGTCTGGAACTTGTTCCAGTTAACATCATAATGTGTGAGGCGGCAATTAATCTCTCAGTTATTTCTTCCTTATTCCTGCTATGGAGTGAGGTTGCTGTCCATGGTTATAAAAGAGTGGATGTTTATACAAATATATCCTTGGCCCAGTGATAACAATTAACGTATTTAGCACATCTTCTGCATAATTCTGCACAGGTGCTCATAGAAGGAGATCTTACTTGTGGCAGCAACATTTCTCAGCAAACAAGTTGTTTAATATTGAAGGTTTAGGGCAGGAGGAGGTGGATGGTCTCTGAAATTAGCATTCAGCTATCTGATCTGAGATAAGATGAAACAACTGTGTGGTTGAAATGTATTGTCGATATGAAAGCTTTAAAGTATTACTGTAGCTGCACTTTGCCTCCTTTTCACTCAGAAAAAGAGTATTATTCATTAGAATAAATTCACATGCTGTTAAATTCATTCATATAGCCAGAAGCCTATAAAAAGAATATAGACTAAAGAGCAAGCTGAATAATGAGATCTAATCTATGTAAAATAAGCCCCAGAAGAAATGTCCTTTACTTTGATAATATCCCTTGAAACAAGATCCCCCACTGGAAATCACAATAAAACGAGAGCTTGGGAAAACTCGCCAGCCAAGCGAGGTTGCTTTTGGAGGAATAATAGCTCCCCAAGCCAACCGACCTCATGATCCTAAGGAGGGTTTTTCATTAAGGCCAATAAAATCTCTTGGATTCCCTGAAGTTAAAGAGAAAACAGAGATTTGGAGGGGGAGCTCACTGTATGCTCCCAAACCTTTCCTTTATTTAAATGTACAAGCGACGTCTCAGCTTGCGGCCTCCAACAGAAAAGGATCCAAAAGTCCATTCAGAAGCAGACAATGGCCAAGCAACTGCTCTGCTTCAAACATATTTGACCACGAGTTTCTGCTGTCGTGTGCAGCAGCAGCAGATTGACGGGTCAGAGCGTGGGCTGCCAATGCCTAGCATGGGGCCCAATCATCTCCATATTGACTGGGTATTTATGAATCTATTTAAAATGGCTTATTGGGATTTTCACACACAGCCTTCCCAAGGAACTTCAAAACGCTACAAGAAAGAGAGTTCAGCCCTTCTACACTTTTCAAAAATAAAAAGAAAAATGGGTTCATTTCAATTTATCGTTTTTAATTTGCACACACCATGTGGGTGTTTTTCATAGGGGGAAACAACAGCCTATAAATTTAACAACAGAAGGAGTAAGCAAAACCAGACTTGTATTTGACGGTGGGTGGGTGTGGTTTGGTCTGAAAGGAAGATAATTTTTAAAACAGGAAATGGTTTTAATGGTTTTGTGGGGGCTCCTCTCTACGAATGGTAATGCATATTACTTCAGTTTCTTCGAAATGTGGCAAGCAGTTCTGCTGTATTTGAGGGCCCTGGGTTTTCCTCCAAAGTCCTTCCCTGACAGCCCCAATATTTAACTGGGGCACTGCAAGAGACAGTGCCACCCGAAACTTTCTGCTGCTGCCCAAGTTCCTCCTTTTCCTCCTTTCTGTGTAGGTAGTGCTGGTGGATTCTCGCTGCCTCTTCACACCCTCCCTACCGCACCCTGAGAAAGGGCTTTGGGAGTCCTTAGAAGAAGCCATTCTGGGCAAGGTAGCTCTAAGTCCAAACGGCATTTCTAGTCCCCACAGAAAACTGTTGATGGTACAGGCTGTCTCGCCCAGAATGCCTCCCTCTGAGGAAGGACCTATTTGGGAGTGGATAGCAATCTCTTTGGGTTGCATGGCTGCCATTTTATTTCCCCCAGACTGGTCCACATGAAGTGTCATTCTAGCAATTTATGGCAGGGAACAGTAGCTTTCTGGAAACTATGATGGTTAATTGGTGGCTGCCATCCTTAACACAAGCACATCCCACCACGTTCCAAATGCCCTGGAATTAAGATTGTGCCCAGGCTTCTAAGCAGAGATCTGCGCTGTTCCTGTTGCAGCTGCCATAGCTATAACAGCAGATGGTGGGGAAGAAAAAACAAGGAAGACCACCACTGCTAATAATCAGCCCTCTTTGCCTTCCCTTTGCCTTGTTTGGGGGTTCACTTTTCCTTAACCCCTCTTACAAGGGAAACCACTGAAATTACATTTTGCTGATCTATGCTTTCATCCTACTTTGGGATATGAACAATCTTGAATTTAACCCTCTTCAGAGTGTTTTTAATGGATTGAGGGCACA
Organism: Podarcis liolepis; assembly: GCF_965112155.1. Classification (NCBI taxonomy): domain Eukaryota; kingdom Metazoa; phylum Chordata; class Lepidosauria; order Squamata; family Lacertidae; genus Podarcis; species Podarcis liolepis. Next base: position 26,675,151 of record NC_139560.1, on the reverse strand, counting down.
TCCACAATGAACACTTAATTTCAGTTTTATATCACTGTAACTGCAGGGCTTTCTCCAAAGAATCCTGGGGATTAATAGTTTGGTGTGGGTGCTGAGAATTCTCTGTTAGAGATATTCCCAGCCCACTCTTCACAAATCTGCTGTAGACAATGTTTCATGAGGGGGGGAAGGAATGACTTACTAAATCAGTTTAATTCTGTGATGTAGATATGGCCTGAGAGATTGAGATGAGGAATTATTTTGCTCTGAGCTCTTGGCTAAAGGCCTCATGCCGATAGGAAGTCTTATTATTAGTATAAATTCTGAACTTAGAAGGACAAATTGTAATGGTTTCTGGGGTATGAATCACGGGCAAACAGCGCCCTATGTCTCAGAATATAACTGAAAGCACAACCATTTCTTAGAAGACATTATTTTGCAGCTATTGTATTTTAGCCCATAATGTCATTAGACACTTAAAGAGTCATGAAACAAGATATATAAATGGTAGCTTATCAGAGAAATGCTGACACCATAATAAAGAAATTGAATAATTAATATCAAATATATTGTTTTCTACTTGACAGAGTGTGCGGCTGGAGAGTATTATTATATATGCACGATTCTATAGCACCCATCAATGTAATAGCCACTAAGATAATCACATATCTTGGGTGCAACGCACGACAGAAGACTGAAGGGTAAGCAGCTACAGGATCTGAGCAGCATAGGTCTTTTCTTGATAAAGGCTTTTTGTAGGGGGGGGGCGGGTGGTGGTGGAATTGTTCCACCTCATGCTGGAAAAATGGCATAACTTTTCAAAAGAAGCACAACCAAAGCTTAATTAATAAGACCTTTTTTATTTCAGGAAAGTGTGCCAATGTGAGGTAAGTACATAGAAGGACAAAGCTCAGGGAATTCAAATCCCTGCTCAGCCACAAAGTTCACTGGGAGGCCTTGGCCCAGTTGCCATCTCTCTCTCTCAGAGCCTCATCTCCCTCACAGACTTCTTGTCAGGATGAACTGGGGTAGCGATGGGGAGGCAATAGGAAGGGTGGGATAAAACAGAAATGAATATTATAGGATACAGCTTGATGGAAACTCAGCTCAAAATCTTTGGGCTGTTCCATATTGTGCTCTGGAAATGTGGGGCCTGAATGTGTGTGTGTGGAGGGGGTATGTACATGTGCTGAGCTGTTGCCTTCTGACCAGCTGACCAGCAGGGGATAACCTATCAGGTGGTGTCAGGGGCTGGACTGAGGAGGAATGGTGGGGACCACCCTCCCTTCTCCTGAACCTTCCTGAGAACAGGAGGACAGTATAGATTTAGATTAGTGGGTTGCGGAAGGGCATAGTTCAGAGGCTGCAGAGGGCAGAAGCTGGGAAATATTGGAAGAGGAACAGCAGGAAGAAGAAGAAGCACCACCAGGGGAGAGACATTTGACAGACTCAGTGTCCTTGGAAAGCATTCCTGACCCCCTTTCTCCCAGGACCAGACAGGCATTGAGGGTAGTAGAATGGAGAGCTCAGCGTCAGAAGTCCCAGATTAGCCAGTGCAGAACTGATGTGGAAGAGGGGAGACTTTATTTGGAGCAATGACATTTCTAGAGAGAGACTGCATTCCTTTGTCTTTTGTTGTAATTATTGAATAAATTAATTGGTAAGAACTCTTCTTTTTTTTTATCTGCTTCTTTGCTGCCACTGGGGGAGGGATCTGATTCCCCAAAGCCTGACAGGTGGATGTTAAAACCTCTTCTGCTCCCAAACTCCCCTCTCCTGATGCTCAGCTGATAAATGGGAACACAGGAAGCCACCTTATACAGAGTCAGGCTACTGGTCCATGTAGCTCAATATTGTCTTCACTGACTGGCAGCAGCTGTCCAGGATTTCAGGCAGCAGTCGCTCCTAACCCTACCTGGAGGTGCCAGGGATTGAATCTTGGACCTTCTGCTTCTAAGGTGGATGCTCTACTACTGAGCTACGGCCCCTTTCAGTTCAGCAGCAGGAAAGAAGTCCATTTTCCAGTGTGCCCTGAGTCCATTTTCCAGTGTGCAGTATGGGATCCAAGCAAGCAGTTGATGGTGGACAGGTTGATTCTCTTCCTCCATGGACAGCATGCTGCATTTCTGTACAGTGCGCTGAGAAAGAGAACACCTTTCCTAGTCGGCAGGATGAGAGGCAAGCAAGCTGGGGAATCCATTCTTCCTTGGGCATCTGGAGCAGGGCAAGTGAAGTGTGGCACTATGCCATTGTATGTAAAAAAAAGTAGGATATGTACATGTGAACATATGTGTGTGATGTGGCCCTGCCTACTTTGGGCTTTGGTTCCACCCACACTAAGCTTTAGCTCCAGCCCTGATTTGCAGCCCTTATAGGGGGGAAGTAGGTATAATTAATTTTTCTGTGCATGAAGGAAAAAGGAGGACACATGGGCAGTGGCGTAGCAAGGTCAGGTAGTACCCAGTGTGAAAATTTCCTGCCCCCCCATGATTTTTTTGTTGTTGTTGAGCTTTTTTGGGGGGGAGCCAGAGTTGTTGAGCTTTCTGGGGGGAGCCAAAGTTGTTGAGTGGACCATTTTGGCAGAGGGAAGCCTGCGTGCCAAAGCCACACCATCTCCCACAAACGCTGAGTGCCGCACAGCATTTTGTCACCCCCCTCAGAGGTGACACCTGGGGTGGGCCGCACCCACCTTGCTCCGCCCCTGCACAGGGGGCCATTTTGTATCGGGGGTTACATGCCTCGCTGCCATTGGGGGATCTCACCCCTGTTACGCACTTACAGCAAAATCCTGTTTATGTCTACTCGGAAATAGACTTAGGTTTAGTGTGCATAGGATTGCAGCCTTTATCACTTTTTGTCAAGGAGCTGACAAGCAAGCCAGGTCAACCACAGGGCAGGCACACACATGGGAGGCACAGAATGCAATTAGCTTTTTATGAACAGAAAGCAACAACACAGTAGAGTCCTTTGGTTCGTCTTAAGCCTGCTGAGACGTTGCTGAAACTGACTACTAGCTCCCTCTTTCTCCTGACCTCCTTGATCGCTCAAACCCCTGTTTCTAGAACATCTCAGCTCATCCCTTCCTCAGACTGCTCTTCAGTGCCCCACCACCACCATCCGGGGTCTAAGTTGTTCTCTTCTGTGCCCTCCTCGTGGGGCTCGTGGGCGGGGGGCTCCCACCACTCTTCCTCATCCAGCCAGTCCCTGACACTTTTCAACATAGGTTACAAGATACATTTGACAACAATCAGTATACCTAAGTCCTTTACATCCTTCTAAGTGCAGAAACCTTACTTATCTCATCCAATATTCTCAAGCAACAACAGCAATTTTGTCAATTTATGTTGAATCTATGTTGGAATGATGAAATTGAAGGATAATGGCAGTATTTTTCTCATAGCTTTCCCGCCGTTTGGATTCATTTCATAAATACATAAGCCTGTTTTGAACTATTATTGTCAAGGTTGTGCCATCAAAAGCTTATCTAATAGAGGCATTGCTTTCAAGACCTCAAAGACAGTGGATTCTGCATAATAAAACCTTACAAATACTCAAGTGATCTGAGCAACTGGAGGATCACTGCAGCATGGCTTCGCATTGCCTTTGTAGTTTGAACACGGTATAACATTATTTAATTAGCTAAAAAATTTCCTGTCTCTTGAGAGATGGAAACCCAATGAAATGTCAACTGTGCTGTCACTCTCCTTCAGGCTAAACTCATTAGAACAAAGACTAGAGATAAAAATAGTCCAAGACAGAGCATTTTGTTGCAGACCAGAGGGCCACACACCTTATGCCTTGGAAATCCAGATGTGGAGCCAGACAAATAGTGCTTTGGAGGGATTTAATCCCATTTAGTTGCTTTAACTGTTTAGTGTTTTACTTTCATGCAGAATTCTACTGAGCACAATTAAACAGCATATAAAACCTTGTTGGTGGTTGCCAACTCGTCAACAAGCACTGGTTAGTGGTAGTTTAGCAGTAGTGGGGAATAATTTCTCATTTCTCACAGTGGAAGAGCGGTATAATACCTTGTTTACCTCCACACTAGAAATGAATCACTCTCGCCTTAGAAGTCAGAGGAGGGGGCTATATTTATAAAGGGGCTGGGGTAGGGGAAAGAGAGAGAGAATGCTTTCTCTGAATTGCAAGTGATATTTAAAAATTCACGTGCTTATTACGAAGCATAATAAAATCTGGCATTTTCTATTGTCAGATGTTTTATAAAGGCTAAATTTCTTGATTTATTTAAATAGACAGGAAAGAGCAAACTACAAAAAAGTGCTATATACTGAAGGCATGTGAATTACCTCCTTCCCAAGGATAATGCAAATTAGAAGTGTGTAAAGCTTTGTCTGCACCTGGGATCTTTAATGAGGATAAAGAAAAATCAGACAGAAATTCTCCCGGGAACTCAGCGGATCGTTATTTGAATAACCTGCAGTGAATTCTAATCAATGCGACGTGACTTTGAAAATGAATGTGCTCTTTCTACCTGCTGTAGTCAAGCCATAATATTAATCATAACTTCATGGTACAGTAAAGCCTATGACAAATGGTTTTTCAGTGGACTAACGAAAAGACCATTTGCAGCAGAGAAAGTCCATGCTTATAAATCCTATTTTCTCTCTATGAGTGTGTGTGTGTGTGTGTGTGTGTGTGTGTGTTGGATGACTGGTTTCAACATGCATTTCATTTAAAGAAACAAAAGATAACTGCGAATGCATTCAAAAAATGTACATGGTTTTCCATCAGAAGTGACATGTATAACCAAATTCCTATTATCCTGCTAAGAGATGCTATTAAGCATTGAATTTTGCCTGTGACCCTGTACTGAGTTTGGAGACGAGGGTTTCCAAGTCTGATCTCATATTGCCCCCCTGCAAAGCAGGGTTCATAGAACTTTATTTTCTGCTCCAAGGTGACATTGTCTTACAGCTCTTTCATGGTGGATAGTCTTGTGAATGGTTCAGCATGGAATGATTGCAGGTAACTTCTTGACCAGGTAACTTCAACAAGTATAAAGGTTAAAAAGGTAAAGGACCCCTGGACAGTTAAGTCCAATCAAGGACGACCATGGGGTTGCGGCACTCATCTCGCTTTCAGGGCGAAGGAGCCAGCGTTTGTCCACAGACAGCTTTCCAGGTCCTGTGGCCAGCATGACTAAACTGCTTCAGCACAACGGAACACTGTGACAGAAGCCATAGCGCATGGAAATGCCTTCCCGCCACAGCAGTACCTATTTATCTACTTGCCCAGGCCTGCTTTTGAACTGCTAGGTTGGTAGGAGCCGGGGCAGAGCAATGGGAGCTCACTCCATTGCGGGGATTCGAACTGCCGACCTTCCGATCGGCAAGCCCAGGAGGCTCAGTGGTTTATACCACAGCGCCACCCACATCAAGTATATCTTGACCCACCACAATGGAACCATATGAGACATATGGTATATCTGCCAATGGAACCATATGAGACAGAGGTGCTACCACATTTTGCATAAAGTAAAATTCAAAATGAATTTGGGGGTGAGCTAGACATTTGAGCACAATGATTTCAAAGGTCACATCAGCACCCATTTTTTTCAAAAGGTTCCAGTTCTAGACACTATATGCATATATGTTCTGCTTCTTAATACAAAATCCTGTATGTTTCACATTTGCCCTGACCTGTCAGAAAATGGTTTTTTGTTTTTTCCTCCTCTTCCAAGACCTTTTCTTTTATTCCTAGAACTCTGCAGCTATTTTATTTAAGGTGTGCCCTATCCTTCATACAAATACATCCTAAGGAATTTTGCAAGTATGTAGTATGGGCCTTGCCCTTTCAGGTACCACCCCAGGACAATGAAAACCCACCCTTTAGCTGTATTTTTTAAAAAAGGCAACATCAGATTCATTCATCCCACCCAGGTATTTTACTGCATAAGGTACATATGGATTGAAAATTTCTCATCAGGCTCAAATTCATTTATGTTCATGTAGTGGAATATATCTTTATTTGGGGCTCTGAGGAGACTGTGTATTAATTGTTAAGTATTAGTTGTTAAGGGTCCTTTAAAGTCCAACTGCCCTGTGACAAAGAAGCAAAAGTAGCCATCAACAAAGCAAACTGACAGCATCACCAACATCCACTCCAACTATAACCACTTCTCATGCTGAGAATGGAGGGTTCCTTTTCTCCTCACAAGCCCTACTTGGGTGTGTTCCATGCTCCCATGTTGAACAATGCAGGAGCAAGGAATGGGACCAGGTCAAATTGCCTTGCCCCTAATGCCACATGTATGTGAACATAGGAGAGGAACATGTAATAGGGCTATTGATACCAGTAGAACCAAGAGGTCTATGAAAAGAAGGAAAAGTTGACTGTGTGAATTGCCACCATTGCCAAATAGTTCAATGGGCTATTTAAATACCATAGCAATCAATTTATCATCTATCTATCTATCTATCTATCTATCTATCTATCTATCTATCCAATGTAGGCTGCTCCAGGGGCTTTGCTAGCTGTAGAACATGTTTGTTTGTTTTAAAAAACTTAAAATAATAAATCTGGGGTGTGAGCTGCTCGTAACTACCACACTTGTGGATACACACACACACACACACACACACACACACACACACACACACACTTTTTATAGGAATGACTGGAGGTACAAGGCAAGATGGGGGCAAGATGGGAGTAGCACTTCCCCACACAGAGCTATCCCTGCCCAACCATCCGTGATCCCTGAGATAAAATTTCTGAGAAATTTCAAGGAAGACCAAATAATTTTAAGCCTGACATTCCAAAGGAATTTCTGGAATGAAGCTTCAAAGGAATATCTAGCTATGCCAAAAGAATTCTGATAAGATTACAACAATTTCCCATGAGATGAGGGATTTATACATCCCTAATTATTTTAACACATGTGTAATTCATTGTCACTTAGCTAACTGAATATGTATGATATGCCACTCTGAAGGATAGAGCCCACACTGTATTGAAGGCTTTTCACATGATTGCATAGCCCTCGTATTTTTCCATGGATATGTTGTTTTCCTATGGGCAGCTGCAACCAAGCTAACACTTACCATAACAGTTATCACCAACTAAAAACTTTTAAAAGTGCCAATTATAGGGAGAAAGTCACTGTATGGTGGATGTGCCCATTAACACTCTGGCTGCCATCTTGTATACCACCAGCAGCCTCCTGAGTGTCTTCAAGGCCAGTTCCAGATGGAGTGAATTGTAGTAATCCAGCTGGAAGGCTATTGGTGAAAAAATCATCAGGCAGTCGAATGAAACACAATCTTCCTATATCAATATGATTCACAGAGCTCAATGACTTATTTATGGTATGTTATATATTTATTTGAAAATGACATCCCACTTGCCTATTGTCAAACCCTTGTATGAAGGAAAGAATTAATCATTTCCTTACAAACATTCTTCTTGACAAGATGCCACAAGGAGTTGCCAAAAAGCATGGAAATGAATCGCCTCGTCCTTAGATCCTGAGAGCATGATATCATGAGCTAGTGAGAAAGAAGTCCTACTCTGGATATTTTCTTTTGTAATGAAGCTTGAAGACGTATTAGAAAGGAAAGCGTCACAAGAAAAAGATTTGCATGTGCACCTGTAAGGATGAGTTACCGATTTCACCACAGGTGGAAGGATTCAGTGCAATCCTATGCACATCTACTCAGAAGCAAGCTCCTTTGAGTTCAATGGTGCTTACTCCCAAGAAAGTGGATATAAATAATATTTAAACAAACATAAATAAGGTGGCAACCCCCCCTCCATTAGCCTGGCAGTGGGAATGGATGAATCTGCCAATGATAGTTTGTCTGAGCCTCCTTTCTTTCCAATCTTAATTTCAGTCCTTCACATTTTGACATCAGTTTGCAAAGTTTCTTTTTTAAAAAGTCCTCATGAAGAATTCATCAGCATTCTAACATGCTCATCTCCTAATACATTCATTTCTGTATGCATTATGGCCTTATATATGTATTTTTGCAAACAATTTCTCCCTAATACAATGGATTTCTGTAGGGTGTATTTTTAGTACGATAAAGCATTTTTACTAATACAGTGGTACCGCTACTTATGAACGCAATCCATTTCTGGGTGCTGTTCGCACCCTAAAAAGTCCGTAAGTAGAGCACTGCTACTGCGTGTGCGTGAAGCAAGATAGAGTGCTTCTGCGCATGTGCGAAGCGCGCGGATCGCTTCTGCGCATGCGCACACGGCGAAACCCGGACATATACACTTCTGGGGTTGCCGTGTTCACAACCCGAAAATCCGCAACATGAAGTGAACGCAACCAGAGGTATGACTGTACAGCACACACACTTCATAATATATATCTTTGTGTACATTATCTGGTTGGAGAACTACCTTGCAACATTCAAGTAAGGGTGAACTTCATAGGATGGCTGTGCTTCAGTTTTGCTTGGGGAAGTGCAAATTATAGTAGGTTCAGTGCTTTTTTACTGGGGGGACGCAGGGGGACACATGCCCCTAAACATTTCGTGAATCTAAGTTGGGCATCATTGAGGGGCAGTATTTCAATATGAGTAGGAAAATGAGAGTACCCCAAAAAATTTTTTTAGAAAAAAAGGGCTGCGTATTCAACTCCCCCCTCCGGAATCCTGGGAACTGCCGTTCTGCTAAGGCTGATGAGAGTTGTAAGGAGACCCAACCCCTATTCCCCTCAGAGAGCTACAGTTCCCAGAATTCCCTGAGAGGAGGGACCTCCTACGCCAGCAGCATGTACCCCCAGCTTCCTCCCTCCAGTGGCAGAGGAAGGGGGTGCAGGCGCCCTGGCTGTCACCACTGAGGGGGGTGACAAAATGTCAAAAATATAAGTTTAAAAAATAATAAAAAATGGGCACATGAAACTTTTTAGTTCAGTCAACAAATGTAACGAAACACGGCTGGCAACAGGTGCCACACCAAGGGGGCTGGCACTTACCACGAGGCCTGCGGCGTGCCTGAGCCACGTGTCTCTCCTGGGAGTGATGTGGTGGCTTGGGCACTTGCGTCTGCCCTCTGCCTCTCCCTTAGCCGCCCTACAGCTGAGGGGGAGGCAGCAGAGAGGCTCCACGCAGCGTGCCCTGCCCCCATGGGTGGCTCTCTCTACCCCCGTGGGCAGCTTGCGCCACCCCCGGCTGCAGAATGCACGCACCGCACCCGGCACCCAAGTGGCTAGCTACACTGCTGCCTCCCTCTCTCATCTGTTGCAGTTTGAAGAAGGAAAGGCCCTTGAGATCAACTGAGGAGGCTTTTTTTGACTAAGAAAAAGAGATATATTACTTTCCACAGGACCTTCTTGGGAATGTCACGCTGGTTATGGAACATGCTCCCCTCTGTGCTTTGGCTGCCTCCTCCTCTTTCTATCTCTCTGCACCAGCTTGCTTTGCACAGGGCAACCTGGCAGTGAGATATGTAATTGCTATTGGTGACTATGATATGTAATTGTATTTTATTTCTCGTCTCTGTCAGTATTGTATTTTATATTGTTGTGACCTAGCCCCAAAACAGTTGTGATGTGGAACAGGACATACACTTCATTAAAAAATTAATCAAATAAAAATAGATGGGCACAACTGAGCTTCCATCCACCTACGAGGGTGCTCTGATTCCTTGATGGAAAGTGACTTCTGTTGATTTCAGTGGAACTTACTTCTGGGTGAACTTGGAGGAGAACTGAGATGGGGGTCAGGGAGAAAAGCTATAGCTTAGTGGGTAGATCTTATATTCCACCCCTGGCATTTCCAGGTAAGGCTGGAAAAGATGGTCATCTGAAAGTCTAGTTGGGCTGTCTGGGCTCTGAAAAAGAACTACTTTCCAGTGAGGTGAAATGGGATATTTCAGTTTTCTAAGCCCCTCTGCTTGGGGCCTAGGTACCGGCAGAATGGCACGTGGAAGTCTATTACTCTTGTCCTTTGTTATAAATATTCTCAGTGCTTCCCCTCGCTAACATTGACTGGCAATAGGGAGGTCTCAAGAGACTTCTCAGCATGCCTGCTCACTGCCACCACCACCCGCCTTATTTGGGGTTAATTTAATCAAGGTGTTTCCGTTGCCCCCCTCCCCATCCTAAAGGATAATTAGATTTTTACAACTGTATACAATGGTAAAATGTTCAACCCATTTCTTCACACAAGAAATCTGGAAGGTGCCCAAGGTTCTTCTTTCAAGTAACATCATCATAATATTCTAATGTCTGTGAGATTTAACATTTCTGATTTTCTCCTCTGCACCTTTTATTGTTCCTATTTACAGTACACCTGAAACACATTGTGGAATTGGCTTGGTGCCCAGATTTTCCATTTAGGAACAGTTTGATGATTTCACTTTTTCTTCCTCTTGTCTTTTTTTTTTTTTTAACAGCAGGTGCTCTACATTGTAAACAATGGCAGTTGCCGTAATATTATTAGCTTTTGCATTTTTATTACCCTTTTGCCTCCCTACATATTTTAAACTTCATAGCTCGGGGTTTTTAATGTGTGTTTTTTTGTAACTGGCATCGGCTCAGAAAGCTTTATTTCATATGGAAGAAGAAGAAGAAGAAGGCTGGTGAATGTCGTGCTTTGTTGTCATTTATAATTAGAAAGCAGAAGATGAAGAGAATGATTAAAAAAAACCTACCAACCCTAATATTTGCCCATTATATTAGGCTATCCTGCTTTGTTGTATCTGAACCTTTCCCACTTAAAGCATCTATATTTTTTAATGATCATAACCATTTTGCTATTAAAAATTGGCAAAACATTTACCTATATTCCTTAGAGTAAGTTTCCTAGTTTATTTAAAAATGCTTTTCAGTTGAATGAATAATGAAATTGGGCTAAAAGAACTGTTATAAAAAATGCAATCTACTTATAGTTAGATCTCAAAATAGAAAATGCATGGACTCAGATTCCCACTACCGCCAACTCCCCACCATTAGAAACAAATAATGCAGATTTAAAAACAAGCTTCCAAAAAACCAGGAATGTAAATCAATAGTCTTTCAAACATTTAGATGTGGATTTTGCCGTTACAAACATATTAAAAACAAAACAAAATGGTAAAGATCCCCTTTAGATGTGTCAGCCTATATCAAGTGGAATAATATGAATGCAAGGGTCTATTTTGGTTAATGAAGATTTCATCAAAGGAGAGAGAAGGGTGGGGGGAAACCAAGCTATTTTCATGTTTATACAGCTACAATCTCTTTTGCTAAACTGCATTTTCTGCTACATTTTTTCCAGATCAGTTCATTAAGTCAAAGCCCAACAGAGAACAGATGCCATATAAGAGCAATAAAGGGAAAGAGGAAAAAAAAATTAAAATCCTTTGTTCTCCCTGCACTACGTCCGTAAATCTATTAGCATTATTTTCCTTTCTTCTCTTTTTTTGCATCCCAAGCCAGATCTCAAGTTCTCTGAAGCAATCCTTAATCAAGCTCCCCAAAGGCCTACGACTGCATGCAGCAATTTCTCCCCTGCTCTCAGCACAGATGTTTCGAGCACATTCCATTACACCTACATGCCATTACAGCTAATGGCTTATTCTGATGAAGGAAGCTGCTTTCTGCTCAGTGCAGCAAAGGGGAAAATAGCCTCCTGTACAGTTTGTAGATTGCAACAATGAAATGTGGGGGCAGGTGGTACAACAGAACTCTCTAATGTTAATTACATACTGTATTACCCCCAAATTTGGCTGGTCATTAATTATGCTAATTTACCTTCCTGAAAATTAGCACCATCCATGTGAGCATTTTTTGAGCAGCTTATAACAAAATGAACTGTGTCACAAGGCTTTGTAAACCTAAACCTTTTGAACTGTCCAAATGGCTCTCCTCTCCAGAAAGCAGGATGCTTTGAGTCGACAAACGCCTAGAAGAGATCCAAAGATGTAAATTCCAGAGATTCCATTCAGATATGACCTTGAACTAGCCTGTGTGCCTCAGTTTCTCCTGTATGTGGGGCTACGTCAAAGCTAACCTAATAAAGATTTCACAAAAATCAGTTCAGATTATGTAGCAGTAATTCTGCGTTTTATGGCGAAAACTTGCAGAATTTCTCTCAGCATCCACATGTTATCCAGCTATTGTGCTATTTTGGTTAATGCAATAGTGCACTGGTTGGATATATGCGTTGCATGTAGAATTTCCAATGTTCAAGCCCTAGAATTTGAGCTGGGTAAGACTCTGAAATCCCGGAGACATTTGCCCCCAAGAAATCTGCTGCCAGACATTGTAGGCAACACTGAGCTAAACAGACAAATTCATGTTTTTAAAAGGTGAAGTTGCCCAGAAGTTGAAAGATGTGATTTAACACATTTTCTACACTTCTGCAAATTTGCAGTATAAATACTACTCTGCCTGTAGAAATTTTTTTAGGACTGTAGTGGACTTGGTCCAAGCAGTGATTGAGAATCAAATGGTTTCATGCCTCCAGAATTCCAGTTTGATTCTCAGAATTTCTATAATTAATCTCTGAATTGCAGCATGCACAGTTTAACCCAGGTGACCCTTCCTTCACTTCATTTCCATTTTTCACCATCAATGGTGATGTTTATGAACGCATTGATAATACGCTGCAAAACAGTAATCTTGATGGGATTGTTGCGACTGGAAGAAGAAAATAAGAATCAAGACACAGAGAATGTGCCACATTTACAGATTTCTTGGGGGCAAATGAACAATGTGTAATACTAGTATAAGTTAAGAGCTTTGGTTGAGTCATAGGCCCTGCCCAGGGCAAGGGATATGACTGGCTCTTGACCTGGGGCACACTGTTAAGGTGAGTAGGGAGGGCTTCCTAACTCCACCCCTTCCTGGGGCTCCACAATTCTGGACAGGTTAGGCAAGTTAGCCTTAAGGATGCCCCCAAACAAAGCTAAGGGCCCCACAGCCCAAATAGCTGGCTTCTGGAAACACCCATCATCCTCAAAGGTGTCTATGGGTGCTTACCAGTTTTCATAATTCCCATTTAAATTTCACACACCTTATGAAGATCCTACCAGAGAAGAATGAATGGCAAACCAAGATGATGGACTATGCTGAGATGGCAAAGCTGACTGGAAAACTCAGAAACCAAGAGGATAAAACCTTTATAAAAGAATGGGGAAATTTTATAAGTTACCTAAGAGACCACTGTAAGCAGATGGAAACAAGAGCAGGATTTTGACTCACTTGTGGTGTAAAAATTCTTATGGATAATATGGTTTGATATAAAAACTGGAATATGGATGAATATGCAGTTCTAGATGTTTAAAATGGGACCCCACAGAGGGGAAGGGGGGAAGTCTCTTTATACAGATTTGTTTTTTACCGTTTGTGTTCATTTATATTTTGTATTCATAAAACCAATAAAAATTTATTTCGCAATAAATAAATAGATTTCACACACCTTACTATCCAAGTTAACTTCTTTAAACTGTGTTGATTTGTATTTGTAATTTTTATTTTGTAACTAGTTTAAGACATTTTGCAGCAAAACTTTTGGGAACTCTTTCTTGTGGTGTCAAGCTTATTCGATTCTACTCTTGATGATCTCAAAACCTGGCCACTCATGACAATAGAGTGTGAAGTGCCCCAGCATAATAAGATGGGGAGGGGGACTTCAACATGAACACAGATACATCCTTGGCTAGCTCAGGAAGGCTTTAGAGTGGAATCTGTATTTTGTCCCAGCTACCCATCCATGCTTAGCAGTAGTAGGGACATGATATGATGTGAGGATATGGGGCAAACATTGTGTGGCTGGTTACAGAGATGAAGAACTAGTGATGCTATAAAAGCTTGTAACCATCTGGTGCAAAATATGAATCTAGATTGCTTTTAAAAGCTGTATGTATAACGAGCCCTGACTCTAATGTACTAAAATTGTAATACATTCGTAATTCAAACAAGTTTCAGTGCAAGTTAATTTGGCTTTTTGCACTTACACAGTTCATGTGGGTAGCCTAACTAATGTGGCAAAGTTGAGTGGTGTCCGCCATCTTTGTAGCTGCTCAGATGTTTCTTTAGTTACTCCATGTGTGTCTCATCAGTTTGTAAATGTCACTACTAGACCGTGAGGTGAGCTGGGACTCAGAGGCAATGGATGAAGCCACTGCTTAGGACCATAGGGTAAGGCAGGACCAAGAAGCAACCCCAAAGTCAGGACAACTAAAGGATATAGCAACATGCTATTGCCCATTGCTTGTTTCATGAGCAAGGCACAACTGGAGCAGGAAGTCCTCTTGTTGTATTTCCTGTACAGGAGGATTCAATAGCCTGCCTGCCTAGCCAGGTGTTTCAACTTCAGGTTCCGCTGTTCACCATATGGGGCAGCAGCACATGAACAAAGCCCATGACGCTAGCCAATCAGGGAACAATTGCACTAAACACACTCCATTCCCAAGGCACACTTTAGCAATGCACTAAAATTTGACCATGATTAGACAGCTTGGAATTTGGAGAGCTCTTTCCCCCTCCTGAGTTTTTGTTCAGCTGCGCTCATAAATCATGGCTGTTTACTAATCATAATGGAGTCATTTCACCCATCAGTAGCAAGGGGAGAACTTGACACGGGGCCGCCATTTTTGATGACAGCCTTGTGTTCCTCATAATGCCGAGCTGTACCCTTCTCTGCTCTTTTCCACATCCCTGCAATCATGGAAACGGCTATTTGAGTATATGGCCATATGGAGACAATAAGAGCCGCATGTTTGTGTGAACCAGCCCACACAGAGAGCTGCTAGAAAAATGGATGAAAATATCTTGGTCTGTACGTTGTATTTCATCACAACATTCTTTTTCTATTACTGTATTTCCTGAAGAGGAAAAGAAAACTTTAGAGGGGGGAAATGTATAAAGTTTAATAGAGAGAGAGAAATAACCCTGAAAGTTTCAAGAAGAGATTATCTCAAGCTATTCAAAATTGGATCAACAATCTTTTCCAGCAATGATCCTTTGTATTTCTTTAGTTGTATTCCTTTTACAGGAGACCTTTAGAAATGAGTCTGTCAGTAGCTTCATGTGCACTTGCATATAATTGATCTTTTAATTAGTTCTCTATTAAAATTAATGTATTTTTTCCTTCTCACAAAAGGAAAAAGGTTTCACCATATTGAGTGTTGCTATGAGAGAGTACGAGGTTTGAATCAGATTAGGTTCAAATTTTCTTCTGGGAAGCTCATATTTCTTTTTGCCCCTTTCAAAAAATAAAAAAGAGAGAGAGTTTCAGCATGGAAAACAGAAAAATACCATTTTTCTATATTGTAAGAGAATACTCTTCCATTCCTTCCTCAAGGCTGCTGTTTGCTTCTATCTCCAAGAAGCCATCATCATATTAACATAGATGGCAATCTGGCAAGGAGGTGCTGATCAAAGATAAATTTCACACTCACACTTCGCATTTTCTAATTACACCATCTGTGTCAAACTCTTCTGTGGCAGCTCTGCCCAATCTGTCAAATGCTACGTGCCTATGGGATTGAAGAAGAGCTGAGAAAAATTGCCTCCATCTCCCCCCATCAGTCAATCCATCAACCCTATTGGAGCTGGGTTGGATATATTAGTCTTACTGGGACTGAAATGAAGATTCCAGACCATGTATAAGGCAAGGGGTTTAGCGGAGAGAATGAGAGACTTGAGATTTACAGTGTACATCATATGTAGAAGACCTGTCCCAACTTGTTTCAAAGAAAGCTGTTCATGTGATTCCAGATTGCAAAAGAAAGGGGAATGTTGGGGGTGTTCTTTCAGACAAATGAACTACAAAGCACTTTGAATGGGAGCTGATGAAAAGAGTCCAACAAAATAATATTATTTAAAAGTAAGTATGAGGATTGTGGTTCCATGAAGACAGTCAAGTATATAGTAATTACCTGTGATTGCTCAAGTAATTCCCATTGATTTTAGTTTGCCGTAACTGTGGTGGATCATGGCCTTTGACACTACAGTGGTAAAGCGATTAATGATTTTTAGTTGATTAATCATCTGGCTTTTAATTGATGAATCAATTGAACGGCCATACTTTCACAAACTACTAAACCATGGGGGCATTTCAGAGGGGTATTGACGGGAGGTAATCAAATTTTGAAATCTGAAAAACAATATTGCAATGTTATGAGGAGGAAAGCTATCGTGAACATTTCTGTCAGTATACAGCATATTGTACTTAACACACCAGAGGCATAACAGTTCCGAAAATGAACAAGTCTGAATTCTCTGAATTACCCAATTCCCAGATTTTTATCTCTTAAAAAAGAAAGAAGCATTATCCTGCTTCTCAGCTGCTTCCCAAGTGCATAGACAAGTAGAAACATACGTGCTGGCTTGGGAAAAAGTTGTGAGGCATTGCTGTAAAGGGGGAATCCCTTTGCTTTCTAAAGCATATGACTGGAGTTGAAGAGGGGAATTCTGAGTTCCAAAAACCCTTTCCCCCACAATGGAAGCCCACGGCAGCATGCATTTAGATGGTCTCTGGATGTGCCAGACAGCCGATGTTACTGCCCTCTGCAATGCCAAAGTTCATGGTTGGCATAAGGTGAAGAAGGCATGGAGAAAGTAGAACGGGGGTTAAGACCTGGAGATCAAATGAGGCCTCTCTGTCTTTGCCCTCAGGATATTCTCCAGGAACCGCACCCCTTTCCCTAGGCCATATCCCTCACTGGCTCTGCTTCAAACTCTCCTTGAGGGCTTTTGTTGTTGTTTTTTGCCTGACTGGACTGTGTCTTTGAACTCTGATAATGCTTCTTGCTTGCCTGGAAGGGCGTGTGAAGAAGAAGAAGAAGAAGAAGAAGAAGAAGAAGAAGAAGAAGAGAGTTTGGATTTGATATTCCACTTTATCACTACCCTAAGGAGTCTCAAAGCAGCTAACATTCTTCCTTTCCCTTCTTCCCCCACAACAAGCACTCTGTAAGGTGAGTGGGGCTGAGAGACTTCAGAGAAGTGTGACTAGCCCAAGGTCACCCAGCAGCTGCATGTGGAGGAGCGGGGAAGCGAACCCGGTTCACCAGATTACGAGTCTACCACTCTTAACCACTACACCACACTGGTGTGAGAGTGTATGGAAGCAAGACTACTACACAAAAGTAAAATTTATGTTTGTTGCTCTACCCATTTTGCCTCTGGACCTCCCCATCACGGGCACCTGGCCTAGGTTGTCAAGCAGAGGATGCGGTCCTTAGGCTGAGAAAGGTTCCTGAGCCCTGACGTATAAGAACTAGGAGAAACTCAGAAGAGGAGATGTGGATGAAACTGGCAAGAAGGCCTCTGAGGGTGTGCCTTCATCTTCTGTCAGTCCAACCAGTTTTTTTGTACAAGATTCAACACTTCAGAGATACTATTGCAAGGCTTAACTTGGTATGTGTGTCATACATAAGCAAATGTCATTGTTTAAAACTTGGGGTCATCCATCAGAAATGCTATAAAATATAATTATCAAAACAAATTTATTGAGAAATGGGCATTGTACATTCAGCTTTGGAGTGATAAAGTAACAGATGAAATACCTCCTTATAACTTATTTAAAATAATCTAATTAGCTATATGCTACTGTTTGCGGACAAAATGCCAGCTCCTTCGGCCAGTAAAGCGAGATGATCGCCGCAACCCCAGAGTCGTCCGTGACTGGACTTAACAGTCAGGGGTCCCTTTACCTTTACCTTTACTCTCCTTTCTGATCTTTCTCTCCTTGGAAACTTTATAATACTCATTTTTTATTCTTTTTAATTGACATTATTGTATCATAATACATAAAATTTACAAATGTAATTTTTAAAAAAACCTTGGTGTCATTCAAGGGTTAGGGTTCTGGCCAAGCCATACTCCTGCTGATGGTCTACAATAAGCTCAAAATATTCATAGGAGTGTATTCTGGTTCAGTTGCAAAATAATTTTGGTAAATAGATATTCAAGTATTCATGAAGTGGGAGCGGAGGAATAGACAAATATTTGACAACTCCACAGCATTTCAGTGCTAAATCATTTAGTAAACAAAAGATCAGGCAAAAATTGCACAACGCTGCTCAGGGCTGTATTAGCAGAGAAAAGCCTTCGTGTTGTAAACGGAGGCATTTACTGGCCATGTTTGCCTGGCTATTTGAACTTTTATGTTTTGTCTTTGGAGAAATAATTCAAAACTGCCTCAAGGAGAAAGGAACCAGATTTTTATTATTATTATTATTCCAATAGCTTGTGTCTGATTAACCAACTTCAACACTCTAAGCTGCAATGCATATTTAAAGTCATGCAAACACAAATACCGTGACCAAGTAAGGACCAAAACGAATGCACTTGGATCTAACAATGCAATAATCTTATAAAAGTAGTTACTTAAAAAACAACAACACCAATGCCACACCTCTAAACTGAGGTGGTTTGAAATGGAGACCAATCGAGATACAATAACCATGGTGCAAGCTGTACAAACTCACTTTTCAAAGTATGACTGCAGTTTAAACAAAGACAGATGCTGCGTTAGAATATGTATGACTGCAAGCCAGTCAGCATATTTATTCACTACGGTTGCATAAACAAATACCTACTTAGGAGTGTTGGGTTCAGCCGAGAATCAAACAACTTAGGAAAAAACAGAATTAACACTTTGCAATCAGGTTTCTAATGGAACGATGGAGCTAGTGATAATGAACCTCTTCAATCAACACTAAATACTCAGAATCCAGAACTAAGCCTAAAAATCCACACACTAGACTTTAAAAGATATTTGCAAAGAATTAAATTAATTCAGAATGTGCTTACTGTGTGTGCCCCCCCCCTCCAGGCTCCAATCCTATGTGCACTTATTTGGAAACAAACCCATTTAATACAGTGCATATGACTGGGCTACAGCTGCCACAATATTAAATGTAGATTTATACAAGAAATAGTATTTGCATTCTGCAGTGAATCAGCACATCCGTTCCTCGAAAGCCGTGATACCGCTACACCTTACTGATCCACAAATCTATAAACAGGAAAAATGAATAAAATTCCATATACTTCTCTCACAAGTAGAGATGAGTAAATCTGAATTTTGCTTTGCCTCAGTTTCTCATACTGTATTAAGTTTACTTCTCCACATTTACAAATTGGTTTGCTATTATCTATCTATCTATCTATCTATCTATCTATCTATCTATCATCTATCTATCTATCTATCTATCTATCTATCTATCTATCGACCTACCTATCTACCTATCTATCTCTATCTATCTATCATCTATCTACCTATCTACATTTGTGTATGTAATTTCATCCAGTGTACACATTTTTGCAAAGCAGTCGTCCCCCCATGGCAATATATTTTTAAATGTCAGTTTCACTAATATATCCATTCTATGCACACTTCACACTAGTATATGTGTTTTTGTGCACATGATTTCGCTGGATAACTGCATTGCAAAATTCAGAGAAGTGTGAATTTCAGAGGAATGGCTGTGTTTCGGTTTGCGCATGGTTTTGGAAAATGTGGATCACATGATTCACCTTCAAATGCAAACACCATTGAATTATGCCCCACCCCCATTACCTACTAGAAGTCTATCAAAGTTTTTTAAAACTTACATGTGTGGAAATGCATTGGATCTGCTAGAATGCATCTCCCTAGTTGGATCAATTAAAGTTCAGCTGAATGTTACATTTAACAAATAGCCATGATAATATAATAGCACATGGCAGAATTTCCATTGGCAAGGCAGAATTGCATTACTATACAACAGCATTTGCCTCCATAAAATGTTTGCTAAGAAAGCCATTTTGTTGAAAAACAGACCAGCACTGAATTTTCCTGTTTTCGAACAAGGAGAAAGCAATTCAGAGCTACTCTCTCAATAGAGTGAGCAATCCAATCACTAGCAATCTAGAATTTCTACTTTGCTCACCACAAATGCAGTCTTTCATGAAGAAGAATCTACAAATAACCAACTCCAAGATTTTGATTGTCCGGAACGATAGCAAGATGAAGGTGTTTGCCAATGACTGTGGATTTAAATCCCAATCCTTTCTAGACAACACACAGTTTTGAAATACAATACCAGAGAGATAATCTTGAGGCACACACCTCAACAATGCCATGTTGTAGCATAACCTTGAGTCAAGCTGGTATGTACCCACTGGTATGTTTGGCTGCGCAGCCCTGAACCCACTCCCCGCCCCCTGCCACGCAACCTGGTATGTGGCTGTAACTCCACCTCTGAGAGATTATTTATGCAGCTTCACCCCAGTAAGTGTGCTGCTCTTTTTCTCATGAAGCAGGAAAACAGAGTCACTTGCTGCCAATTATGGTAGGCACAATTGTGCTAGTGATTCAGTAGAAGGGAGCTCTTTATTCCTCTCTTATGGCTGACATAGGACATTCCACTATTGAAGAAATAGAAAACACGATTTCCGGAAATACACACCAATTGGCGTCATAGATGCCATTTCTGGGATTGCACTTGACTGCGCAGAGGAGCATGAAATAGGAGCATGGGAAGCTTCCCAAGTAGATGGATGCATGCTTTGGCCCATTGAGGATGCTACTCAAGAGATGAATGAAAAGCACTTGCTGCAGGCTGCCAGTTCAATCAGAGGAAGAGAGGCGGAGGGGGGCATTCTGAATTCTTTTCCTCTGGATGTTTTTCTACTAAAAATTGCCCCCAGCTGATATTCAACCCACAAGGGGAGAAAATATAAGCACCCATAACATTTACCTCCAAAAGGGTAATAACATGGGGGGGCAGGGCTTGTGATTTTCAATGAGAGAATACCCCAACAAGAAAGGTTTAAGCAGCCCTGATATGCCAGCAAACAGACAATAAAACATGTTTCTTATGCAATAGTGCGTACAGCCTTTAGACTCACATTATGATTCTAAATAAAAATATATGCAGCTCATATTCTCAAGCAATGTTAAATTCTTCCTTCTCCATTGGGGTTGATGTCTATTTTCCTTTATTTTAGAAATGGCTGTGTCATATTACTTAACTGGCTGTACATTTAATAAATAAGGTATACTATTCATTGTATTAAATTGTAGATTTCAACAGAAGTAGCTCATAAAGTTCAACGAAAAAAGGAGAAGACCAGTGGATCAGTTAATTCTCTAATCAGTTCTTGCATATGTGTGTAAGTGTCTATTCTACCTGTCTGTTCATAGAGTCCAACAATCCACACGAAAGGTTGATACAGTTCCAAAGAATCCTTTAAGAGAGTCTAAGACAAGGATTTCCGGAATATTAGCCATGTTTCGCAGTCCTGGGCTTCATCAGTAGTACCAACTCATATATGATATCACAGGACAGTGGATCTTATAGCATAGTAGTAGCTGCTATTAAAAGAATTTTAAAAAGTTAAAACATAGCTATTACCTATTTATTTATTTATTGCATGTATATGCCCCATTGTCCTCTAAGGAGCTCAAGGTGGTGGACATGGTTTTCCTTTCTCCTAATATTCACAACAACCCTGCGAGGTAGGTTAGGTTAAGAGGCAATGACTGGCAGAAGGTGACCAGGTGAGCTTCATGGCTGAGTGGGGTTTTGTCTCCTAGGTCCTGGCTCTCAACTAAACAGACACAGTCAAACACACACTATCACTGGTTGTGGTGGGAGGTAAGGGCATCAGCATGCAGGAATATGCAGCATCTGCCCATCCCACTTCCTGCTGAGCTTGGCCAGCCCTGAAGATCAACATCACCCGCCAGCAATAACTGCCAGAGGAGCCACTGGACTTGTTCATGTCACGAACAAACCAATGCATTGGGAGAAGAATGGAGGCTCAGTGTCAGTGCAAATCCTTTGCATGCAGGAGATGCTAGTTAAACGTTAGTTCCTCCTCAGAACTAATTCAGGACCTGATGGAGCATGAAGTCTTTGGTATGACTCAGGTTGGGTTGACCTGATTGGGGACCCCCAGATCAAGGCCACAGGGAGGATTGGAGCGGGGATTGTACACACAGCCTTAGTACATGCAGAGAGATGTGCTGGTGAATTTTCATGAATATTTTTTTAAAATCTGTTTTGATCTGGACTCAACACTAGAAAAACTGAGCAACCAAGACAAACCCAAATTGATAGATTTGCCCATCACTAGCCACAGATGTAGACTTCCTTAAGGCTACCTAATGAATCTTCAGAATGTCCTCAATTATGTCCATCTTCTGGTTCACACAGCACATTTTCAATGTCCCTCAGTGACCTCCTGGTATGCATTTATATCGGCAAGAATAAATTTCCACCTAGGTGTAGCACTTTTACGTTGGGGAATGCAAAACCGTTCATTGTAAATGCATTTAAAATGAAGAAGAAATGTCAAACAGCCCAAAGATAATGTTGATACAATGATAATACAATTTGAAGACCAAGAAGGGCAGCCTGTGTTATTCCTGTAATTTTCTTTCAGTAAGATTTTTTTATTAAGGCTATTTATCCTAAACACAAAGGGACATGGGTTATTAATATTGCATGGAGAGCTATGCTATTCATGCATTATTTCCCACTGTAACTGGGAGTTTGATGCTAAAGACAGAGCAGGAATTTTAAATAGCATATTCCAGATGTCTTCTCAGTAGACCTTTACTACCCAAAGATGCATTATGCATTTAGAGTTTACTACCTGGAGAGAAATGAATTAATATGGGGACTGCACATGTCCAGACTCTCTGTCAAACTCAGCTGAGGAAAATCGCTTCACATCACAGCTGGTCCAGAATCCATCACATGTTTACATTTTTGGCAGGATGTCACCATAGGCATTGTAAATCGTCTGTGTGCACTCTGCAATTATATTGTCTGTGGATTTACGCACCTGTGTTGCACATTTCATTTCAGTCCTTGGCCAGTTTTTTGGGGGGGATTACATCTCACGGTTATAGGAATACAATTCAGATTACCATGACAGCATGAAAACAGGGGTTGCAGTCCTAAGAGAATGTGCATTTGAGCCCATTGTGTTTCCTCATAAATCCATTCTGTTGGGTTTAGTGTAGGGGTGGGAGAATCTGTCAAGTTTGATTTCTCGCAATTTCTCATTTTTCTAATCTTAAACTCAGTTCACCACTTTCCCACATCAGTTAGCGATTTTTTTTAATTGAAAAAAGTCCTCATGAAAATTCATCAGCATCTTAGTATGAATTTCTCTAAATACATTTTTGTATGCAGTTTCCCGCATTATACACATTTTTGCAGATTCCCCATATATAATGCATTTATATGCTCACTTTATATGCATTTTTCTCAAATATAATTTTATTGAGTTTTCCTAAATTTCTCAAATAAGCTTCAACTTTGTTTCATAGATTGGGTGGGGTAAATGATGTAATAAATAAATACACATATTTTAAAAGGGGGAGATTGTATGGGGAGAGTATAACCACAGCAGCTCACAAGACCCCTTATTGCCCCCCATAATGACCACAGCTGATGATCATTTGAACCTGTGAAAGGGACACCTACGCACATATAAAGCTTCCATAAGGAACCCTGATCATTCAGGATTCCTTTCACACATTCAACTGGATGCACAAGAGTTTGAAGAAAGGATGAAATGAGCATACCATCAGGTGAGTGGCTACCCAGCACAGCCCCACGTCCCCCTTGCTTGTTCACTGAATTTGGGAGGAATTCACAGAATCATTCAGTTGGAAAGCACCTCCAAGGACTTCTAATCCAACCCCCTGCAGATGCAGGAAATTTTCTGCTACAGTATCCCTGATAGGTGGCTATCCAACTAACTGAAGACGGTGATCATTCTAGAGCAGTGTTTCTCAACTTTGGGTCCCCAGATGTTGTTGGACTACAACTCCCATCATCCCTGAGCTCTGGCCTTGCTAGTTAGGGATGGTGGGAGTTGTAGGCCAAAATCATCTGGGGACCCAAGGTTGAGAAAGGCTGTTCTGGAGGATTATAAAGCTTAGGGGGGCAAGCAATAAGTGTGCGGCTTGATACCTTGATGCCCCACTGAGTTCAAAAGAGCTAACTTCCAAATAAGGCTTTCATCAAAAAGAAAACACATCACTAGTGTAAATCACAAAACTGGGAGTCCTCAGATGCTGTAAATAGGTGTTACACCATCAGGCCACCAGCAGTCTCTTGGATATTGTTTTACGGTATAACTCTTGAACAATGACATTACAGCAGCAGTTCCTTGCCAACTAAACTCCACTTTTGTTACATGCGGAAGCCCCAATCTGCATCACCTAGGAACCCCTTTCCTGTGTTGGGTCCAGCCCATCATCAGCTGTGGTCATCAGGGGGGTGGCCAGGGAAGGCTACCACTCTCGGCTGTGGCACTCCCCTTATTTATAAACTAATTTACAGGACACCTCTTGGGGCCCACAATATCTCACATGTTCAGTTTATTATGCACTAATCTAACAAAAACAATGCATATATATCAGCCTACAAAACATTCTCCCAGCCACTTGCAATTTGTAGGATGATTTCAGAGCACTGTGTTTTGGCAAGGAAAATCCCCTCAGGAAGAATGGTTATTTGCCCAAAGCAAGTAGCTGTTTGAAATCCTGCGCTTCTTTCTTAGGATTGGCTACAAAACAACAACCAAGCTCTGCGCTCAGTTACCATTGCTTAAAACCGTTGGTATCAATGGGCTTGTGTATGTTTAACTGGGCACCAGAATACTATGAAATGACAGTCAAATCTGTAAACTGGTGCATGGGAATTATTACAATAACTTTGCAGGAAAACCCCACCAGTTTGGGAACGAGACCAAAAATGAGCTGTGAGTTTTATTTTTTTATTTTTTTGTAGCACAAATATTTGGCACGCCAAGTTGTTTCTAATTGTCGATTGTCTCCATAAAAAGTGCAATGGAAAAATTAAAAAATTGTAATTACCAGAGAACAGAGAGAGGGTGCCAAGATCTCCATGAATAGCTTTTTATCTCATTCCCTTAGTGAAAACAGTTAACTAGGCACTGGTGAGCCATTTGGTAACTGCACAACAGAAAAAGCTGGCACCCGTGCCAAGTGTGGCATGCCAGATGTGCGAATACCTTCTGGAGAGCTGTATCAGCAGCTTCGACCGAAAGCCATTGCCATTAATCTAGAGACCTCTGGGAGTTCGGGATAGTGCTGTAAAACCCGGGCCCTGCCAAGACTACATCAGATAAAGCCATCAATGCATTGTAAAAGGAAAAAAAAAGACACAAAACCTATTTCATGGGCTGCACTGATCAAGCAATTACTATCATTGACTACATTAAGCAAAGAAACAGCGGGGTGCCCTATAAAATTGACTGCCAACTTGAATAATCAATAGGCTCCATGTAGAGTAAATTAAATAACTGAAAAACTATTTGGAAAAGCCTAAGTTAAAAAGCCAATCAGTAATCCCTCATCCATGGAAAAACAATTCTGTATCCAAGAGATTCTTTAGTTTGCTTTCATTCTTGTCACTGGGAAATACAGTTATGATGAGGCGAGTAAGTGAACAAACGCGAATGGGCTCTCGTCCCCCCTCCCCTCCCCTCAGCAGCATCTTCATCATCATCATTCTTGTTATTAGCTCAATTGGGCACTTAGAGCTTGGGCATTTACTGCGCAACGCATTTGAATTCGCTGCCTTCCTCAAAGAGCTCCTCTTTGCTCCTTTGTGAATATTAATTCATTTGAAGACACTCCGTGTTGTATATTCCTCAGCTCTGAAGCTGAGCAGAAAATAAGACTACGTTAAACTGACCAGTCCACTCAAGGGAATGTGTCAGGTAGGCATGGGTGATTCTGTCAATTTCAGCACTCATTTTTCCAACTTTATATTCAATTCTCCGCAATTTACTTAAAAATAAATAAATGAAAATTTGTCTGCAGTTTGGTGCAAATGGTTCCAAACAAACATATGTATAGATGCTGTTTTATTAATAAAAATATTTTTGAATGCAGTTCCCCCTATTAGAATGCTTTTTGTATGCTATTTTCATTCATTTCTTCATAAAAAATTTTTTAACGAATACCATTCCAAAAATATGCAGCTATACAAAACACACACACAAGACATATGCACACATATATAAATACATATGAATATAAACATAAATACTTCTACATCCATATAATTTTAAAACTAATGTCGTCTAATAGATAAAAATAATTCATAGCAGTAGTCTATCCTTATATCAATTCTGCCAAGTTCTCTTTTAATATATGTAATTGTGGGATTCACTATCCTCTCTGGTAATTTTATAAGGGTAGATCATTGCAGTTAATTTTATGATTTCTAGTTGTCCCAGATTTTACTAATTAATTCAAGTTCCTTTGGTACTACTTTATGTTACCATGCTTTAGTAAACAATAACCTTACAATAGTCATTGTAAGGTTTGCTAATGTCTTCGCCCAAAAGGAAAGTGATGCCGAACCTGATGATAACAGAATAAATGATATAAGGAGGGAGCTGCAGCCCAAGATAGGAAAAGAGGTAGTAGGGGAACACCTAGCTATGGTACATTAAATGAGTTCAAATCTCCAGGGCCTGATGAGCTGCATCCAAAGGTACTAAAGGCGCTGTCAGATGTACCGCAATTTCAGAGCCTTTGTCTAGTATCTTTGAGAATTCTTGGAGAACAGGTGAGGTGCCTACAGACTGGAGACAGGCAAATGTTGTCCCCATCTTCAAAAAGGGGGGAAAGGAAGACCCAGGTAACTACCAACCAGTGAGCTTGACATTGATACCATGGAAGTTCCTAGAACAGATAATTCAGCAGTTGGTCTGTGAGCATTTAGGAAAGGATGCTGTGACTACTAAGATCCAGCATTGGTTTTTCAAAAATAAGTCATGCCAGACGAATCTGATTTCTTTTTTTTTGATGGAATTATAAACTTGGTGGATCAGGGAAATGCTGTGGACATTGTGTATCTTGATTTCAACAAGACTTTTGATAAAGTGCCCCGTGATATTCTCGCGAGGGAGCTGGTAAAATGTTGGTTGAACGAGGTAAGTGTGGATTTGTAGCTGGTTGACTGACTGAACCCAAAGTTTATTTCATTAATGGTTCCTTGTCATCCTGGGAAAAAGTGACAAGTGGGGTGCCACAGGGTTCTGTCCTGGCCCAGTTGTTGTTCAACATCTTTATAAATGACTTGGATGAAGGAATTGAGGGGATTTAATAAACACAATAATGAGTGCAAAACTGCTTCTTTGGAAACATTTTTCTAAGCATTTCTGCCACTGTTCGCCAAAATAGTTGTGCTTTTTCACACCTCTACCACATGTGATAGAAATTACCTTTTTGTTCCTGACATATCTAAAACAATCTGTCTTCTGATTTACTTACAATTTTGTTTCCCCATGGAATCCAGTATCATTGGACTTCCATTTTAATATAATATTCTATTGCTATTAGCCTTTATGAAATAAAAATAACCACATTTCTCTTGTAATTTCCCTATTTATATCATTATTCCATTAAAACATATATTTGCATTCTATTTTTCTTTTGAGTGTTGATGATAATTTGACACATCTAAGAGAAACATCCTGGCTTGTCATTCTCTAATATTATTTCAAACTCAGGCATATCTCTCTAGATCTCTTGACTTCTAATCATCCTACTCAAGAAAGCCCAAATTTGTATGTGTTGGTATCTGGGTGAGTCTGTTTTCAATTTGGCTTTCAGTACTGTCTGTATGCCCTTCCAATCTTGAAATTTTGTAATTTATTCTCTTTCCATAGTTGCAAAATTCCCAAGTCCCCTTTCAGACTAGAACTTTCATCATCTAGAAGGGAATCAAGTGGAGATGTCTTAGATCAGTGTTCCCCAACCTTGGGCCTCCAGCTGTTTTTGGACTACAATTCCCATCATCCTTGACCACTGGTCTTGCTAGCGAGGGATGATGGGAGTTGTAGTCCAAAAACAGCTGGGGGCCCAAGGTTGGGGAACACTGTCTTAGATGATAGGACCTTGATACTCTCTTCATGATTCACCTTTCCTAGGTCACAACCTTATACTGATCCTCCTTGTTTGTTTCTGGATGCTTGAAATTTGTCCTTGAATGGCTCTGAATTTGTCTGATAATTCCTCTTGTTTGTTTAAACAGCCACAGAAGCAGCAAAACTGGGGTAATATTTGGGAATGATTTCAGGGGAGACATTTATTGCCCTATCTCACTCCTGTCATAGGCTAATGTCACACCTCAGTGATATTTCATCTCCGCCAGAGGTGCCAGCTTGCGAGGGCAATTGGGCGGGGCAAATGTTGTGGGTATGATGGACATCAGGAGGAGCTGTGGGCGGAGCCAAACGTGGGGGCCGTGCAGTTTCAGTGGCTTGTGGCTCCTCGTCCACCTCCTCCTCGTGCTGCAACTGGTGACAGGCTGCTTCCACCCTCCTTCCCTTCCATGGCAGGAGAGCAAGGAGCCAGCCACTGGAGCTGTGCCATGCTCAGCTCCATGCTCAGCCTCCTTCACCGCCTTAACATGGGGGAGGGAGAGGCCCCCCCACAAAATATATTGGGGCCCCCAAAACAGCTTGGCCCTCAGGAGCTGGTGCCCCAGATCTCACCTCTGTATTTATCTATTAAGGTAGTGTTCTGTTTTTCCCCAAAACCACTGTGCAGCAAATGTGGGGGTTATCCCATTGTGACCTTTTTCATCCATATTACTCCAGAAAACACCCGATAAGCATCATGGCTGAATTCAGGTCTGCTTGGTCTCAACTCAGAAATTAACATCACAATGATGCCTCAAACCCAAACAAATACCCAACAGAGATGTTTAAAGTCCTGTTTGGGCATTCTGCTTCCATGTAAACCCTACATATGAATAGGGCAAGCGAGAGCAAGCCTCCTTGACTTGTAGAGGCTGAGGTCTGAAGCAGAGAGTCCTTTCTGAGCATGGAGGTCCCTCACACAGTTCAGAACTCTGCAAAATGGAGGGCCCTGAATTGAGCAGGATGCTTCTATGTCTAAAAGAGGCTCCTCACTTTAGACTTAGCTCTCCAGGGGATAGTGAAGTGGGGATAATATGGAGCTATACACAATCCCCCATGGTTGCATGTGGGATTCATGTGCAAGGATTTGTGTGAATAGGGTTTAGGTAGCATCTAAACATAACAAAACATAACGGAATGTTTTATCACCTCGCCTCCATGCTAATATTATTTCCTCCCCCAAGTCAAACAATGCTTAGAATTTTAAAAGAACCCACGAATACATTAAGAAAATAACTTCCATTTTTTTAAAAAAGAAAAGAATGAATGGCGTGTTTTTGTTCAGTTGCAATAGTATTAAAAATCTGCACTAAAACTCTAGGGCTGCCAGTATTGCTTAAAGAGCTATGTAAATCAAGGGACATTCAAAAGTCCATTAGATGTTTGAATTTAGTACACTTGCATTGCTGAAGCTTATACAAGTACCTGCAATGTTCTGCCGTAAATAAGTTGTCAATAAACATCCTGGTAATATAATAGAATTCTGTTTAAAATAAATGGGGGACAAAACAGCTTGGAAAGCATGTGCATTGTGAGAAAATCCAGAGCAAGGGAGTATGTAAAAAGAAAGATGATGAGCTAAAAATGATTATGTGTCACAATAAAAATTTTCCAACTTGTCTGCTGATTAGATGCTAATGCTGCCCATAAAAACCAAAGGGAGTGAAAAGCGAGGCAGAGCACTTGATAAAATATCTTATTGAAACCTATTGTATTTACCACTTATTAGATTCTGAACTCATATACATCTCAATTGTGGAGAGTCTTCATATTTAAAAGCTTTAAATCCATCAATTGCATTACTCATAATTTCCACATTTGCTTCTTCCTCAGCAATTCAGGATGAGCAAAGACTCTTATAACCGCCTTCCTGCAATTTGATTACCCGGAGATTCTCATACAATGCACTGCCGACACGTCTCTCTAAGAACGAGAGCTTTAAAACTGTGAAATGGAAGTTGCATGGAAATGCTACGCAAATAGTTTTGGTTATGATGGAAATCATGTGGCTGTAGCACAAGCAGGAATTATTGGGGGGGGGGGGCTTAAAAAAGAGAACATCTCCTTCCTTGCAAGCATGGCAAACCTTTCCCCCTTTTGTCTCCGGAGCTTTACCTCTCAAAACCCAAAAGTTCTGCTCTCTGAAGGCAAGTAATGCTTTACAATATGCCAACTAATAAATGGAAAATTTGTGTAATTGGAAAGAGTTATGGGTCTACTTGTACAAGGTAAAAAGAAAGAAAGAAATTGCTTCTAAGGGTTTTCTTCGGAGCCTTTTCGATCAGTTTCATAATAATTCATCGATGAGGCATTTGAGAGAATTCATTGTGATTAGATGGGGAAGACAGTGGGGAATGGTTTTATAGAAATATCTCAGCGCTACTTACACGAAGCCATGTTATTGTCCATCCTCCATCAGACTGACTGCCTGAAAACCAAGAACTATAGTGGATCTCAGGATTCATATGTTGATTCCGGAAACACACCCTTTGTAAGGTACCTGTTCAGTGCACTTGAGGTTCGGGATTGTGTCCGTGTTCTTTTGGAGCACCGTGAAAAGGAAAGAAAACATTTATTTTGGAATTTGGGGCTTATCGTAGATCAATCTTTGTCACTGGAGACTCAAGTGGCCTCAGTGACCAGGAGTGCAATTTAGCAACTATGGCTGATACATCAGCCATGGCTGCTCTTAGACAGGAATAGCCTGGCCATGGTGATTCGTGCATTGGTAACCTCAAGACTTGATCCCTACACTGTCTTCTATTTGGGGTTACCCTCAGGCCTTTTCCAGAGACTTCAGATGATGGAAATGATGCAGCTAGACTGTTGATGGGTACAGACTATCATCACTTCATAATTTACAAGACGCTTAACAACTTGGTTCCAAGATGCCTCAGTAACTACCTGATTCATTATATCCCTTCCCCATCACTGAGGTTTTCAGGGGACTGAGCCCTTACTTTTTCAATGTAAAGATCATATTGTCTTCATATGGAAAAATGGAATGTCTACACAAGAAGGGTATTGTGCAAAATATCTATGCTTTTACGTATTGGGACTAGAAATCGCAGTGCATTTTCCTTTTATGCAAGTGTGGGGACAGCCAATGCACCTGGAAATTTGCTGTTGGCTCCTTGGAATCCACACACACACCCAATGCACAGAAAGAGGCATTGCTTTTCCCAAAGGTAACACAAATTTTCTTGCTTTCTGCCACTCCTAAAATAAACTTATTAATCAGTTTATTCCTACAGAAAGAATATATTGTTTGCCGTGAATAATTCTGTACCTGCAGTTCTGTTTCCTTAACAAGAAAATAAGTGATCAAATATTCCTGATGCTTTTCTCTGGATATTCTACATATGCCTCTAACCTTCAAAAGCTTGATATGCCACGGGTCTTTACACCACTGTGAGCTCAAGTGAGTTGTGCAAAGAACAAAGCTCTCCTTAATAGTCTTTGGCTCCTGAGAATTTCTTGTTTTGCTCCTTGTCCTGAACTGCCCGACCCCGCCAACCAGTCAGAAAGCTCCCTATGTTCAAAGGGGAGATAGGTCCTTGTTGGCTACTTCTGCCCAGGTCGCACCCCTTATTCAAGGGTGCAAGAAAACATCCCAACTCAAAACATAATTTACGTTGCAGTGACAAAAGCTTTGTTTACGGAAGGGTGGGGAGGGGAATCCAAAACCCTGACTGCTCTATTTCATCTGTGATTCTCATGCCTATTTTATCTTGACTCAGGGTTTAAAGTTCGCCATGTTCTTAGACCAAATGTAAAACGTTTAATTAAAACTGGGTGAAAACAAATTATTCTATCAATGCCTCCTACAGCCAAATGTCCAGCGTTTGAATCAGACGGCATCGTGGAAAGCAAAATATTAATTAAAACTCATCAGGGGTGGGAACTACAGGGAATTAAGATGAGGACAATATAGTTGCCCATAAACGTTAAGAATGATAACAATGTGCAGAGACATAAAGCAGGATTAGAAAAAAAATAGTTTGTGTATAATCACCAGCACTCTGAAATAAATCAGTATACCCAGCATGGAACATATGAGTTTTACAAACATCATTCCAATATTTTTTTTATTACCTAGGAGCATTAGGATATATACTCCTTGACTATAATAATTACTTGCAGTTAATTACAAATGCAACAGAAGTGCTGGTAATATTAGAGTTCCACCCTACATAAAGCTAGAAATTACTGCTATTACTCTTATTTGCTGAGAATATTGGGTCATAGATGCTAATTAGCAGTTCACAGCCCCCCACAGGAAAAAGACTCATTATTATAAAAATCTGTCTTGGTAACCAAAGGCACCCTTCAAGTCACTGTGAACACTTTTGTCAGATCAATTATTAGCTATGACAAAACTTCATTTTCGTGTGGGGAAGAAAAGAAAAAAAAACAACCCCAAGGTTACAAATACAACACGCTAGATCTCTAAATTGATTGCCATAGTAAGAATAGAGATATCAGTCTCTTTTGCCTCTTTTATGTTCCGCAGTCTGGAAACAAATGAAATGAAAAGAGACTGAGAATGGCAGGGGAGCCCACAGGATTTTCTGGGCCTGGTACACGGTATGTGGATTGGGGTCCTCTGACCCACTTGCAAATGAGGACACAGATTTGCATAACATTTGCATACGCTGTGTCATATGAATAGTTGTGTCCTCTTTTGCAGGTGGAGAGGAGGGCCCAGAAATAAATCAGTGGACACACATATAATAAAGTATCTAACCGTCTGAACAGGAAAAGCTTCCCCCATAGTTTTATTTCCATTCTAGAAAGCCTGTTGATTTTCTGCCTGCCACACCACTATTAAAGGCACAAGAATCCTACTTTCCTCAAGCTTTTGCCTCTTTCTGTGGGGGACAAGGGCTGAGAGTCATGTCTGAGAGTTAACTTTGAGAGTTACCTCTGCAATTTCTTTTTTATTTCTTTCCTCTGTTTTTGTTTTTATTTAGATTAGATTCTTTTATTGTATTATGAAAAACTTTAATAAAATATGAGAGAGAATCCTGCTTTCCCCCAGTGCCAAAGCCTACACTATGCTCCTGTTTCTACTAACCTGGAGGTAACCCCGATGAATCACTAAGACTTTAAATGTTGAAGTATAAAGGTTCCCACCAACCAATTGTTAATGATCTTCTATGTCCACAGCCTCAGAAGCTGTTGTGGCAGCTGGTAGCTAGGCTATATCTCAATAGGAAAGCATCTACTTTTATGCAGAAGGTCTCAGGTTCAATTGCCATACTCTCTAAATGGAACTGGGAATGCCCCCGGTCTGAAATCTTGAATCCTGAAAGCTGCTGAAATCCTAAAAGCATAGGCCAAGGATAGGCAATGCGGTGATTTCGAAATGTTGTTGGATTCCAGCTCCTATCAAGCCTTCAGCCAGCATGGCCAATGGTCAGGGATCAAATGAGTTGAAGCACAGCAACATTGGAAAGGCACTATGTTGGCTATGCCTGGTGAAAAGAGCACTGAGCTAGATGTTTTAGCCCAGCCTTTCTCAACCTGTGGGTCCCCAGATGTTGTTGAACTACAACTCCCATCACCCCTAGCTAGCAAGGCCAGAGCTCAGGGATGATGGGAGTTGTAGTCCAACAACATCTGGGGACCCACAGGTTGAGAACCGCTGTTTTAGTCTATTCATGAAGGCCACCAAGACATGGGCACAAGGGTTACTGATGTATTGGGTCCAGGAATAGGAGGGAAATGCAAGAGTCTCTAGCCCTCCTAAAAATAAAGTTCTCAAGCTAAATATGCAGGTGCCCTCCTAAATGTTTTATCTGAGACAAACCAGCCCAACTACTCCCACTTTCAGGGTTTTCAGTCAATGTGCAAAGTTGCAGCTATGGTTGATGAGCGATTTGCTTGGACACCAGGCAGCTGGAATCTACAAGGTCCTAAAGAGCCGATTCTTTCCTCTCCCATTTAGTGCACTTTTCCTCCTTCTCTCCCCTTTCTTATTCCTTGGAACCTCATAGAAACCATCTCTGATGTCTTTCAGGCGCCTACTGAATATTTTCCTCTTCCAACAAATAGATAACTTTCCTAGTCTGCTTCTGTATTGAAATTTGGATAGTTTTAGATGTCTTAATTGCCCCTAGCAACCAGGATGCACCTTTCCTGTGTTGGGGTTGTCTGAGATCAAGTACTCCATAGAAGTCCGCTGCCCCCCCCCCCTGCAAATACACATACTCAACCAGTGCAGGTCTTTTAAACAAACACCTAAAGAACCCATATAGTTAAAGCTATGGTTTTCCCAGTAGTGATGTATGGAAGTGAGAGCTGGACCATAAAGAAGGCTGATCGCCGAAGAATTGATGCTTTTGAATTATGGTGCTGGAGGAGACTCTTGAGAGTTCCATGGACTGCAAGAAGATCAAACCTATCCATTCTGAAGGAAATCAGCCCTGAGTGCTCACTGGAAGGACAGACCCTGAAGCTGAGGCTCCAATACTTTGGCCACCTCATGAGAAGAGAAGACTCCCTGGAAAAGCCCCTGATGTTGGGAAAGATTGAGGGCACAAGGAAAAGGGGACGACAGAGGATGAAATGGTTGGACAGTGTTCTCGAAGCTAACAACATGAGTTTGACCAAACTGTGGGAGGCATTGGAAGACAGGAGTGCGTGGCGTGCTCTGGTCCATGGGGTTACGGACAAGACTAAACGACTAAACAACAACAAAGAACCCACGAAACGATGAAACGCAATAGTAAAACAACATGGCATTTTCAATCTATCACCAAGTGAAAACTTAGACTTGCCAATATGATTCTTCTGAAATATTTCCTGCATGCTGTCAGGCCAAATCCGCTCCGGGATTGCTTTTGAGAATGATACCGAGAAAGCAAAAATCAGAGTAACAATATACTTGTTAGATGCTAGACTGTGTGCAAATGGTACAGGGACATCCTGTGTATGGGATTGGGAGGGGGAAATGCAGAGATGCACAATTCTTTGCTCTCATTTTTATTCTTCCTAATCCTGTGTACATCACACACTGCTCTCCATCCCCGTTGCTGACGAGCTTCTGTTCCATACAGTATTTAGCCAGAACAACAGACGTGCATTACATGCATTCCCTTATGTTCCTTTTTGAAACCCAATTCTAATAATTTCTTCTCCTTATGTCAGCGTAACCACGTATCCCAACACAGTCTGTTGAAGCCATTAAATAAGTCTATCTTCTCAGCTGAAACCATAGTGAGAAATTCCAGTACTTCTCTGTAAAAAAGGGGGGGGGGGATTGTTGAAGAAAACATCCACACACATTTAATTTTTTTTATAAATGTTCAATGTCTCAAAACATTTGGAGAAGATCTAAAGTTATTTTAACAGAAGGAGCATATTGAACCATCTCCAGTCCACAATAGGGAAAAGTCAGATTCTCTGGGATGCTTTCCTCCACACAAGTGTAATTTTTCTCCCTGCATTTTTTTAAAAAAAGTCTACTTGGCACTCCAGTCAGATTTGTGGGTTTCCCACAACTGTATCTGCAAGTAGGCACCACTAAAATGCTCTCTAAGAAGTTGAGGCCAGCAGTGGCATGGAAATTGCAGATAATTGCAAGTGTAATACTGACAGCTGACTGGAATTTAAAAACAAAATGCAGTGCATGTTCCACACAGAATATAAATTTTATATATAGGAAGCTGCTGGAAGCAGCCATCAGGGGATTTGGAGCAGGGTGTCACCAATAGGCTGATGACACGTTGTTCTAGTTCTCTGTTGCATCAGTACCAGGTGGAACAGTGCAAGTCCTGAAGGCAGAGTCTAGAGGCAGAAATGAGCTGGATGTAGGTCAGCAAACTGAAGCTGAATCCAGACAAGATGGAAGTGCTGTCAGTGGTTCCCATATCTGGGAATTATCTGTTCTTAATAGGAATGCACTCCCCTTAAAGTCAACAGGTCCATAGTTTGGGTGTGCTCCTGGACCCATATTTGTCACTCAAGACCCAGGTGACCAAAGTAGCTTGGAGGACTTATGCCTGGCTTCATCTGGTGTGCCAACTATGGTCATTTCATCATCATCATCATCATCATCATCATCATCATCATCATCATCATTATTTATATCCCACCCATCTGGCTAGGTCCCCCCAGACACTCTGGGCGGTCTACAGCATATACAAAACACAGCAAAACATCAAACACTAAGAACTTCCTGATATAAAGCTGCCTTCAGATGTTCATGTTCCAAACTGGACTACTGCCATTTTCTCTATGGGGACTGCCTTTGAAGATGGTCTGGGAACTGCAGCTAGTGGAAAACGCCGCACCAGCAATATCAGTAGGGGGCAGCAGTTTGCCAACATATTACCCATATCTTAAAACAGCTACATTAGTGGCCAATTGTTCTCCAGGCTTTATTCAAGATGGTTATGTTGACATTTAAAGTTCCAAAAAGTGTGGGACCCAAATATCTGAGAGAATAACTTCCCATGTTCTAAAATCAGCAGATGTGACGTTCCTGGTGGTTCCTCGTCAGTATGTATGTGGTGTGAAGCCTATAGAAAGGGTCTTTTCGGTGGTGGCTCCTTGTATATGGAATTACTGAGGTTTGTCAGGTCCCATCTATCTTTTGTATTAGGCAGTTAGCTGGAGGAGGAGAGACCTGATTGTCATTGTTGCCATGTGCTTGTGTTATTTTAATGGATGCTGTTGAAAGGGCAGTACATAAATATTCTAAATAGATACATCTTCAATTATTTGTTTTTTCCATAGCATACTCTAAAAAAATGCACATCCAGCCAACATGTCCCCGTCTTTTAAACATTTCAGCATTATACAAAAGCATTGTTTGATGCATATCCTTCCATTTTTACAGCGCCATGTCCAAAGAATATATTTTCATGCTTCAATGATTCATCTATAAGGAGATTACTCTCTCAAGGGGGAAGAAATCTGGGTCTGCTATGACAGCAACTTACTGTACATATATTAACAGCAGCAGATCTCTCCAATGCCCTTTAATATTCAGGGAGCGTCTCACATCTGTCATCAAACTCTTTTTGTCCTTTCCTAATTTGATGTCATTGTACAGTATCAGCTTCAAACTACAAAGGACATTTTCAGTCCACCTTTAATATGGAGAAGTAAAAGACCACTAAAAGTTTTCTTTGTTGTAACTAGGGAGCCATTTTGTAATCTTTTTATTAAAAACAAAAAGCAAAAACCACAGTATGGCTTTGTCAGACTTGGTGCTTGCTAGGAGACTAGCAATACTTAGCAATGGTTAATGCAACCGAAGTATCTTCTAGATTGCATTGACAGAAATATAATATTTAGACGGTGAGAAGAAATGGCAATGCTCTGTTCTGCTTTGGTCAGATCTTGCCTGGCATACTATAGGCCCTTCTCAGAGTAAACCCCTTGAAATTAATGGGCTAAAGTTAGCCATGTTCATTAATTTCCATGGGATTGTTCTGAGTAAGAACAGCATTGGATGCAACCCTATGTCTAGTTCTGGGCACCACCATTTAAGAACATGATGGTGATTGTCACCAACTTGAACGGCTTTAAAAGAGGATTCGACAAATTCATGGATAAGAAGACCATTAGTGATGGCTATACTTTGCTTCCATGCCTGTGAATGCTACTTGCTGGGAATCACAAGTGGGGAAAATATTCGCCACTTGCCATATTCCATGAAATATTACTGCACTTCATCGACAGTTCTGCTCTGACTCTTGACATCACCAAGCCTTACCTCATAAGATTCAAGGATGAAGACATGGAAACCTACCCTCAACATAAAACATATTAATTAACTATCTTCATGTAAAATTGCCATATGAGGTGAGAACAGTTAGATACGGTGACATCTCTTTCCAGAGTACTGAGTAAAGGCGCTAACTATGGATGAAGGGTGGGCTACAAATTTAATAAACATTTTTTTTCTAAAACCCAAACTTTGCTAACCATTTGCACTCAGCTTTGAAGGGAAGAGTATTTAAAGAAAAGTCTGAAAATCCACTCTGTCTTTTATCACTCCTTGCCAGAATGTGCTGCAAAGCTATTAATTAATGCAGCAATATTTTTGCTACAACAAACATTTTCAATTTGCCCTGTAAAAAACAGCATTTATGATTTTAGCCTTTTGCTCCTGTTTTATTTTTGGTCCCTGTGATATAGATTACAGTCGAGTGTGTCCTCTGTCCATATGCACACCAATTGTGCTCAACATATGGTCGCGCACAGGGGGGGAAAATACAACTCATAATAGTCTTTTTATATTTTGCATACAGACATCGTCCTATTATCCTAGCAGCACCGCAGTATTCCTTCAGGCCACTTTGCATCTCTTCCATCATCCATCTCCAGTCGCTTAATCTATATTAAGTGAAGTAGCACCTGATCAAGTTACAAGTAACATGCAGAATGCTCAACTGGTGCTAGTGCTGTGACCTGGAAATAGTGTTCCTTTCGTAACTGTCGTCCTTGCAGCATTGTATATTTTAAGTACAAAAGTGCACAGAGAGTCCTTATTTTAGAATTATTGTTCTAACTTAAGATGCCAACTTAAGAACATGAGGAATGCTCCTGCTGGTTCAGGGCAGAGGCCCATTTAGTTCAGCATCCTGTTCTCTCACAGTGACCAGCGTCCTTCAAATAAGTTTGCAGTGTATACAGGGATCACCAACATGAAGACTGTGGGCTCCAATGTGTCTGCCGGTATGTCAGAATATTGCCCATTCTCAGCTCTCAGTAAATATTCCCTCCAAAATTCAGTGCCTGAGAGGCTATTTCTTCTTCCTGCTCAGTTCACTTTTGCACGTTAAAAACAAAATCCATTAAACACGCCCATATTTCATTGGATGCCATGCCTGGGAAGACTCCTCCCCTTCTGTTCTAAGCAGAAGAAAGGTGCAAAGTGCTTCTCTCTACTAGTGAGCATGGTGGAAGCTGACATAGGTGCCTCTTTCTTCCATTGATGGAGAGGCAGACCTGCAACATTATGTGGTCCTGTATCTTAAAGCTCTTTTAGGGGTGGCAGTCATTTTGTGTTATGCCACACCCCAAGGCACCCAGGTTTAAAGGTAAAGGGACCCCTGACCATTAGGTCCAGTCGTGACCGACTTTGGGGTTGTGGCGCTCAACTCGCTTTATTGGCCGAGGCAGCCAGCATTTGTCCTCAGACAGCTTCTGGGTCATGTGGCCAGCATGACTAAGCCGCTTCTGGCAAACCAGAGCAATGCACGGAAACGCCATTTACCTTCCCGCCAGAGCAGTACCTATTTATCTACTTGCACTTTGACGTGCTTTCGAACTGCTAGGCTGGCAGGAGCAGGGACTGAGCAACGGGAGCTCACCCCATCATGGGGATTCGAACCGCTGACCTTCTGATCAGCAAGTCCTAGGCTCTGTGGTTTAAACCCACAGCGCCACCCGCGTCCTACAGCACCACCCGCGTCCTGCACCCAGGTTTACCCTTTCTCAAAATCCCAAATGTGCATACTGGAGCACATTAGCAAAAAGGTATTGTGAAACACAAATAATTGGTTTCAGGAACACACAGAAGAAGTACATCAAGGCTTTGCCTGGAATTCAGGTGGGATTTATTTTTTATTTTATTTATTAAATTCTTATACCACCTTCATCCGAGGATCACAGGGCAGTTCGAAATATAAACACACTGTGTGCAAGCATGGCTTGGTTTCATTTTGTGCCAAGATGGCAGGCGCTAGTCTGAGGGAACTGCGGACTCCTAAATCTGCATGTTCCCTGAGGGGTGGTTCTGGATCATCTTAACGCAATCCTGCAAGTGTGGGCTTTATTACACAACCAAAAATATAAAAAAATATTCCTAGGTATGGGAAACCTGTGGCCCTCCAAATGTTGTCGGACTTAAAGGTGGCCACTGTTGTCTATAGGAGAACTATCTTGCTCTCCAGGCTCCCTGTACGCCTGAGTGTCAATCTGCAGTATTTTGTGTTAGGCCAACAGGATAATTTGGTGTACCATCCATGCCACTGCCCAATAGTCTCCCTAACTGAGCTGACAGAAATGGTCTTGAACATAGCACTGTAGACTCTTAGACTGTCTGGGGTAGCTCATGGGGTAGATTCATGGTCACCATGACAACCATGAGGCTGTCCCAGCATGACATCTGGCCAACATATACTGTTTGGCACACTCTGGATTTCATTTTCCTGGATGGGCATGGAGAGAGTGATCTGAAGGTGGGGGGGGGGGGAGAGAAGCAAGGGTTTTCTTTTAATGGATATATCATGCTCCATTCACACTGTGGGCAACTCTCAGTGTAAAAGTGAAGTGAATTAGGGCCAAACTAGACAATATGACTGCATACCCTCCAACATTTTTGGCACCTAATCTGGGGCGCTCCATTTTTTGTCCTGAGTCCTCGTGCACGCATAAGTATGTGAGACCAAAATATGCTACTTATTTGGTCTTGCAAGACCAAAAGACAAGTGGTTTTCATTTCGGAGCTCCAGCATGACCCAGCTGATTCGCTCTAGAACATCAGTCCGAAAAAGGAATGCCTTCCAGTCTAGTGCTCTGGTGTAACCCTGCTGACTTATGCCAGAGTGAGAATTGGTGAGCCAGTGTGGTGTAGTGGTTAAGAGCAGTAGTCTCGTAATCTGGGGAACCGGGTTCGTGTCTCCGCTCCTCCACATGCAGCTGCTGGTGACCTTGGGCTAGTCACACTTCTCTGAAGTCTCTCAGCCCCACTCACCTCACAGAGTGTTTGTTGTGGGGGAGGAAGGGAAAGGAGAATGTTAGTCGCTTTGAGACTCCTTAAAGGGAGTGAAAGGTGGGATATCAAATCCAAACTACTACTACTACTACTACTACTACTACTACTACTACTACTACTCTTCTTCTTCTTCTTCTTCTTCTTCTTCTTCTTCTTCTTCTTCTTCTTCTTCTTCTTCTTCTTCACGCCAGTTCACCAGACCCAATAAAATGGACATTATGGGATCCAAACTGAGGCTGGGATTGGTTTCTGTGGTTGCAGGATGTCCCACTTAAAACGGGACAGTTGTGGGGTATGGGACCAATTATCTGGTAGCTTTTATTTTTGTTTTAACTGAAACATGTATTGGATTATTGGATTATAGCAGTGATGAGGGAAGGAATGCACCTTAACCCGTTCCCAATAGAAATAATGGCAGAAAGAGTTCACTGGCTCTAGTTATTTGGGGGTGGGGGTGGGATGGGGAGTAGAGGTCCACATATGTTCCAATCCTTGTCACACCCTCAGTCAAACCATGATCCCCCTGGGCCCTTCCAAAAAACTGTCATTAAAAAGTGGAGGCTATCACAAAAGTAGGGAAGGCAGCCCACCCTTTGGCCTCCCTGGAATTTGAGCATGGGGGACTGTCCAACTCTTTTGACGCACTTGGAACCCTCTCTGTTCCCCGACTGCTTTCTGAATGGAAAGGATTAAGCAAACACTGGTCCCTCCACATCGCCCCACTTCAATCAGATTTGCAGCCCCCATGGCTGTATTTCAGTAAAGCTACAAACTAAAATAAAATAAATTGGAAAAGAAAGCCATAAGGAGCCAGTCTCAGAGTCAGCATCTCCTCCACTTTGGCCTTTGGTGGAGAATCAAGCTACTGCTATTTTAGACTCAGGCCAGATTGATACCATCATGTGCATGCCAGAAACTGTCATATCTAGTGGAGTCGAAGACTAATTTAATTTTCAGGGCATTGCAGACACACACACCACACGAACACGCACGAACACACACACACACTGATATGCTGAAGAAAAGATCCTAGCAAAGTTGATGTGGAAAGTGACAAGGATATCGGAGCATGGAAACAAGATAGCATAGCGGGTGGCTTCAACTATGTGCTCACCGTGAACTGTGCTGCAGAGTAACACTTTTCTTGGAATATAAGAAGCTGCCTTATACAGAGTCAGACCAGGAGTGGATTTAAGGCTATGCGGGCAGTGTGCACACACTGGGCACTGAGCCGAGGGGGCACAGTCTCAATGCCTGATAAGCGAAGCACTGGGCTGCGAGAAGGTGCCACGAGGCAATCGCAGGATCCTAGAATCCTTCTGTCTCCTAGTTAGCACTTTCCCAGCTGTGCGAAAAAGGCAGGAGGGCTCTGGGACCCTGCCAGAGCCCTGGCCCTTCCTTCCCAAAGCTGGGCGCCTCCTTACTTGCCTTTGGGAATGCAGTGCAATGGTAGCAGGGTGTGTGTGCATATTCTGGCCTTGCACAGGGTGCCATAGCGCCCAGGTCTACCACCGGTCAGACCAATGGTCGATTTAACTAAGTATTGTCCACACTGACAGGCAGCTCCCTTGCCCTCCGCCCACCTGGTTATGCCAAGGATTGAACCTGGGACTTCCTGCATGCAAAGTGGATGCTTGACTGCAGAGCACTTTCCCCCAGTTCTTTCCTTCTTAAGCATTTCTCTACTCAATTGCTCATGGTAGATTTATGAACTCCTCCATGTCAAGCCGAACCCTTTCCAGGCAGTTGAGGGGGACTTTTTCCTGGATCAAGCTGTACATCCTGTAGCCACAACAATTATTTAGTTCACCAAGAAATGATGTTTTGGTTCCATTGCAGGAATGCAGTCAATTCAATCAGTTCACTTTCATGTCCTTGGTTTTGTGCAATTGTGATCTAAAAGCTGAACAAGGCTCTCTTCTTAATGTATTTCTCTTCTCGTTGCAATGAAAAAGATGCTTTGAATGAGCAGAGCTAATGTACATGCTTGAAATATATCATTTGAATTTAAACCTGTGGACTTGCATTTGTTTTCAAATGTTGGGCAAGATTACTGATGGCAATCAAACAGATGGTTTCAATTTTAAAGATTGCCACCAGATTTTAAAATCCAAAACAAATTTAATTGTGACAACTTTATAAACTTGTAAAAATTAAAATTTGAATTTTGTGAGCTTTGTTCAGTTCTCCTTGATTGCCGTATGGAATGTTTCACAAGAAATGTATTGAAAATTATGAGACATATGCCTAAAATGGCTCATTGAGATAATGGGGGGAGCGCTATTAGTGGTTCCCTATGCACCAGAAGCACAACTCATGCAAACAAAGAGTCGTGAAAGGAGTCGTGCCTTCAGTGTTGTGTCTATGGAACTCCCTCCCACAAGGAGTTAGACAGGCGCTGTCCCTACTGAGTGTTGGATGCCTAGTCAAGACTGTTTTATTTCATTTCTGGATCACATCCTTTGAAGCATCTCAAAGCAATTTTGCAAAGCAACAAAAGCAGTTAAAACATATAAAAACAATTTCGAATCAGGTAACATTGTTTTTTAAAAAGATTTTATTCCATATTTTATCGCAATATATGCATCTCTTACATCACACACGTGTAAATGTTTCTTATCCTGAAATATGCCTCATTTTGGTATGTTTTATTAATCCGAGAACTGTACTGCAAGTTTCAGAGAAGTCTGAAATCTGAAGGAGAAGCACATTCTGAGCCACACATTAGTTCAGAAGTTATCAATCAGGTCACTTTACACTGGAATTCACAGAAATGTAATTCCTCAATTATTCCTAACTGGAATATCAGAACGAATGAACCCGAGTCAAGAGACACACATGAAACA
Source organism: Podarcis liolepis (assembly GCF_965112155.1). Classification (NCBI taxonomy): domain Eukaryota; kingdom Metazoa; phylum Chordata; class Lepidosauria; order Squamata; family Lacertidae; genus Podarcis; species Podarcis liolepis. The sequence goes on along the minus strand of NC_139560.1, from coordinate 26,631,710 downwards.
AGGCAATTTCCACAACTGGTCCTTCTAATGGAGGACTTCTACCTTGCAGTGCTGGTGTCAGTCTATCTTTCAGTAAGTCAAACTATAGATCCACTTCTTGTTCCTTATTGTCTACACAGATGGGCATTGACTCTCCAGAGTTTTAGGCAGGAGCCTTGCAGTCCTGCCTGGAGCCTCTGAGGGCTTGAACCAGGGACCTTCTCTGTTCAAAGCCACATGATCCGTTTTCTCCCTGCATGCACCTTAAAGGCAAAAATAGACCAAAGCCATGTTAACTTAAAGAAACAAGAGTGAAACTCAACAGGTGAACAGTGATTTGTATTTGTGTTTGTTTAGTCGTTTAGTTGTGTCCGACTCTTCGTGACCCCATGGACCAGAGCACGCCAGGCACTCCTGTCTTCCACTGCCTCCCGCAGTTTGGTCAGACTCATGTTTGTAGCTTCGAGAACACTGTCCAACCATCTCATCCTCTGTCGTCCCCTTCTCCTTGTGCCCTCCATCTTTCCCAACATCAGGGTCTTTTCCAGGGAGTCTTCTCTTCTCATGAGGTGGCCAAAGTATTGGAGCCTCAGCTTCACGCTCTGTCCTTCCAGTGAGCACTCAGGGCTAATTTCCTTAAGAATGGATGCATTTGATCTTCTTGCAGTCCATGGGACTCTCAAGAGTCTCCTCCAGCACCATAATTCAAAAGCATCAATTCTTTGGCGATCAGCCTTCTTTACGGTCCAGCATTTGTATTTATGTAGCCCAAACTCATGTTCTGTGACAAAATGGGGTGGGCGGGAGAGAGCAATGCACTTTTTTATAATTTCTCCACCCTGCCACCACCCACAAGTACTGTACACTTTTTTTAAAAAAAGTTTGTTTATTCATTCTAGAGACAGACTTCCTCAGGGGGAAAAAAATAAACACACAGAAGGACTCAGGGCAAGAGGTACGCTTTGTATATAGCTTTAGTGAAAACATGTTTTTCTTGTTAACACCTTGTTATATCCTAAAATCACAATACAGAAAAAAAACTGTGAAGAAGGCTGTATGAAAAGACATGTCAGACAAGGAAGGAAATGCAGCTCTCTTCCACATGGCTACTAACTGCATATCTTCAGGCTAGTGGGTGAACTTAAAGGAGGCATACCTTGCCCTCTTTTTTCTCAGTGTCTTGAAAAGCACAGCAAGCGGGAGGGAAGGGCCTTGCCACAGTAAGACAGGAGTCCATCTGCACACTCACATAGGAGTAAGCCCAACTGAACACATTTCAGAATTAACTTCGGAGCAAACAGGTTTTGGACCAGCCTGCAGATCTAGCTAAACCCAAACACCCACAGATAGGTAGCCGTGTTGGTCTGCCATAGTCAAAATAAAAAAATTCCTTCCTGTAGCACCTTAAAGACCAACTAAGTTAGTTCTTGGTATAAGCTTTCGTGTGCATGCACACTTCTTCAGATAGAAGTGTGCATGCACACGAAAGCTTATACCAAGAACTAACTTAGTTGGTCTTTAAGGTGCTACAGGAAGGAATTTTTTTATCCAAACACCCACAAGCAGCCATGGTGATGGGCCAGGTGATGGGTAACAACAACAACAACAACAACAACAACAACAACAACAACAACAACACAGTGGTACCTCAGGTTACATACACTTCAGGTTACAGACGCTTCAGGTTACAGACTCTGCTAACCCAGAAATAGTGCGTCAGGTTAAGAACTTTGCTTCAGGATGAGAACAGAAATCATGCTCCGGCAGCGCGGCAGCAGCAGGAGGTCCCATTAGCTAAAGTGGTGCTTCAGCTTAAGAACAGTTTCAGGTTAAGAAGGGACTTCCGGAATGAATTAAGTACTTAACCTGAGGTACCACTGTAATCCATTAAAACCTTCCCTGAACAGGGCTGCCTTCAGATGTTTTCTAGAAGTCAAATAGTAGCTTATCTGTGGTACCAGATGTTGTTGGGCTCCAAATCATACCTGCCACAGCCTGTGTGGCCAATGGTCAGGGATGATGGCAGTTCAAGTCCAACATTTGGTTCTCCTTCCTTGACTCTAGGGGTGTTGCTGATAACATAATTCACCAGCCCAGTCCAACAACCAAATCCCCCTTCAGGCATTCTGAAATAATACCTCTGGAGGAGCGAACCTTCCAGTCTTGCATTGCGCAGAAATTTAAACTGTGGAGAGCTGGATGTAGACATATGTCGACGGGACACACAGCCAATAAGTGAACCAACTGGGGTTGTTGCAGCTATTAGTGATGGCAGCTGCTACAGGAGCTGGTAGACATGAAGGCTCCTCCCAACTTGCTTTTTTTGCCTCAGACTCCTGGCAAGGAAACAAGCTTCTTCACCTTCTTGAGAGAGTGCTCCATTTTCCTTTTATAACAGGCCAATAGGGGTTGGTTTCAGTGCAGGAAACCAACTGCTATTGGCCTGTTCTCCTTTCCTGCGCCATTCAAAATACTGTTCAGTGCAAAAAGAAGCTGAGTGGAGAGCAAGGGGAAGCGAAATAGCCCAGCAACCTAATTCCTTGACCTAGTCTCAGTTTGCATGGCTGGCAAGAACAAGAGAGGGGCCAATTTGGCAAGAAAAGGGTTCTACTACTAGCTTAATGTCTTGCTTGGAAGAGCCGTTCCAGTAGTGGCACCCATAGAAAATTTGGTCCGCCTCACTCTTTATGTGAGCTTCAAGTGCTGATTGTAAACTTCTTCTTTTTTAGTTCTTTTCAATAAAGTGGTTACCATCCATAGTGGGGGCTCTGTAGGTTATGTGCTGTTTTAATTGTTTGTTATTAGTGGTGGTTACTGCACTTGCCTTTTGTCTGTTGCACACTGTTTCACAACTGCAGGTTTTCGCTACAATTGCTAGCTATCTTGGGAACTCCAGTGTGGAGCCAAAACAGAGGACGGGGATGCTTTTGGTAAGTAAATACATCAGACCATAGAAACAGCAAGGATAAAGCTTGAGGTTTAAAAGACAACATGGACTGACCCATTTAACATCTTAGATCCTGTCGTATACATAAAGCCAAGACATTCATTCCATGCTGCTCCTTCCCAAGGAGACAGGATTTTCAACACGAATGGGGACTCTGTGGAAGGTCAAATACATCGACAGCTTTTGCTTATCTTCCTTGCTGCCCATTTGTGGTCCTGGCAGCAACTGTGACCTCTCTTCCCACTGACATCATTTCTCTCTCTCTCTTTTCGACACGTAGTATGCCAGAGTGAAGGCAGGAAACTTCAGAAGGATGCCAGGTACACAATGAGAGGTGGATATGCGATGAGAACTAAAGCCAGGCCATGAGCAATGCTAAATTCCAAATTTTGGGTTTTCAGTAACAAGAAAGCAAAAGGAGGGTATCCAGCAAGATTGTGGAGTGAAATCGCTTCTGTGTAGGGCCCCAAATAATCGAAAAGTAGGGGTGCACGATGAAGGGGATGGTGTGTTTGTTGTCAAAATATAGGGCTTTGTGGAAGTTTAGGCCAGATTGTTAGTGCCTTGGGAAACCCGTGGACTAACATGTAATGAAAATAATATTAATTATAATAATATTTGCCCTATTCACATGATGTTTCTTCCACACAATTGGGACAACAACACAACTGGGTGTCTCAATTGTGTTAGGCTCCTACACATGATATACACTGGCAGCCTTTGCAGACAAGCCACACATAACCCAGGGTTGTTGGCAGAAGGAGAAGAGACATTGGAGCAGGGCTAAAAAAATGATGGCAATTTAACTGAAACCAGTGAGCCTTGGGCTTGCCGATTGAAAGGTTGGCGGTTCGAATCCCCATGACGGGGTGAGCTCCCATTGTTCAGTCCCAGCTCCTGCCAACCTAGCAGTTCAAAAGCACGTCAAAGTGCAAGGAGATAAATAGGTACCGCTTCAACGGGAAGGTAAACAGCGTTTACGTGCACTGCTGTGGTTTCACCAGAAGCGGCTGAGTCATGCTGGCCACATGACCCGGAAAAAATGTCTGCGGACAAACAGTTCCCTCGGCCAGTAAAGCGAGATGAGCGCTGCAACCCCAGAGTCATTCGCAACTGGACTTAGCTGTCAGGGAACTGCCATCGGAGCCAGAGGGAGAGGGAGGGCTCCAGAGGGATTCCGGAGAGCGTCCCGGGAGGGAGAGAAGCAGCACATCTTCTGGGGAAGGAAATCAGCGTGGCACCAGTGGAGAAGGGGGGCAGATGGGGGAATCGGCGAGGTGGCTCCATGACTCCTCACCAGGGACCAGCGGGGAGAGCACGGGTCCTCTGCTGCCCACACCCTCCCTGCACAGAAGGCTTCCGCGCAGGGAGACTAGGCGGAGACTAGGCGTCAAAGAGCTTCTTTGCTGGAAGAAGTTCAAGAAACGCCCACTGACGGATTCTGCCAGCGACTGAGAGAGCCACGGGCGAGTGGCTGTCCAGACAGAAAGGGTTCACTCAGGCGACCCAGCCAGGTGTGGCGCCAATTTACGCACGAGCAACCCCTAGAACCCCTAGAACCCCTAGCTGTCACGGGTCCTTTACCATTTTTTAAACACAATTGTATACAGCTCCCTTGCAGGGCTCTTAACACAGGCCTGCCCCAGGGTCTCTCGAAGATGAAGGTAAAGGAAGAAAAGAATTAGCATGTGAAGATCTGATGGTTGCTCTATGCTTAAGAGGGCAGTGTCAAGTTAATACACTGTGCCTCAATATAGCATAACCTTGAGAGCAGAAATAGGGAATAAGCAACACTACAGATGTTGTTAAGACTCCAACACCCATGAGTCCTATTGGCAATGGACAAGGATGATGGGAATTGCAGTCCTCCGATATCTGCTGCCTACAAGTCCCCCACCCCCCACCCCTGTTTTAGGATTTAACATATTTGTTTAGGATAACTTTAGAAAGGCTCTCATCTTGAAGATATGCACTGCAGCTTGAGATACAGCAATAATTTTAATGATTTTAATAATTGTGTAGAAGCAGGAATTCTCATGGGTGCAGTTTCTTATCCTTGCCCTAAAACATAAATTAGATCTGCTGAAATTCCTGTTTCCACTACAGTTACATTCTGAAGAGCATCTGATCAGCATAAGCAAGCATGATCTTTTAAGGACTTGGGCCGTTGGATATGTAATTTCTTTCTAAAAAGGGCTTCTAGGGACCTTTTACAAAGGAGTGTGCTGTTCTTTGCATGGTATTGGATTTTTCCAGTGTTGCTAAAACGTTTCTTCCCAGGGCTTGTGGAATATTTATAGGTAAGGGGTGGCTATTTTTAGGTACCTGTGACACCAGTACAGCATTTAATACTGTTGTTTTTTTCTATGCCAAATTATAGATTCTTACAAAGGTTAGGCATTAGCAGCTTCACAGAAAGTGTCTAAATATTTAGTTATGCATACAGTAGGAATAAATTAGCAAATTTTATATTTGCTGAGGTTTTCCATATTTAATAGCAGATATGAGTTTTTGAACAGCTATCAAAATAAACAGGAAAGGCCCTAAGAGGAAAAAAACACACCTTTTCATTATGCAATATGGTAAAGGCAATAGTTGGAGACCCTGGACACTAGAGAAGAGCAAGGAGGGATGAAACAAAAACCTCTGCACAACTGATGATTCTCCAGTTATTATTGGATGCTCTCTTCCCACCAGCCCAGGCCAGTCTAGCTAGTCGTCAGCAATGACGTGAGCTGTAGTCCCTGGGTCTCTGTCCCTTCATTCAAAGAGCCCACCCCAGAGCTCCCTCTTCTTGGCTAGCCCAAACACGCAAATCCATGTTTCCAATGAAGACAAGAAGAGGCTACTGGATCAGATCAATGCCCCATCTTGTTAGGCACCACCTCCATCACATTTAATTGTTCTCTGAGACATGAAGGGGAGGGAAGAAGAGAGAGAAGAAAATGGATATTCTCAAGCCCTCACACACCCATTCACCCAAACCCTTGTTGCTGCAGCTGCTTCGCTGCTTGCTGGGCTGCTATGTATACAAGGCATGCAATGGGGCGGCAGGCATGCCATGGAGGAGGCTGATGGTTTTGAGAGCCTCTTCCACCAGCAGAACAGACCACATTCACTCACTCACTCCACTTTGCCCCCACACATGCACACCCTTTGGGAAGGAGTTGGGAGGACTCTAGGACCCTGTCAGAGCCCTCACACCTCCTTCCCAAAACCCGGCATCAGCGCACCCCTCAGCTCAGTGCCCAGTGCCTGTGCACTGCTCATACACCCCTAAATCTACCCCCTGATTGTCCTGAACATTGGGGGGGGCAGTCTTCCAAACATTTTATTGGGGGATGAAGGGACCTGGGCCCCTTAGAGTTAGTGGCTATGTTCAGCTTCATTGATGATGATTGAATAGCCTTGTTTATAGAAACTAAGCCACAGGGTAGATACCCTGTTTTCCCCTCCCATTCAGAAATAACTTAAGACTTCTGAGAACTGCAATGTTTGCTGCAACCCATTTGGCCCAAAGTTGCATTTTCAGATTTAAAAAAAATAAAACTTTTTTTCAGAGAAACTGCTGTTGCCCATAGCTTGCCTATAACCATGCTGTAATATAATACTCCCTTTCATTGCCCATACTGTCCTCCTCATTGGACCATTCTGTTGAGATCTTAGCAAAAGAATGATGCAAACCCCATCAGCACCCCTATTTTTCAGCTGGTTGGGCAGTCTCTTTCCTGGACCGAATGCTTTCTTCACATATTTTATGCTCTGATGCTCCCTCGGGATGAAACATATACAATTCATTGCTTCGTGATCAGCTCCTGACCCAGGCAAGCCCCTGAGCCATGAGATTTGCAGACAGCTGCCAGTCTAGCGAAAGCTGCCAGGTTTGTCGAGACCCTGCAACAGATCCAGAACATCAGCTAAAGTAAAGGACCCCGGGGGTGGGGAGCAGACCTTGCAGCAGGTCAGTGATAAAGAATAGGAAGTAATGGATCATCAGGGAGGGAGGCAGGGAAACTGATAACTGCAGCTCTGCGTCCAAATCAGTATGTCCTGTAAATGCATCAACTGAGCAGCTATAGCTCATGTCAGCTTGCATACTGATGGTGGATGTTAGTCACAGAAATAGTTGCTTCCAATATTGTACATATCCTTCACTGAAATAAAACTGAATGTCCACACCTAGGTAATCCGAATTCTGGGTCAAGAAAAAACCCCAAAAATATGCAGTTAAGCGGATTTACATAATCTGGGTGGTTTTTCCCTTTGCACAATCTCTTTGTTCTTTTTGTTTGTCTACCGTCTTTGCTATTTTGACTAATGATTTTCAGTTCATGGGAAGGGTAAGGAAGTGTGGCAGGACACTGGATCCCAGTTTTATGCAGCCACCTTTCTGGCTTTTGACATTTAATCGCCCATATTCCTTCTCACGTTCAAGCCATTTTCAATCATGAAAGACAAGAAGATGAATTTTGTGACCAAGAAAATTTCTGCAGAAATTTTGCAGTGCACTGATGACCCAAAACATAGTCTCTGAGGGGAGAGAAGAATACTAGGGGTTCTGCCCAACTAAGCTTTACTCAAGTAGACCCACTGAAATGAACAGACCTAAGTCAATAATGGGACGCAGGTGGTGCTGTGTGTTAAACCACAGAGCCTAGGACTTGCCGATCAGAAGGTCGGTGGTTCAAATCCCCGCGACGGGGTGAGCTCCCATTGCTCGGTCCCTGCTCCTGCCAACCTAGCAGTTCAAAAGCACGTCAAGGTGCAAGTAGATAAATAGGTACCACTCTGGCGGGAAGGTAAACGGCTTTTCCGTGCACTGCTCTGGTTTGCCAGAAGCGGTTTAGTCATGCTGGCCACATGACCCAGAAGCTGTACGCCGGCTCCCTTGGCCAATAAAGCGAGATGAGCGCCGCAACCCCAGAGTTGGCCAGGACTGGACCTAATGGCCAGGTGTCTCTTTACCTTTACCTTTTAAGTCAATAATGGCCATTGATTTCATTAAATACAACTCTACATTTTATGGATATCCCAATCCAGCAGATCCATTCCCTTACCATAAAGATGGAGGGCTAGGGGAATTGTAGGGTCACTGAGGGCAACATGGAACACATGAGGTGGATCTGTAGATCAAAGCAAAGGTCCACCTAGCTCAGCATCCTACTACCCACAGGGATGAACCAGATAACTCCAGAATGGAGGACACAAGGGCAATAGCTTTCTCCTATTGTTGCTCCTCAGCAACTGGGACTTGCATAGTCATCATGACCAATAACCTCTAATTGAGATTTCCTCCCTTAATTTGTCTCATCTCCCTTTAAAGTCAAGTAAGCCAGAAGATGCAGTTGACACACAGGTATTCTGCAATGCACCATAAGAGCACAGCATAGAACAGGGAGGGGGTACTGAGCTTCAGCTCCCATCAGTCTGCAGCAGAGTGAACTCTTGAGGATGGGAGTTGTGGGTGGGCCACAGGTTCCCATCCCTTTTTATATCCTATATTTTTGACCGAACTGTTTTCTATACTTTCAGTTTAGCATTAAAAGGCTGACCCTGAAATGTAAACTTCTGAATGGATAGGTTTTCATGTGCATGCACACTTCTTCAGACACACTTCTTCTGAAGAAGTGTGCACGCACACGAAAGCTCATACCAAGAACTAACTTAGTTGGTCTTTAAGGTGCTACTGGAAGGAATTTTTTATTTTGACTATGGCAGACCAACACGGCTACCTATCTGTGAATGGATAGGGTTGTTGTTACTACCTTTCCCCCACTTTTTGTTAGAACAGCTGCACAACAGACCAAAAAAATCAAGCTTTTCCTAGCATTGAGATGAAGAGAACTTCAGCTGCTGTTCTTCGAGCGGCTTTTTAAAAGGTCCAGGAGTTCTGCAAAGGGGCTACTCAGAATGCACACTTTTTTCCTAAGCAAGAGAATTCATTGTGACAGCTTTCTGCAAGACAATTCAGCACAACGTTTTCTGCTTCATTTTCTATTTATAATTATATCATCACCATCATTATTATTTAGGACTTTGGGGGCAAACTGCATGTGGTGCTTATTTGCATGCCACCACCCCCTCCAATGGTTTGGCTGTTGTTTTTACAACGCAAAAGAGAAATAGCAGGGGCCTGCTCAAAATCACCATCACCCAGCTGGTTTACTCCACACAGAGGGAGGGAGAATAGAGGACACCCCTGTATATATTTTTCCAGGGGTGGCAAAGCTAGAGAAATTTTGAGTGGACACATGGCAGGAAAGGAAAGGGTTAAGGAGTCCTGTTCTCAGCACTGAGCTTAATGTGAGTTGCACAAACAACATGAGTCAAATCTATTTTCCTAACATTCATCCATACTTTCCCAACATGAGTTATGCTTATGGGTGAGGTGAGAGATGTGTTCCTGCTCTTCCATAAAAGCATTCAGCTGAATTATTGTTTTACACTTCCCTCTACTCAAACAGTGGTTGCCTTTAGAGAAACAATCCCCTCTGGAGAACGCTAGAGATCTATGATGTTAGGTTGCATACTTGTTTATTTACAAATATATGAGCTGAGAAGTGACACGAGTAAAATGTCCAGCAATCCTCGTTCCCAAAGCAACATCAGTTACCCCCCCCCACTTTAAACCAGCTCCTTAGCCAAATGAATTAATGCATTTGTCACAGATTTTCTGCACCTCGCAAGATGGGTTCGCTTTACTGGGTTTCCTTACTGCCTCCTCCATGATCTTTTCAGCGCCAGGTGGGTGGTTGGTTTGTTTATCTAGGGCAGGCCTCTTAAATAATACACAATCTCAATCTCTGGGCTTTCTTGTATGATCTGTATGCATTGTAAAATGCATGGGGGCATAGTAAGCTGCCTTATACTGAGTCGGCCCATTGATTCATCAGTGGGTGTGGAGGACATCCTACCTGTGGATCTTATTAGGCCTGGCACAGATCCCTAGTTGGTCCCTGGTGCCATTCCTCACAAAGCATGGCCCCCCGCCTCACACTTGACACCATATGGACAAGGTTACAGGGGAACCAGAGGCACCATCTTCCGCGGAACATTGAGGGGGCTGACATGACGTCCTGGTGTCACTCCATGCCTGACTTCAGCCCCAGCAAGGGGGGGCAGCCCCCTCAGAAAGATATATTGAAGGGGCCCACAGAGCTTTGGCCCTCGGGAGCCAGTGTCTATGAGGGGACCATTGGGGAGCTTAAAGGTAGTCAGCAGGATCCAGTTTTCCACACCTGGTCTACAACGATGGGCAGTGACTCACCAGAATGTCATACCAGAATGGGTCCTCATTCAGCCCTACTGGAGATACCAGGGACTGAACCTTGGACCTTCTGCATGCAAAATGGTTGCTCTACCACTGATGTATGGCCTTTCCTCGTTTTCTTCCCCATGCATTGCAAATGTGGGCCCAACCCTGAGGGAAACATAGCTTGCCCAAGGCCACCTAGTGAGATGTAAACTTAGAACTTCCTCGCTTGCGTTCTTGGCTACCCCTGCCCCACCTTTTTATCAGCTATCATTTTGCGACTGCTGAGAGAGTCTGTCACTCGCTTTGGACTATTTTTCTTTGTGATTCTCCTTCTTCTTTTTTTTAATGGGCCGCTGCTGTACAACTTCCTACACGACCTAATCACCAATGTAGCTCGTGTTCATTTTACATCCCTTAATATTCAGATCAAAGCATTCCTGTCGCACTCAGCCTTTGCAACATTCAGCACAAAAAGGTTAATAGTTGAAGGTCACCAGTCCTCTTCTCTCAGCGTCTTGTCCGCTTCCATAGCTACTAATAGTAAAATGTCCATCTGGTGTTGGGGGGGGGGGGGAAGGAAGGTTGAGTTTGTGTGGTTGGAGTGCTGAACGCTGTTTGTGTGCCGAGCAGATGTTTATTTTCTTTTTTCTTTTTCTTTTTTTCAAAAGGGGGGTTTGGAGCAGCAAGAGCAGTGCACCTGTTGGGCTTGTCACCATCTGCTAGTCCAAATGTTAAAAAGCCACACCCTTGGACGGCCAGCTGAAGAGAACTTAATCTTCTCCCCCCGCAGGCTTCAAAAACCGGAGCTGCCGATTGCATCTTACAATAGAGGGAAGTCACACACAAAGACGCACACTGACTGAACTAGGCCTCAGGGGGGGAACCTAATCCCTCTATCATTGTAGGGTTTTTGTTTCTTTTGCAGACAACAAGGGGGCTCTTTAAATAAATCCCGATAGCTATTACCTGATAGGGAAGCATGTTATAGACTGCTATTAAAAAAGAGGAAAAAGTATTAGGTTAACATGGATACTCATATTAAGTACATTGGACTGTGGGGCAATTTTGCCTCCCTGCCTCCAACTGTTTAGTGAAGTGGCAATACACCCAAAGGTGTCCCTACATTATCCCTGGCTAAACAGAGATGGCTTGCTAGCTGGAAAATGGAGATGCTTACTTTCAGAGGCGGAGATGGCTCGGTTTTTTTGTTTTTGTTTTTTTAAAGCAGTGGCTATGGCTTTTTCTGATAAACAATTATGTGACTGTTTAGCACGGCTCAAAGCAGTTCATGCCTCAATGCCCTTTAAGAAAGGCGTGCCATCTGAAACCCACCACTGAAAATACATAGAAATGGCTTTCTCTCACCTAGGAATGGACAGATCTGACCATTTCAATTCTCTCAGTTGTTCATTCTTCCTACCTTAAAGTCAATTTGTGTTTGTCTTTTAAAAAACAATGATCAGGAAAGTTTGTCAGCATTTTAGTTCAGACTTCACGTTGTAAATACATGTCTGCATGCATTTGAAATATATGCATTTTTGCAAGGCATTTCCCCCTGATATAAGACATTTGTGTGTTATTTTTCCACCAGTATATTCATTTTATGCACATTTTGCTCATATATATATGTTTGTACATATTTCTTGGCTGGAGAACTGCATCACAAAATTCAGAGAAGTGCAAATTTCAAAGATGGTTGAGTTTCAGCTCTTGTATTAGTGCAAATTGGGTAGTTTACTCCTTAAAATGCAATCAAAATCAAACTTCTTCCCCATCCCTAATCGCATCTAACAAGTTCTCCACTAAAAGCAGGCAAGGCCCAAAACATGCAAGATGGGGATATTTTTCAGAGTATGCTTAACTTCTTGTAGAACATCTTTACTCTGGCATCTTAACAACCAGTTCCCACACCTCATAAGAAGGATATGTTGGATTCCCCATCCAGCTGCTAAAGCAAAGGGACTTGCAATGAACTGATGCTGGTTTTGCTGCCCTCAATTAATACTATCATTTCCTTATTCAGATGTTCTCTTTCCATTGTCTATATGTCTGGTAGACTCCACAAGGTGGCTTAGAACAAAATGCTAAAACACATAAACTGAAACAAAACACAAAAGAAGATTGAAACTGCAGGAAGAAGAACAGCAACAGCTCAGAAAAGGCATAGGAACCTGAGTCACATCCATGCTACATATGGCTTCCCCCAAAGAATCCTGGGAGCTGTAGTTCATCCTTCACAGCTACAATTCCCAGCCCCCTTCACAAACTTCAGTTCTCAGGTTTCTTTGAGGGAAGCCATGTGCTTTCAATGTGTGATGTGGGCTTGCAAGATTTGCAAATGTGTCCTGTCCCCACTGCTTAATGTTTTGTTCTCCAAGCTGAGTTGTGATACCAGGAAAAAGTGTAGGGGACAAAGTATATTTCTAGGTGGATGACAAAGAAAAATAACAGCATGGAGTTCAGGGATTGGGGGGGGGCAAGTGGGGCAAGCTCTTTGACTGAGGGACACTTGCCCCCCTGCTCCTCTTCTAGTGCTGCCTAAGGCCAGGCTAAAGAGTTAATATCATGCTTGGATATAAGTTGCAGGAGTCAAATAGCATTTCGCAGGGCAGGACTGGGCTGTATGGTGGTAATTTTATGTGCACGTTTGTGCGCATGCACACACACGTGCGCACACACACACACGCACACACACCAAAAGGAGGCTGAGGAAAGCTTTGTTGCTTGCAACACGTATTCAATTTTATCTTGAAGGCCAAAGCACTGGCAAATTCACAGCCAAATGATTGATTTGCCCTGGAAGGAATGATTCCTTTTCCATCTTTCTTCCCTTTCACCAAGGCTATCTGAAAGCAAACAGTGGGCAGAAGTATATTAAATTACCGCAGAGAAATCCAAATTTAACAGAAGTTTAAATATTAAAATATATAAATTACAACTTCGCTCTTTAAATATGCGCACGATAATCCAGAACAAATGTTATAACAGGCTCTTCTGTTATAAACCACTTGTAAGTGGAGAACTGTCCCTGTCTCCTCCTCACTCATACTTTGATACAGGAAAATTTTGATTGGTAGTGCAAAATATTTGCTTCAAGAGCTTCCAAGGACACTTCTCTGCTTACTGGTTACAGCGCTTTCCCCTCTTCCACCTCGTTCTAATTTGGTAATGACACAATGACGTACATCATCTACATTAAGCTCCTACCAGCTCTTTCTTTTTAAATTCCACCATTATAAACAAACAGGTGAAGCACATGGGCCCGAATTAACACCTTCAAAACCAACCATATTGTGGTCTTTTAAATAACTGGCTTCGCTCCTTGCCTGTGGCAATATGTGGCTTATAAACTCGAGATGTGCTACCTTTAGGCGGTCATCAATTGCTTTCAAAACATTAGCGGGGGCAGCATATGGTGCCACGATGTGGCCTTGAAAATGTACTAAAGGTATACATTTCCTGCCTTGATGGTACAAGCTCTACTTTTAAATAAAACATCCTATCATTTGGCTCAGGCTTTAAGCTTGGTAAGAGAATTGCTGATTGAGTGGTCACTTCCACTCCAAGAAAAAATATTAAGGACATTTACATATGCATTTAGAGATCCACACTCTGGAAATGTGCAGTTATGATTCCCCCCTCAGCATATTTAAGGAATTTTAAAGATCATATGGAACCCCTAGCCCTCCACCACCCCTCTTACACATTTTTCTAGCTGCTGATACCCACAGAGTTATATCAAAATATTTCTTATCATGGACGATAATGTGGAATTCAGATCCATTGCTTGGGAGAAAGATTTTGCTACTGTTGTTTAGGATCCTTTTAAAGATTTATTTATTGCAAGGCACCACAGGGTGAAACCTTTTTATGAGCACATTCCCATGTAGACAGGTATATATCAACAGCGCCTCGATGCATGTTTAAATAGCACATCGAGTGGCTGTGAGATCTAGCCCACGAAACAAGCTTACTTGAACCCCTTCTCTGCCCTCCACCAATTTAATCCAGGCATGGTTAAAAAGAAAAAAGTTAAATTCACAGGAAGAATTAAAATGGTTTCAAAAGTTATGGGAACTCCCATCAGCCCCAGCAAGTATGATCAATGGCAAGGGATGAAGGGAGTTATATTTCAGCAACATCTGGAGGAATAAAGGTCCCCCACACCTGCTTTAGAGCTTGATCTTTAGGAGAGTGGTTATGGATCAGAACTTGAGGAACAGAATGTTCAAAAGCTAACCATCTTCTTAGAATCTAACTCTGGCCATGCAAGAATCCAATCACAACAAGAAAGTTTTACCCTTATGATACCTGTTAAATGTTAGGCTCCATATAAAGGTAAAGGTCCAGTCGTAACCGACTCTGGGGTTGCAGCGCTCATCTCGCTTTATTGGCCAAGGGAGCCAGCGTACAGCTTCCGGGTCATGTGGCCAGCATGACTAAGCCGCTTCTGGTGAACCAGAGCAGCACACGGAAACGCCCTTTACCTTCCCGCTGGAGCGGTACCTATTTATCTGCTTGCACTTTGACTTGCTTTCGAACTGCTAGGTTGGCAGGAGCTGAGACTGAGCAACAGGATCTCACTCCATTGTGGGGATTCGAACCGCCGACCTTCTGATCAGCAAGTCCTGGGCTCTGTGGTTTAACCCACAGCGCCACCCGCGTCCCCCAGGCTCCATATAGATGATGACGGTAATTTAACTTATTTATTAATATTAATTTATTAACCCAGGCTTGCAGCAGGGTTTCTCACAGGGGAAGGGAAGAGAGGAAATGAGAGAAACTTGGAGGCAGGGCTGGGCTTAAGGAGACAGTGGCAAGTTAATATAACAGAACAGTTAGTGCATAAGATGGAAAACCTGTGGCCTTCTAGATGCTACACCTCCCATCATCCCTGAACATCAGCAATGCCAGCTGGGGCAGATGGGACTTGTAGTCCAACAACATCTGGGTGGCTGCCGGCTCTTATTCCTTGTTTTGGAGGATGAAATGGAAAATGCATTATTTTCTCTCGTAAATCCCCTTAATGAAATGACGAGAGCACCTTTTGCCTTGCAAATAGATGCTTCCGATTGTGAGGCTTTACGAGATGATCAATAAACTGTCTGTGCAGTTCTACAAGTCAACGCAGAAGCCCAAGAAGCTCAGCCATTTCTAATACCATGGAACAAGCTGATATGCACACCTGGAGGTTACGCAGCAGTATAATGTTAGACCTGTGCTTTTATTTCCAGATGAGGCCGCCTATGAAGGGCGAGATCCTATGGAGCACTAGGCAAGGTCTTGAGGACCAGGCTAGAGTACGAAACAACTCACAGCAAGCAGCAAGGTGCAGCTGCATGGAAACAGAAACTGAACTCAGATAGGGATGTCTCAAATGTAAGTGGGCACCTCTCGTTGAATACTTGTGACCAGGACTGGGGCAAGCACAGTCCTGCACAGCCTACTACAAACTGGCCTTAAAGGTACCCCTGCCCGTCAGGGCCAGTCGTGTCCGACTCTGGGGTTGCGCGCTCATCTCGCTCAAGAGGCCAGGAGCCGGCGCTGTCCAAAGACACTTCGGGGTCGCATGGCCAGCGTGATGAAGCTGCATCTGGCGAGCCAGCACCAGCACCGCACACGGAAATGCCGTTTACCTTCCCGCTATAAAGCGGTCCCTATTTATCTACTTGCACTTAGGGGTGCTTTCGAACTGCTAGGTTGGCAGGAGCTGGGACCAAACGATGGGAGCTCACCCCATCACAGGGATTTGAACCACCGACCTTACGATCAGCAAGTCCTAGGTACTGAGCTTTTACCCACAGCGCCACCCGCGTCCCAAACTGGCCTTGCCTTGCCTTGATTCTGCAATCTGCCACCACAGACCACTTCCCCTGCCCCAAGCCAGCAAACTTATGGGCAGGGGAAGGCAGAGAAAATGACAGGTGTTTCCAGCCCCCTAAGCAAGCTCTTTCTCATCAGGCACTGGGTTTGGGATTACAACTCCCAGAATCCCTGGAGGAAACCTTATGCTCTCCGTGCCACCCTGCCAAAACCAATAGTGGAAGCTCTTTGAAACTCCTGGGCTTTGTACTCTGAGAGTCCATTAGCCAGCATGTCAGAGAAAAAAGCATGGAGAAAGAAGGAAGGAAGGGGTTAAGTTCCCTCTGATCCTTTCCCTACATGCCTGTAATCCTCTTACAGGAACTCCAGTAAGACAGGGTTCCCACTCGCAATGAGGTTTCTAAGTTTATCCAACTGAGTGCAAATAGAAACCTTCCCTGGACCTTCATGGTAAACACACAAAGTCTGTAGAGCAGCCCTGGCCCTACCAAGAGATGTGACTGGCTGAAATTCCTACTGAAGGACGATGTTCCATGTAAAGAGTTCCATGTAAAGAGTTCCTTGCATATAGTCTTCAACTGTAATTTCATTTTTCATGCACCTGAAGTGAAGGTTTGTAGGTGGGGTTACTTCCACCACTGAACTCACCGACGAACCTCTGTGTTTCTCTCTTTCCCTTAGTGGATCAGATGACCTAAAATTCTAGTAGGTCACTGGATCTACTGAGGAATCTCTGTGCATCATTTCCACCAGAAGCTGAACTTTTTTAAACGTCAATACACCCTTGTTTTTCATGTGGTCCCACCGGGCTATCATAGTCTGGCATTTCATAACCTCTGCTGAAAATAATGCGCAAGATTCTTGTACAGTTTCATCCCCATAGCTGAACACTTGTGGCCTTATGTGACAAATCTTGCAACAACAAAAGTTAACACCATGCCCATTTTGTTCCTGAAAAGAGGGCATAGTAGTGAGAAGGTTGAAGCAAGTTTAGCGAGAAAAAGAATGACATATTTGGGGAATTACACCCTATAGGGCATCCACACCTTATGCAGCATTCATCTCTAAGCAGTTACAACATAAAGGTCGTTATTTCCCATATATTGTTTTTATTTCCCTCTAAATATCAATGCCATATCAACTGTAACTCTGAAAACCCTCATTTAATTTCAGCTTGCTCACAGTTATGAAAATTCAGGTAATGTCTTCCTACTACTAATTGTATTTGAGAAAGTGTTATTAATTTCATATATCAAGTTCGCAGTGGCCATCTGTTCCCTACGAACTGCTGTGCCTCCCTCCATCTGCCCTGTTTTTCTTCTGCTAATCGGGTGGCAAGGGCTCAGATGATCAGGAAGTTTCACTCTGACTTCAGATTTGTCACTCAGCGTCAAGCCAGCTGTGCATTTTTAACAGACTCTTAAAAAAAGAAGATGGGTGGCACGGAATTTCAATTTTATTGTCTAATTATTATTTAGAACAACAACAACAATGAGAAAACTCCTGGCTTATTTCAAAAACCATTTTTATATAAAAAAACCTGGCAGATTATATTTTTCTCCTTGGTAAAATATTCTTTCCTGGCACTAATTTAGTTGCAATGTATTGCAAGGCTCCCAAAAACTGGTAAGAACACATGCCCATAAGGTTTTATAAAGGTTTCTAGAATGTGGAGAAAGAAGAACAATCTGTGAGCTCCCTAGCAGGACAGCCCCCATTTATTAAGTTATCTCAGGACTAATCTTTAAGGCTGCATTTTTGAGCTTTAAGTAATTGCATTGAGTTGAATATATCTGAATGTAGTGAAACGGGGATGGCGCTGTGGGTTAAACCACAGAGCCTAGGACTTGCCAATCAGAAGGTCGGTGGTTCGAATCCCCGTGACGGGGTGAGCTCCCGTTGCTCGGTCCCAGCTCCTGCCAACCTAGCAGTTCAAAAGCATGCCAAAGTGCAAGTAGATAAATAGGTACCACTCCAGCGGGAAGGTAAACGGCGTTTCCGTGCACTGCTCTGGTTCACCAGAAACGGCTTAGTCATGCTGGCCACATGCTGTACGCCGGCTCCCTCGGCCAGTAAAGCGAGATGAGCGCTGCAACCCCAGAGTTGGCCACGACTGGACCTAATGGCCAGGGGTCCCTTTACCTTACCTTAGTGAAACGCTAATGCTACCATGCACCATGAATGAGCTCTCAGCTGGACAATGTGCTGTGCACAGTGCACCTTCAAATCCCATGCTATAAATCACAGTTTGGTAAGAAAGTAACTCAAGTTTAATATATGCCCAGTGGAGAAAGGGATTGGTAAGTGGTTCAAGTTTCAGGTAGCTGAGTCAGCTCAACTGACCTCCACAGATCTCATAGTGCTCATGCTGGCCTCAAATGGATCCTCCCATCGGTCACATGGTAGACTAGGAGGATTGTGGCATAGTCCACATAGCAGAAAGATGCGTAAAATCCTACATGATGTGTGGACCATCTCCCTTGCCACTGCTTCTCACAGTTTCTCATCTGTACTACGGGTTAACTCGGACATTACAAAACAAGATTTCCACTGAAGATATGAACACAAACCTTGCTTTCTTGATGGTATGAATCACAGGTATTCATACCACAGAGAATTATGGTTGGATCTGGGTCACTGTGGTCTATACATTCCTGAGGCTTTTACTAAGCATGCGATAAGGTTCTACAAGTTCAGTCTTGTAAATGAACGGCAGCGGCTCATTAAAGCCCAGATCAAAGACGAGGCAAATTCTACAACCCTTCTCCCCTAATTCCTCTCCAGCTCAGATTAAAATCTGGGCCAAAGAAGAACTTCTGGCATCTACCCAACCCCTGCCAGCCCTCATAGGCTCTACTGCACCCCCGCCTGCCACAAAACACAATCCATCTTCCCTTAACTTACATACAGTAAATAAGAAAAGCCCCCCTGCAGGCAAAATGAGTATCCTCTATCCCCACAAAGTGAATGTATAAGTACAGCTTCCTTTGTATAAGTACCCTAGGAAGAAATGCAAAACCTCAAAGAGTGGGGTGACTGTGGGTATTCATAAATGTTGTCATTTACCATGATATTGACTTGGGAAAACTAGAGTACTATTCAGCAGTAACTATGCTACCATTCAATCATCTAATGAATAAGAGCTGTGCATGAACACAGTTGAGGAGGGATCAATCTAGGTGAACAGTACCCAAAGAATTAATCTGAATAATTGAGAGATTTGCAAAAATTAATAATTTTATTATAGCAATGCAAATGGCAGTGCATTTTGCTGAGAAATCTCTCTCTGTGTGTCACATATTGGGTTATAATTTATGTAAAGTAGAATGTGTTTTTCCTTCTCTCTCTCTCTCTCTCTCTCTCTCTCTCTCTCTTTTGTAAAGTAGAGCTTGGTAAACACACATAAGCAAAAGCATATGACCTAATTAAGAAACTATTCTTTGGATGGTCTGGAATGAATAATGCCATTCTAATCTATGCATGTTTAATTGGCTGCTGTTTTCAGAATGCTCTTGAAAGGGTTCCTGGACTTGACTGACCCCGTATTGATCTGTCCTTGAGGAACAGCTGAAATAAAGTCCTGATACTATTTAAAATGATGCCTGGTGATTTCCCACCCACCGACCCAATTTTCTTCCTTTTTCTAAGTTCCAATAGGAGTACGAGAGGAATTTGATATCTGCAAATCCCACTATCTGCACCTCCAAACTACTGTACAGATGGAAACTTCGTTATCACTGTTTTCCTCAGTTCCCCAAATATTCCTATGCAGTTCTCGGCTCATATACACACACACAAAAGAACAATGCATATTTTGAGAGTTTACATGTGGTTAAGGTTCTTACTTCTTGGTAAAACAACTCACCAAGAGATCTATATGTCTAAGCTTTCCCCCTATAGGTGTCCCTGCCCAATGTTTGGGTGTCAGAGGTGGGGCAGGGAGAAGCCATGTGAGCGCAAGCGTAAAGCTGGTGACATGGCCCTGGTGCTTTTGATAGTGTGAGCATAACAGTTTGAAGGCTGGTAGTAAAGCCTAGTACTGCTTACCAGTAGCAGCTGGTGGGCTAACGTGGGGTGGGGTGGGATTGCTTACCTGGCTTCCCAATGTGGAGGTCACTTCCAGTAACTGAGAGGGGTGTGTGATGGTGAGCCTGGCACACTGCAGCTTCAGTGGTGGAGCCAATCCAATGCTCCTGGCATTGCACCTGTGCTGTGCTGACCTTCCTGTTGCCTTGTTCCCCCCTCTACTGCAAGTGACCTTTGCATTGAGAAGCCCCACCTAGCTTTGCCCCACCAGCCTTTGCTGCTATGTACTACTATGTTATTCTTATGGGAGGCCTGCGGTCTTGCATGGATTCTGGTGTATGTTGCATAGTGGTTCAGAAAATGAGCCATGCCACGAATTCAATGGGACTTAGATGCCCCACTTCCCCTCCATCCATGGTATGGGCAAATGCCAGCAGTTCAGATCCACTACCCTCACATAGATTCCTACACATGGATATGTATGCAAAGTGCTTTCAGTGTTTTAGCCTTTTTCACTGGTTACATTGAATAAGTGGTAATTCATTCAGTGAAATGTCTGCGTAGAAAAGTCATCCCCTTGTATCCATTCCTGGGCAACTGCAGGACATGGGCAAAACCCAGCAGAGTCCACTCCATGCAGAGATAGGAGGAAAACACACACACAGGCAGAAGAGTTCTTCAGTAAGAGTTTAACTGAGGCTTAAAAGCACACAGGAACTTACTAGATTCCCAGTAAGGCAAAAAACCTTTTCTTGATAGCGCATCCAGTTACAGAAGCAAAAAAACACAGTATATACAGAAAAGAAAGTAAAGAGAGAAAGAAGGTTAAGGAACGGAGCTCAGTGGCAGGTTTATATCACTCTTTCTCTGAGCACTGATCTTGAGTTCTCACATGACTCAGAGGAAAACAACAGCTGTGGGCATGTTTGTTTGTTTTTTTATATGATATTTGTTGAAAAATTTTGAAATTACAAAGAAAAAACAAAGCAAAAAAAAGAAAATAGAAAAGACAAAGAAAAAACAAACCACATCAAACAATACAAATTCAAAAAACAAAAATACACCGCAAACAAACAAAAATAAATCCATCATTCTCAAATCCTCAACTCTCATTACCTTCTTTCTTTGACCTCCTCCTCCTCCCTTTTTTTGTATCCTGGTTAATAATTATGCAGCAAATCCTTTCCATATTTCATAGTATTCTGTCATTACATTACCTTAATCTATTTCATCTTATCTTATAGAAAACCTTAAAAACTTAAAACTTAAATCTTATTTTTACCGACTTCTCACAACCATAATATTCTTACCTAATTCTTTAAACATTTTTGCTAGAGCCAAGTAATTTCGTTCCAACATTTTTCTAACATTCATCAATTTTATAAAACAATCCTGATAATAAAAAGAGAAATAAAAACAATCCAATCTTCATCCAGCGTCCCTTCCTCCTGGTCCCGGGTTTTGTCAGTCCTTTTTATCCCATCGATCTAGCGCATTAACCTGGTAACCTTATATCCGAGGCCCTTAAATCTCTTCCATGTCCCTTCCGCAGCTCTTCTTCATATTCTCCTTTCACTCGTGGGAAGTCCAGCTTGGTGATGTTTTTGACCCTTTTCAACAAATCAGCCCCTTTTCCATAGTCCAGACTCAACTCTATGTGGTATTTAAGAAGATGTTTCAGAATCCCTCCAAAATTGAGAGCCCCCACAGCTCCAAACATCTCACGGCCCATTGCCAGACTCAGAAAGTCCAAACATCCCTATCCAACCCCCCATTTCCAAACCAATCCAAACTTTATCTTTCCAAATCTGGCTTTTTCCAAGTTCATTTGTCAAATCCAAAAGCTCTTGTTCCTGCAAGGCCGCAGCTCCCTCCATCTCTGGTGCCCAAGATTCAGCAACATCCTCTTCTCTCATCTGCTCTGTCAGGACACACTCCTGATCTAATTCCTGGGTGGGCTCCACATAGTTTCCCACTGCCTGTTCAAAAATTCTGGCCACATTAGTCATCAAATCCATCTTCTCACTTAACTGTTCCAGTAGGGCACTTGTTTTACAGAGAGCACACAACAGAGCCTCTGAATACATTATCCTACAAGGTCACAAGTCCATTCCCACGATTGTAATCTGAGACAGCTGCAAGCTCCCTGGAATTAGTTACAGTTTCACAGTCTCCCTCTAGGGGGAGAACTTCTATTTGTTCTTGCAACAAAGTATCCTTTTTGAGATATTTTGTCAAAATTTGTTCCTTTAAAGTGCGAAAGGAAACAATGGAATCACTATGTTTCTCTTCCTTTAACTATCTGTCAAAAACGTTTGTCTCTGGTCAATGAGCTTCAAATGTCAGTCCTGATACCCCACTCCAGGATCAGGACGGTGGAAAGTTACTTTCCTTTAAACTCACTTCTGCAGGTTTAAACAGTCCAAAAAAGATCCCCCTTCTTCTCCTGCTGCCGAAGGGGGGGTTCAACAATTTTAAATGATGAAAGCCAATCCATTAGAAGCGATTTTCTGAGCTCTAGTTTACGTTGTCTTTGCTTTATTCTGTCTACAAAGAAACGGAAGGCTGACTTCCTGTTTAGACCTTCATGTTTCAGTACCAAATTAAAGTAAATTTTTAAGTCCAATTCCTTTTTGCTCGCAAGTCCTTATTTAAAGTCCAATTGTTCAAAGTTTAAGTACTCACGGGTGCTTATTTTAGAAGCCAAATTGTCCCAGGAAAAAGGCAGCACTCTCCGGCAAAGGCTGTGCGGCTTCGCTCCACGAAAATAGCAGTTGACTCACAGCACCGCGCCACTTCCCCCTCTTCACTTCGGAGCCCGTTAGTGGGTTCCTTTGCAGGTTGGGGGCGCTAAGGGTGCCCGCCGACTCCCATGGTCACAGGCTTCATCCGCCTGTGATTTTTAGCAGGGTCCCCGCTTCGCCGTAGTGGAAAAGACCCGTTTCACGCAGAGCTAGTCCCTCCAGTTCAGAGGGAGTCTGCCATTGCCGATGGCACCACCCCGGAAGTCTCCAGCTGTGGGCATGTTTTGTTGAGAAAGTACCGGAATGTTCTAGTAAGTTCTAGTAAATTCAGGAAAATTCTGCACCAACTTCCATGCAAAACTGCAAGCCCTGGGCCACATGTAGCACTCGCTATTTGGCCCTTGGGACTCTATAAAGGCACATTCCCTCTACCCAGGCCACATCTACCCCCTGTTTCACACTCTCCACAAGTGTTTCATCTGAGCAGGAAGAGCCATTGAATTGTGACGTTGTCTCTTCTGTGTCTGGATGATGGATAGAGAGGGGTGAGCTGGTTTTGATTCTGAGCTCACCCACCACTGGCAAGTGGCCCCAGAAGGATAGGAACATAAGGGCTGAGTCAGACCAGTGGTTCGTCCAGTTCCTCATTGTTGACACTGATGAGCAGGCTCTCTTCAGGGTTTCAGGTGGGGTCTCTCCAAGCCCTTCATGGAGATACTGTAGACTGAACCTGCACTCTACAGCTGTCTGCACTTGGGGCTCTCTCTTTGATTGGATCTCAGTGAAGATCTACAGGAGGCTGTCTGTGATAAGTGTCTGGAAACTGCAAAATGCAGTGGCTAGAGGGATTTCTGGCACCTGCTTTGCAGAGCACATTACTCCAGTTTAGAGTAGTCTGCACTTGACTCCAGTTCTTTTCCAGGTGTGATTCAAAGTGCCAATTATTACCTGCAGAGCCCTAGATGGTTTTTGGAACTGGATATCTGTAAGGATGCTTCTTTCTGCCCCAGCTGTGTTGTTTTTGGTTTTAACGTATCGACTCTTCTTCTGTTGGTTTTATGAGCTTTTACACTCTTGGATTTCTACTGCATAGGTTGTGTAATTTGTGCTTTCAATTACAAGCCAGCTTGGGAGCCCTACCTCTAATGCCCTGACCATGCACCATGCACACCTTTCTGCTCAGAAGTAAGTCTCATTGAGTTCAATGGGGCTTAGTCCCAGTAAGTGTGTACAAGATTGCAGCCAGAAATCCCTCCTTCCTCCCACTATTCCTTTTAACAAGATGGATTATAACCATGGAAGATGGGAAGCTGTCTTATATGGAGTCAGACCTTTGGTCTATCTAGCTCAGTGTTGTCTGATGGCAGCATCTCTCTGGGATTTTAGGCAGGGAGTTTTTCTTCCAATGCAACCTGGAGATGCTGGGGATTGAACCTGGGACCTTCTGCATGCAAGGCAGATGATCTTCTACTGAGCTATGGCCCTGTGATGGCCACAAACTCTCTCTCTCTTACTTATTATTCCAGTTTGCTTGACCAAGCATTGTGCAGAATAGCTCTGACCAGTTTCAGGCAGTGGAAACAGAAATTCCTTCCATTCATCAACAGATAAGGAGTTTTGACAGCCCCCTCCCTTGGGAGCAAGAAGTGAATGGGTGTGGGATGGAAGGAGAGATTACAGTGTATGAAGGCAAAAAGCACAGAAAGGAGCCAAAGAAGGACTTAAGGAAAGCTCCAGGGCTGCTTATGCAGACAGGGCGACTGCTATCAGAATTAAGCAAGACAGAATCCAGACCGCCCTTTCCTTTCCTCTACCTGTTTCTTCTCAATGTCACGACTGGTGTACACACTGATACAAAACACGTCCAACAAGTATTCCAGTAACTCTTTGAGACCACCGGGGCAAAGCTAAAAAAGAAAGACAAGCAAACCCAAACCAGGCTTGACACTTAACCAAGGCAACGTGCCAAGCTTGTAACATCTGGAAAAGGGATTCCAGGGGAGAATATAATCATCTCCAGAGCTCCCCTTTATGTATTTTATTCTGCTTGATGCACAGAACCACTAACAGTATTCCTTTAATGGAACTCAATTATTTATTTCAAACTTATGTATACTTCACCTCTCCAGGAATATATTTTCTAAAAACAGCAACAGTAAAACAAATATCTATATAAAATAATCAAACTTCAAAAAATAGAAAAAGCAACAGCAACACCCAGTGATGGGTGAGATCCCCCTGACTTTTTAATTGGCTTTTATTGGGAATAAGATAAGCTACTTCCCCACTAAATTGGGGAATAATTCAGTTTATTTCCAAACCAACTTGAGTCCTCTACCCATTTAAACTCCTAAATCCCCATGACTACCTACCCAAATTCCCACTGGTCCATCGATTTCCTTCCTTCCTTCCTTCCTTTTACTGGTGGTCCAGCACTGATTCTAATGGTAGTAAGAAGGAAGGGAAGGAGGTTCCACATTTTCTACTGATGCATTGTGAGTAGCCTTCCAGGAAACCACATTTCCCATGGGATTCTTGTGGCCTGGTATGCTGCTATGCAGCATCCTAGGCAATGGAGGAGAGCCATGCTGTATTGACTTAAACAAACCAACAAACCTCAAAGCATCCAAACAGCATGAGATGGAGTGGAGATAGGCAAAGCTAATCAGCTGGTGCTGCAGCACAGGTAAAAGTGTGTTTATCCAGTGTTCCAAGTTCTTGTCTTTATTCCCCTGCTTTGCAAATAGGAGTGTAGGATGTGTGTCTCAGGAGGAAAGGGCTGGAATCACTACAACCCCTGTGGTATTGCCCTGATCTACCCCTGCATCCCCTTTCTGTGGCTTCTTTTAAGTTTCCAGCCTCTGACCTCCCACACACAGTCTGTTTGCTCTTTAGAGTAATACTGAAAGAGCTCTATATATAGGTAGATTACAATTTGGACAGGACACAAGCCTGGATATGCAATGAGTAAAAGCAGGGACAGGGCAAAGGAGCACGGCACATGCAAGTCTCACTCATACTATCCCCAGCCTCTAGGGCTGGGCTTTGGATCTTGGTGTGAGGAGTGTGAAGATCTCAAGGGGTTCTTTAAACACGTTCAAACAGAATACACGTATGCAGTTTCTGAACTGGCACTATTTTGGGGCATGATTCTATCAGGTACTAGAAAATCAATCAAAGATGATTTGGATAGCTTGCCCAACAAACTTTGGCTTTCCCAAACAATTAGACTTTTTGCAATAAGGAAAGTGATGGGGGGAAAGGCACTGGAAAGTGTGGGGTAGGATTTGCTCAAAGGAATGCTGTCTAATCTCCCTATAAGCAAATCAGAAGAAATGCTCCACAAATAGCCAGTGACACCTGATCTCTCTGCAAAGAAATCAGGGTTAATGCTCAAGAAACAGGCCACCTGGAAATGACCTTAGAAACTCTCCTCACAATCAAAAGCCATGATACCCTCAGTTTCCCACTTGCAGGAGGTTTCTAAGTGCATTCACCCATCAATGCAGTTAAAATTTCTTTCCCGTTCTTGTGGGAAGTCTGAAGAGCTGCCTGAGCACCCAGAAATGTGCTTGCGTGCCCCTGGTCCTGTCCATGTTTCAACTTACCATGTCAGGCGAGTACCTGAGCTCAGCTATGATGAAGACTGTAAGCAGGGAAATCTACTCCCATTCTGATGAGAAAGAGAGCTTGAAGAGAGGCCCAGATGCAGCTCAGAAAGACAAAGGCCATAGTGCATGCAGAAGGTCCCACACTCTATACCTGGTGTCTCCAGGTAGGACTGCTGAAGACCCCCTGTCTAAAATGCTAGAGAGTTGCTGCTGTTAAGTGTAAACAATACTGAGCTAGAAGGACCAATGAGCAGCTTCAGTAGAAGGAAGCTTCTTATGTTTCACTTAACACTACTAATGCAGAAACCAGAGAGACCTTCCAAAATATAAAAAGCATATCATACAAGGGAATTTGCAAATAGATACACTAAAAAAACCAAAACCCTCTTTAGTCAGCCATGGAGAGCAATAATCTTTACTTACCCTCAGTGAAAAATCTTTGTTAAATCCTTTTTTTCAGGAAGGGGGAGTACAAAGATGAAGTCACCCCATGCAGTACATTGCTCAAGGCAGTATGAGCATTTGAAGTATTCATTTAATCAGTGTCTAACATCAGCAGATTTCAGAGTTTAAAGGTTCACTTCTCATCTGGACTAAACGGCATGACATTGACAACTACAAATGAAAGTGATATAGATTTGTAAACGGGCCCAGCAGAAAACCATGACTGGCTGAAAATCATTTTCCTTTTCTGCCTTTGTAAAGTAAATATAATGCCAATAAACTTTTTCTCCAGAAGGAAGGGAAGCGTTTTGGAAATGGAAGATTTAAGAGGCAGGTCGGGGAGAACTTTATAATGACTGGATATCTATAAGAGCATTAGGAAAACAAAAAAGGGCTATGCTTTCAAAATGTCTGGTGTTGTTTTTAAACTGAGTGCCTGCTGAACTGTTTGTGAACATCAACCCTCACCTTGAGAATATTTGGTGAAACAGCACTCTCCACCATACACAGTCACCTCCCAAAATCGCCATCCATGAATTTTGGATGCAAGTCTGACTCTAGGTTGATTATTGTTGAATATTATTTTAATATCATTGATGTAAGGGGCTTGGTCCCACTCTTCCTAGTACTCTTCTCCTCCTTCTCTTCACTCAAGGCTCTCTGTTCATCCACCAATACACAGTAAGAGCATTCATTCATCATTCAGTGAGCTGAAATATTCCGGAAAAGTTATTCCTGACAGATGTTTACCTACATCTAAACTGTTGAAGAATTTCACTCTTCCCCTCAAGAATATATAGCGAAATATAACACCATCCCATGGGGAATTTGAGGAGAACATTTCCCCTCAACATTAAGTTATTTACTAATGTACTTGCTACACTTATATACCACAGTTCTGTGATGGAATTTGAGGTGACGTAGATGGGATTCTGAGGTCCTGTTCCATCCAGCAGCTAACCAGGCCCAGACCTGCTTAACGCCAGCAAGATGGCTGTCTTCCAGACATGACCTGACGACCATGTCATTGCCATGGAACTGATGCCTAGCCTTTTATTGTCTCCTATTTTAGTGACTGGCTGCTGCTATTTCATATGAGAGGAAATAAATAAATAAATAAGGTTGCATTTCAGGAAACAGTGTCGTAAGGGCAAAACCCACTCCCCGTTTGTTTAAAGCTGCAACGTTTGTCACAGAATGCTTTTGTGATTTGCATTTTTGTGTTTTTCAGGTGTTGTGTAATGGCTTCATTATTGCTTCACGGACTCGAGGGAAGTCCCCCACGTGAACCTGTGAAGGACAAACTGAACTTGCCCTTAGCGTGATCAAAATCTGCCTGTCCTTCCACTTCTTCCTCCTTTTGGTTTAAGGCCGTGCTTCTTTGTGTTTGGGAAAGAAAAGCTCCGCTTGTTATAATTAAAATTGCTCAGTAACAGCCAGGCATGTGGTAGCAAGAGGAATACTCAGACCTTCTTCCCTACCTCTCTGCCTTCTGTGTGCTTGCTGTCTGGTCCATATGCTGCCTTTCTATACATGCCGCAGAGGGCAGCAGATGGGCCGCGATCATGTGAGCGCACACACACGCAATTGGAGACCATGCAGAACGCAAAGGCAGCTCCGTGGCAGCACATCCTGACAAAAGGGAGACGCCAGTAACCTTCAACTCGGTGCTTTCACTACAGAATTGCCAGGTGCTCAAAATGGGCAGATGGAAGAGTGTGCAGGAGGAAGAGTTTGGGCATAGGCACTTTGTGCAGTCTGGTTATCTATTAGCAAACATTCCAGTTCATAAAAGACTGTTACCTTTGCTTCTTATGTTTTCTGTTCCAAGGACTGTTTTTGCAGAACGCCTGAAACTCATCAGGAACTAACTGCAGCTTCTGTGCGACACAGTGCATAAGACATAGTTATGCCCAACACTGCGAATAGTCCTGATCCACTCTCCCTGGACTAATGAACAGATGGGGGACACAGTCCTTTTGAGGAATCCACACTGCAGTGAATCCAACGAGGTGATCTAAGGGCTCCCTTTAATATTCCCCCTTTTAATACCCCCCATGGCTCTTGCTGTGCTTTAATACTGTACTTTTTTTAATGTGTCCCTTGAAGAGTTGATATCTACCTGGATATTAAGAACTAGCATTCACAAATGCAAGTGCCTGCAAAGGTCCCTGGGCTCCTTTGGGAGGAAGCTTGGAATACAAATTTGAAATTAACAAAAATGTGACAGGGTGAACTGTCTGGTGCATCATGAATACTAGCCGTGATGGGCATGCTCTGCCTCCGCAGGTGGGCGCAGTTATGTTTCTGAATACTAGTGGATGGAAACCTCAGGAGGGGACAGTGCTCTTGTGCTCAAATCTTGCTTGCATGTTTTCCATAAGCATCTGGTTGGCCATTGTGAGAATAGGATGCTGGACTTGCTGGACCATTGGCCTAATACAGAAGGTTCTTCTTAAATTCTTATTGGATAGATAAGAGAATGAATGTTGCCATAAATCTATGAATTTAATGGTACGAAAGGAAAAGAGAGAACAATTCCGACAAAGGAGGAGTGGCAGATAAAATGAATGGAATATGCAGAACTGGCAAATTTAACCAGCATAATAAGAAATCAGGAATATGGGAGTTTTCAGGAAAGAGTGGAAAATGTTTGCGGCATATCTGAAGAATTGTATAAAGCAGGACAAAGTGTTAGCAGGATTAATTTAAATTCAGCAGTTTGAACTTTCATAACTATAAGGGGAAGGGAAAATTTGGATAAAAGGGGAAAATGGAATATGCGACCTTAATGGCTAAATAACTGGAACCATGGAAGTGGGGGAAGGGTAGTCAACGTAGTGTGGTGATATTCAACGAAATGTGAATTGTAATGAAAACTAGAAACAAAATTTGTAAAAGCAAAAACAAAATATAGGGACACACTGAAACCTGTATGATAATTCGACTTTGGGGGTCCAATTTTAGTATTGCTCTTTTCTTTTCTTTCTTTTTCCTTGTCAGGCTGTCTGAGATATAAACCTTTTGCCTTTCAAGATGCTTTCCAAGAATAACAGCTTCAATTGTTTAGTTTGGCTGAAATGCGCTTGGTAATATTCGCCACCTGTAAGAAAGAAAATGAAACATTGCTCTAAATTAAGCTATTAACTGAAAGTTTTCAGGGGAGGGGGGAGCTACACAGAAACAAGCGAGCATTAGATAAGATACCTATTATGACTGAATGGAACATTTGTTGAAAGCTTTTTTAAAATAAAAAAAAATCGTAAGTGCATATATCAGCGTTTCTAGGCAGTGATAAAAAGGGCAATATTCTGCTGAAGGTCTGCTGCCCAAGTTCTCCTGGAATGAATGGGAGCACTGTTGCACACTTCCCATTCATTGCAGTGATGGACTTGCTCTGGATAACTTCGTAGTGGAAAACATAGTTCAAAACAGCAAATCTCCACATACATCTCAAGAAGCAGAAAATCTCATACTTGGAAGGAGCAAGAGAGAGGAGAAAGTGGCGGGATGCGATTTCGTGAGATGTCATATGTTTTCCGAACTTTCTGTAACAGAAAGAAGTCTCAAAAGAGCCCTTTTCCTCACTCTTCCAACAAAGGCATGTCCCGGTTTATTAAAAAATCATGCACAACAATGCTGCCTGCCAGATTTTATAGTCCTGAAGAAAATTTGGTCCAGAGCATTACAGGGAGGGGGGAAAAATTGGAATACTGCCTGAAATTTCCCTGTCGCAGATGTTTCAACAGAAGGTGCTTGCATGCTATTCGTTAATACACTGCCATACGGGACTCGGTATGACCACCGCAATAACCAGTAAGTAACACATGCAGTATGCACTTCACTGCGCCAAATTTTCCGTCTGTTGTGTGGAGCTTGCATCCTGCGGATAGAGACGTACCTTGATGAAACTGTATTGTCATTGAATGATAATATTTGTGGATCACTCTGATCGAAAACATCCCATCAAGAATGTGGGAGGTCTGTTTAAAGATTCTGTGCAGCTCCCTGGCATTTCAGTCAGATAGAAAGAAGGTGAATGTTAGCATTTCAGACCTTTTTTTACATTAAAAAAACCCCCAACAACAACAACACAAGATGCCAATTTACAGGAGAAGCCTTATGGATAGGAAAGCACTTTCTCTTTGAGAAATGCCATTGAATTTTAATCGGAACTACTGTGTAATTAAAGGGCTACGTGAAATACAGTAATTACAGTGCTCTGAAAAAAGAACGGCACAGACATAACATTCTCCTCCATCAATTTTTTTTTATGCTGTTGTGCCTTAACTTTTAAAAAGGGGAGAGGAGAGGGAATCGGAACAGAAAGGGCTCGGGGCATTTTTTACCCTATCAACAATTGATTTGCATAGGTTTATGAAAAATGGGTGATAATATTTTCATGCATTTTTCTGGAGAAAGGAGGAGTTATATTGTCATGCTATATCCCCAAAGGATATGTTTGGGAACGTATTTAGACATGTACACCATAAAACTACTTATGCTGTGTTGTGATCACAAAATTGTGTACTAGATGGATGTGGCAGCCTACGATTGCTATCAGTTGAAGTGGACAATATTGTGCTAAGTCGAGGGTGAGAGACCTTCAGTCTGCAGGCCATATTTTGCCCTGCACAGGTCCCACTTTGGACCATGAGGCTGTTTGCTCCAAACCACATCACCTGTGAAGTCAAATGTGACATCAGATACAAGACAGGTAGATATGTGATTGGATAAGCTGCCCAATTGAGTGGGGAGCCAGTGGAGAACTTGATTGCACAGCTGATCCCTGCAGAAAGCAGGCTTGAAGTCACTGTCCATCAGTTAATAGGCAATGACTTCAAACCTGTTGGATTGGCTACACCACCAAGCTAATAGGTGGTGCCTTCAAACCTGCTGATAAGGCCTGGATGTCCTGCCTGGTGCTTTGAAATCATGATGATAATCACCTGACACCAGTGTGGTGTCAGGTGGTAGACAGTTGGGCAGCCCACCCACTGTCAAATTTCTTCCATGACAGGTAGGGGAGATAGTAATCTGGTTTCTTCTCACTGGACTAGATACTTGAAGGAACACCTCTCTCTCTCTCTCTCTCTCTCTCTCTATATATATATATATATATCTCAGCCAGATTGACTAATTGGGGAGATGCTTCTTAGGACCATGGGAAACTGCCTTGTCCTGAGTTCAGACCATAGATCTATATAGCTCAGTATTATCTTCAGGGTATCAGACCAAGTACATTCCTAGCTTTACCTGGAGATGCCTTGGACTGAATCCATCCTCATCTTTGGTGAGACAGGGCCCTTCATTACATGACAATCATCTTTGGGGTGGAATAAACCATTGGTTCCCCCCAAATGCCTACATTCCTATATGCAATTCCCTTCCTAAAACGAATGAGGCTGCATACATGCCACATGCCATACATTAAAAGTTCATTTAAAGCACATGTCTTCCCCCAGAATCCTGGGAAGTGTGGCTGGTTAAGGGTGCTGGAAACTGTAGCACTGTGAGGAGGTAAATTACAGTTTTTGGGATTCTTTGGAGAAAGCCATCTACTTTAAATGAGCTTTAACTGTGTGGTGGCTACACAGCCTTATTTATTCCTCCACTTTAAATTTTTTAAAAAATAGTTATTGTGATTTCATTGTATCCAATGGCAAGGGAGTGGTTTTCCCTCGGACTATTTGAATTACTGAAATTATACACTAGAAAAAGGGCTGGTGCCACCTATTTCAGCTCCTCATTGAAGAGCGAGGATGGATTTAAAAGTATTATACATTTGGCCACAATCCACGGCATTCTGTTCAATCTAATAAGCAGTAAGTCTGTTGGATTCTGGGCTCGCATACCCAGAAGTAAGTCCCACTATAAGTCTGTCAGGATGATCCCTAGAGAGTACACGGCAGACTTCAACACTTATGCATCAACATTATTGTTATTTTCTCTGCTTGATGTGACCATTGGAGACAGGGCTGCATGAGAACTAAGAGGTGACCTGGTCAGTCTGATGAAGCAGACATCGGGTTTTTGGCAGGACGTATCAGCAATATCATGGACGGTCAAGGAGGCGCCTGTTATAAAAATATACAGTGAAACGCAACTGGTGGACTGCTCTTTCTCAAAGGCTAACGTAATGCATTCCTTCTGTTTGGGCTCATTTTCCAGCCTTTCACATTCTTTGCGAACAAGAGTTATAAAACAAGCCTGATGCAGGCCAATTATTTTTACTTTGAAGGTCATTAATCAAGATTGACTAGGAAAATGAAGACAGCTAAGCAAAATTTCATATGTGACTAGAGTGAGATTAAAATAAAACCAGATGGAGATGGACAGAGACACTAAGCAATTTTGTTTTTAAAAAAGCAAAACACGCATGTAATAAATGTCTTTTACAAATTACAGCACTCTTTTTTTCTTACAGTAAATCAAGCTGGGTCATAACGTACAAGTGGTCTCATAGCTGAAACGTCAAAAATAGAACCTGCCTTGTTCTCCTACAGTAATTCCTCAAATCTAAACCAGCAGTGTGGCCCTGACAGTCTATAAACCATCTACCTGGATGTAGATCCATTTTAAGGTAATTGTTCTGATAGCTGTATTTCCGAAGTCTTTGGAATGAACATGCATTAAAACCTACAGAACCTCCTCTTTCTACTCAGCATCTCAGAAGACATGTCTGGAGTCCACAAATGGGCTAGAGAAAGGCTAACAAACTGAAGCTCAATGTGGGTGAGACAGATGCAGACCCATTGCTGGACGGAACCCAACTGAACCACGGATCACTGGTTGGCTTGCTTTACACAGGATCACTTTCTTATGTTCTGCAACCCTGTTATTATATAACTCAGCTCTGCAACTTGATTCTTAGGTGGCATCTGTGGCCTGGAGCACCTTTCTCAAGCTTCACCTGAGGCACCAGCTTCGTTTGCTCCTGAGAAATAAGGTTCTGGTCACTTTTGATGCCCAGCCTTGGCAAAACAGTGCTGTCCATCACTAAAAAGAAAATCAGTGTGCAGATGCATTTAATCTGCTGCACGTATTTAAATGATAGGATAATGTCCAACATAATGGGAACCCCCTCCCCAAAATGTTAGCCTTTGCATTGTTCCACTAGCAGTTTTTGTTTATGCTAGTAATTGGACAAGAATTAGTCTTCCAAAGAACATACGCAAGTGCTATAAACAATGAGCGTTAGCAATTGTTCATCTTCTGGGTCAAGCAGAAGGCAAGTACTGGATTCAACAAAGGTACAAAGTTTAAAACAAGGCTTCCAGGTTTTGTGCTAGTGACATGACACCATGGGATGAAAGCCACAGAATTAGGCTTTTCATGACTCAGAGTTAGTGTATGGACAGCTGATTTCTGGGGACTGCAAAGTGTGGTATCTTTGCTCTCATGGCCTCCTTTCAAACCACATGGGCAAAAGCATGTGACCTGATATCACTGTGATGTCCGGTAATTGGCAGGTGGGTGTGTCCCCTCCTGGCCACAATTGGCCCACAGGGCATGGGGGTGGGATAAAGATCCCCTGGTCTAAAGGTGAAAGATGGCTGAGGTTTTCTGGGTCTGCTCCATACTTGGATGAATAAATTCCTAGGACCTTGAATTCCATGACAGAAGAAAAGCGGGATGTGAATACATAAAGACAACAGGATAGATTCCACCTAGGAATGTAAAGCGTTTCAAAAGGACTGCCACCTGATTAAAAGTAAATTGTACCTAAGAACTGCCTCTCTGAAGCTGCTTATTTGCATTTCAAGGGATGTCTGCTGAAATCTCAGAAGCCAAAGGGGTGGGTGAACAACATTTACAATGGCTGGGCTTCAGTGTCCCTCTCCCTTTCATGTCTATCAAAACCAGGATGAATTATGCAAAGTATGAAATTATGCTAATTATTTCAATTTGCATGATTTATGCATACCACAGAAATCGGCTTTTCTTGGCATGGTATTGGAATGGGGGGGGGTCCAGGGGGAGGAGCACTTTGAAGGGCTCCACCTCTGCGCAGCTTCAATCCCTTTATTAGAAACAAAGATCAAAAAAGAAAACCAAGGACAGTTTCATTAACCTTTATGTTACATCACACCAAAATAATTCAGCAGTGTGTGGGAAGATTTGTCTCGGGTATCCTGACCATTTACAACAGAAAGAAAGGACTTAGTCTCTGCAGGTGAGTATAGTTCTTGGTTGTCCACAGGAAATAGGGCCACCTGAAAAAGTGCTTTCTCTGCAGGCTCAAGTTGGGCTTTTTCCTGTTTAGGATCCCCAACCAGTAGGGTCAGAGAATCCCAGTTTCTGTCTGGAATCACACACAAAATAATGATGCAGTTTCATTAAGCTATGATCAATAGTTGTACATCACAGTCTGACATCCTATTAATATTTCTATAATGGTTGTAGATGGTCAAAAAACCCCAATTTGTTCCTTCCAAAAGCCAAAAGCCTTACTCTGGAGGCAATGGAGGAACCAAGTGTGCCAAGCAATTGTTTTGAAATATCTGGCATTATTATAGATAGGGCTTTAAACATCAAATAAAACTGGACTGGAAATCATAGAACTATTTCCCCCGATCAAAAGTCTTTCATATTAACATGATAGCATCGTTGAAAAAAAAGGTGAAGTTATTTCATAAAAGGGAGTTTGAAAGTCATCGCCCGCTCCTCTTCAAAGCCTCACTGCCATTATTCTTAAGAATCAACTTGCATTTCTTATTTTTTGGAAAATCACTAACCCATTTCCATAAACAAAGCCATAGGTAGGGTGAGGTCCTGAATAATGCTTAGCAGATAAGCAAACAGCTTCTCTCGGAGCAGTTTTGACATCCCTGTAATGCTCCTGGGCATCCTTTTTAAATGGAAGGACACGTACAGAATAGTTTCTATGAAGGAAAAATAAAAATAGCCAGCTAGTTATTTCAGGGAAATTGAAAACCGGTCCTTCTCTTTACATGAGTCAAGATTGCCCCCAGGAAATCAAATATCGGCTGTGATGCTCCCAAGCCCAGCCGGCCCCATGGAGCAGGCGTTAGAAGTTCGCTGTTCCAGGTCCCCACGGAGGCAGGGAGGAGTCCAGCCTGAGAAGACGCAGCTCGTATTCCCAGCTGCATTGGCAAAAAGACAGAACAAGCTATATTTCAGGAAATGGGGGAGTTTAAACGAGCAGCTGATATCTTGCTGTGTTTTACATTCTTGTAGATTAAGCCTTTCCTTCCTCACTGAATCACGTGGAAATATCTGCCTTGCCTGCCAACAGCTCGGCGCACCTGCAGATTGTTATCATGTGGGGTGACAAAAGAAACACCTGGGCAGAAAAACGGAGGGAGTACCTAGAGTTCAAACAGGTGCGGCTGTCTCGAGAAGAGTCGTCTTCTGACTGCGGCAGCCTGGGAAACCTGAGACCGCCGGGGGGGGGGGGAGCATTGCAGAGTCATCCACCCCACAATCTGAAGGCAAGGATTAATTTCCAACCTTAAACTGTACAGGGGTTTTGCCTTGTAGCATTGCAAGGTCATCGTTTTTGTTAGTGAGCGTAAAGCACTTTTTCTTATTGACAGAGCACTTCAGACACACATGATATATCAGTACCACAGCAGGATAAGGGAGGCTAGTGTTATTGCCCTATATTGCAAGGTTGGGTTGAGGAAACAGTGGGCTGCATGACCACACATCTCTTATTTCCTTCAAATCCCTTCTCAAAACACTTTTTCTGTGGCATAGGTTCCCATGACCTACTGTAACTAACAGTGCAAAGTTCCTCATGTTTTCTCAGAAGTGACTCTTGCTGAATTCAATCGGGCTTATTCCCGGGTATTATCATTATTATTCATTCAATTTGTATACCACCCTTCATCCATAAATCTCAGGGCAGCTCACAACACGTGGGATTAAGATTGCAGCCTGTAACAGGGGATCCATATGTGCAACTGAAGCAATGGCATGGACATTCCTGCTTAGCACCAGCAATCCTTCCCTTCCACTTCTGTTTCCCTATGTGAAATGCCTTGCACTTGACACAATTTAGGAGTCTGGTACAACAAAATAGGGACGTGGGTGGCGCTGTGGGTTAAACCACAGAGCCTAGGACTTGCCGATCAGAAGGTCGGCGGTTCAAATCCCCGTGACGGGGTGAGCTCCTGTTGCTTGGTCCCTGCTCCTGCCAACCTAGCAGTTCGAAAGCACGTCAAAGTGCAAGTAGATAAATAGGTACTGCTCCGGCGGGAAGGTAAACAGCGTTTCCGTGCACTGCTCTGGTTCACCAGAAGCAGCTTAGTCATGCTGGCCACATGACCCGGAAGCTGTACGCCGGCTCTCTTGGCCAATAAAGCGAGATGAGTGATGCAACCCCAGAGTCGGTCACGACTGGACCTAATGGTCAGGGGTCCCTTTACCTTTACCTTTACAACAAAATAAGGGATGGTGCTAAGGAATGAAAATCACAATAGTTGATTTTCAGGCACCACTCAAGCAATATGGTTAACTCACAGAATATCTTTTTCACTGCGAAGAATTAAAGCAAACTAATGCTGAGATTCAACCATGATGGAATGTTCTCCCTCCCTCCCTCCCTCCCTCCCTCCCTCCCTCCCTCCCTCTCTCACACACACAATAACACACATACACTATTACTAGATCATAGGGGCAGGCTGTGGCTCCATATTGTAATATATAAATTCCTGCTGTTTGCTCTTGGAAAATTAGCAGCTCGCTGGCTGGAATGAAATATGTGCTTCATTACACAGAGCAAAAGGGAAGGATAATTTAGCTAAGCATTTTTATGTGAGCTTGCATGAAAATTTCTATGAGAGCACTCCATTTTTAAAAAGTACAGTGACAATAGATTCTGCAGCCAGCTGGTGGGCAGAACTCTTCCACTGAATACGCAAATGCGAGGAAAGTACATGGACAATTCCTTTTCCTTGAAACATCCCCACAAAGGCATTCTTCAGTAACCAGGGCGGCAAACTCAGAATCTCAGTGGAGTCTCTGAGATAGTCTCCTTGGGAGTGGGCCACTATTGCTTATGAGGACGGGGGCATGTTAGGGTGGCAGAGAGGTTGGCACACTCCATATGCACCGGCAGATGCACCAGATTTGCTCTGCCAGTGTGTTTGCACCATGCCAACCTCCCCACCATCTTGGTCCTCCCCCTCCTGATAAGCAACGAATGCCCACTTGCTGGGAAGCTAGAGTAGCACCTCTGCCCCATCCCGCAACCTGCTTCTGGGTGAGCCACTGGCCTGGACTTTGTTCCTGGTCGAGCAGCCTTGACCCATATTGCCAGCAACCTAAAGCCATTACAGGAATGTGAAATATTAAACCAAAGCAAACTTCAGAATTATCAATATGATTTTGCTAAGACTGCTTTGAAAGAACCTGATCTTTGAAAGAACCCAAGCAGAGATTTTTACTGAGTACAGTACGTTTCCCAGCACAATTCAAAGTGTTGGTGCTGACCTTTAAAGGCCTAAACAGCCTCGGCCCAATATACCTAAAGGAGCAGTTCCAAGCCCCATCAACACTGAGTTCCAGCTCTGAGGGCCTTTTGGTGGTTCCCTCACTGCGAGAAGTGAGATTACAGGGAACCAGGCAGAGGGCCTTCTCAGTAGTGGCACCCGCCCTGTGGAACGTCCTCCCATCAGATGTCAAGGAAATAAACAACTACCTGACTTTTAGTAGATATCTGAAGGCAGCCCTATTTAGGGAAATTTTTAATGTTTGAAGTTTCATTCTGTTTTTAGTCCTCTGTTGGAAGCCACCCAGAATGTCTGGGGAAACCCAGCAAGATGGGCGGGGTATAAATAAAATAATAAATAAATATTATTTGCAGTGGTGGTGTCTTATTCCTAGCTTTTAAATAGAGAAATCCCACTAAACCCATTTTCAACTCGTAGGTCAGCAACCTCATTTCTTTACTTTCAAGCCAGCAAAGATTCATTACCTAGCGTAAAAAGGATTTGCAGCCCACTGAGTCAAGGTGCTGTTACCCTCTGGGCCAACAGAGAAACCTGCCAAAGGAAAGCCAGAAAATATAAGGTCATGAGTGAGAGCGAATGTGATGGTTTCATCCTTAGTTCTATCTAGAAGTTATTCCACATCCCCACCCCACCCCCACTCCCGCCGACAAAGCTGTGTTTGACCTGATGGGCGCTCTTCATTCAGAGAGATTGAAACTGAAAGTTCAGCGCTGGGTCATGAATGCTGTGGAGGAGCCAGTATGTGAAAAAGCTAACAAGCAAAAATTCTTTTCCTCTTTGTTGTTTTTCTTTTAAAAAACCCGTTAATTCATATATTTGGTAGACTGGATTTCTATATTACTTATTCTGCGGGGGGAAAGAAACAAACTCTGCAATCATATGCATAGCTATAGCATAATTCTAACAATGTCTAGAGGTCTTGGGGCTCACTCCCACGCAGGTGGCATTAAGATTACAGCATTATCTGGAAATCAGTGGCATTGAACAGAGTGGACTTAAACCTAGTGATTGTGCTCCACAGCTGCAATCCTGTACACATTTACCTGGGAGTAAGCCCCACTAAACTAAGTTGAATTTACTTCTGCATATGGGTGGGCAACTCTTTGCCACTTTCTCTGTTTCTCATTTTTCCAATCCCATATCAGTTTTCAATTGTTATTATTCTTTTAAAAGTCCTCATGAATCTTCATCAGTATTTAAGTGTGAATTTCTTCAAGTAAACACATTTTGGTATGCAATTATGCCCAGTACACACATTTTTTGCAAAGCAATTTCCCACATAAGAATACTTTTTTGTATGCTCTTTTCATCTGCACACACATTTTCATGCACACTTTACACTGCGTATGCATTTTTGTACACATTACTTTGCTGGAGAACTGCATTGCAAAATTCAAAGAAATGTGAATTTCGAAGGAAGGCTATGTTTCGGTTTGTGTATTGTTTTGGAAATTACCAATTAGGTAGGCTCACTTTTCACTGCAAACTGAACCAAATTCCTCCCCCACTCCTACTTCTGAGTACACGTTTATAGGATCACATGACCAGTTACTGTCCCTGCCCATATGACATCTTCCTTCATACATTCCTGTGGCAGTTGCACCAGGAATAATCCAGTAGGTATCTTGTTGGCCTCTGTGAGAATAGAAGGCTGGACTAGGTGGGCACCTGACCTGATTCAGCAGGCAATAATAATAATAATAATTTTATTATTATTATTATTATTATTATTATTATTATTATTATTATTATTATTATTATTTTATATATATCCCGCCCTCCCCAGCCGAAGCCGGGCTCAGAGCAGCTAACAACAGTAAAATGATATAACATTCTAAAATCATTTCATTCTAAAATCAATTCAAATCAGATTAATGGCAACCATTGAGTGAGAGTTCTGTGAGGATTGCCAAAGGAGATGGTCAGGCTATGCCCTGGCCAAAGGCCTGGTGGAACAGCTCTGTCTTGCAGGCCCTGCGGAAAGATGTCGTCCCACAGGGCCCTAGTCTCTTGTGACAGATTGTTCCACCAGATCGGAGCCACAGCCAAAAAAGCCCTGGCTCTGGTTGAGGCCAGCCTAACCTCTCTGTGGCCCAGGACCTCCAAGATATTTTTGTTTGAAGACCGTAAGATCCTCTGTGGGACATACCAGGGGAGGCAGTCCTGCAGGTACGAGGGTTCTATGCCGTATAGGGCTTTAAAGGTTAAAACCAGCACCTTAAACCTGATCCTGTACTCCACTGGGAGCCAGTGCAGCTGGTATAGCACCGGGTGAATGTGATCCCACAGCGAGGACCTTG
The DNA here is from genome assembly GCF_965112155.1 of Podarcis liolepis. Lineage (NCBI taxonomy): Eukaryota > Metazoa > Chordata > Lepidosauria > Squamata > Lacertidae > Podarcis > Podarcis liolepis. The sequence goes on along the minus strand of NC_139560.1, from coordinate 26,591,101 downwards.
TAAGGAGTCTCGCCGTGGCATTCTGCACCCACTGGAGTTTCCCGGTCAGTCTCAAGGGCTGAATTATATTCTGAATTGGATCTGTTGTACTAGCCTGCAGCCCTTTCCTCAAGGGTAGACGGGAAAAGCTTGGCTGAAGAAAATTGTTCTTCTTTTTTTTTTATAAATTTTTATTGGTTTTACAGATTTTTTAAACACAAACAAACACATAGATAACAAACAAACACGTATAATTTCATAACATTTTTTCATAAACTTCTTTTACGGGACTCCCCCATACCCCCCCTTTCTGCATCCCAATGTCCAAAGTATTTTTTAGCAACTTCTAAATATACCTTTCCAACCTCTGTCATCTTAGTTATCTCTATAAACTGACCTTATATCACTGTATCCTTTTGTTCCTGAAAACCACAACACTCTAACATTCATTAAGTTTATAATAGTCCTTAAGATAACTTTTGAATTTTCTCCATTCTTCTTCCACCGTCTCTTTTCGTTGGTCACGGATTCTGCCTGTCATCTCGGCCAATGTCATATAGTCCATCACTTTCATCTGCCATTCTTCCAGAGTGGGTAGATCTTGTGTCTTCCAATACTTTGCGATGAGTATTCTTGCTGCTGTTGTGGCATACATAAAGAAAGTTCTATCCTTCTTTGACACCAATTGGCCGACAATGCCCAAGAGAAAGGCCTCTGGTTTTTTAAAGAAAGTACTTTTAAGTACCTTTTTCATTTCATTATAGATCATTTCCCAGAAAGCCTTAATCTTTGGGCATGTCCACCAAAGGTGATAAAAGGTACCTTCAGTCTCCTTACATTTCCAACATTTATTATCGGGCAAATGATAGATTTTTGCCAGCTTGACTGGGGTCATGTACCACCTATAGACCATTTTCATAATGTTTTCCTTTAAGGCATTACATGCCGTAAATTTAATACCGGTGTTCCATAACCATTCCCAGTCAGCTGACATAATGTTATGACCCATGAAGAAAATTGTTCTTCAGTGTGAAACCAGCCTCCATCCCTTCCTGGTTGCAGCAATGAGAGAATAAGTAAACTTCATTCTGTACCATTAGAAGCATATAGAAATTAAGGAAGCAGGAAAACAAGGTTGGACTTATCATGTAGCAATGTGAAACAGACTGCTTTGGGCAGCTGATTTAGTAGCAGTCATAAATTTATATTTATTTGGCCATAAACCATAACAAAGCTAAGATATCAATACAAAATAAAAGTCAGGAACAGTACTTAGATGTGTACATCATATATAGATTTGTTTGAACCACAGGTCACAAAAGCCATGATTAGATAATCGGAAAGCAAGTTATCGAAATGGAGAGTCAGTCACTCAATCTATCATATAAGCAGAGCCCAAACATTTGGCGCATACGCTCCCCTTCAACAGCAAATAAAGCTACCTTTTTTTGGTTATATATGTAGTACAGCTGGTTAATAGAAATTCAATTTTTGTTCATTTGACAAAACAACAACTGTGTTGACAGGAAATTCTTCTGGATGTCTCTGTTTGATTTCCTTCTAAATAAGGCAAATCAGCAAGTAGTGAATCATCCCTAGATCCTGCCAACTGTCAGCAAGAGAAATCTGGTTCCATCCAGTGCAGGGCAACTTCCCACTGCTCAGCCCTCATCCCTTGTCTTGGAGGTCTTTGGTGGGAGCTATTGCCTGACAACCACCAGCTGCCCAGTTGCAGCTCATGGGAGCAGAGTCAGTGGTATCCTCTTGGTGGTGGCAGCACTGCACTTGTTGGGATGGGGGTGAGTGAGGAAGTGGAGAAGGAAGGCAGGAGCTCTGAGCGGCAGGCAGTGGCCGCAGGTGCAGGTGCACCTACAAAGCCACCACCACCAACTTGAAGCTCCTGCAACCTCACCACTCCAGCCCTGTCTTGACAAGCAGAGTGCCTTTACTGCCAGGAAGATGCTACTGAGTGCATTCTCCCAAGAGTGACTGTAGCAATTGCCAGTAAAAGGAGACTGCTTCCCTCATGGGCTGGGTCATTCTAGCTGCTCAGCCCCACATTGCACAGGCAGCCGGCTTGCATCATGGGTTCAGCAAGATCCAGCTGCTCAGCCCCACATCCTTGCCTCAGAGGGCTTCTGATTGTCTGCATCAATGGAGCAAACAGTCATATTTTGACAATAGTATACTCATGAACAAGGGACGCGGGTGGCGCTGTGGGTTAAACCTCAGAGCCTAGGACTTGCCGATCAGAAGGTTGGCGGTTCGAATCCCTGTGACAGGGTGAGCTCCCGTTGCTCGGTCCCTGCTCCTGCCAACCTAGCAGTTCGAAAGCACATCAAAGTGCAAGTAGATCAATAGGTACCGCTCCAGCAGGAAGGTAAACGGCGTTTCCGTGTGCTGCTCTGGTTCACCAGAAGCAGCTTAGCCACATGACCCGGAAGCTGTACGCCGGCTCTCTCAGCCAATAAAGTGAGATGAGCGCCGCAACCCCAGAGTCGGCCACGACTGGACCTAATGGTCAGGGGTCCCTTCACCTTTAACTTTATACTCATGAACACAGGTATCTGCTCAGATGGTTCTCCTTATTTTAATATTTAATGTAGATGTAAAATAATGCTCAATGGTCATTATAACCCATTATTATCATTAACAGCAATTTTGTTTTTGATTATTTTATATATTTAGAAGGATTTATAAACTACTTAATCAAAGAACTCTCCAAGCAATGTGAATTCTTAATTCTCTAACTGAAATCAACGGAACTCTTAAGGGCTTAACTTTGGTTGGGTAATTATGCCCCGATAAAGGGTTCTATTCAATGCTAGCCCATTGAAATTAACAAGTGTAACTCATTGAGGTTCGTTTATTTTATTACGTTTATGCCGGGTAAAATTTGTTTTACTGCAGAATGTTACTGCAGAATGTGCATGGAACAGGGAGAATGCTGTAAGCAGTCATGATCCTCTTCTTCTTGAGTAGAAGACAAGTGTTTAGGGGTGGGGGTGGGGAATCTGTGGTTTGTCCAGTGTTTAGCTAGACTACAAACCTCAACAGCCCTAACCATTGGCTGGGACTGATGGGCCAATGGCACCTAGAGGGGCACTGGCATCCTACCCCTGATTCAGGGACATGGGATCTGCCTTATACTGTCAGACCATTGGTCCATATAGCTCAGTCTTGTCTACACTGTTGGGTTTTGGAATGGGATTTCCCCCTCCCTACCTGAAGTTGCTGAGGACTGAACCAGGGACTTTCGCCATGCATGGAATATGTTCTGCTACTGAACTCCAGACCTTCTTTTGTTTTTGTTGCTCTGTGATAAGGGGTTAGCTAGCATTTTCATGCATGGGAGCATTCATACAAAGGCTGTATAAAGGTAATGTCAACAGCTAATGATTATCAAGATGAAGGTTTCTGGTGAGAATGCAGCAACATTAGCAAGGGGCAATGATCTAGCCTAGAAGTGACTTGCTGGGTGGGCAAAGTTGCTACGCTAGCATCCCTTGTAAGGTGCTGTTGGAAGGAGACAGGAAAGGTGGCAAGGAAGTTGGCACAGTGCAAATGCATTGGCAGGAGCACCAGATTGGCTCTGCTGGAGTGTTTCTACCTCCCTGCTGATGCTCCCTCTCCCTGCTGGAAGCAACAGTAGCTGACCTCCTAAGAAGCTAGCATAGCAGTTCTGCTGCATCCAGCGATCCACTTCTGAATTCTAGTCCCTAATGTAATGCAGTGGTACCTCTAGTTACGAACTTAATTCATTCCGGAGGTCCGTTCTTTACCTGAAGCTGTGCTTAACTAAAGGCGTGCTTTCACTAATGGGGCCTCTTGCTGCCACTGTGCTGCCAGCACACGATTTCCGTTCTCATCCTAGGGCAAAGTTCTCAACTCGAGGTAACTCTTCCAGGTTAGCAGAGTTTGTAACCTGAAGCATTTGTAACCTGAGGCGTTTGTAACTCGAGGTACCACTGTATTTTTAAGTTCCACTGATTTAAACAAGAGAATTAAGAATACACAAAGAGGTGCTGAACTTGGATGGAATGCTAAGTACTTCCACATCCAAACATATTGTTTTCAAACAAACTATAAGCAAGATCTTACATGGCATCTAGATGTATCACATTCTGCATTTCATGTGCCTGAGCTAGATGATGTTTCATTGTTGTTCTTCCATTTTGGTTTTCGAAGAGCCACATGATATTAGAACATTGGCACAATTTATTACTGTTGTTGTTATTATTTCTCTTGAGATGGCCGTTTGAACCAAAGTTCTATAATTGGCCTAAATTAGTTGTTGTATATAGCTAATTTAAGTGACCTGCTATATTCATGAACAAAGTGGCTCTTTAGTCTTTGTGACACGGGTCGTTTATTTGGTGTCTTGTTCACCATAGATTCCTAAAAGGAAATAAAGAAAATAAAATAAAGAACAAGGCCTAACTCAAGAGGCTGGTTTGTGTAAGAGGGGAAAGAATTACAGAATCTGCATTTAATCAAAACATGCAAAACAATCTCCAGATTCTGTCTGGCAACAAATTTAGGATTTTACAAAGCTGCAAAGCTCATTTGTTTGGCTATAAATATTGCAGCGATGAAAGACAGCCCTAACTCTGTCTTCCCACCACTTCATGACTGATAGGGAAGTTAAGTTTTATGTGTTTGCTCAGGAACCCATTAGACTTAATCTTTCCAGTAGGATTCCAAAGACAGGTGATAAATGGTCCATGCATCAGATTAAGGTGGGGATATCTATCGGGGTGCTGCAAGAGATCTGGGGATTTAATTAAAGTTTGGAAGAGAAACACCCTGCTCTGTCCCTTTCTCTTTACTTATGTCTTTCCTGTTAGCCTTTGGGCTGGAACCTTTGGAGTTTCCCCCTAATTTTATTTACGGCTTTTCACCTAAGCAACAACAGTTGTTGGTGGCATTCATCTGTCTCGAGAGACAATGGAGTGCGCCTCCAGGGGTGAAGTCAAACAACTGTTATCAGCATCAAAGTGACATCCCTGGGGCACAAGCCTGGGCAGTGTGTATGGAGGTCCTGGATTGCCCAGACAACAAGACCCCCCTCTCTTGGGCTCACTTATATGGTCCAAAGGAAAACAGAACAATACATTTGACACCAGCTTCGCTGCAGGAGTTGCTGGACGGAGGCATACAAAGCATCATTCAGCCGTCTTAGGGACTCGACTCCGGATTTCCGTGGGATTTACTCCTTAGCTTTTTCTTCTCCTGACAAGAGTAAAATCATAGAACCATAGAATCATAAAGTTTGAAGGGACCCTGAGGGTCATGTAGAAAAGGAATCTCAGTTAAGCATCCCTGACCTATGGCCATCCAACCTCTGCTTAAAACCACCAATGAAGGAGAGTCCACCAACTTCCAAGGGAGTCCGTTCCATTGTTGAGCAGCTCTTAACATCAGAAAGTTTTTCCTGATGTTTAGTCGGAATCGCCTTTCTTATAACTTGAATCCATTGGTTTGGATCCTACCCTCTGGAGCAGGAGAAAACAAGCTGGCTCCATCTTCCATGTGAAAGCTCTTAAGATATTTGAAGATGGCATCATATCTCTTCCCACTCACTTCTTCTCCAGGCTGAACATCAACCACAAGAAAATTTCATAAATATACAGTTAGGAATGGGCAAATCTGTCAATTTCAGTTTCTCTGAGTTTCTTGCTTCCTCCCATCTAAAGTTTAGTTCTCTGAATTTCCACATTGGTTGATGATGATGATGATAAGCTTCATGAAAATTCATCAGCATTTTCTGATACAATATACTCCTAATATACACATTATATTAGTAATATACAATTTTTCATAATGCATTGCATTTGATACCGTTTTTGCAAATAGGTACCTTTTTATTCACTGTTTGCCCTACTACATACATTTTTGTACACATTACTTGGCTGGAGAATTGCATTGCCAAACTTGGATATGTGCAGATTTCAAAAGATTTCTGTGCTTCAATTCACTTATTGTTTCAGAAAGTACAAATTAGGTAGGCTTGCCTTTAGATGTGAATGGAATCTAATTTCTCCTCCATCCTTATATAAAATAAAAGAGTAATCATGAAATCACTGAGCAGAAGAATTAAGGTCAGAGGAAAATATATATATATATATATTAAAGAAGAATTGAATTAAAAATCACCCAGAGTTCCATTAAAATAAAGAACTCCGTTTACCCAGAACTTCTAAGAACTACTTTCATGTGTCATTCAGATATTTTTTTTAAAATCAATTCAGTAAATTAGCTAATCTGAATTAATTCATTGCAACCGCTTACTACTTCCCACCACACTTTCAATGGCAAATCCAGGAGCAGGGAGTACTTTCCTCCCCCTCAAATTCAGGAGAAATGAACAGGAAAAAAGAAGAAAGAAGAAACATAATTACAATCTTTAAAGTGCAAGTTAATTTATTCAGGGACAGGTAATTTAAAATGGTGTTTCAGTAGATGATCAAAAGCAGCAAAACAGCTGGCTGGGAGCATCACTCCCCCCTTACCATCTTGGCGCACACTTGCTTGGGAGTTTTTGCCCTCACCTTGAAGGAGTGCCACAAAGCAGCGTGCCAAAGGAGACAGTTTGCTCGTGTGCACTGGACCGTGAATGGGATCACAAGGATCAACCTCAATGTGAACTGCTGGATGAAGTGCATTAAAATGGACCTTTGAATGTGCAGTACGCAGAAATGTTTCTGAGAGATAGCTTCATATGGGAAAGTTGAATTCATTGTTAACCCTGATAGTTTACTGGGATAAGGATTTGATAAGCCATTAGCAGGTAAGACTATATGAATTGAGCCATGAATCGGGGGGGGGGGGGGAGAGAGAGACCCCTAATTTTTTCATACTGTGAAAATATTTTTGAGAAGAAAGTTCAGAGTGTCAAAGTTATTGGTTAATCAGAGTTAAAACATTGAACTTACATCCCTAATGTATGGTGGTAATAATAATAATAATAATAATAATAATAATAATAATAATAATAATAATAATAATAATTTATTATTTATACCCTGCCCATCCTGCTGGGTTTCCCCAGCCACTCTGGGCGGCTCCCAACAGAATATTAAAAACATGATAAAACATCAAACATTAAAAGTTCCCTAAATAGGGCTGCCTTCAGGTGTCAGATAGTTGTTTATTTCCTTGACATCTGATGGGAGGAGAATCCACAGGGCAGGTGCCACTACCGAGTGTTGAATGGTCTCTTTTAATTTGAAGGTTCATTATTGTTGCACAAGATGTGTATGTCTTTAAGGGCCAGAGCAAATAACATGACCTAGTTTTACAGCTGTGAAGCAGTATAGCAGGTGCTGTTAAGTTGTGTTAATTAAGCTGTGTCAGCAATTGGGTATAGTCTATAAAGAGCAGCACCTAGCTCTCTCAGTATCCTGGTGGTTGGGTTGGTGGATGGGTCATGCTTATTGATATATTATAATTAATGTAAAAGGAGTTTTTGTTATTAAAACCTAGCTAAAGTTATTTTGCATTCCTTGTAATGTGTGGTCTCCCCAGCAAGCCTTCTGCAGTGCAACTAGTCTGGAAATAGCCAACACCGAGAAGGCCCTCTGCCTGGTTCCCTGTAACTTTGCTTCTCGCAGTGAGGGAACCGCCAGAAGGCCCTCGGCGCTGGACCTCAGTGTCTGGGCTGAACGATGGGGGTGGAGACGCTCCTTCAGGTATATTGGGCCAAGGTCCTTTAGGGCTTTAAAGGTCAGCACCAACATTTTGAATTGTGCTCAGAAACATACTGGGAGCCAATGTAGGTCTTTCAGGACCAGTGTGACATGGTCTCGGGGCCACTCCTTGTTTCATTCAAATACATGATTACTAGAGACCAAGTCCCATTGAACACAGTGGGACTTACTTGTGAGTAAACACACACAAGATTGCACCACCTCAGATTTGTTACGCTTTGCAGCGTTTGGCCCTCTGTGCTTTTCCAGTGATGTTTGTAACATCTGACTTTGCAGGAAATGTTGGCTCAACTCTCCGCTTCCAAGGAAAAAGAGAGCTTCCTACTGAGCACTTAGTAACTTAAAAAAAGAGGAAAAGCTGTCCGCTTTCAGGGTGTTAGCTTTATCTAAGATATATGGAGCGGTTTGATATGTGCCTCACATCAAAGTACATTCAAGCCAGGGGTGGTCCTACCTTTAGGCAAAGTGAGTCATAGCAAGAAATCATTGACGGGGACACCAATTTATTTTTATATATAATGTTGTATTTCCTGTCCTTCTAGTTCCTGTGCACCACAGAGCTTATGTGACGAGGGTAGAGAACACAGATAAAACATGATCTTTGCAGCAAATGCTTCGGAGGCAAAATCCTGCTGCGGGAGAAATATCTTCACCAATGAGCACATAGTTAAACTATGGAATCCATTCCCATGAAAGATAATGGTGGCTGCCATTTTGAGGATTAGACAAATTCACGGAGGAAAAAGGCAGCTGCTGGGACTCAGGGAGAGTCCCGTTGCTCTCAGGTCTTGCTTGTAGGCTTTCCACATACCCTTCAACATTTCTCTGATGAAAATAGAGATGTCTTAAGGAAAAGTAGGACATTCTGGGATCAAATAAGAAACCGGGACAACTTCTGTAAATCCAGGACTGCCCCTAGAAAATAGGGACAATTGAAGGGTCTGTCCATAGGCATTGCTTTGGCTACTTTGAGAAGAGGATGTTGACCTAGATAGGCCTTTGGCTAGCCAGCAGCACTCTTCTTATGTGTTTATGAGAGACTGCACTCCCTGGGGGCAAGATGTCCCACAATGTTGGTGCAACCCTGAGAAGGCCTTATCTCTTGTTGCCCCCCTGCTGTGTAGGACATAGAGAAAGCCCTCTCATTCTGGCCTTCCAGAGCAGGCAGGATTTCTTCCCAGGACACCAACAAGCGTAGCAGAGCTTGAGAAATGCATTTTCTTTAGAGACCATGCTCGACTTCAGCTTAGCCTACAGAAAAGCATGTGTGTTTGTGTGGGGGAGGAAAACAGGGTAGTGGAAGGCTTCGATTTCCAAGCCGCTAGCTCATTCCTCGGTTCTGCGAGCTGATTAGTTCTTTCACTTGCACTCCTGCTTCTTAGCTGTCAACGCTAGAAGAATGCATCCTGGCCAATAACGTTTCAAAAGGAATGCACAGAGATGGAATCATAACAGCTAAGCCAAGACATTGAAGATTACCTGTGTACGAGTGAGAGAGAGGGAGGACTGGCAGGGGCAAAGGGAGGAATAAAGGAGCAATTCGGTAATTTCGGAAAGAATGGTACTGCTTTACCCCGGCAAGTTCGCTATCACTTGAGTAATGACAAGTTGACTCAGGTTCCCTCCTCCCCCTCTGTTTTTTTAAAGTCTCTTTCCATTTTTGCCATCTGCCAGCTGAAGGATGTCAGGCTACACCAAGCGCAAAAGAAGACTATAGCGATTTCAAAAAGCAGCTTGTTTTATGAACAATATACAAAAGGAGGTTCTCCAACAGCTGGGCAATATTAGGCTGCCAGAAATGTAGGTCACTGTTATCAATCAGTGTTGTATATGAAATGCCCAGGTGCGCCCCGGTTAACATGGCCCCACAAAGCAAGCGGCAAATGCAGGATGAGATTGGAGGCAAGCTTGAAAGCCAAGACTGCACAGCTATGAAACTCCTGTGTGTTTTCTTGATTCAGTGGAGCCTCTTTACATTGTGCCAGGCTGCGTTTCTGACATTTGAATCCTTCTTCCCAATTAAGAATTAGATCCTGGCATACTACAAGCTCATTCACATGTTACACTGAACACAGATGCAAGTTGAGCTACGCCTGCACAAATGTGCTGTGTGAAAGAGTGCACATTTATTGATTGATTTTGCTCAGTTATTTATGTACATAGGTACAGAGAAGTGCCATCATAGAAGTTTATAAAATTATCCGTGGCATGACAAAATTGGACAGAGAAAGGTTTTTCCTTCCAAATGTTCTTTCGTATGTGGTGGACTTGTAAAAGGGTAAAAGAGTGTTGGGAAATGATCCATAAGGAATTGAAAAAAAAAGTTTTAACACACTTTCTCGAGAAACCAGAGTCCTTTCTGTTGGGGATAATTCAGACTGAAATTCCCAGGTGTCAAAAAAGGTTATTTATGTATGCTACTACTGTGGCCCGTGTTTCGTTAGCCCCAAAATGGAAAAAATGAGCAAGGTCCCAACCAAAGAAGAATGGCAACTTAAGTTGACATAATATGTGCAGCTTGCAGACTTAACATACAGAATAAGAGAACAAGAAGAACATACGTTTAGAAAAGATTGGAAAACGTTTATTGAATATATGAGAAATAATTGTGTAAAGTTGAAACCGCTGGCACCATTAAGATAAACTCAACAGTGTAAATAATGGTATCTGAAGAAGTATGCATGCACACGAAAGCTCATACCAAGAACTAACTTAGTTGGTCTTTCAGGTGCTACTGGAAGGAATTTTTTTATTTTGACTATGGCAGACCAACACGGCTACCTATCTACAAGTGTAAATAATAAGTTTTGATGGATGCAATAATGGAATTCTGAATGGTATATTTTTTGTAAAATATGCAGGGATTTATGATATGTAAAATGAACCATGGAAAGAGAAGAAGGGAAGTCACTGGTATCTTAAGGAAGTAAAAATGTGCATTTTAAATTGCAAAACAGAAAATGTAATAAAAATTATATACTGTACAAAAGAAAGAGAGAGGTTTTTGCTCCCTCTCACATGGCTTGTGGAAGCTTTCCAACATCAGAAGAATCAAGACAGATAAAAGGAAGTACTTCATGCAGTGCATAGTTAAACTATGGAACTATGAGAGGCAACAATGGCTACCTTATTGGATGGCTTATTGAGAGCCAGTGTGGTGTAGTGGTTAAGAGCGGTGGTCTCGTAATCTGGTGAACCGGGTTCGATTCCCTGCTCCTCCACACGCAGCTGCTGGGTGACCTTGGGCTAGTCACACTCAGTCTCTCAGCCTCACTCACCTCACAGAGTGTTTCTTGTGAGGGAGCAAGGGAAAGGAGATTGTTAGCCGCTTTGAGACTCCTTCAGGTAGTGATAAAGCGGGATATTAAATCCAAACTCTTCTTTAAAAGTGGATTGGACAAATTCACGGAGGATAAGACTATCATTTGGCTGATTTGCCTCCATAGGTGCTTCTGAATGCCAGTTTCTGGAAGCCACAGGACAGACCCCTAACAACAGGTATCTATTCAAAGGTATGAAATTTGGGATTGGCTGAGAATAGGCAGACATAGAAATCCCCTATATTTTGGCCAACATTGCTCTTAAGAAGAGTGCACAGAAAGCACATCAATATGTGATCAGCAATTCATGTAAAATGAATTCTACGTTTCAGTAATAACCAGATAATAAAAACAATACTTTTTTTAAACGGTGGAAAATACCAGGGTTTCAAATGTTTAAAGCTACATTAGACAACACAGCGGGGGGGGGGGCATCCAACCACCCCTAAAAATGCCTGTCTTGGCAATATATAGCAATGATAGAGAAATACAAACGATCTAATTACTCTCCCTAATTCCCTATCTCTGTAAAGCACTTTGAGATCTCCAGATAAAATTGGCTACAAGCTGCTCTGGAGTATTATTCATTCACACTGTTTAATGGTTACAAAGCCATCGCAGCATTGTGCAAGCTCCCCAAATAAAAAATGGTTATGCAGTCTTTCAGATTAGAGGATAAGACTTCTCAGCCTTTGCTAAAACATTTGGGTGATTAATCTAGCATTAACAATTGTTCCTGCAAAGGTATTGTGACTGCTAAACAGAATGCATTAAATGCTTCTCGTGACTATTACACACACACACACACACACACACACACACACACACAAAATATAATATAATATACTGGAGAAAATATTTTGCATACATCGTACATAATGAAACTAAGTAATTCAATCACATTTAATAATGCTTTCCAGATAGTTAAGGCTATCTGGATGAAGAAGGGCTTAGCACTGCAGTCTTAATGGCAACATTCAAATGTTACGAGGCTAACTCAACAGTGTTTTCAAATCAACCACCATTTGATGGGAATTATCCGATCGATCGATGGATGATAGATAGATGCAGACATGCCAAACAACTGGTTATGGACATTTAAAAATAAGCACAGTGGCATTGAAATAAGCCTTCCAAAAAAGAAGAGATGCAAGTAAAAGGACGCTGTGCACTCGTGCCCCTTGCTTTGGGGTAAATTGCTATCCCCATTTTGCCTATTGTGGAAATGCTTTGCTAATGCCTTTTTAAAAAATGAGGTTAGCTTTAGGGGTGACTGAGCACCACCCTGCTCAGCTCACAAAACGGAGGATCCACAAAATCTCAGGGGGGTTAATAGGTGCTGAACAAGCATGCTGCTTGCAAAATCCTTTGAGTTTGTGATCCCTGTGCCATTTCTCCCCTACACAGGAAAGCTAAGGATACCTGGCCTGGGGTGGGAGTATATAATGTCATTACCTGCTGCTACTTCCCTCAGCTATTATAATAAACACTCACCTTGGGAAGGGAGGAGGTTTAACCGATGGGAGACAGCTCCTTGAAGCCTCAAAGCAATCACTGATGGGGGGGGGGGTTCTCAACAGGAGGTTCAGGGGAATTGAATTTCTGAAATGAAATTTTGTTTTCTAGGCAACTATTAGAAATGCAGGAGCCCTTGCCTTCCTTTACAACACCTTGCCCTAATCTCAGCTGGGAAATAATTGCTTCCCTAGTCCAAATGGCGTGATCAGTTACTCCTGATTCCATAGACAGGTTACTTGAGTACTACCAAGCTGAGCCTCAGAATTCAAGTTGTGGGTCTTCAGTTTACTTATGTGAGCCATAAAATGATGCCAAGAAACTATTTTGCTTTTTTAAAGAAGCAAGTCACATGCAGAGAATCAGTCCAGGATCAGAAAACTATGTAAGATTTCTTGGGAAGAAAGTTTTCTCATAAATACGTCAACCATTTCTCATTTTTTGAAGAAAAAAAAATGAATGTATTTTTCTGCGCCTTGATATTCCATGCATCTACTCTCCTGCTGTTCTAGTGACTCATGTGCTGCATACCATTTATAGTATATTTATGCTGCTCACATTCTTTACTTAATGAGAACCAAAAACAAAAACAAAAAACCTCCGTTCTGTGTCAATCCACAAGATTCTCCCATTGTCCTCCTGCAGGAGAGCAATCTGTAAGAGTGGAAGATTGCGGCACTGCTTGCTCCTTTGTCAATGCTGCATCAGGACTATAAAATACTGAGCAGTAAACAAGACTTGTTAAATACTCGCTTGCCTTAGAAGAGGCAATATAGCAAAATCGTTACATGTTGGTCAGAGCAGGTCCTGGAGAGAGAAGAAAGGAAGCTGCTCAAAGACCAAGAACATGCACACTTATGCGATAGGTCAGTTGGTAGAACATGGGACTCTTAATCTCAAGATCATGAGTTCAAGCCCCATGTTGGGCAAAAGTTACCTGCATTGCAGGGGGTTGAACTAGATGACATTACATTGTTCTCTAAATTGTGTGTGTGTGTGTGTGTGTGTGTGTGTGAGACTAGATATTTTCTTGCATCTTATTATACCAATACATAACAAACTGCTTCTTTTTCAGTAAATAAATTATCAGGTTGTTTGCGATGGCAAACTCAATCTTACAACAAGAGCCAATTTCAGCCCATTGCCAAACCCTTACTGGCTTCAGCTTTGCCAGATCAAATGAATCAGCAAGACTGGATCAGGCTGGAACATACTTTTCCCCTCCACCTGCCCCCCCCCACAAGAACTGGGATCCCCTGAGTCTGGGAAGAGGTCTAGCCCCCATTCAGTGTGCCAATGAGCCCTTACATGCATTTAAGTCAGTAGTTATTATTTATTCTCATTCAGGAAAAGGGCTGCATTTGGGAAGGAACTCCTCTTGAACAGCTGCACGGCGCCTTACTTATCCTTTAATTTCAGCAATAGTCTGCTTTTAAGCTTTTTACTTACAACTCTGACTTGATTAAATGAATCTTAGTTGATTAGTCATATTAGATTTACTTGATTAATCAGGTAATTGGTAAATTAAACCTGCTGAAATGCATTCGAGAAAACCAATCATTCTGTAGATAGGGTGCCCATAGGAGAGCCCCTTGGATTTCACCTCCTGAGGCAGCTGCTTCAGCCTGCCCCATGGGCAGGCCGGCCCTGACTGAGACCCTGGAGAGCAACTACCCCTCAGGGTAGACAGTCCTTGGCAAGATTAAAGAGGGGGCAAAAATTGCTCTCCAGTTTCATGATCCCAGTCATTCCACACGAAACTGAGAAGACCACACATTCCTCATCCCTTTTACATGCCGGGCAAGATTCAGTTAACATACTTTGCCCATAGGAGACCTGCACAAGTACTTTCAATTGTTTAAGAGGGCTTCCCCTCTCTCCCCCACCCCAACTTCCAAATTTGGCTGAGAGGGGTCAGGAGAACCCCCAGAACAGCATTTAGGGTTGGAGAGAGGGGAATGTTTGAGCTGGCAAGCTATACTGCTTACACAGAATGTTCGCCATAGTTCAGTGCTGAATTCCAATGCTGAATCTCCATCCTCAACCTTGTTTGCATCAAGTTCTAACCCTGATCCAGCCAACCAATGAAAAAAAGAAACATTTCCTGCAGGTTTGAGCAGGTCATAGCTCGGACAGAACATGCCAAATGCCTTAGACAGCAGAAGGGAAACCAAAATAGTTTCAAAGTTAGGAAGCTGTGTTAAAAACGGCAAAGCACTCCAACCAGAATGCCCATTAGAAACGAAATCCACAATTTGAAATAGACTTGCTGTTCCTTTTAAAGGCAATATCCGATTTCTGCATTTCAAATTTACTCCCTGCTATTTTTATTAGCTAAAATAATCTGCCCGCGCCTTTTTATATCAATCAAACGCAGCTGAAATTTGCTGTAATCTTGCAGGCCTTGCTTGTTATGAAAATACAGTTGCTAGGATACCTCCATTAGTTCATCTTCATATTGCACTGGTCTATCAATTAAGGAAGAAACATTCCCATTAATTCTCAACACAGCTATATAGGGTCCTTAAGTACATTAGTTTCTTTATCTCCACGTGGCATTTCTCTACTCAGCTCTCACCTTTGAATTTATCAAATATTAATCACAAAGAGTTTGCACTGCGTTTACATATTCAAGAAATTACTCAATTCTCACACTCTTAACTTCTATTTATAGTTGTTTTCCCATTGTTGGGGAAGTTAGAATAATTGCATACTGGTTTATTTCACCAGTGCTGGAAAATAGCAGGCACTACAGGCATGCACACAGGTCTGTCATTAGCAGGGGGCATCCTTGGTTGACTATTGCTACTCCCACCACCAGATAAAGCCACCAGTACTCAGGCCTGCCCTCCTATTGGTCAGCAGGGAATTCTGGACAAAACAAAAAGCAAGCAATAGCCACTGGATCAGCTCTGAGAGTTAGTGACCCTTTCCCCTTGCAGGACATTCCAGGGCTGGCTCAATACATGTTAGTTATTTAATTGTTTACTTAATTTATATCACACTTTTCCTCCAAAGGAGCCCCAAGCGGCATACAATTCCAATACGGACACAGACGGCGAGGGATCTCAGCTTGTTGAAAGAGGAAGGTCTTCAGCAGGTGCTAAAAGGACTACACACAGATGGCACCTGTCAAATATCCAAGGTGACCATTTTGATGGATGCAATAATGGAATACTGAATGGTAATAGTCTTTGTAAAATATGCAGGGATTTATGATATGTAAAATGAACCATGGAAAGAGAAGAACAGAAGTCCTGGCTATCTTAAGGATGAGTATTTTAAATTGTAAAACAGAAAATGTAATAAAAATTAGATACACCCCCCACACACACACACAAATATTCAAGGTGACGGCTATTGTTGGGGCCACAACAATGAAGGCTTCGTTCCTACATTATACAGAACACTATCTGCCCTCACCCACAGAGTGCAGTGATTGATTTGATATATAAAGACTATCTCCCAGGTATCCTGGTCCCAAGTTTTGTAGGACTTTATACACCCAAACTAGAACCCTGAACTTAGGCTGGTAGCTAATTGGCAGCCTGAGGGACAAAATCTCTACCTCAGTTCCATGTACTGGACTGACAGTTGAGTTTTATTCCGCACTGGCAAGGTGGCAGTATCTTACACAACACCGGAAAGCAGCAGGCTTCCTTAGGGAGTTTAGGATAGGCTAGCTTGGCACACCCACTCTGTCCTCCAACACCTTGTCACTACTTTCCCAACATTCACCACACAAATGCCACAGCCAGCCCTGAGACATTATACTGTACAACAGAGGTTTCTGTTCATATCCACTTTAGGTTACAAATTCTAGCTGTGGTAACCAGCCCAAAGCCCTAAATTTGGAGGCTCTAAACCAGGGGTAGGCAAAGTTTTTGTGGCTTGGGCCAGTTCATGGTCCTGCAGACCCTGCAGTGGGCTGGAGTGCATGTGCATGCGCATGCATGTGCAAACACTATTTCCGGCACTCCTTCTGGCGTGGAGGAGGTGTGCGCAGCTTCCCATTGGCTGCAGGAGCTTCCTGCAGCCAATGGGAAGCCGGCCAGCATTACGGAAGCAGGTCCCTGCTCTGCTCCACACCGGTTTAGTGTGGCACACGGGAGGCAACCGAGTGGGCAGCAGGGGTCCCCGGGCAGGTGGAGGGGGTCCATGGGCTGGTTAAACAGCCCCCATGGGCTGCTTGTGGCCCATGGGCCTTAGGTTGCCGACCCCTGCTCTAAACCACTGTATCCCATCTCATACACTCCAATATTTCTCCGATGAAAATAGAGACATCCCATTCCATAAGGATAATATTACTATTTATACCCCACACATCTTACTGCGGGGCCCCAACCACTCAGGGTGGCTTCCAAAATATATAAAAACATAAGAAGACATTAAACGTAAAACACCCCTCCCCTATACATTATTGCCTTCAGACAGCTTGGGGGATGGAAAGCTCCATACCCTCCAAGATTTCTTCAATGAAAACAGGGACATCCTTCCATACACTCCAACATTTCTCCAACGTCCTAAGGAAAAGTGGGACATTCCGGGATCAAATCAGAAACTGGGACAGCTTCTCTAAATCAGGGACGTCCTTGGAAAATAGGGACACTAGGAGGGTCTGACATATGCTGCTAACATTGTTGGCATTGAAACTCTGGTTGCGTGCCAAATGTATATCTGGGAAGTAGTGGTGAAATTCATCCTTGTAGGCAAGCAGTGTGTATGTGTGTGTTTATATTAGCTAAGCTACAGGTCAATCTATGTGCTGATTAGTTTCAGTATTCTGGCTGCAACTTGGATGCCTTCACAAAGGAGAAGGCTATCCATGGCTACTAGCCATGAGGACTACACTCTGCCTCTATGGTCAGGGGCAGTAATGCTTCTGTAAATTAGCTGCTGGAAAACACAGGAGGGGAGAATGTTCTTGAGCTTGGGTTCTGCTTGCTGGTTTCCCACCAGCTTCTGGTGAGAAGAGGATGCTGGACTAGGTGAGATATTGGCCTAATTCAAGAGGGCTGTTCTTATGTTCTTATTTTCTTAAAGACAAATATGGAAAGCCCTTTAATCCCACCTTAGAAATAAGACTTTGGGGGAGCAGGAGAGGGGAGTTGCAGAATACAAATACAGTGGTACCTTGGTTTACAAACTTAATCCGTTCCTGAAGTCCGTTCTTAAACCAAATCCGTTCTTAAACCAAGGCTCGCTTTCCCTAATGAGGCCTCCCGCTGCCAATGCCCTTCCACCATTCGGATTCCATTCATAGGTAAAGGTACCCCTGGCCATTAGGTCCAGTCGTGGCCGACTCTGGGGTTGCGGCGCTCATCTCGCTTTATTGGCCGAGGGAGCCGGCGTACAGCTTCCAGGTCATGTGGCCAGCATGACTAAGCTGCTTCTGGCTAAACCAGAGCAGCGCACGGAAATGCCGTTTACCTTCCCGCCGGAGTGGTACCTATTTATCTACTTGCACTTTGACGTGCTTTTGAACTGCTAAGTTGGCAGGAGCAGGGACCGAGCAACGGGAGCTCACCCCGTCGCGGGGATTCGAACCGCCGACCTTCTGATCAGCAAGTCCTAGGCTCTGGGGTTTAACCCACAGCACCACCCGTGTCCCGTTATTCCATTCATAGACCAAGGTAAATTTCACAAACTGGAACACTACTTCAGGTTTTGGGGAGTTCGTAAACCGAATAGTTCGTAAACAGGACCGTTCGTAAACCGAGGTAACACTGTAATAATTTATTTATTTATTTATTTATTGTATAGCACTTAATCAACGGAAACGTCCGGTTTGCATTTTGATTTCCATTCATATTTGTAGTCTGCTTTTCCAACAACGAGGCTGAGCTCAAAGCAGCTCACGAGAATAACAGCGGCGTTAAAAATTAGCTAGCATTTCAGTCAGCAGAATCGTATCAAAAACACGATAGCATATAAATAAGGCAAGAGGAAAGCCAACAAACAATTAATGCAGCTCAAACTCATAATGATTTGATAAAACCAAATGTTGAAACAAATTGACATAAAAGTTTATCAAAATATAAATAAAATGAGTAGTTTAAAAAACAAATACATGATAAAATGACATGTTGAAATGACAAGTTAAGTTTAAGTGCGTGGATAGGCTTGCCTACTGTATACAAGGAAAGGGTTGTCATGTGAAAAGGGGCGTTTGTCTGTTTTTAAGCAATCAAACCAAGTTGTTATTTATCACTTCCTAGCATAGTCTGTCCAAGTGTAGGACAATGGCCCAGAGTGCCAGGGGCAAGAAGCGTGCACACCCAGAAGTCAGGCAGATACAGTAGCTGCTGAAACAGTGACTGCCAAGAGCTGCATCTAAACAAATGATCTGTAAACAGGCAGCCTGTGGTATTGCCGCTTAGGTTTGATGACACAGATGCAATCCTTCAAAGCGAGTGCTAAAGACTGGAGGCAGCTGTTTCCACTTGAGCGGAGCCTGTGTGGTCTTCCTGCGAGGACAAAGACATATATATATTTCTTAAAAGAGGGCACAAAGAAGAAATTCCAAGTTTGGATTTGTTTGGAGGGAACCATTTATATTCTGATATATCTGATTTTGTCCCCAAACGAACAAATAGTTCAAGGGGGAGGGGCTGGGGGTGGGAAGACTTTCAGCGACTTTCAATGAAAGTTCAAAGTAGGCAATAATGTGTTACATGGACAAGTGGCTTGCAAAATGGCTTTCCCATTTCCTCCTAACGTTCCTCCAGTCTGCCTCTTGTTTAGGATGGGCACTTACTGAGTGCCAAAAAAAGTGGAGAAGAGGGGATGCAGATTTGCATATGATGCTTTCAATGCAAATTCAGATAGATGATTTTTTATTTAAAAACCAGTCTGGACACCCCTTCAAGCAGAGGGCTCCTTCAAGTAGAGGACTGCCTCTGTAAAGCAGGACACATGTGGTCACCCTACTCTGGGTGGAATATAAATATCATATTTGTTACTAAGTTTGGTATATTGAACTCTACTTTAGCTGGAAAGGGACAAAAAATGTTGTTCTTGCCCATGAGATGGAGTAAGTTTGCCCCAAACTGATAGAAATTGAGCGCAGGGTATATAGCTCAGGGTGGCGCTGTGGGTTAAACCACAGAACCTAGGACTTTCTGATCAGAAGGTCGGCGGTTCGAATTCCCGTGACGGGGTGAGCTCCCATTGCTCGGTCCCTGCTCCTGCCAACCTAGCAGGTCGAAAGCACTTCAAAAGTGCAAGTAGATAAATAGGTATCGCACCAGCAGGAAGGTATACGGTGTTTCCGTGTACTTCTCTGGTTTGCCAGAAGCAGCTTAGTCATGCTGGCCACATGACCCGGAAGCTGTACGCCGGCTCCCTCAGCCAATAAAGCGAGATGAGCACCGCAACCCCAGAGTCGGCCACGACTGGACCTAATGGTCAGGGATCCCTTTACCTTTACTTATATAGCTCAGGTACTCATATCCATGTTTCTCTTAGCAGGGAATGGAAAATCAGCCTCCCATCCTTCTCTTTGGTGATGGAGGCTTGCTGGAATGAACCACACCTATTCAGATGTTCATAATTTGGTTAACTCTCGGCAGATCTTGACATTATATTTTGAATATGGCCTTTCTATCAAATGCTACAATCTCCCAAGTCTTTGTTATGGGTGTGTTGGGGAAATGGCATTTGTCCCCAGGACATGCATATAAATTTAGGCATAGAAAGTGAGATGTCTCTCTCCATTCAAGCTGGGATATAGACCTTCATATCTCAGCTTGATCCCTGATATCATCTGCTGGAGTGACGTTGGTCATCTCCTGAGTGGATGAGGCTCATCTGACATCAACATGAAACTGAGCCATCAGTGTCATCAGCCCAGTCCTATGGGGTGCTCTTTCAAAGGAGATTTAGCAAGCATCTTCTATTTTAACCTATAAACACTTGCTGAAAACTTGTTTATGCCAGTAGGCTTATGCAGGCACTTTGGAAAACACCTTCTGTAATAGTTGGTGATCTATGTTTTTGAACTTTTACATGGTTTTTGTTGAATAGATCCAATTGTTGTAAACCACTTTGATGTTTTTCATAAAATTGCTGTGTGTGTGTGTGTAGAATAAATAAATTCTGCATTGTGATTGGGTTTACTCTGGGAAGGCCAGAGATGGATACTTTTTATCCGATTCTTTTGTCTTTTAGGAATCACTGCCTCGTTTCTGTTTTATTTTTCATGCATTTGAGGACCAATAATATGATTCCCTCTCACTGTGCAAATGCAACTGCAATGCCTGTTTTGTTGTATTCTTTGTTTGTAGGCGGATGGTTTTTAGAATCTCATTTTGCAACATATATGGCTTTTATGGTAAACTGTTATTCTGAAATTGTAAGTGCCTTGAAGACTCTGTGATGTGGAAAGAAAGGATAGATCCATCCTGCCAGCAACTGCAAGAAAATGAGATGGTGAGTGCAAGGGAGGCATGTCAAACATTTTGAGGGCCACAATCCATAGCTGATAATCTTTGTTCATTATGGTGGTTAGGTCACACCAAGCTGTATAGGCATACAATAAAGTAATAGCATTGAAATAGCTACATAAATTACAAGCAATAATCACACTTCCTTTTTTCCATGTTGAGTTTCTCTTGCTTCTAGAATAGGTTATGCATATCTTCATATGTCCAAATCTTCCTTCCTCATACCCTGTTTTAGGCTGCAATCCCATACTTGCCTAGAATCACAGAATCACAAAAATTGTACAGTTGGAAGGGATCCTAAGGGTCATCTAGTCCAGCTCCCTGCAATGCAGGATTCTCAACTAAGTTTATGGTCTACTAATACCCCTAGATCCTTTTCATGTGTATTACTGGCAAGCCAAGTATCCCCCAGTTTATATTTGTGCAACTGGCTATTCCTACCTAAGTGTAAAACCTTACATTTATCCCTATTGAAATGCATTTTGCTGGTTTAGGCCGAACATTAGCTACCCTTCCAAGTTTGGGGTCATCTGGAAATTTGATGAGCATTGGCTCAGTTCATCCATCCAAGTTGTTTATAAGACATTGAACAACATTGGGCCCAGGACAGAACCTTGCAGCACCCTGCTTGTCACGTTTTTCCAGGATGGTTAGGAACCTTTAATGAGTACTTTTTGGGTTCAGTCAGTCAACCAGCTACAAATCCACCTAACCTCATCCAGTCCACATTTTACTAGCTTCTCCACAAGAATATCATGGGAGACTTTGTCAAAAGCCCTATTGAAATCAATTTACATCCACAGCATTCCCCTGATCCACCAAGCTTGTAACTCTATCATGACTTGTTTTTGAGAAACCCATGCTGGGTCTTAATAATCATAGTCCAGTCTGCAGGGTCCTCACCTGTTCTCCAAGAATTCTCAAAGATTATAGACAGAGACTCTGAGATTTAATCCACAACCTCTTTTAGTACCCTTGGGTGCAGTTCATCAGGCCCTGGAAATTTAAATTCATTTAAAGTTGCCTGGTGTTCCCCTGAGACCTCTTTTCCTATCTCGGGCTGCAACTCCCTCCTTGCATCATTTAGCCTGTTATCACTAGGTTGTGTAATTCAATGGGACTTACTTTTGAGTAGACATTACAGGATTGTCAGAATTCTCTCTTTCTTCTTATGGGTTATTTTCTGCTTGCAGTTTAATTCAATGCATGTCTACTCAGACGTAAGCACCATTGAGCTCAATGTGACTTACATCTAGGCAACTGAGTATAGGAATGCAGCCTAAGAGAATGCATTTTCCCCCTGATATGGCTTTTTTGTTCTGATCCTTATCTCCAGCCTATCTGAACTTCTTTAGCGTTATCACCCTTTAAAACATATAGACCAGGAATAATTAGTCACAGTCAACTATTTCCAAGATCTGGAGGCCGCATTAAAATTCCTCAGACCGTAGAGTTTTGAACAGTGGTGAAATGCAGAGCGAAAGGCGCCTTTGATCTTTTTTACTTTTACTTTGGTAAACCTTTTATAGTGCCGCCCACATACCTAGCAGGAATACATAGTCATATAAGATTACAAAACATTGCGTTTCCACCAACTGTCTTCTTTAATGCATTTCAAAATCCTTCTGTTCACTTAGCGAAATATAACACATACGTACTAAACTGTAAAACCACTTTCTGAAAAACTGCAGAATTCTATTATCATTATTGCATCTATACAGAATCTATATTCTCTGTCTCAAGGAGCTTACAACAAGGTCAACAAACTCTGCATTCTTAGTGACCATTCTGCAGACAAACAGGCTGGAACTATATTTTGCCACACTCGGGATGTCCTTTCAGTTTTACTTTAGCTGCATTGATATGGCTTTTCTTTATGCAGGACCTGGGATGTTCGGGAAGGCACCAGGGCTCCAGCACTCTATTGGAACTTAAGGTAGATGCCCGCCTTATAGATTGTTATGAAGTCAAACCACTCGGTGACACTGGACTTAATTCTATCTAGATGGAATCAGGAGACTCCTGCTGCTGTTTGAAATGGTCAGTAAAGTTCTTGTCTAGCTTCCTGGTGGTATGCTTTAAGCCTTCCATTACATGTTGTCATAAGTCAACTTTTAAACCCACAAGTTCCCAAGAATACGAAGAATATGACACAGTTCTCTGCACCAGAAACCTTGTTGTTGAGAATGGTAGATGTGCAACTTTGCTGCTCTCTGATCTTCAAAACTAAGCCAAGGAAGGAACAAGAGCCGGATCTAAGAATTATTCTACCCATGCCACTCTCCAAGTTTTTCCTTTATCCGTGAGCAAAAGAGCGCTATATGCAAGAATTAACTGATCTGTCTCAACCAGCTTAAAGGGGAAGTGAAGGCCAGATGCACTCAGAAGGAAGTTCCAGAAAACATACCACGACCTGGAATATGCTAGACATTAAGACAGCATCAGCAACAGATTTTGGAGGGTCCTCAGATTAGACACCTTGCATGGGCTCCATTCCTTCAGGGAGTCTACCTCCTCACTGCAGCCACTCCAGGAAGCCCTTTTCAATGAGCCGCTACTGGGGTGTAGGCCCCTGACAGATACCGAACAAACATGCTGATTCTTGATGCTTGACATGGGTGGTGCTGTGGTCTAAACTACTGCACCTCTTGGGCTTGCCAATCAGAAGGTCGGCGGTTCGAATCCCTGTGACGGGGTGAGCTCCCACTGCTCTGTCCCAGTTCCTGCCAACCTAGCAGTTCACAAGCACGCCAGTGCAAGTAGATAAATAGGTACCACAGCAGCAGGAAGGTAAACGACGTTTCCGTGCGCTCTGGCTTCCATCATGGTTTTTCGTTGCACCAGAAGAGGTTTAGTCTTGCTGGCCACATGACCCGGAAAGCTGTCTGTGGACAAACGCCGGTTCCCTCAGCCTGAAACCGAGATGAGCGCCGCAACCCCATAGTCGCCTTTGACTGGACTTAACCATCCAGGGGTCCTTTACCTTTTCCTAACTTTGCTTAATGCCAGCTCTGCTTTAGCAGTCATCAGAAATCTCTTTTACAAGCAGAGATTTACTCAGCAAACAAAAAAGGGGGTGAAAACACACATAATGTGGGCAATATAGCTATAAAAAAAATTACCTCTATTACGCAACATAAGCTAACAAGTATAGCAGTATCAGTGACCTTGCTCTGCTCCTTGAACAATAAAGATCCTGTGAGTCTGGAGAAGGGGAACAATTCCTCAGCTATGCTTAACAGCAGCATGAGCCCATTAAGGCAAATCCTTGCTGTGGTCTCAGAGTACACGTTGCATTCCCCCTCTGCACCATGTAAAATTATTTCTGTGAAGTCAGGAAATGATTTCAAAAGCTTAGAGCCATAGGACATAAATCTGAAATTACAGGGTAAAATTCTGCAAGGCTCTGTGCACTGTATAAATACAATTTTCAATCAAACTTATTCACGCGCGTGCCCCAAAAGTAAAGAAAAAACTCCTTTACATTACGCCAATGATAACTGAGAAGGATGGAGGTGTTAATTCTGGAGCGTAAATGCATGCACATTCAGGGGTGTGAAGTGAAAATAACACCCATTCTTAGTGGTCAGTTGCTCCTGACAGCAAAGAGAACCCAGTCAACGAGAACCAAATCCCTAAATGGTGATGGTGCCAAAATTCATGATTATGCCATTCAGTATCATTTACTGCATTTATTTCCTAGAATGTTTACCTCACCCTTCAAAGTAAATAGGAATAAAAAATACATGAAAGAGCATGTGGAACTACAGCACAACTCAGAACAATCTTCAGTACAATGCCTCCCCACAAGAGTTGAAAAGATTAAAAATGGTAAAGAGCTGTGAAAAGCCTAGAAAGGGATAGCAACTTTTGCATGGCACCAAAATGATAAAGTGTGCGCTACCACACAAGCTTCCTTGGCAAGACCAGTTGGGGTAACACTTCTGAAAAGGCTCTGTCCCTGATCACCATTTATTGTAATGCTCAGCTCTGTTTTGAATCCAGCAGCTGCTCTTTCCCTGGGATGTTCTTCTCTGGCTCATAGAATCATAGAATCATAGAATCATAGAGTTGGAAGAGACCACAAGGGCCATCGAGTCCAACCCCCTGCCAAGCAGGAAACACCATCAGAGCACTCCTGACATATGGTTGTCAAGCCTCTGCTTAAAGACCTCCAAAGAAGGAGACTCCACCACACTCCTTGGCAGCAAATTCCACTGTCGAACAGCTCTTACTGTCAGGAAGTTCTTCCTAATGTTTAGGTGGAATCTTCTTTCTTGTAGTTTGGATCCATTGCTCCGTGTCCGCTTCTCTGGAGCAGCAGAAAACAACCTTTCTCCCTCCTCTATGTGACATCCTTTTATATATTTGAACATGGCTATCATATCACCCCTTAACCTCCTCTTCTCCAGGCTAAACATGCCCAGCTCCCTTAGCCGTTCCTCATAAGGCATCGTTTCCAGGCCTTTGACCATTTTGGTTGCCCTCCTCTGGACACGTTCCAGTTGGACTCGATGGCCCTTGTGGTCTCAGAATAGACCGTTAAATGTCCGGGGACCCTGTGTGATCGCCACAGTGATTTTCTATAAATACAGCACATTCCTGTATATCATTTTCACCATGCATTTTTGTACACGCTACTTGGTTACAGAACTCCAAAATTCAGAGAAGTGCGGATTTCAAAGGATGACTGTGTTTTGTATCACACATTGCTTCAGAAAGTGCAGATTTGGTAAGCTCATCTTTAAATGTGAAGGGAACTGAATTTCTCCCCGTCCCTAATCATAAGTAAATTAGTACTACCACAACTCTAATAGCAGTACACAGATGACGACAAAAAAAAATGTTTATTTACTGACACAACAACCCTGGACCTCTTGCTTTTTGCACCTTTAATGGAGACATCATTACTCTGCTTCTTGCACCTCGCTGTAATAAAAATCCTATATAGGATTTAATAACTATAAAATTAATCTTCTCAAGTCAGGCCAAGAGCCAAGGTCTGTGTTCTCCCTGAGTACCATCTTAGCTCTGCAGTAGAGTGGTGATCCTTTGCAAGAGCCAACATATGATAACATATCTTTAATTTCTCTCTGCTCTAACACTATTATCTCTTCTCTGCCACAGCTGCTTTCTGCTATTGTCAGTGGTAAAGATGAGACATCTCTAATTAAAGGGCAGGATAAATGGTTTTTATCTCCACTTAACATGCATTTTACATGGCACCTGGTACACAAGCCTTAGCTAGGCAGCCATAATTTGAAAAGCAAATGATTGCTCAGAGAAATATGATCCCACCCCCCTTTTTTAAAAGGAAAATTAAATGTATAGAATAGCAAAACCAACACACTGGAGATGGCTGAGCTTTAAAGCTGTCATGGGTCTTGAACGCTCATGCTTCATATTGACTTTAAATAGGCCATCACAGAAGATATACCCCCAAAGTTCGGGATCTAAATGAAAGTGTCAAAAGCTGCCTTGTCGTATGGCAAATCTCACTTATCCTCTGATAAGTTCAGCTGCACTGACTTGGAAAGCAAACTCTTTTCACACAGTATCAGTCATCCATGATTCATAGCTACTTACTTATCACTAGAATAAATCCATCCAGCACAGCACACAAGTCTATTTTTCTGATCTGGAACTATCTTCATTTCCCAGACCTTAGAAATTACTAGCAACTAACCTCTTTTTGAGGACTCATCAAGTAGATTAATTCTCTGTATTTTTATTTTTATTTTGGTGGTGGTGAGATCCAAAAATATACTGTTAAATGCCCAGAATGGTTGGTCATTGGCCATCAATTTTTGCACGACAACATCACTCCTTCCAGCTACAGATCTCCATTTATCTGTTGAGCACACTCTGTTCATTTAGGAAAACATGATGGATGGATGGATGGATGGATGGATGGATGGATGTTCAGCCCCTCCTCCCTGTATGGAAATAGTGTTCAGTCTCTTTGCTTATTATCAGAAAGCATCAAGTGGTGCTCCACAAAAGCTTTGTAGACCCCTAACTACCACTGCACATCACTGAAGGTGAAATTAGTGACTACTCCAACCACTAAGATCCAGTTCCTCAAGTTTTCATAGCAGACTTGTGCCAATATAGTAAGGAAGGGAGGGGAGAAGAGAGCAGGATTGTTGATCCTCAAGATAATAATCCTCCTGTACTCTATCTGGAGCTCCTCAGATGAATGCTGGCAAGCACATAAGCAAGTAAACTTATTATATGGTGTAAGGAGAAATAGTAGACAGAGAGAGGGAGAGACTGGTCCAGGGACACTAGGTTACCTTCATGGCTGAGAGAGTTTTCTGTGCTCTGCTCCTTTATTGTTTCTGTGATTTTTTCATTCTTAAAGGACTCAGGGGAAAGGCCTAGGATGCACATCTGCATATTCTAATTTATTTAGTGCATCACTTCCATTAAGGCTAGGTAACCTTAGTGCAAAATGCAGGGAGACATTTGAACGAGTATTTCCAAAGCAGTCCTAGCAGAAAGGGTGTATGAATCTAAGTCCCACGTGCCCAAATCTAACACTATTTACTATGCCAGGGATGAGGAACCTGTGGTGTGCTTGGACTCCCCATCAGCTCTTGCCAGCATAGCCAATGCCTGGTCCACCATCATTAGTAGGGATGCTGTTTCCCCATCCCCAAACCACACTATGCTATACTAGTTCTTGAGCAATATAGAAGAGAGGCATGCCTGTTTCCTACCCAGATCTCCTTCACCCCCCCCCTTCCTGTAGCCCTTATGTGGATGTTGCTTCTATGATGACATAGGGCAGGCATGGCCAAACTTGGCCCTCCAGCTGTTTGGGGACTACAACTCCCATCATCGCTAGCTAACAGGACCAGTGGTCAGGGATGATGGTAACTGTAGTCCCAAAACAGCTGGAGGGCCAAGTTTGGGCATGTCTGACATAGGGGATCGTGAAAATCCCTGAAACGATAAGTAATTGACTATAGAATTGAATTAAATAACAAAAATCAAAAAATAAACTGAAACAAGTTTCAGTGAAACAAGTTTTGTAAAGTCTTTGTTTAATTCTAGTTTATTTATTTTTTATTTATTTAATTCAATTCTATAGTCAATTACTTCTCTTTTCAGGGATTTTCACGGTAATTCTTTTGTTTTGTGTTATTTCTTTGTTTTTTTCACTGACATAGGGGATCAGCTTTTGCCAATGTGAAAATGGAGTCTTTCATCCAGCAATAGAGAGATGCTAACATTGATACTAGACTCTTGAGAGTCCCATGGACAGCAAGAAGATCAAACCTCTCCATTCTTAAGGAAATCAGCCCTGAGTGCTCACTGGAAGGACAGATCCTGAAGCTGAGGCTCCAATACTTTGGCCACCTCATGAGAAGAGAAGACTCCCTGGAAAAGACCCTGATGTTGGGAAAGATGGAGGGCACAAGGAGAAGGGGACGGCAGAGATGGTTGGACAGTGTTCTCGAAGCTACCAACATGAGTTTGACCAAACTGCGGGAGGCAGTGGAAGACAGGAGTGCCTGGTGTGCTCTGGTCCATGGGGTCACAAAGAGTCGGACACGACTAAACAACTAAACAACAACAACAACATTGATACTTAAAACAAAATGTGCCCCGGCTTATGCACCTATGGAGAAAATACAACCTAAATATAACAACCATGATCTGTAGAAGCACTAAGTCAGCTTTTACCAACCTGGTGCCCTCCAGATGTTTGGTGCTGCAGCAGTTCCCATCAGCTGCAGCAAGCACAGCTGAGTTGGCTACGGCAGATAAGAGTTGTAGTCCAAAATGTCTGGAAAGTACCAGGTTTGTGAAGGCTGTTCTATTTTTTATTTTTTTAATGAAACAGAATATTGCCCGAGGATAATCAGATTTATAGGTAATAAGTCATGTGCACAAAAGTCTTTAGATGCCTGGTGTCTAATGCACAAAACAGACAGATGTTGTAAATAACATGGCAACTCAAATGTCCAGTAGGAACCAATGATAATATACAGGTTAAAACAGACAACCCAAAGCTCAAAAGTGCATCTGTGAATGTGTACAAAAATCTAAACACACGGGGGAACGTTTGATGAAGGACAGAGGTACTTTCTAAAATATGCACCCCTTTGGGTAGTGAGGTTTATTTTCAAAGAATGTGTCCGGAACAATATGATTCCCTGGAAAGGAGGGAAAATAACTTGTTAGTTAATGGAGTTAGGCACTGAGAAGTCAATAAATGTAGGTCATTAACAAAGACCCCACCAAGTCAAAAGCATGGGAACCAGAGAGTAGGTGACAATGAAAGGATCCAGGGATGCAAAATAAACACACCAGTAGCAGTCCTGCACACAAGCTGCTTAAAAGCACAACCCTGTGCAAGCTCCCCACCCCCCACGCCCTGGTAAATGGCAGAGAATGGCAGCCGAAATCCCACTGAAATTCAGGTGTGTTGGTAGTAGTGCTGAGCTTCCGCAAGGAAGAAAAAGGGTATGCCTTACCATCACGGTCTCCTACAAGCAGAGACGTTGGAGAATTCCAACAGAAATGGAAATAGGTGCAGAAATTGCATCTTTGCTCATTGGCAGTGAAAGATTCATTTTGTGTAACTGTAAACAGCATTCATTGCCACTGGATTCCCCCTTCCTCCTGAAGAGCTGTGAATATGATGTAATTAATAATGTTACTGAGGCTAGGTTATGTACTTTTATGTGATTATTTATCTTGCATTCTGTGGCCTGCAATGACAGAGAAAAGATAAATAAAATTTACATTCTCCCTAACCCCTCCTGTCATGGTGCAGTAATGATGGTTGCAGATGGTTGTGTCCTTCTGTCTCCCGGCCACCTTGCAACAATGCTATGCACATTTTTTGGGGTGTGAGATCCATTGAACTCAGTGAAGCCAACTTCTGATTTGCATAGCCCACACATCTCATGTGTATGATTGGGTTTTGACTCCGAACAACAGCCTATGGCACTGCTATCAGTGTATTTAAAATACTCTTTTACATTAAAAACACAACAATAATTTCGACAAAAAAGAAGTGATATTCCACCCACAGTGGACAGTGGGAAGCATAACATATTTCGTGGAAACAAAACTGCAGCAGAACGGAATCAGCTCTGCTTATGGTGAATATGTGATGAAACAGACATTGATAACTTCATACATCCCTACTCACAAGTGACCTTGAGAGAGATCTTGAGGCCTGCAAAATAAGAAAGCCATGGATGGGTATTGTGGGGAGAAGAGGCAATGGATATTTTATGCAGCGTTTTTAATGCCCCTTTTCAACATTATCTGGTTGTTTAAACATTCTCTAGTCAAAAACAAAGGTATGAAACTCATCCACAGCTAGAAGCAGATATTATCTAAGAGCTTATTTGAATATATGCTTGTGATTCCTTCCTACCCATTTTTTAAAAAGAATTAATCCATGTCATTGCCAGCTACCTGTTACCCTGATCCTATAAAGGGACCCAGATGTAGAAGGAAATTATTGTGAATCAAATTGGGCATCTGGATAATGCATCTCCACACACAGTGAGATGCTCATGTGAATGACACTGGACTGTTCGGATGCATCTGGAGAAAGAAGGGGGCATTAGTTTCAGTTCTGTCCCAGAAGATTTAGATCAGGGTCTACACAAAGCCCTGGTTCACATGTTGTGTGTGTATGGCACTATCTTTTTGCTATGGAGGAACAAGCTTGTTTCCTCCCTACCCCTAGCGATAATGCTTTATGTCAGCCTTTTGAAGCCTCGTGTGGAAGGCTGTTATATGTGCCATAGGTGCACCACACAAATGAACAAATGCAGAGAAACCCAGGCTATATTGGGAAGGCCATAGCTCAATGGTAGACGTCAAGAAAACAAACAACTGTCTGGCTTTTAGAAGACATCTGAAAGCAGCTGAAACCCCTTGGGAGGTTTTTATGTTTGATGTTTTATTATGTTTTACATATTCTGTTGGGGGGCTGCCCAGAATGGCTGGGGCAACCCAGTAAGATGGGCGGCATATAAACAAATTCCTAGAGAGGCACTGCTTGTAAGTAGAGTCAATATCTATCTGGATATAAGGTATAAGGTGGATTCCTTTGTTGATAAGATCCTGTGCATGATTCTTCCTCCTGAATCAAAAAATGATTAATAGTGTGTTGGAGGGGAGATGGTAAACTCCACCTCATTTGTGGGCTTCTACCCAGCCTGCCAGAAGTATGAACAGGGGCACTGTAATAACACCAGGACCCATGCTCTTAAGGTGCCTATTTTTCTACTTCTGTAAAATATATTGCTGTACCATTTAGCAGCATCATTCTCAGATCCACGTAGAAGTACGTCTTCCTTATTAGATTTAATTAACTCCAAGTCAGAACTGCCAATTAAACTGTCATTTTAATTGAGAACCAAAGTGTACAGGTCAAATGCCAGCACAACCTTCATTAAAGCGAGTCTGCCCTAGTTCCATTTCTCCTAAATGTTGTTTTTTATAGGTGATATATATTTATCTCCCCTCCCCCCCCCAATGCCCCATGATCCACATTTGAATTTCAAGGAGGAAAAACATAAAACTTGAGGAATTTAAAATAAATGTTGCTTTGAAATATTGCAAATACTTTACTAGTGCAATTTACTGATATATTATCAGTGTTTTACTAGATAGATAGCCCAACCACTCTGGGCAGCTTCCAGCAAAATATAAAAACACAAAACATCAAACACTGAAACCTTCCCTATACAGGGCTTCCTTCAGATGTCTTCTAAAAGTTGTACAGTTCTTTATCTCCTTGACATCTGATGGGAAGGTGTTTCACAGGATGGGTGCCACTACCAAGAAGGCCCTGGTTCTCTGTAACTTTGCTTCTCTCAGTGAGGGAACCAGCATAGACCCTCTGAGGAGGACCTCAGTGTCTGGGCTGAACGATGGGGGTGGAGAAGCTTCTTCAGGTATACAGGGCTGAGGCCATTTACGGCTTTGAAGGTCCGCACCAACACTTTGAATTGTGCTTGGAAACTGACTGAGAGTCAATGTAGATCCCTTAGGTCTGGTGTTATATGGTCCCGGTGGCCACTCCCAGGCTGGCTCTAGGTAAGCTAAAGGGACCCCTGACCATTAGGTCAAGTCGTGGCCAACTCTGGGGTTGTGGCACTCATCTCGCTTTATTGGCCAAGGGAGCCGGCGTTCAGCTTCCGGGTCATGTGGCCAGCATGACTAAGATGCTTCTGGCGAACCAGAGCCACACACGGAAATGCCGTTTACCTTCCCGCCAGAGCGGTACCTATTTATCTACATGCTTTCGAACTGCTAGGTTGGCAGGAGCAGGGATCGAACAACGGGAGCTCACCCTGTTGTGGAGATTCGAACCGCGACCTTCTGATCAGCAAGCTCTAGGCTCAGTGGTTTAACCCACAGCGCCACCCGTGTAGGCTGGATCTAGACACATCAAAAAAGCATTTCAGTTAAATGCATTGTAAACTTTGTATGAGAAATCGGGTGGGCAAAAACGGAACTCCACAGCGCCGCCTGGTCTCACAGTGTAATAATGCAAGTACAGCGCATATGAAGTGCTTTCTTTGTGTCAGTGTAGCTGAGTCACCAGTCACCAGTCTGGCAGCCACATTCTGGATTAGTTGTAGTTTCTGAGCCACCTTCAAAGATAGCCCCACATAGAATGCAATTATACATTCAGTCACATCACTGTCTTTTTTTGCTGTGCTTTCTCAATGTACACTTCTAATAAACAGTGTGGAGCAGGGAGATTCAAGTGAATTGAAGGAAGTGGCACGGAGCACATACTTCAGCTCTGGCAGACATTTTAAATTCAGGAGGAGTAGCATGAAGGCAAAGAAAGCCCATGGGGATGGGTTGCTGCTGTGCAGTTTTGCTTGCTTCAGAACAAACCTACAGACACCTTACATCCAAAGATCTCAGAGCAGGCTAAAGTGGTTAAAATAACAATACAGTCATACCTCAGGTTACAGCCGCTTCAGGTTGCAATTTTTCGGGTTGTGGACTGCCGAAACCCGGAAGTACCGGAATGAGTTACTTCCGGGCTTCGGCGGTTGCACATGCGCAGAAGCGCCAAATTGCAACCCATGCGTGCACAGACTTGCAGATGCACGTTGCAAACACTGCGGGTTGCGAACGTGCATCCCGCATGGATCACGTTCGCAACCCGAGCATCCTCTGTACAGTTAGGGAAGAACAGATCGCCTATTTTCTATCCTTTTCAGTTTTTCATGTGGTCTGTTTTTGCAGATTTTTTTAAACTGTAACCCCCATCATCCCTGGGACAACAGTGGGGCAACGCTGTCTGGGGCTGATGGGAGTTACAGTCCAACAATATCTGGAGAGCTCCGCTTTCCAGGTTTGAAGGTTAATTGGCATCTTTATGCAGAATGAGGAGGAGACATTTTGCCTCAGGCAGCGAAATGACTGGGGCCAGCCCTGCTTGGAAATCAAACTAGGTTATTCAGGTCCCCAATCTTCTGTTTCGGAAAACACTACTTTATGCCCATCTTTCATATTATCTATGGTGTGCAGTAAGAGAAAGCATCTGTTTCTCCAGACAACGAGATCTTTAAGCCTTTTAATAACTTTACCAGAAGCGGAGGCCAGTGTCAGTCTTTTGTAGTGCATTTAACTTAAGAACAGCAAAACCAGACAAGGTTTCCTGTAAAAAATATATGTAAGTGGTAAAAAGCATGACAAGGACTGTCTCCAAGATAAGCAGTCTTATGGCCCTCATGATGTCTCAGAGAAGCCACCTATTTATGGCTACACCTCTGAATGATTCATGAATCATGAAGCTATCTTAAAGGAAACAAGGGCAATTACAAGGAGAGGACTCAACCTAGAAACCAATGGGAATCAAACCCAGATACAAATGATCTCACAGTTCTTCTTGTGGATTCCTTTCCCTCACAGAATGACAAATGTTTTAATGGGCAACTTTAAAGGCCTTCCATGCAGGCTGGGTGTGGGGAGGGAAAGGGCTTTTCCAAGACAAGCTCTTCTTACAGGTAAGCCCAGACTACAAAGCTGCCAGCTAAAAATAATGCGTGGAGAAAGAAGTCATGTGGAACAAGTCACAGCATGACAGAAGCATTAATAGAAAGAAAAAGCCCAGTGTCCCCCCCCTCACAAAAAAGAGATGCTTGAAGTTCAGTGCCAAAGTTGGAAAAAAGCAGAGATGTATTGATACACCATTTGAGCACTTTTGACGTAAAGTCTCTTTTTGTGTCATGCCTCCCTTTGCCATTCTCTCCCACACTCTGTCCTCCAGTCTCTGTCCTCTGTCCCAGTGTGCAGCAACTGTTAAAATAAAAAGAGGGGAAAGAGGCAAAATCCATGCTGGAGTTCACTAGGAAAGGAACTGAAAATAAAACTGCTGATGTCATAATGTCATTATGATATGTTTGGAATAGTGTGTGAACTCATGGATACCCAACAAAGTGGAATACTGGGAGATTCAGTACAGATAAAAGTAAGTATTTTCCATATAGCATGTATAACAATAACACTATATTTATACCCCACCCAACTGGCTGGGTTTCCCCAGCCACTCTGGGTGGCTCCCAACATAATATTAAAAACATGATAAAACATTAAACAATTCCCTAAACAGGGGTGCCTTCAGATGTCTTCTAAAAGTCAGATAGTTGTTTATTTCCTTGGCATCTGGTGCCACTACCGAGAAGGCCCTCTGCCTGGTTCCCTGTAAATTTGCTTCTCGCAGTGAGGGAACCGCCAGAAGGCCCTTGGCGCTGGAGCTAAGTGTCCAGGCTGAATGATGGAGGTGGAGACGCTCCTTCAGGTATACAGGGCCGAGGCTGTTTAGGGCATGTAGTTGAACTATGGAGTTCACGCGCACAGGAGGCAGTGGTCGCCACCAACTTGTATGGCTTTAAAAGAGTACTGGAGAAATTCATAATGGCTATGCTATGCCTCCACAGCTGGAGGCAGTAATGCTCTTGAATACAGTACCAGTTTCAGGAAACTTCAGGAGGGGAAAGTCCGTTGTGTTTATGTCATGCTTGTGGGTTTCCTGCAGGCAACTGGGTGGCCCCTGCTATTTAGAAGTATTAGTGCTCCCAACCATGGAATGTGTCTGAACATCATTTAAATCTTCCATGAATTGGTCCAATCCTATTTTAAATCCATCTGTGCTGGTGACTGTTACTGCCTCCTCTGGGAGTGAGATTCATAGCTTAATGGATGCACCTTTCCACGTTTATCTGTCTGTTTTGTAACACAAAAAACTTTAATAGAAACTAGTTTTAAGAAAACAATGAAAAAGAAAACCTAAGTACTTTCTTGTATATGTCCTAGATCTTCCAACATACAGCTTCAGTGGACGGCCACACGTTCCAGTGGAAAGAGAGAAGGAGAAAAATCATTCTCTATCCACTTTCTCCATGCAGTGCATAATATTTAAAACTTCTTTCGTGGCACCTCTTCCTTGCCTCTTCTCTAAATGAAAAAGTCCCAAATGCTGCAACTGTTTATGATATGCTCAAAGACTACAGATTATGGTAAGTCTATCATACCCTCAAGAAGAGGAGGAGGAGGAGGAGAAAGAAGCCAATTGACAATTACTGTTCCCAAATTCTAAATGAGTGCCGTTTAGAATGTTATACACTAAACTCTGTCAAGTACTGTGAGTGTTCCTTGCTAGGGAACCAGTAATAGTGGGAGTCATAATAGCGGGTGGATGAATTGGCTCCAACAGGAGAAGCTTAAGAGGAGCAGGCAGGGCTGTGGTAGTCGAAAGGAAGAACACCATGTGTTCGAAGCAAGCACATCCCGTCTAACTGCTGTAGAGCAGTAGGTGGTATTGTGTGTCCCTATAGCCCAGAGCCTTCCATAACTCTCTCTTGGAACGATTTGATTCCTTACCACCCACAACACAGGCATGCGACTTAATAGCACAAGCTGTCCCTATATGTACATGCAATGTGGCTTGCTTGCGGTTGTTGAGAGCACCTTAACGAATGGATTTCTTTTCTTGGAAGCAGCTACGTATGTATGGATCAGTCCTATCATCCTGATGCACTGGGCTTGGATTTGATTTAGAGTCGATATCATTATTCCTCCAGACCCTTTGCAATTGGATATTTTTGCCTGTTAAAATAGCCCTGCAGCTTATACAACTGCATAATAACAAGAGGGGAAATAAAAAGTGGAGGTGTTTTGCTCATCTTGCTGCAACGCAGCAAAAAGCTTCTACCTGTTTATTTCTGCCTGCCATCTGCTTGGACCCAAAACTAGTGGACCAGTTGCCAGGATTTGTAAATAAATAAATAAATAAATAAATAAATAAAACGAAACCTTTCTCAAAGGAGCCTCTTTGATAGGTGCACAGAATCTCTTTGGTCTCCTGGGCATTATGCAGTGTGGCTGGACCTACAGAAAGCCTAAGGAGCTTGGTTCTTGGGGTCCAATTGGTCTAGAACAGGAGCAGGGGACATTTTTCAGTCTGAGGGCCACATACCCTTCCAGGGGCCACATGTCAATGGTGGGAAGAGCAGGAGGCAAAAGTGGGCAGAGTGACACATGTAATTCTTATCTTCATTCCATCAGCTAGATTCTGCACACACTCACACACTCCGCTTTGTCCTCTATCCAGAAAAGTAAGAGACATGATGAGAGTATAAATATGAATTCCACCCAGGCACCAACACTCAGGGTGCAAAGCCAGACCAGTGAGGCAAGGGACATGGGGTAACGTTTGTGGGGCAGAGGCTTTGTGGGGGCACATTCATGCCCTGTGCCTTAGGTCCCCCACCTCTGGTCTAGAACAGTGGTTCAGATCAACGTCCTCCTTGACTGTACTATTCCTGTGCTAAGTACAATCAGCAAAAGCTCAAAAGGTGGTGGTTTGGGTGGCTGTCAGATTTTGAGTATGGACTATGAACCTTTCCTCTGTGGGATGGCAGTTCAACAGTGTCGTTTAAAATTTGCTTTATGTGCCCGTGTTTTGTTTTGGTTTTTCATTGTTATTACCAAGCCCTTGGGAAAATGTGCGCCAGAAATTGAACTACATTACAGTGGACGCTCAGATTGCGAATGTGATCCGTGCGGGATGCACGTCTGCAACCCGCAGCAGCGCATCTGCACATGTGCAGGTTGCGATTCGGCGCTTCTGCGCATGCGCAAAGCGTGATTTAGGGCTTCTGTGCATGCACGACCACCAAAACCTGGAAGTAACCTGTTCCAGTACTTCTGGGTTTTGGCGGTCCGCAACCTGAAGCATCTGTAACCTGAGGTGTGACTGTATATCTTTCACAGCTGCCATTGTGAGGGAGGGGGTCAGTCCAGGTGACTCAGGAGAGAAGGCATGTGATGGTGTCTTCAGCTGTCTATCTGTTCTTACTGGTCCTCTGGGACATCAACATGCAGCAACATTTGATTGGCTAGAAAGTGTTGTGAAGCCGCCCCACGCACTGTGTGACCCCTGATTGGGTGGAGTCACCCATGTGATGAATCCTGGAAGGCAGGGCAGGCAGAATCACTAGGGCACTGGAGCAGCAGCAGCAGCAGCCTGGAACATAATGCTAATTTTATAGGGAAATACATATGCATGCAATCGTAAACATTTTTTCCCCAAGGAAAAAAACCCAAGCCATCACGAAATTGCTGGTTTCTTCTTGTAAGTCGCAACTGGAGAATGTTCAGCGCAGTGCTACTAAATAAATGAATATTCATTGTTTACTGTAGTGGTGGGATCCTAGCTTCTGTTGTCACAAGTATGAATATAAGCTAATGGGTACCATTTGTATTTGTTGTTGCCGTTTTTTCCCCGCCTGCCTCCAGAGTACCGGTGACAGGAGAAATGTATGCATTAAAAATAAGCGTGATGAAAAGCAGTGCTCTTTATAATTTCAGCCCAGCTGCTGTATTGATGGATACAATCTCTACCACATGCTCCAGGTGGCTTGTAATGCTCGCCTCCCTCCAGAAACCTCTATTTGCACATCTTAAACCACTTAATGGATCCGAACAGGAATTTTCCTTCCTCCATCTGTGTGCAGTAACAGCGTTCAGCAGTGTAATATTTTTTAAATCTTGGCTTTGCATTTCACTCACCCTGAGTATCTCCAGAGGTGTTCAACACAGCCACTTTTGTTCCTCTCGGTTCAGCCTTTCCTGTCGATCTTGTCATCTCGGTGTGGCTATGCAGCATATCAATGCATCCCCCCCCCCCCCAGCATTGCCAACGTTTACAAAGTACTGTGACTCAATTAATCAGCCCTCCTGAATAGTGCCTCTCTGTGCCTCCATATTTCATATGAAATTCATTTGAAAGCTTTGTATTCAAAGTTTGCAAAGGTTATCCTTTTATTCAGAGCATGCATCTCCAAAGGCTCTAATCAACTTGTCTACTGTTGTTTAAAACTTCACTTACTACTCTACCAGTCACTTTGAATTATTGAGCTCAGAGACCTTTATTCAGCGCGCCAGAAATGACTGATTTGACATACTATAGGCTGCACAATAAAGAGCCTTCATTTATAATTATGGATGGGTAGAGTGGATACTGGGAGATATGTATCTGTTCTTGTCAGATGTAGATTAGAACGGTCCAGAAACCAAGACAATCTGCCATAGTCTTTGAAGGTGCGCAATAAAATGTTTGAATGTTCTCATTCCCATAGCAATTCAGAGTAACGCAGCCCAGATCTCATATAATCTTTAAGAGACTTAATAATAAGTTAGTGTACTAATTAGCAGAGACAGGAGCCAACAACCATGATTAATAGCAAATGCCCAACAGATTATTATGCTGCTGAACTTCAAGTAAATCTTTTAGCAGTAAGCCTTTACAATTAATTGCCCATCAAAATACATATAACCATGCTCTTTTATGTACATAAAAGAAAAGGAAAAGGGGAAATGCTCATTTACAAAGCTGGCCCTTTGAAAGATTGCAGGTGGTTTTTTGTTCTTGTTTTGCAATGAATAGAGTAGCATTTTCAAATACATAGACTTTGCAGTACTTGCACCCAGCACAGACATATTTGATTTTTAAAGAGTTTATCTGAGCATGTCCAGAGAGCACTTTCCACATCACCAGGGTAATCACAGCTTTCTGGCAGATGTTTTTGGCTCTAGGGGACCACAACTCATTGGTGGAACAAAGGCATGCAGGCCTCATCTTTAAGGAACTGATCTCAGGTTGAAGAGCTGGAAAACTCACCCACATCTGAGATCCTGGAGAGCTAATGCCAATCAAAATAGACCAATCACCTGACTTGATAAAAGCCTGTTTCCAAGACCAGAGGGTGTGTCTTCCAAGCTAACGTAAGACTTGCCACCTCTCTTTTAAGAAATTATTTACTTTTTTACTTAGCTTCACACAGGGCTTTTTTTTCAGCCGGAACTTCCCAGAACTGAGTTCTGGTACCTCTCAAGCAGGCACCATTACCATTATAAGAGAACAAGGGAGGTGTTCATGGTGAGTTCCGGCACCTCTTTTCCTAGAAAAATAGCACCGGCTTCACACAGTGGAAACAGGTCCACTCCTATCATTAGGCAGAGTGAGGCAGCTGCCTTGGGTGGGAGATGTTTGAGAAGGTCAGTGAGATGTTGCAGGAGTGGTGGTGGGATGCCGGAATAATAATAATAATAATAATAATAATAATTTATTTGTACCCCACCCATCCGGCTGGGTTTCCCCAGCCACTCTGGGCGGCTTCCATAGAAACCAAAAAACACTAAAATATCACACATTAAAAACTTTCCTGAACCGGGCTGCCTTAAGATGTCTTCTGAATGTCAGGTAGTTGTTTATCACTTTGACATCTGATGGGAGGGCGTTCCACAGGGCAGGCGCCACTACCGAGAAGGCCCTCTGCCTGGTTCCCTGTAGCTTTGCTTCTCGCAATGAGGGAACCGCCAGAAGGCCCTCGGCGCTGGAACTCAGCATCCGGGCAGAACAATGGGGGTGGAGACGCTCCTTCAGGTATACTGGGCTGAGGCCGTTTAGGGCTTTAAAGGTCAACACCAGCACTTTGAATTGTGCTCGAAAACGTACTGGGAGCCAATGCAGGTCTTTCAAGATCAGTGTTATGTGGTTTCGGCGGCCGTCACCAGTCTAGCTGCCGCATTCTGGATTAGTTGTAGTTTTCAAGTCACCTTCAAAGGTAGCCCCACGTAGAGCGCATTGCAGTAGTCCAAGCGGGAGATAACTAGAGCATGCACCACTCTGGCGAGACAGTCCGCGGGCAGGTAGGGTCTCAGCCTGCATACCAGGTGGAGTTGGTAAACAGCGGCCCTGGATACAGAATTGACCTGCACCTTCATGGACAGCTGTGAGTCCAAAATGACTCCCAGGCTGCGCACCTGGTCCTTCAGGGGCACAGTTACCCTATTCAGGACCAGGGAGTCCTCCACACCAGTCCGCCCCCTGTCCCCCAAAAACAGTACTTCTGTCTTGTCAGGATTCAACTTCAATCCTTTAGCCACCATCCATCCTCCAACCGCCTCCAGGCACTCACACAGGACCTTCACCGCCTTTACTGGTTCTGATTTGAAAGAAAGGTAGAGCTGGGTATCATCTGCATATTGATGGACACCCAGTCCAAACCCCCTGATGATCTCTCCCAGCGGCTTCATACAGATGTTAAAAAGCATGGGGGAGAGGATGGAATCCTGATGCACCCCACAAGTGAGGGCCCAGGGGTCTGAACACTCATCCCCCATTACCACTTTCTGAACACAGCCCAGGAGGAAGGAGCGAAACCACTGTATAACAGTGCCCCCGGCTCCCAGCCCCTCTAGATGGTCCAGAAGGATGTTATGGTCGATTGTATCAAAGGCCGCTGAGAGATCCAGCAGAACTAGGAAACAACTCTCACCTTTGTCCCTAGCTCACCCGAGATCATCAACCAGTGCTACCAAGGCAGTTTCAGTCCCATGATGAGGCCTGAATCCCGACTGGAAGGGATCCAAATGGAATGGAAGATGGAGCTGTGTGTGACACATAACCTCTCCTTTGCTCACTAGGCTAGCCTGCTGGTGAGGTCTTGATTACAGTTACCCGCCACCAGTGTAGAAGTTAAATTCCACCACCAATCCAGTTGCGTGTTGAGTCCCACAGTGCCACCCCCCAATAATTCACACTTCACACTTCAATTTTTGTTTAAGGTTTTTGGCATAATTTTGGCCACAACTTTATTCAAATACAAAAAATGTGAGTGGTTGCTTAGGCATTGGTTATGACTATCTGTCCTTGCCCCCCAAGGACAGAGCTGGCCCCTTCCGGACACCACCGGAAGCCAGCGTGGGAAACAAGTATTGGGTGAGAAATGAAGCTGGGAATCAGACCCACACTTCTCACCCTCATGTTCCTGTGGGGCTTGCACGGCCCAAGTCCGACTCCGGGGACAAGGACGAAAAGAATGGCAAGCCCCTGGATTCCTTTAACGGAATTCCCTTTCCGCATCATTTGGAGGGATAGGCACTTACCCCTCCAAGCACGAATTTAACCAATGCCTAACCGCCAACCTTACAAGTTGTGATGATTTGCTACGCAGTAGGCAAAAACCAAATGGCACCAGCCAATCAGCCAAATGGCAAAATTCCTACCAGGCCCCCGCTCAAAGGTGGACGACCCCATGACAGGCATAGCAAGGTCAAGTGAACCAAAAAAGAAACCACCCTATAAAAGGGAGGGGGCGGGTGATCCGGTGCAAAACGGCCAAGAGGACGTCCCTTGTCTGGCCGCTATATTTAAAGCCTCTGACCCCTCCTCCGAATTGGCAACAATCAAAAATCCCCAGCAACCCAATTGACCCTTTAAAGGCTGGGGTTCCACCAAATCTGCCTAGTCATGACACAGTGGCCTGTTCCCCCAACCGCAACATGTGCTCTCTGTTAGGGAGAACATGCTTTGGCTTCCATTTGTGCCATGGGAGGGCACCACCTTATCCTTTGCCTCAGGCAGCAAAATGTCTTGAAGTGGCCCTGGGTGGAAAGCCTAGTTTCAAAGCAGATTAGACACAGCTCACATGTAGAGCAACTCATAATGTGCCAGAGCAGGGAGAGAAGAGGCAAGAAAGAAAAAGGTCAATCTGCCATAGCTTCAAATGTTTTGAGTTAGGTCAGGAGGCATGACAGAAGAATCTGCCCATATCCTTTCACTGAATCTCTGGCTCTACAGCGGAGCCACTGATTATATTTATGCAAAAGTGGGACTATTAAAATGCCTGTACACATCACGTGAAGGCATGGCAGTTGGATTGACACAATCGACCTAAGGAGGCATTTGGGTCAGTAATCTGAACACTAAGCAGGATTTATGTGACAGGGTGCAGTTCCTTCTTCTCAGCCTATTTAGTCTGCAGTGTCCAAAAGCTACTTTCTTCAAAATGTCAAAGCACTGTCTTCTGTGTCATTAATATGTCCTCTCTTATTTGGGGGGGGGGGCGGCATTCAAAAATTACATGCTAAGCTCATAAACACCACACATTTCCAGGCAGCTGATAATGTCAAATGGCTGAGTAATGTACATAACAAAACACAGAGTTAAGCAAGGAAATGCTATGCTTTGGAAATTGTCTAGTTTTTTTTTTAAAAGCAAAGTAAGCTTATTAAGGGGGCTGAACACTGAGAGGGATACAGGGATGCTAACATCTTGTTTAAATTAATAGGAAGATGTGAGTATTCACCTCCCACTGATTTCGGTTGGACCAGATACCCAGCTTTTGCTGGACTGGGGATTTTGTCCAATTTGTTTACTGAAACAGTAGAAATGATGAAGGCTAAGCTGAAACTTTTTATTATTTTTATTGTACTGGCATGGGTAGAAGGGTAAAAAAATAGCCTAGTTTGGGGAAAGTGACAGTAAATTGAGTAGTTTTCTGAGTATGGGAGCTTATCAACAAAGGCAGTGGTGGCAGCTCTCCTTGTTAAAACTTTATTTTTTTTTATAGTTTCCTCCTAGCGGATATGTATGTATGTAGCAGCCTGGTGACAGCCATATTCCTCCACAATAGCTCACTGGCACAGGTTTGGAAGGGAGACAGACAGGCAGGAGAAAAAGCAGAGGCTGTTTGTTGGAGTAGAAGATAAACACGTAGTGAGGAACTGCTTGTGCCACACTGCTATATTTGTGCCAAATGTCTTTGCTAAATGCTTGAAAATACTAAAATTTCACTGACTTTTCTGCTGCAGCAATGAGAGATCACTGGTGAGCAGGTGCCATATCAAAAACTAGGTTCTGTTCTGTTCTCTGATGTTAATTCCTGTGATGCAAATCAGTGCTACGGTCTTGTTAACTCTGATATTACACAGCGTTCTTCAACCTTGGCTCCCCAGATGTTGTTGGACTACAACTCCCATGCCAAGGTTGCAGGTTTTATCCCTGTATGGGACAGCTGCATAGCAGTCAACTTCTAGGGGATGAGGTCCCTTCAGCCCCCCAATTAAATATTTGAGGGGGGCAGGGGTAATGGGCATTGCCATTCAAATTGTGTGGATGTGTGCTGGGTCTTGTGATAAATCATGTGGGGCAGGGCTTACCTCGGGCCCCCAATATTTTATTCAAGTTGGCACCCCTGTATATAAAGTAGTTCAATTTCTCGCACACCTTTTGCTATCTTGAGGGCACCAGGTTAGCAAAGGCAAGCATTGCTATATTCCTCGAATCTTTCCCACTGCAATTACAGGAATATAAGAATACTTGCCTTTGACTGTATTACACCCATAGACTTCAAATACTTGGCTGAGGGTCTATGAAGATGTGAACTTTACAGATTCATGGTAAAGTAAATTAAGATATTAGCAAGACAGAAAACAACCTTAAACTATTGGCTACTAAGTGTTGGGGGAATAAGCCATCAAGCCTCTTTTCTTTTCTTTTCTCATTTTCCATTCCTCCCCCCCCCCTCCCACTATATATATGTATATATATATATCTCCACTGATTGATTTGAACAAGAAAGAAAGCTAGAATATATGGCAGAACTAATATGGGCCCGGGTATTTTTACACTTCCATGAACTATCTGTAAATGTAGCAGTAAAACTTTCAAAAACAAATGACCCTTTTTATGTTCCCTTTTATTTGTCCGCCATTCCAATTGTAAAGAAAGTCTATAAAAAAACTGGCACTCTGTAACTTGCAATATTAAATCCAACCTACCAAAATAATGAGGAAACTGCGTTCATGTAGGCATTATCTTCCATGAAAGTAGGTAAATACATCTGTCCCATACCATTCATTAGTAGGAATTATATTCTGGATAACAAAAATAGAAGCAGGGTGTTTGCTGTTGTGCACTAATGAAGGTAAAAGACAGAGCGGAAGCAACAGAGACTCTTAGGGCACCTTAAAGACTAACAGTTTTATTGCAGCATACGTTTTCGTGGATTTGAGCCCATGGTATGTTATCCTCAGCTACAAGATACCGTATTTTTCCGTGTATAAGACTAGGTTTCCCCCCTTA
The DNA here is from genome assembly GCF_965112155.1 of Podarcis liolepis. NCBI lineage: Eukaryota > Metazoa > Chordata > Lepidosauria > Squamata > Lacertidae > Podarcis > Podarcis liolepis. The sequence continues at coordinate 26,546,697 of NC_139560.1, read as the reverse complement.
AAAAAAATGTCAAAAATTAGGGGGTATCTTTTACTCTGGGCCATCTCTCCCCCCCCCCCATATTCTTAAATCTGAGTCCCCAAAAATAGGGGGCGTCTTATAGACAGAAAATTATGGTATGTATCCAAGATATATAGATACATATGGGTATGGAGGTGTGTGTGATGGTGGGGCAAATGGCCATGGAATACATGAAGAATAGTCTGTGTAAAACTTTAAATGCATAATAATGTATTTATAGTAACAGTGGTGATGAAATAATGAAACCGTCTTGAGTTTTGCTGTGCTCATTGTGACTGCTGGTAAGGCTGGTTTGGTTGGTGGCCTTGAAAGACAGGTCTTCCTGGTGGTGGCCCCACAATTGTGAATACATGGTGCATCTCTGTTCGGAATACATTGTGTTTAGTGTCTACAATACGGATTTTTCATTGGGCCTCAAAACTGATTATTGTTTCAAAGATTGCCTTTACCCGAATGGCTTTTGTGATTCAAAAGCAGCTGTTTTGATGGGATTTTACACCTTTCAATGTGTCTAATGTATTTTTTGTGTGCTTCCATTTTATGTTTGCAGCTTTGGGACTCTGAAAAGCAGTGTTTAAATACTTTGTGTTGTATTCAACTAATGTTTACTCACAGTAGCCCATTGAAATTAATGGGCTAAGTTAGCCATGATCATTAATTTCAGCAGTTCTACTTGGAGTTCAAGTAAAAGGGGAAGAAACTATTGTCTTTTGTTGTTGCTTAGTTGTTTAGTCATGTCCGACTCTTTATGACCTCATGGACCAGAGCACGCCAGGCACTCCTGTCTTCCACTGCCTCCCGCAGTTTGGTCAAACGCATGCTGGTAGCTTCGAGAACACTGCCCAACCATCTTTATATGCCTGTTGCCTTTGTCCATGGAGTTTTCTTGGCAGGGATACTGGAGTGGCTTGCCGGTTCCTGCTCCAGGTGGATCACATTTGGTCAAAACTCTCCACTATGACCTGTCCATCTTGGGTGGCCCTGCACGGCATAGCTCATAGCTTCTCTGAGTTATTCAAGCCCCTTCGCCACAGCAAGGCAGTGATCCATGAAGGGGATTGTCTTTATTTAAGCCTAAATTTAATACCTGCCTTCACCTTCACAATGCATTCACTGAACACATGTAAGGATGAGGAGAATCACGCCTGCTGAGCCTATTCTTGGCTTCCATTCATTCAGCAAACGCTGTGAACAGAGCCCTATGTGTATAGATGTTTCTGTACAATCAGGTACCCAAAACAATCAGGATCCCAAACCATGCATTGACTTTTCTCATGCTTCTAGCTGAATATTTGGAGGTCTGGGGTGGAATGAGTTGGCTCAATTCTACTCACCAGTTGGCACATCCAGTGAATGTGTTTGAAGGTGTCAATAGGGGTTCAGCAGTGCCATGCCAGTCTGTCCCTTTGTTGAAAAATTATGACTTTCAGCCCAGTCAGTGGCAAATTGTCCTGGGAGATTTAAATGCTCAGCCCTTGGTTTCTGCTGTTGCTATTTCAAGTGACAGATTTGTGTCTTTTGTATGGAGGCTGACCTGCTTGTCCCATGTAAGTCAATGGAAAGGCATAGTTGGCAGATGACTATATATCATGCAATTTATACCCTGCCCCTTCAGTTAATATATATATATATACTCCCAGGAATCAGTAAAACAACAAAATCAATGCATTTACTTTATTTCTGAATCACTTCTAATGAGGCATCCCAAAGCAATTTACAAAAGAAATATATGCTGAACCACTGCATATATGAAAAAACAGCTAAAATATTTTCTTATAGAGACAATTAAAAACAATTATATTTTTAAGAAGTTGGGTATGTCTAGTCTGGTGAAGAGAAGACTGAGGGCGACATGATAGCTATATCCAGGACTGTGACATGGAAGACGGAGCAAGCTTGTTTTCTGCTGCTCCAAAGGGTAGGACTCAAACCAATGGATTCAAGTTACAATAAAGTTTCCAATTCACAGCAGGAAGAGCTTTCTGATGTCAAGAGCTGTTCAACAATGGACTACCCTGGAAGGTGGTGGACTCTCCTTCATTGGAGGTTTTTTAACAGAGGTTGAATGGCCATCCATCAGGGATTCTTTAGCTATGATTCCAGACCTGCAAGAAGTTGGACTAGATTGACCCTTTCGGTCACTCCCAACTCTGGATAACTCCCAAGGTGGAGGGAGTTGGGTTATTCCAAACTCCAAGCCAAATGCCATCCCATCAGCAAGGGTTAATTGGAACGAGGAACTGATCTTTGCCCTGCTGCTATGCCAACCTGACTTTGCTGTTTTGTCAATAAAGTTGTTGCCTGATTTTCACCCAACACCAGTGTCCATCTGAATTATTACCACCTCACTCATGAGCCACAGAATGTGCCTGCCTGGGCAATGTGTGCCTACCATTACTTAACAAATGGTTCATTTGTAACTAAATTGAACAGGCTGACAGAAGAAGAAGAAATGTTTTAAACAAACAACCTCAGGAGAAGCATGTGTAAGTAGATCATCCTCTGCCTACATTACTAATGTCCTTGAAGACTGAAACATAAGTACGGTAGTTTTGAAAAGATGCATAATTCCATACTCATAACACTCCTTTCAACAGTGTGCAGCTGCTGATTCATAAAGGAAGCACTGTCCTCCTAAATACCAGGCACACCGTTCAGAGAAAGTCAAGTTGATAGTCCTATTGAAATCAGTGAAACTAACATGCATGGTCAAATGCTCTAGTCCTATTGATTTCAGTGTGACAGGAGTCACCGCAACTCATTTTTGCTGGATTGCCTCCAAAAATCTCTATACAGTGGTACCTCAGGTTACAGACACTTCAGGTTACAGACGCTTCAGGTTACAGACTACGCTAACCCAGAAATAGTACCTCGGGTTAAGAACTTTGCTTCAGGATGAGAACAGAAATTGTGCCGTGGCGGCGCAGTGGCAGCAGGAGGCCCCATTAGCTAAAGTGGTACCTCAGGTTAAGAACAGTTTCAGGTTAAGAACGGACCTCCAGAACGAATTAAGTTCTTAACCCGAGGTACCACTGTACTGCTTTGTGAATGAATTTAAGATGAAAGCCCAGCCACAGGAGATCATATGGCATACATTTGCTTTTGAGTGAGAGATCACAGTAAAAGAAAGGTCTGCATTTAAGAGAAAATACTTGGATGAAAAGGCATGAAACGAATGTCCGAACAAATAATGCTACTTGATCATCAAACAACTGCTGGTGATCAAGGCAAACTGACAAGTCTCTCACCCTAAAAAAAAGCAAATAAAAGAAAAAGAGTAGCCATCTGGTGTCTCTACATGATGATGTGTATGATATTTATTTACCATCTCCAGTCTGGCATAACACAGAAGAGCCTAAATGCTCTCAAGAGCATTTGAAAAAGGCCATGATTGCCCACAAAATAATTAGGTGCTGGTACAGCAGAGTGACGTGGGTGGCGCTGTGGGTTAAACCACAGAGCCTAGGACTTGCTGATCAAAAGGTCGGCGGTTCGAATCCCTGCGGCGGGGTGAGCTCCCGTCTTTTGGTCCCAGCTCCTGCCCACCTAGCAGTTCAAAAGCACTCCTAAGTGCAAGTAGATAAATAGGGACCGCTGTCTAGCGGGAAGGTAAACGGCGTTTCCGTGTGCAGCACTGGTGCTGGCTCACCAGATGCAGCTGCGTCACGCTGGCCACGTGACCCGGAAGTGTCTTCGGACAGCGCCGGCTCCTGGCCTCTTGAGCGAGATGAGCGCGCAATCCTAGAGTCGGTCACGACTGGCCCTGACGGGCAGGGGTACCTTTACCTTTACCTTTACAGCAGAGTGGAGAAGAGTCAGAGATATGAAACCCAAGTTCAAATCTCACCACATCCTGAACTCATAAAGTGGTCTTAAACAAACAAGCCCAGCGCTGGCACACAGCATCACTGGGCAGCTGCCATGAGCCCACCACTGTGGATGCTGCCCTGGTCCCTGTCCCCCAGCCCCCACAACCCCACAACTACCATTGCAAATGTCAACAGTGTTCCTCTGCAACACCACATGGCTTTATTAGCTTTGTGGACAATGGCAGTGGTGGCTACCTACCACCACACCACTTCTGCCACCATTGTTACTGCCATATCCTCTTCCAGGGGTAAACCCTGCTCCCATCTGTGTGGAAATTAAAAAAAAAAAGTTGGAGAGGAACTGACCGTCACTTGCAGGGGTGCCAACTTGAATAACATATGGGGGGGGCAGTAAGCCCCACCCTACATAATCAATCACATGATGTGGCACATGCACACCATTTGAATGGCAATAGCCACCAACTGGGGGGGCAAATATTTTATTGGGAAAGCCAAAGAAAAATTGGCCCCTAAAAGCTGGCTTCTATGGCCACTTGCTAAAACAAGGGCCTTCCACCAATCCTCCTCCCTAGGTGCCAGCTCTGTGGACCACTTTCCCCCCTCAATTATAGGCACTCCCTCCCCCAAATCCAGGAACAGTCATCTACTAACTGGACTGATTCAAAGATAGTAAAAAAACAAACAAAAACAAAGTCCTATGGCCAAAAGGAATTGGATTTCTGAAGCTTTGAGAGATCTGAAGAAGACAGAATCTCATCTTCTCCTATCCCAATGTTGTAGGCTGGAACATTGAAATTTAACTAGACTACAGTAAATTCCAGGTGGCCATTTCCTCCCCTCCATTTTTCAGGGGGGTGTTTTTGCTTATTGGTAGAGGGGCTTCTAAGCATATGCAATAGGTTCATGTCTTGGATTAGACAGTGCAGGTTTAATTCATTTGTTACTGCACTGCAGACCAATTATTCCGTCTGCCATTTTTCTTGGTGCACGACTGAATTCCTAAGACTTATGCTGCCACCCTATACACACTTATGCTGAAGTAAGAACTCATTGAGGCTTATTTCTGAGTAGACAGGTATAGGATTGTGTTGTTAACAGTGCTCATATCCCAAACATTATTTTATCCATGTGCTGATAATATAGCTAAGTATATAAACTGATGAGAAATCTGTGTATTATTTTCCAGTAGTGGTCTGATTGCCTTATGAAAAAGTATATAACACCTATCTTGGAATAAGCTCCTTATTATTTTCCACAAGGCCATTTGCAAAAAAGAAGAGGTTACAAGATGCAGAGCAGTTTCAACTTCTGCCTTTATTGTTTTAACCATTTTAAGAATGTTTAATATCGTAGATCTGTTTAAAGATAGCTCAGCTCTCACATAATTCCTGTCCCCCTCCAGGTATTCCAGGTGACACCAGAAGCATGTCACCGCTTTTCAGATATTTAATAAATCTTCAAAAAAAATTCCTACAATTATTCAGGCTGCCTGATGCCCTTTTGTGTGTTTGTGTGTGTGGTTTCCCCCCAGCCCTCCAAAGCCATCTTGTATAGATTCTTTTTCAAGTCAATATACTCTTGATGAATCTGACTGTGGATAAACACATAAACTCAGCCTTACTTCTGCAGGTAGCAGTCATTGCCAGAATGCCATACAGCTGGGTGCTTTCATTTCACACCAAAAAGAGAGCAGGATCTGACATTCCTGGAGGACAAGATATATAAACATTCTCAGTCTGCATAACAGCTACAGTCCCCATAGCAGCGTGGATGCAACAATATCATGGGATTTACGGTGACCTTGGCAATGTTACGTAGCTGCGAAGGGTGCTCTGGCTGCTTCAGGATCAAAGACCAGCCCCAAACATAACAAACAGATTGGAAATACTTCTACAGGTTGATGAAAACACGACCAATTGCTAGACAGCCTTATCTTAGCACTGGGTAAGAGAAATAACTGGATTGGGCACATGGATCCTTGGATTTGGTCCTGTCGGTTTGGATATGGTGGCTCTCTGAAGAGGGAAAATGCATGACCCCTCCAAAAGAGGAAAGCAATTTGCATAAAAGTTGCAGGTGCTTATTTCTGGGCATAGAAGCAAATTTATATTAGAAAATACTGCTATTTAAGACATTCAGTGCATCTCACCATAGTGGGCAAGGCTGCAGCCAGGTGGCCTGAATATCTGTTTTCCGTGCTGTCCAAGTGCCAAAAGTTGATGGAAAACTCATGGAGGACTGTCCTCTGTAAAGTAGGACACATGACAGGTTTGGAGCAGTGTGTGTGTGTGTGTGTGTGTGTGTGTGTGTGTGTCTTTCTGGACCCCAAACTTATGCAGAAAGCTCCAACTCCTGTCTCTCACTAGGCCTGGGTTGAGTCTGATATGGATCAATCAGTGTCATTGATATTTGCCCCCTTCTTCTGTGTACAGCAAGTCATCCAGCTGGCTAACTTATCTGTCCATCAGAGCTGGCCCCAAAACTATTTTTGCCTAAGACAAAGAACAAGATGGCACCCACACTTCCTCAGATCTACTTACAGAACCAGGCTGTTGATTTATTTTTACTTCAAGATTGAAGGTGGGGCAATGTCTTCTACCACATCTGAGAGCAGCCAGCTAGCTTGATGGGACACACACAGCTGTGTCTTTGTGGCATACACATCTCTGATCTGCAGTAGGGGGCTCAGGAGGAATAGCCAATGGAGTTAACACCACCATCCCTAGCATCTACCACCTGAGGCAGCAGCCTCATTCTGCCTAGTAGTATGGCTGGTCCTATAACACATTTCTAATGTAATGTTTAAAAAGGTAAAGGGACCCCTGACCATTAGGTCCAGCTGTGACCGACTCTGGGGTTGCGGCACTCATCTCGCTTTACTGGCCGAGGGAGCCACCGTACAGCTTCTGGGTCATGTGGCCAGCATGACTAAGCCGCTTCTGGTGAACCAGAGCAGCGCACAGAAACACCGTTTACCTTCCCGCCAGAGTGGTACCTATTTATCTACTTGCACTTTCACGTGCTTTCAAACTGCTAGGTTGGCAGAAGCAGGGACCGAGCAATGGGAGCTCACCCCGTCACGGGGATTCAAACTGCCAACCTTCTGATCAGCAAGTCCTAGGCTTTGTGGTTTAACCCACAGCACCACCCGCTTCCCTATTGTAATGTTTAGTTATACCTTAATTATCATTTATGTACTGTGATATGTAAGGGCCCACCTGTTATGTCCTGCATATAGTCAAATGCAGAATTGTGGATCCAGAATTGGCCTTCACAGTCACTTACGGACTCACCGTTAAAACAGTGTTTATGGAAGACAATCTTACTTGGGTACGAGTGATCACAGAAGGAGAAGAAGAAGAAGAAGAAGAAGAAGAAGAAGAAGAAGAAGAAGAAGAAGAAGAAGAAGAAGGAGATAGTCAAATGCCCAATATTTCCTTGAGTTCATTAGCAGCACTCATTAAGCCAATGAAATAATACTGCAAAATGAAATTTTATTCACTTCTTTCCTTTAAAAAAAAAGGTCTTCACCAATACATTGTGAATAGATAACTACTAATATAGCTTATGTTCAGCTCGGTGTTCTTGTTTTTGATGTTTGGGACTTTTATAATCCCATTTGCTGGTAAGTAGCTTTTAAAACAACTACCCCCCCCTCAAACCTTCTACTGCATTTAGCCCAGTCAAAAAAAAAAAGAATTAAATAAAAAAAGATGCCAGATGTCATGAGGCCAATAAGCAGGTGGGCCGAAGCTTCTGTACCAATTCAAACTGGCACAGCATCAAACCTGGTGGGTATAACCTTTAATTCAGTGGTTCCCTGGCACCAGATCCAGCGCCATCTGCTTAGCTTTGCTAAGCTGTGCTTGTTTCTGTGCAGGGACGGTGCCAACAATGCAAACTGTCTCCTACATGTGCAGGGAATCATCAGTGCAACTAGTTTTTTTGTGGGATTTTTTAAATATTTTTTTTACTTCCAGACCCATATGGTGGCATCTGCAAATGTACACTGTCAGCATCAATCCTCACAACACCCTTTGCGCTTAGGAACAAGAGCACGGAGCCGTTTCTTCAGAGTATACGGAAAACTCAAAGCAGGGGCAGCAGCCACATTCTCCCGGATGGTAGCTGTCTTGTCCAACCAGATTCTGTGGAAGCAGCATGGGGTCTGCAAGGACCTGGGCCTTGTAATGGACTTGGGCCTGGTCAGGTCTTGTTTTCATAAGGCTAGTGTAAAAAGAAAGCTGGCATGAAGGTGGGAGAGAAAGTGAGAGTGAAGGAAATACAGTGGTACCTCGGGTTACAGATGCTTCAGGTTACAGATGCTTCAGGTTACAGACTCCGCTAACCCAGAAATAGTACCTCAGGTTAAGAACTTTGCTTCAGGATGAGAACAGAAATTGTGCGGCGGCGGGGGCGGGAGGCCCCATTAGCTAAAGTGGTACCTCAGGTTAAGAACAGTTTCAGGTTAAGAATGGACCTCCAGAATGAATTAAGTTCTTAACTAGAGGTACTACTGTATGGAGTGTCCTAGAATCATAGAATTGTAGGGCTGGAAAGGACCCCAAGGCTCATCACATCCAACCCACTGGAATGCAGGAATTTCCACTGAACCATCCATGACAGATGGTCATCCAACCTCTGCTTAAAAACCCCCAAGGAAGGAGGGTCCACCACCTTCCAAGGAAGTCTGTTCCACTGTCAAACTGCTCTTACCACCAGAAACTTCTTTCTGTCAAAGGTTTGGATTCCAGCCATGCCTATGATCCTGTGCTTTTCCCACTTTCTTCTAGTTAACCAGTGCTGACACTATTGGCTCAACATGTAAGCAGAACACTCTGTTGATCAGTTCAGAAAAGGTTCTGACTGGTGGGAATCTTCTCCAGTGCAATTGCCTTATCTTAACAACGGCTTGAACAGACCTTTCCCCCTAATCACAGCCCGGAAGCTTGGTTTTTCCTCCCACAATCTTGAGGGCGCAGTGAACACTTGGCATTCAAGGCAGGTGGACTTAGCATGACAGGAAAGTAAAGCAGGGAGTTCATTATTCGTGGTTGGTGCCCATTGGGACTGGTAGGACAGAAGGCAGGGAGACCAACAATAAGTGCCACCAGAGCCAATGTCAGGCTCGTCCTTCCTGTTGCATTCAGGGAGGGCAGCACTAAGACGACAGAGGAGGAAGCTGTCAGGCAGTGCCACCCCTTGGACTGGTTGTAAGTAAGAAGGACGGAAGGCAGCTGAGGGCTTGCTTAAGGCAGGCTGAGGTTGGTGGGGCCTTTTGGAGCACCTTGCTCTCACCTGATTTGGGGCTGAGATCTTGCCCTGGAAAAAAAGTTGGGTCTGTGATCTCATGTACTGCCCCAAAACACCTTATATTAAGTCAGACCACCAGCCCATCCAGCTGAATATTGTCCACACTGACTAGTAGTGGGCCTCCAGGATTTTACATGGGGGGTCTTCCAGTCCTACCAGGAGATGACAGGGATTAAAAGTGGGGCCTTTTGCATGCAAAGAAAACAACAACGATCTACCACTGAGCTGCAACCCCTCCCCATTTTGCTAATTGCTTCTACAGTATATGAATACAGCAGACCAACATGTTTTGCAGGGGACACGGGGAATCAGGCAGTGACCTTTGATTTGGGAAATGAAATATTGCAGGAATATATTTGTGAAATATATTTGTGGAATATATTTGTGACCAGAGCCTGGCGTGCTCTGGTCCATGGGGTCACGAAGAGTCAGACACGACTAAACGACTAAACAACAACAACATTTGTGAAATGTTACGAGGGTGTGGAATCAATAAAATTGAACAGTTACCTGCAGTCTTCTTCCCTTCTTTTTTCCAAAAGGCAAAGATGAAGAGGAAACTTCCTCTCTTTCCCCAAAAGGAAAAGAATGCATTTTGCTATAATGTGTTGCTTATCTTTGTTGTCAATAAGGATGGGCTGATCAGTCTATTTCTGGGCTATGCCAGGTTCATGGGTGCTCATTCATAAGTCTATTTCATACTGTTCTGTGATACATACATATGCTCTCTCTCTCTCTCTCTCTCACACACACACACACACAGAGAGAGAGAGAGAGAGAGAGAGAGAGAGAGAGAGAGGCTCATATTTAAATATTTGTTTTCTCACAAAAAGTGTATTTTATCTCAATATATGCATTTTTGAAACATATCCTGAAATATGTATTTTATTACACATTTTGGAACCAAGAACTGTATCATAAAATTTGTAGAAGTTCAAGACTTGAAGGATAATTACATTTTGATCTGTGTATTCATCTGGGAGGTGTGGATTGTGTCAATTTGCTTAAAATGTGGACCAAATGAAGTTCTGCATCCCTCATTGTCAAGAGGGTATCAATATATTATTTTTAAAGAAAGAATGATCCTGCATACAGGAAGCTGTTGGGAAGGAAAAATATATGTGTCTAAGCCAGACTCTAGTGTTGATGTTTGTGTATGCCTCTAATTCCTGAATGCATGGACACAGAACGTGGAACCTAACTTTCTGGCTAATGTGATTCCAGACTCTTGATGTCTCTGTTCTTCATATGGAGAGTTCAGTTGCTAAATTTATTGAATTTCTAGCAAACAGAGCTTTCCGGCTGACTTGTTTGCTACCCCAGCAACTTAGGGGCAGAATGCAGCTAGGCTATCTGGCTGCTGCAAATACCCGTTTTGGCAAAGCATGATGTCAAATGTGTAGCTAGGGCCAGCAGGGGTTTACAGAGAGGGTGTAACTCTTGATCTTATCCCGGTGACACGCAGAGAGCAAAAAAAGAGAGCTCTTTAGAACCAAACCAAGATTTAATGAGTGCTTCCAGATTGCAAAATAATAGTGATAGTAGTAGTAGTTTTGATCATGATGAGGATGCCCTCACTGCCACTCATTTACAGACAATAAATGCACAAGGGTTGAACTCACACAACTACAGGCAGAAAAAGCAACCCTATTTAAAACTTAACCCTGCCTTATGTATTTCATTGGCGTTATAATCCCTACAGCAGCATTCTAATAATGATACGTTTAACTTGTTTGGTATCTTAGAGCATTGTCTCTGGAATCCTTCTGAAAATCCTGAAAAGTAGATCATTTTATTTACTCCAAACTGTAGATAACTGCTTGAGGCTTTTTAAAGGGCATTTGTGGTTGAGTGGCTGAGGTGAGATTTGAATCTGGAGAACTCAGATCAGGATCAAGGACCCTGTCAGAGCCTGTCGCCTCCTTCCCAAAGCCCAGTGCCTCATTTACCAGGCTTTGAGATGGCACCCTCTCAGCTCAGCACCATTCACACAGCCCTAAATCTACCCCTGCTTCAACACTGGCAAGAGGACAGAGTCCTCCACTGCGGAGTCCTTCACCACCATCACCAAGCATCTCCTGCCTGAGGCAGCCACCACACTCTGCCTAATGGTAGTGCCGGCCCTGGGGTCTGACTGTTCAGACCTTAAAGTCATTATACTACACCAACTCCACTGTGAAATGTTTTTGAACGAGGGCCTTATTCAGGAGTGTTGCTCATGTGTAAAGGCTTCATATAAGTAGGGCAAGTTGGACTGAGCATAACAAGCTCCCTGCGTCACAATGCCCATCACTTTCTGCATCGGATGATGTCCTAAGCAAGACCTCTCATCATGGAAGCTCTCTACATGATTTAGGACCTCAGTTTTGCAGGATTTGAAACAAGGCAGAAAAAACTCCCTGAACAGAAGAGGCATTGAAGTCCAATTCACAGAGAGTGATGAGCATATAGCAATGTGGGGGGGGGGAGGCAGAGCTTAGTGTGTTTGTCCCCTTTCACTCTGCTCATGTGCTACCTTTAAACTCAAACAGCAAGCCTGAACACTGCAGATCTTCTTCTAGAAGATGGGAGAAGATCATGTTTTACTCAGCCTATCCACACTCCTTTGAACTGCAAAGATGTTCAGCTAGGGGAAAGAGATTCCTCTTTCAGGGTTAATGAAGAACACTTCATCATGTAGTGAAACGACTTAGATGTATATAGCAGATTCTCGTGTCCACCATTCATCCTCATCCTCAGGAACAGTAATACAGGACAAGCAATCTTTAACATCTCCTGTTCTTGCTCCCAAGGATAGGAAGGGATACTGGTTCAATTAGCGTTTGTTTTGATCAGCAGGGATGCTGTCAGCACATTGCAGAGACCAGATAATTGCATGTATCCACTGTATGTATGAAGTAGCAATTTTGTTTTAAGGAAAGATTACTTGCAAATGCTCCCTCTTGTGATCAAAGCTAGAAAACCAATGGGATCTCTTCCTACTGACATATCTTTTTATGACTAGCAGGGTGCAAACCCCATATGGTAGTTCTAAGCCAGTCTGTTCTTTGTTCTCCTTAGAGATGATGGTAGCTTTTCAAAGACATGCGGAAGGTTCATTTCATCTCCTGATGAGGCATTGTACATGCTGGATTGTACATTTGACTTCATTATTCATGTGAAGAGGACACCTGAGAGTGTGACAGGGCAATATTATAAAGAGGTCAAGCTTGCTTGGTGGTCAGTGTATAAAAATATACAGCAGTCATCTTAACTTCTTGCCTTTCTTCCTGCCAGTACCAGTGGACATGTGACACATTTCTTTGCCACCTAGATACAAAACAAAGTAAAATCTTCACAGTATAGGCTTTCGAAAGTATTTCAGGAATGTCGACATATTCCTCTGAACTGAGATGTAGCACGAAACCATGGTTGGTAATAACCATAGCTATGATCCCATACCATAGTTTGAGCTTCCAAACATTTGTTGTTGTTGTTTAGTCGTTTAGTCGGGTCCGACTCTTCGTGACCCCATGGACCAGAGCACGCCAGGCACTCCTGTCTTCCACTGCCTCCCGCAGTTTGGTCAGGCTCATGTTTGTAGCTTCGAGAACCCTGTCCAACCACCTCATCCTCTGTCGTCCCCTTCTCCTTGTCTCCTCCATCTTTCCCAACATCAGGGTCTTTTCCAGGGAGTCTTCTCTTCTCATGAGGTGGCCAAAGTATTGGAGCCTCAACTTCACGATCTGTCCTTCCAGTGAGCACTCAGGGCTGATTTCCTCAAGAATGAGTATGTTTGATCTTCTTGCAGTCCATGGGACTCTCAAGAGTCTCCCCCAGCACCATAATTCAAAAGCATCAATTCTTCGGTGATCAGCCTTCTTGATGGTCCAGCTCTCACTTCCATACATCACTACTGGGAAAACCATGGCTTTAACGATACGGACCTTTGTTGGCAAGGTGATGTCTCTGCTTTGTTGGCAAGGTGATGTCTCTGCTTTGTTGGCAAGGTGATGTCTCTCCAAACATAAAGCAGGTAAACCATGATTGAAAGTTTCCTGTCTGCTTTGCTTTTTGATCTGCTTAGGGCAGAAATTCCTAGATCTCAAAACAAGTCATTCTCCACTGGTAGTGGTTGCAGAAAGTGAAAACGAACACATCAATGAACCTTAGAATTGCCAAATGATTTGCGGAGTATTTTGCTCAAAGCTTCACCCAGTGTTAAATTTTACCTTCCCCCTCCCCCTTGTGCCCCCTTTAAAATGTGGGTTAGTGTCAGTCTTGATTTCTATCAATAGTGTATGTGTATTATATGACAAAATATAGATATATTTTGCCAGTTGTGGGTTTTTTTTAAGAAATAATAATAATGGTTTCACAGTCTCTCCCCTTGATTCTTTTAAACTTTCTGGGGAAGAACTGTGGTCAATAGCACACTCTCTTACAATGTGATGATTATAGACATCTATCTTGCTGGAAGGCAAATTGATTCAAACATGGGGGGAAAAACACTTTAGGGGCGCTGGCTGGCTTGTTCTCTGAGCCAACCTAGTTCAGCTTACAAACACCAAAACGCTTCTTGAATAAGAAGTGATCGATATCAGGCATCGTGTAATTTTGGTTCAAATCACCTGACTATGTCACAATGCTCATATCAATTTAGTTACTTTTTCTCGGTCAAATGACAGCTTAACCTTGGATTGACTAATCCGTTTACATGCTAGAGACACCTATTATGTGACTACAGTATCTGAAACTAAAACAGAATAGGAGAGGCTACCTTTCCCAAGCCAAGTCAATGATTGATATAATGATATTTCATGGTATATATATATATATATATATATATATATATATATATACTGTTTGCAGGAAAACATATTACACTGCCCACTTTATTGCATATTGTACAATTAGGATCACCTTCTCAAAGGAAGATTTAGAATATGTGAGTTGTACCCATGATTGGTCATATTCAGGGCTTTTTTTTTCTTTTTTCTTTTTTTTGCTAGCCAGAACTCGCCAGAAGTCAGTTCTGGCAGCTCTCCGCTGGGCGCCATTGCCACTCTAAGAGAAGGAGGGAGGTGTTCATGGTGAGTTCCAGCACCTCTTTTTCTAGACAAATAGCACTGGTCTTGTTCATAGTTGACCCACTGAAATCCATGGACATGACTAACAATCTCAGTGGGTCTGTTTTGGGTAAAAGTAAGTGAGATACAATTCTTTGATTTTCCTATGCTAGGGAAAAGGGATGTGAAAATATCAAAATGCACATTAAAACGATAGCTTTGTTTGTTCATCCGAAATGCTACAAAGCGTAGAAAAGGACAGAAAATATGAATAATTCCCATTCAGGCAGTTCATTTCTTTTAAATGATTTAACTTTTCCCATGAAGGAATTATGAACCTCCAGGAGTTCAGTCAGTTGTCAGCAGTAAAACAACCTGCTCCCTTCAGCAATGAGCGGAATACACTCTTACATTTGTTTGAGGTGGGGTTTGGTTTTTTTTTCATTTTTGTTTTAGAAACAACGCCTGAATCACAAGAAATGTTCCGGTACATGACTTTGTTCACAGTCTCAGAGTCTGGAGAATTTTCTCTCCTCATAGTAAAAGGATTTTTGATCCTGTAATTTAAATGTAATTCAGCAAATCATGGGCACGAAACAAAGTAAAAAACAGGGAAGCAAAAACAACTCTGGAGTTGTTAGTTTACTGTTCAAACAGATGTTTCCTTTTCCAGTTTTAATATCAGCCAGTAGCTGATATTCTAATCAGATTAAATGTTTTCTCTGTGTGAAGGAGGTTGACTTGGGGCATGGTGTGACATTTCAGGCTTGCTGGAAAGTACGTTTGGACAGAAATTGCACTCTTAGAAAGTAGGGGTGTTGGTCTTTGGAGGAAAGTGCAAGGTATAAATAATAATGATAATAAGTGGGGAACAAATAAATAGACAAATCAGAGTGATAAGGGGGGCTCCTCTCCATCCTTGAGTCCAAGCATGATGTCAATAAACGCTTTTTCAGAATTATTTAACAGCAGTAGCTTATCAAAACCAGCTTTATTTGGGAACTTGCCGTTCTGATTCAGACTGAGAAAATCACTAAGGCAAGCAGTGTGAGTGAAAATCTATGCTGGATAGAGAAAGAAAGAGACAAGGAAGGAAGAGGGGGGGTGGGGGTGGAGAGAGAGAGAGACAGAGAGAGACCAATGCCTCTGGGGTCAGACAGAGCAAGGCCTTGGAGATTCTGCAGAGCAATGAAAGTCACTTTGAACTCGATTCCAGAATAACTGGAAACCAGACAAGGTGCCTAAAGATAGGGGGGCGGTCATGTAGTGCTGTTGCCTTGCATATGAAAGAGGCTAAGCAGCTGCAGTTAAGAAATACTTCATTCTACAGAGCTGGGATTTGGGCAAAACCTTGTGGTACGAAGAACAATAACCAGGGTGAGATGAGATGAAAGCCTGCTTGAAGTTTCAGGGGGGAAAGAACATCAAGGTTGCCTAAGCACAGGAGAAATTATAGACCACGTCCTCCTCTGGAAAATGTCAGCCAAGCTCAACTGAGGTCTGCATCAAACAGAGCCACTTTGATTCATGCCAGTTGAGGATATTAGACACTCACAGGCAACTGAGAGGCAACGGAAGACAGTAAGCAGGGCATTTATCTAAATGAAGATGTAACACACAGGAATAGAAAGGTAATTCAGGGGAATGGCAGGAATCTGCACCATTTTGAGGAATAACTGGTATGGAACACCTGGCATTTAGCCGGGATTCCTGCATTGCAGGGAGTTGGCAACTCTTATGATTCTATGATCTGCCAAGGCAAGGAGTCAAGTGCCTGGGTGGTAACCTCTTGGCAGTTGCATTTTACAATCTGCCACCAGAGAAGATAAAGAAGCAGATTTTATACATCTAGTAGTGTGATTATATTATTCTGAGTTTTGGGGACACTTCACAACAATTTGACCAGATCCTGCTCCCTTTAAAAAAACAAACAAACAAACAGTGAAAAGGACAGGAAGTAAGATTAACTAACTGATATGTTGTGAATTGTTAAGATTGGGTTGATTTAAAGTTGTGGTATCGATATATTACAGAAAGATCCATATGCTGATTTTTCTGTAGTTTGTTGTTGTTTAGTCGTTTAGTCATGTCCGACTCTTCGTGACCCCATGGACCAGAGCACACCAGGCACTTCTGTCTTCCACGGCCTCCCGCAGTTTGGTCCCGCAGTTTGGTCAGTTTGTAGTTACTGGGATCTTAAAGGATGATTGTTACATCAGTCAATAGCAAATCACTCAGTGCCTCATGTTAGAACTGAGCTAAAGCATTTGGCAGCAATGATTTTTATTGAAAACTAGAGGGAGAGGCAGGGCGATTGGAAATGAAGAAATAAAAGTGATGGGAAGAACATATTTCATGGGTTCCACCACCTTCTTTTCCATCAATGCCATGTGGAGATGTTACAGCAGTGATGGCCAAACTTGGCCCTCCAGCTGTTTTGAGGACTACAACTCCCACCACCCCTAGCTAACAGGACCAGTGGTCAGGGAGGATGGGAACTGTAGTCCCAAAACAGCTGGAGGGCCAAGTTTGGCCATCACTGTGTTACAGCATTGCTCTAACCCATGGGGATGCACAGCACTGAAGTGATGGCCCAAACATGGGAAAGGTCAGGAATCCCAGATTTTGAGGCAGGCAAGAAGGTGAGACAATGGAGGATCAGCACCTTGGAGAGTGACCAAGGTGTGGGTTTCAGGACCTGCAACTGAGACAGAATGTGCAAGTTGTCTCAGAAGTGTCCTGGAGCAACTGGCAGATTTTTATTGCCTGCACTAAGTATTTATTGACTAGAGGCCCAATCTGCATGCTAATTTGACTAGTTAGTGGACTGGTGCCTTATTCTGACGCTATTGGCTTCTTCTTGGTCCTACTGTTCCAAGGTTTAGGGATATTTACTCAGGGCTCCTCTGATCCTTTGAGGAATCTGTGGACTAGTCATTGGAGTCTGGTGGCAGATGTGTCCCAGATTTCAGGGGAGGAGTTGGCTATGCATGAGATGGACCAGGGAACAGAGCTGTGCACCAGATTCAGACAAATCACAAATCCCCAAAAGTCACTACTGCTTGTCCCAGTAAGCTTCCCAGCCCAATTTCTTTTTCTTTTCTTGTTTTAGATTTTCTCCTTTCCCTGAGTACAATTACTGAAATGCCTCCCTAGTTTCACAGCCCGTAAATGGAGCCAAAAAGCAAGAGCTATTTTCAGCTCAGTACTAAGAGGACTCAATCTTGAATGCGTGAACCGCCTCCATCCACAGTGTTCTGCTGAAGTGGTATGAGGTGATGTGCAAAAGGGATAAATGATGTGCATTTTGGTTTCTCCCACTTTCTCATCTTTCCAATGCTAAATTCATTTTGCCGCATTTCTGCATCATTTTGTGATTTTATTTTATTTTAAAGTCCTCGTGGAAATTTGTCAGCAACTTAGCATGCATTTCTCTAATATACACATAATATACACTAATATACCCTAATACATACACTTTTGTACACTTTGGTGGTGGGGCAAAAACAGCAAATTTCAAAGGCTTTTTGTTTGTGCATTATTTTGGGAAATGTGAAATAAGTAAATTTGTACTAAAAAGTAAACTGAGCCACATTTCTTTTCCATCCCTAGGATAGGTATTCTATGGCTAGTGCTGAGTTTGTGATAGTTGTTTCACCTGTATCAAGTCACAAGTTAATACAGTGGTACCTCGGGTTACATACGCTTCAGGTTACAGACTCCGCTAACCCAGAAATAGTGCTTTGGGTTAAGAACTTTGCTTCAGGATAAGAACAGAAATTGGGCTCCGGCGGCGCGGAAGCAGCAGGAGGCCCCATTAGCTAAAGTGGTGCTTCAGGTTAAGAACAGTTTCAGGTTAAGAACGGACCTCTGAAACGAATTAAGTACTTAACCCGAGGTACCACTGTATTGTAATTGACAGAGATGAGCTACAGCAGGCTTCCTCAAACTTGGCCCTCCAGATGTTTTGAGACTACAATTCCCAGCATCCCTGACCACTGGTCCTGCTAGCTAGGGATCATGGGAGTTGTAGGCCAAAAATATCCGGAGGGCCGAGGTTGAGGGAGCCTGAGCTAGAACAACTACCTCATTTCTTCGTACCTATTAAGAAATCAGTGTCGTTCTACCCTTCAAGGCCCTCAGTCATCTGGAGGTCCTCCTTAGCACGATGCCTTAAAATGGTGGACCTGGTCTTGACAGCATAGGTCAAGTTCTGAAGGTAGGGCACGGATAAGAAAAATGTTTTCCAATTTATGAATCCAGTCTTTGGGCAACCCAAGGGTTATCCAGGGAGATCGTGTTAAAAATTATATTGCTGGCAAGTTAGCAGTGAAAGGATGGTTTAAATGATTCATCCCTGATTATGCTTGATGACTAATGAAATTAAAAGATGACTTCTGTTAATGGAGCATGATGTCTCGGTGTCACAGGAAGAGTAGGAAGAAGGCATGTGTGGCAGAATGCCAAAGAAGATGTCAACTCTCTCATATTTCACTTTGCAAGTGAAAAAAATAGATCTTTTATTGCCAGTTGTAGAAAACTCTTGTAATTATTGCCAGTTGCAGAAAACTCTTGTAAGAGAATATGGGAAATGTGGAAAGAAATGACAAGATCATAGGAGTCTTTATAGCATTTGATTTGTTTGCAATAACACTTCTTGCTCAAGGCAAGGATGTGAAAAGTATTCCAGTGTGGTGGAAATAAATAAACACACACATACACAATATTTTGCATACTAAGGCTTCCTGAGAATGAAGATTGTCATTCAACACCATAAACTGTGTTTCAAAACTTTCTGGAAACCCCATACTCACACACAACCTTTATAAAGAGGCCATGGAAGGAGAATGCAGAGATGAGTTCTTGAATCTGACCGGTGGCTTTGACTGAAAGTGCAAGCAACAGTTAAGGTTGGCTTTGAGGTTGGCTACACAGAAAACCTTCCTAGGAAAATAGTTTTTCCTTCATTTCCTATGTGGATCCTATGTGGTGCCTCAGGTTAAGTACTTAATTCGTTCTGGAGGTCCGTTCTTAACCTGAAACTGTACTTAACCTGAAGCACCACTTTAGCTAATGAGGCCTCCTGCTGCTGCTGCGCCGCCACGGCACTATTTCTGTTCTCATCCTGAAGCAAAGTTCTTAACCTGAAGCACTATTTCTGGGTTAGCGGAGTCTGTAACCTGAAGCGTATGTAACCTGAAGCATATGTAACCCGAGGTACCACTGTAGAGTTAGCCCTCATCCTCCCATTCTGCAGAGGTCTTTTTCGAGAGATTCGCCTACTTGCTGACAGCAGAAGCTAAGATTGTAAGGGTTTGCAGAAGAGCTTGGCACGTTTGACTTTTATGTATTGTTGCATTGTGAGAGACGGTCTCTTACCCAAGATTTGAACGTTATTCATTAAGTTGGTATTACCTTTGAAAAACATCTTTAAAAAGGATGCAAGTAAATGCTAAATAAAATTTTTTAAATGCAACGTGGTGAGAGGCAGTGTGGTATTGTGGTTAGAATGTTGGGCTTGGAGCTGAGAGTAAAGGTAAAGGTAAAGGTACCCCTGCCCGTACGGGCCAGTCTTGCCAGACTCTAGGGTTGTGCGCTCATCTCACTCTATAGGCCGGGAGCCAGCGCTGTCCGCAGACACTTCTGGGTCACGTGGCCAGCGTGACAAGCTGCATCTGGTGAGCCAGCGCAGCACACGGAACACCGTTTACCTTCCCGCTGGTAAGTCGGCCCTATTTGTCTACTTGCACCCAGGGGTGCTTTTGAACTGCTAGGTTGGCAGGCGCTGGGACCAAACGACGGGAGTGCACCCCGCCGCGGGGATTCGAACCGCTGACCATGCGATCGGCAAGTCCTAGGAGCTGAGGTTTTACCCACAGCGCCACCCGCGTCCCTAGACCTGAGAGACCAAGGTTCAAATCCCTTGTCAAATCTCTTGTCAAATCAAGGAGCTGAGAGACCAAGGTGCAAATTCCTGTCTGGTCATGAAGCTCAGTACCTCTCAGTTGTGGGGATTGTTGTAAGGATTAAATGATAAGGGGAATAAATGTTGTAGGGATTAAATGATAAGGGGGAGAACCGTGTATGCTACCTTAAGCTCCTGGGGCGGGGGGAATGGTGGGATATAAATGCAATAAATAAATAACAAGTGACCAGGGTTTGAAAAAGAAAGTTAAATCCCTACCACCAATGACCATATGGTGTTAGCTGCATACTTCTTTTTCAACTGTGACCTAGATGAATATCTTAAGCTGGTACCAATCATCATGTACAAATCTAATAAGCTATTTTTAAAGGTTCCTGGGTATTTAAGTGATGGATCTACACATTATGTTTCAGTTAAAGTTGCCCTTTTTCAATAAAAAGAAGAAGGGAGGGAGATCATAACAAAGCTAGAAAGTTCATAAAATAAAATATCACAGCCACCTAGGATAATTAAAACAAGTGACGTAAATGGTTTATGTATTAGCAGTATATAAATCTTCTTGCATGAAAGTTTGTGTGATCTTCAGCCAGCACTGCTACAGTTGTGGGTACTTCTCTCTGGAACATGACACAAGTGGATACCGATCTCAAAATGAAAATGGAAATCTCTAGGCCATTAGGTCAGCGCCATTCTAATGATGACATTAAGCAGAAAGTAGTCTCCCCCTCCATTCCTGACTCTTGCATGTAACAGACTTCTTCCCTTCGTGTTAGCACTAGTCATTTGACCAAGAGGGTGCCATAAATTTGAAACTTGGGAATCCTTTGTGATGGGGAAGGAGGGTTTGGGGAAATCATTTCCACATTGCATTTCCATATTCAGAGCAATTGTTAAAAATAATAACATGAGGATCTGGAGGCCTCTTATGCACCAGTAGGGCGGCCATATGGACTACGTTACAGAGGACAGCTCTCTGTTTGAGGGAGTCTTCTCTTTGAAGGACTGTCAGATCCAACTGCAGCTTAGAGATAAATAACCCTAAGAGGGGAGAGCAGTGGCCTTGTGTCTGTCCATCAAAAGCACCAAGACAGCAGCCTGAGCAAGCAAATGGGTCATCTAGCTACACTCTCCCCCAGTACAATGAGATATATTGCATTTCAGTTTCAGATATTGTAAGTATTTCTAAATCTGTGTATATGCACACATGAAGTTCCGCAAAAACCTGCATTAGTGATGCATTTTGGATGCAATGTGCAAGGGGCCTCTCTATATGCCAGGCCACTGGCGAGTTGGCAGCAGAGGCAGTAAAAATGTGAAATGAATTCCAAGGCCGAGTAATATCACTTTGAACATATGTGAATGAAAAGTTCATCTCCATTGAAAACTTCCTTTTTAAAAAAGAAACAGAGAGCTGCAGGGCACCAGTTGCTCTGAGATGATAATTTACACATTTTACACAGTATTGCATTGCTATCCCTTAGCAAATGCATAGTTGCTATGGCAACCACCATATCATATGATCTGAATGCTATTTCTAAGATTTTATTTAATAAATAAAAAAATCTTAAAGGACCAGACTACATTTCCTAAAAAGACTAGAAGGAGAGATTGTAAGGCACATGTTTGTTTTTTTAACCAGCAGCAAACATTTTAAACCAGCTTTGTTAGTCTCTTACCTGAGATGTGGAGTCAGGGCCAAACTCTGCAATTGGTAGACCTGGTCACTAGATTTGAAGGGGTACTATTTGCCCCTCACCAGCCCAATTCAAAGTGGCACAAGGGGCCTGTGGACCTTCAGATGATGTTGAACTGCAACTCCCATTGACCATATCATCAGGATCTGAATTAAAGGTAAAGGTAAAAAGACCCCTGACCGTTAGGTCCAGTCGTGGCAGACTCTAGGGTTGCGGCACTCATCTCGCTTTATTGGCCGAGGGAGCCGGCGTACAGCTTCGGGTCATGTGGTCAGCATGACTAAGCCGCTTCTGGTGAACCAGAGCAGTGCATGGAAACGCCGTTTACCTTCCCGCTGGAGCAGTACCTATTTATCTACTTGCACTTTGATGTGCTTTCGAACTGCTAGGTTGGCAGGAACTGGGACCAAGCAACGGGAGCTCACCCCGTCACGGGGATTTGAACCTCCGACCTTCTGATCGGCAAGTCCTAGGCTCTGTGGTTTAACCCACAGCGCCACCCACTTAGCTAAAATGGCCCCCTAAAATCCTCTATGCTGTTATTAATGGGAAAGGAAATGTGAGCAGGGGACGGTAACTTTTCAGAATATTCATAGATAGAGCTAGAGTTGACTGATATGTGTAATACCCTGCATATCTCCACCTTGCAACCGAAGACTTTAATTTTGTTTTTATTTGCCTCCCCTGAACCGAATTTTGAGGACTCCCACAAGAATGTTAAAGGAAGAGGCTTTAAAACAGAGCAAAAACTAAACAGGCTCAGCAGTTCTATACTGGGCAGCCATTTCTAGAGCAGAGAGACCCAAGGCTGCATTTCTGACTATATTGGTCATCATAACTGGAATGGAAGAAGAATAAAAATCCCCCCTAACGAAAAACATGTTTTCAACATTTACCAAAAATAAATAAATTAAAAAGAACAACCAGAAAGCTTGGAAGGCTTCAGCATCAGAAATCTCATGTAATCTTTAAATGCTTCTATAATTACACACATCTGCATCATTGTATACAGATGTTTGCGATTATGTGAGTGTATTATTAGAACAAGGGAAGCAAACAAAGTGGGATACTGAGCTCGCCAGCACGTAACTGGCCAGCGTGACAGTTCAGAGAAGCAATACCTTAAAGGAAGTTCTGCTTATCTGGAGTAGGATTAACAGGGCAGAACCCTAACCAGCTCTAACACAACACCTGACTGGCCACATAGCCATGGCTGATTTGCATTTATGCTGGGATGGCTAGCCACGAAAAGAGTTCTGCAGAATGTTATAGATTTGCTGGATGGAACTTGTAAGTGAGCACAGCCAATCAGTCTTTATGACTGGTCCTTCGTGTGGATGAGCCAAAGATAATATTTGACTGCAGGGCTGGGAAACCTGTGGCTCTCCATATGCTGTTGAACTACAGCTCCCATAAGCCCCAGCCAACATGGCCAAGGGTCAGGGATGATGGGAGTTGGAGTCCCGCAAGATCTAGAGCGCCCCACCAACCTCACTCTTGCTATAATGCAGGGTTTCTCGAACTTAGGTTTCCAGCTGTTTTGGACTACAACTCCCATCATCCCTAGCAAGCAGGACCAGTGGTCAGGGATGATGGGAACTGTACTCCAAAAACAGCTGGAGACCCAAGTTTGAGAAACCCAGACAATTAATTGTTCATAAATAGTGATGCATGAAGAGCTATTTTGCAGCAGTCATGCTGCTGCTGCTGCTGCTGCTGCTGCTGCTGCTGCTTCTTCTTCTTCTTCTTCTTCTTCTTCTTCTTCTTCTTCTTCTTCTTCTTCTTCTTCTTCTTCTTATCAAGGCCTTTGATTGGTTTCATGTGTAGGGTTATTGTGCTCTGTGGTCACAGCCATACCATCCATTTAAAGCACTCTTATGCCTCTTTAAGAGTTATGGACTCCCCCACAGAATCCCAGGAACTGTAAGTTTTTAAGCATGCTGACCTCACAGATCTACAGTTCCCAGCACTCTCAATCAGTGCTTTTTTTCTGGGAGTAGTATGCAGGGGTACGCATACCCCTAAACATTTTGTGAATCTTTGTACTTTTGTCCATTTACTTTATTTATTTTTCCCAATTTGAACTATAAAATGGTGATTTTCTTGAGTCAAAATGAGAGTACCCCTAAACATTTTTAAAGAAAAAAACCCACTGCCCTCAGTGTACTACAGTTCCCAGAATTGTTTGTGACTGTTAAAGCGGCATAATATAGCTTTAAACGGACTATGTGGATGAGACCTGTATCCTATTAAGTTCCTTTCCTTTGGAGATTTTTATGAGAAGAATTGTTTGAGCTGCCTTTATACATCCAGATTGTCTGCTACTATATACCTTTTTTGGATATATACCTGCATGCCAGATATTTCCAATAGATACATTTGGCCATATTCAGGCTTCAGTTCTGAAGTTGCCTTGGAGGGCCCTGGAAGACATCTCAGCTTTTGTGGGCTAATTTAAAGTGGTCAAGTGATGCTAGTGTTTTTTGTTTTGTTTTGTTTTACTCTCAAGGGATCAATGTTCTGATGTGCTGCTTTCCTGGCAATCTCTAGCCAGGCTGGGGAAAATCTTGAACCACTGTTGTAGATTTTAGTCTTCTTTCTTTCTTTTGGTTAGGTGTTCCAGAATTATACACCTGTCTTTTGTTACCTTTTATGGTTTTCTAATCCCACTTCAGACATTCAGCTTGGACACTCGGGGGCAATACTGTATTTTTGTGATTGTAAGTTTTTTTAAAAACTGTTTTTACTGCTGCGTTTTAAGTTGCTGTTGCTGTTACTATGAAGTTACAATAACAGTCTGGTGAGAACTTTAAAATAAAATGAAAATGAAAACTGTGGGGAGAAAAACCCTGGGTTCGCAGCCATTACAACAGAAAACAAAGTGCATTCTCAAGAGACTACACAATAAGAAGTTACAACAAAAACCAGCCTGATAAAAAGAGAATACAAAGGAAATATTATGAATACCAAATAAAGTCATATCTCATCAGGACTTGCCATCCCCTTGATTGACCTGTCATATAAATAACAAATGGCCACCAAATTGAGGAAAATTCCATATGTTTAGCTACACCCTGAGATACTCTTAATATATGATCGATCCCCCCCCCCAAAAAAAATAAGGATACAGAAAAAATGTGAGAACTCCTTCTAGCCCTGTGGTATGATATGAGCAGCTACTATAACAGAAATTGTATGTGTTCCATATTCAACCCCTCGAGGATTGATAAAAGAAATAATTTGGGTCTAAAGGCACCAGTACAACTCTGAATACCTTATGTTGGGAACTGCAGGCGAGGAGAGTGCTGTTCTGCTCATCAGTTTGCAGAAATCCCCTGAGCCATTGTGGGTACAGAGTGCTGGAGATGCAGGTGGCGCTGTGGTCTAAACCACGGAGCCTCTTGCTGATCAGAAGGTCGGCGGTTCGAATCCCAGCAACGGGGTGAGCTCCCACTGCTCTGTCCCAGCTTCTGCCAACCTAGCAGTTCAAAAGCACACTAGTGCAAGTAGATAAATAGGTGCCAAAGGTCACAGTGTCCCATTGTGCCAGAAGCAGTTTAGTCATGCTGGCCACATGACCTGGAAAGCTGTCTGTGGATAAACGCCGGCTCCCTCGGCCTGAAAGCAAGATGAGTGCCACAACCCCATAGTTGCCTTTGACTGGACTTAACCATCCAGGGGTCCTTTACCTTACCTTACATAGTGCTGCACTAGAGGAGTCTTTGGCCTGATCCACCAAGGCTCTTCTTTGGTTGTTTTGTTGTTGTTGTTGAATTCAGCTTTCCCCAAGCCTGGTGCCCTTTGGCTGGGGCTGATGGGAGTTGTAGTCCACAACACCCAGAGGGCTCCAGGTTGGGAAAGGCTGGTTCAATGTGCATCAGTTCATTCTGCCCATTGCCACAATCACTGGTGGCATTCTCCTCCTCCTCATTTTTTATTCAGATCCACCCACTCAAGTTTGTTTAATGGCACCACAGAAGCATCTGTTACCGAAAACGCTGCAGCCCCTTGTGGGAGTGGCCACGTAATTCTTCAAAAGCACAGTATGGTCCCCATCAATGCAAGGCTGCACAGTGCCCTGCTTCTTCAATATCATCCTGGGAGAAACCATGTGAATAATGCCGCTACTGTCTTCAGGATCAAGATGGAAAATGAAATGAGACACTCTCGGCTTTCATCTCGATCAATTAAATTTTAATACGTTACAAGGCGAGATAGCAGCAGGTTGCACTATTCAATTTAATGTGCCTGTTCAAAATTCCACAGTAGGCTTCCAAAAAAAGAAAAAAAAGAAAAAAAGCACGTCAGTCTACAGTATATAGAATAACTTTCTGTTTGAGCCTCTTTTGGTATAATGTGGCATTTTGTTTTGCACGAGGCTGTGTTATGAGAGGCATGCTGTAAAAATGTGGAGATGTTGCCAATAATTAGGCAGCTGGGTGGCCCACAAATCTTCTCCATTACACTCTTGTTTTCTTGCCAGTTCTCCATGTTCTCTTCTGAAAGAATGTTTTGTTTGTGTTTACACAGCCCTTGCAGGCAGAATGAATAAAGCCCCTTTCCCCCCTCTCCCAGCTTTCCCCACTTCACTTGGAAGATCTTTCAGCTTTCACATTTATAGACTTTGCAAGAGACTGAGCTCGGGAGAGCCTGGTTTGATCTAAAATTTAGCTTCTAGTTCATCTGGGCCTCATCTGAAGTGGGGCTGCATCCCATTCCCAGCACCAGGACTCCAGCATTGTTTGTGACACCATGAGGCCCCCTGAAGGACCTCTTGAAGAACATGCAGAACTTCCCCTGAGGACTGCCAGATAAATCATTTTCTCACCATTCTCTTCCTACCTGACTCCAACTCTCCCCTTTTCTGAAAAGTTCTCGCCCTACCTAGAATTTCTGACTCATGAAGTTAAGACAGAGGGGTTCTTGCAAACCCATATTTTAGATGAACTTCTGTGGAAATGTATCTCAAATCCTCTTGTAAGATTCCCAAATGCAATGATTAATGGAACTATGCTGTTTATTTACTATTAAAGCACTTACAGTACACTCTACATCCAAAAGTCTCAAGGCAGAAATGCTCAGACAAAAGCAAGTTAACAACATAAACTGACATGGTATTAAGGTTAAACGAAGAACAATGAAATGAGATCCATGATACAAGCAGAAAAAGTGGCAGCAAACAGGGAGTCTGATTTCCCAGTGCTCCTCATTCATCCCCAGAGACCTGGCTAAAGAGGTGTGCCTTCACCTGGCTGTATCATCCTTGCTCTCAGCACAAAGTGTGGTTTGGGAGCCATCTCTTTGGACAACGTGCAGTGCACCTCAGCCACTCACAGCCCTTCAGGCATATCTGAAGGAGCGTCTCCACCCCCATCATTCAGCCTGGACACTGAGGTCCAGCACTGAGGGCCTTCAGGAGGTTCCCTCACTGTGAGAAGCCAAGTTACAGGGAACCAGGCAGAGGGCCTTCTCGGTAGTGGCACCCGCCCTGTGGAATGCCCTCCCACTAGATGTCAAAGAGAACAACAACTACCAGGCTTTTAGAAGACATCTGAAGGCAGCCCTGTTTAGGAAAGCTTTTAATGTTTGATGCATTACTGTATTTTAATATTTTGTTGGAGGCCTCCCAGAGTAATATATGATTTCACAACTTTCCCCCAACTGTTAAGTTCTGCATTACATTTGAGCTTTCGCACAACACAAAAGCCCCTTCTGAAACTATAGTGGAACTGAGTGCAAATGTCCGTGTTATTTGCTTCCAAAAAAAAATCTGTTTGCAAATAATATGGAAATGAGTGCTGAACTTCTGCTATACTCCACTATAGTTCCAGCATATTCCACGATAGTTGTGGGGGTTTCTTCTTATTTTTTTTTCATTTACAAAAATTGAAATGAAATCACTACCACTACTACTGTTGCTTCTGGAATCAAAGAGACCAGTGCTGCTTTGATGGGAAAGCGGATATCTACATATCACGGACATACCATTAAACTTGTCAGGTGCTACTAGGCCTTTTTATTCCATTCAAGCACTTTTCCTTTTATTGCCTGCCCTATAACAAGATTATGGAAATGATTTGGCAGTAGTCGAGCTGTAGCTATAGATACTTGTTCAGAGTAAATAATAAAAGCATTTTATCAGAATTGCTGCCATTTTTCAGTTGAGGGAGGCATGTGTTTCATAAACACGTTTCCCTCCTCTGTGCCCTGTCTTAGGTGAAACATCTCTAATTTCGTTACATTGATAGGTGGCAGTTGTAGCTGGCTTCCTAACCACATTAACAGATGAATAAGGTCGTAATTTTCAGAGCAGTTTGCAAATAGGGACAAAGTGGATTGGTACGAGATTGCAACCTAGTAAGAATGGATTTTGCAGGAGACGATGGGAAAACATGTTAGTTATGCAGTAATTTGATATATAAAATACACCTTAAGCAAAAATAATCTGGGGCAGGAAATAAAATCCACACTGTTCATATGGAAACCCTCTTGGTAAAGTATAGCCTGCAGACAGGGTTAGAGGATTAGTCGACTCCTCAGTCAATCGGCCATAGATTGCGTCTACAAAATGCTACCTGTCAGACTGTAGAAAACCTTAGCAGTTTAGGTATGCACCTAGATAAATGGTTTCGTAAACTTACTTAGAATATAAATTCAGTTCCATGAAGCAGCACAGTCCCCACATAGGGAATTAAAGTACAGACACATTTGCAACAGGTTTTGAGAATCATTTGATTCTCAAAAACTCTCTAGAAGATTTTAATCCCAAAGACAAATGTTTAAATTTTTCAGGTGGTAGAACAGGATGATGGACTCATTGTACTGGGAGGTGAGAAATACGCATACCTGCTTTTGTCCAGTGAAATATAAGCTTGTCTCTGTCATCTGAATTCAAAGCATGTCCCTATAATACTTTAGCTGAAGCAAAGATAGAAGGTGTGCCAGTCCCTATCTAGAGAGCCAGTTAAACACACGCTCCACTTAGAAGATCCGACAGGCAGGGCAT
Organism: Podarcis liolepis; assembly: GCF_965112155.1. Lineage (NCBI taxonomy): Eukaryota > Metazoa > Chordata > Lepidosauria > Squamata > Lacertidae > Podarcis > Podarcis liolepis. The sequence goes on along the minus strand of NC_139560.1, from coordinate 26,517,859 downwards.
ATCCTTCATTTATGGAGGAAATGGAAAATGTGATTTGTATCAGGCATCACTGCCAAAGATTTGGGGCTGCTCCTCTCCCCAAGCCAAGATTCTGTAATGCAATATTTCCTCAACCTGAGGTGGTTTTGGAAGAAGTACATGTTGACAAAGAGCATGGAGCTGCCATTAAAAAATAAATAAATCCATCAATTCCTGCACACTGCCTAACTTAACTTATGCCTTTTCCTGTCATTGTTACAATATTGGTTTCCTTGCCCCATCAGCAGCAGCCAATAATGTAGAACAGTGACTTGGAGTAGGATTTACCAGATGGTGTAGAGAGGCAGGCAGGAGGGGAAGCCAAGATGGCAGCCCTCTGTTCCTTGTCCAATGGGCAGTTCTGCCCATACTGACGCACACTCATTTGCCCTTCTTCACATAGTTAAACCATGGAATTCACTCCCACAGGGGGCAGTGATGACCACCAATGTAGAATCATAGAGTTGGAAGAGACCACGAGAGTCATCTAGTCCAACCCTCTGCAATGCAGAATCTTTTGGCCAATGTGGGGCTCAAACCCACAACCATGAGATTAAGAGTCTCATGCTCTACTGACTGAGCTACAGTAGCTTGGACGGCTTTAAAAGAGGACTGGACAAATTAACAAAAGATAAGGATGTTGTTGTTGTTGTTGTTCACATTTATAACTCACGTTTTGTCCAACAAGTTCAAGTGGTATACACAACTCTCTCCCCTCTCATTTTTTTGCTTACAACAACCGTATGAGTTCAGTTAGTCCGAGGGATTGGGACTAGCCCAAGGTCCATCAACGAGCTTCACGGCTGTGGGGATTTGAACCCAGATCTCTCAAGTCCTAGTCCAACACTCAAACCACTACACCACACTGGCTCTCATTGCCTACTAGTCCTGATGGCTAGCTGTGGTTGGAGGCAATAATGCTTCTGAATACCAGTTGCTGGAAACTACAGGAGGGGAGAGTGCTTTTGTGCTCGAATCCTGCTTGCTGGTTTCCCATAGGCATCTGAGTAGCCACTATGAGAACAGGATGCTGGACTAAGTGGGCTTGATCCAGCAGGCTCTTCTTGCTTTCTTAAGTTCTTACATGGTCGTAATGTGGCAAGTCTCAAGACATGTGAATCTGACCAAAGAGCAGCTTTCCAGTGGGCAACATTAAACTCCCAAAGTAGCATGGGACCAAGCACAGCCACTGTAGCTAGTAGTCCTTGATAGCCTAATCTTCCTTTAATTTGTCTAGCCCTCTTTTAAATACATCCAAGTCAGTGACCATCACTGCCTCTTGTGCGAGCAGATTCCACAGTTCAGCTATGCACTGTGTTGTTATTTTCCCAATCTGCAAAATGCACCATCTTAGCTGCCCAGCCACCTCACACTGAAAACTTGCCGGAGCCAGCAACTTAGCGAGGAGACAGAACTGAGCAGAATGAAGTTTCCCCTATTAAATTGAGTTCTAATACACAGAGAAGTGTTTGCTACATGCCTGGAGAGGACAGAAATGAACAGGAGACAGTGTTATTAAGTGCTTATTATTCAAGCACTGGTACTAAGGAAAAAACTAACAACCAGGTAACAAAATTCCACCTTTTTATGTGCAGACACGGGAACAACTGACTTTGCTGAAGGTGTTGTGTGTGCTACAGAGGAACAATTTCTCTTCCTGCACTTTGGACCATATCTGCTTGCATCATGACTTATGGAGACAGGAGACAGATACCCAGCCTTGTAGCAAGATTCACATTTAAAAAGGGGGGGGGGTTATATTCTACCTGTCATCACACATGATCTTGAAGAGGGTCAGAACAAAGTAAAATATAATAAAATATAAATATAAATATATACTTTTAAATACAGTAGCTTGTATCCACCCTGTCAGCAAAGCTGTTTCTGTTTGAGCAGAGACTTCGCCCCTTGTCTTCTTCCCCCCTCCCCACACAGCCTAATTGTAGTAGACCCCTGTTTCTCTCACCAAGGGATACAATTCCCAAAGTAGTTTAACAATCAATTACTCTTCCCCGGGAACTCTGGGAATTGTTGAGCTCTGAGGGTCTCCTCACAACTCGCAGTACCCTTAACTGACTACAGTTCCCAGGGTCCTTTTGGGGGAAGCCATGACTGTTTAAAGTGATATGATACTGCTTTAAATGTATAGTGCAGATGGGGGACTAAGACAGTGGTGGAGGAACTGCCAGGGACTGCCTGCCAATGGTAAATGTGGCCCGTAGCAAAAGCGGGTGGGACAACAAACGAAAGACAGAGGCTTCCACACAGAGAGATGGGGTGTGGTCCATTCCAGTGAGGGAATGGTCACTATTCAAGAACCAGAAGAGCTTCAAGGGTCCCCTGGCCTGAGACACACACACACACCACTCCTGAGAGATAGTGACTAGCTGAAGTTCAGCTTATTATCTGAGTTGGGATTTGAACCCACATCTCCATTTTTGACACATAGTCTCCTTTGCTTCCTACATTTTATGCTCCGGGGCCTAGGAAACGGCCAGCTGAGTGTCTTATCAGGACCTGTAAAGGCTTGCTTCATTTCTTCTCACAGATATGCCACCCATCCACACAACCAGGACAGCCCAGTTTCTCCTTTCCTTCCACAATTGCAAGATCTGACAATCAAATTGTGACTGTTGCCATGTTGTTTAGTCAACTTTGTTTCTGCCCCAAGCTGGACCTGACACTCTGCTCCTGGGATGCTGCGGTGCCTTGACTTGCTTATCATAGAATAGTAGAGTTGGAAGGGACCCTGAGGACCATCTTCTCCAAACCGCTTCAGTGCAGGAGTATGCAGTTCTCCCAAAGGGTGTTATCAGCACCATGCTCTAACCAACTGAGCAATGAGGGGGTTCTTCAGATTTTAGGTCAAGGGTCCCCAAACTAAGGCCCGCGGGCCGGATAAGGCCCAAGGGACTTGTTTATCTAGCCTGTGGCAACCCCCGCCACCCACTGCCACCACCCGCTCTTACCAGCACTGCGCTGTGCAGCTGCCCACTTCCTGGTCAGAGGAATACCAGAAATAGCTTGTGCGCATGCGCAAGCGTTATTTCTGGTGCACATCTGGGTCAGAGGAGGCCCGTGCACATGCACACAAGCTATTTCCGGTGCTCCTCCAACCCGTAAGTGCGCCGGAAATAGCGTGTGCGCACACGTATGGACACGAGCTCCCCCGCCCTTTGGCCCACCGCGCAATCGGTGCTGGAGACACCGGCCCGAGGCGCAGTAAGTTTGCTGACCCCTGTTTTAGGCTCTTAAGAACAACTGAAAAATACACTTACGACACAGGATGCTCGCCAAACAAGCAGGGGACTTTAAAACCTCGTTGTTTGTGCATTAACTAAAGTGTAAACAACAGCACCGCCATTATTCCATTATCTAGCATTATAATGAACCTAAAGTGCCTACTTCATAACTATTGTCGATAGGAAATGAACCAAAGCGACAACTTTAATTGAAAATGTGAAATATAACTCTTAATGAAATGAAAACATCCTTTCATCACTCTAGGACGGGAGTAATGCCCTGCTACTTATTTTGCAAAGCGAAGAGTTAAACACATATTGACGCTTGAATTAAGAATATGCGATAAGGGTCACAAGCAAAGGTGGAACGACTATGAAAATTACCAGCTTTCGATTAGTAAAAAAATATGTTGCCCCTTTTAAGAGTCTGTTGTAAAATCTGCTACAGTTGGAAGGAAAACCATCACAGAAGACAAGCTCCCACTACTTATAAGCTGCACGCTCCTCTGTGTCAGCAATTAACATTCTGAGCGCAGTTGCCCAGTGTCAAGAGTGCTTTCTCAGCGTATTACACACTGCCTTGCACTTTTGCATTACAAGATAACCGATTTAAGTGTTGTGTGAATAACAGCCTGGTTTTAATATATGGAATGATACAATTCATGGAGGACAAGCCTATCAGTGGCTACCGGTCTTGATGGTTATGTTCCACCTCAGAAGCAATATGCCTTTGAATACCAGTTGTTGGGAAAGTCAGGTGGGAAGAGTGCTGTAGAGGTCAATCCAGCTTTTGAGTTTCCATGAAGCATATTGCTGGTGATGTAAGAACAGGACGGCATAGATGGGCCTCTGATCTGATCCAGCAGGGATCTTCTTATGGACTTACAGATTATATATGGGGCTTGTCAACCTGGGAAGGTAGCCCATCCAGGAGAAGGAAAACTCCGATCCTAAACCTCCTCTGCCTAATGGCTGTACACATTTGTCAGAAAGGCTTCAGGAATAAACCCCAAGGAACCATGGGAATGTTGTGGATAGTAGGAGAGGATGCACTGATTAAATATTATCCTTCCTTACTCACACTAGTGAGCTGGTAGCAGAGTACATTCCCCTGTATATTTCAGGAAGCTAGTTGGTAGATCCGTCTGAATCTCTTGAGTTAAGCAACCTAGTCTGGTTTGCCCAGATTGGATTTGTTCCTGGTAAATTCCCCTTTGTTCTCTCTTAAAAAGAATAAAGACACAACGCTCTTTTCTTAAAAGTAATAAGAAGTTTACTTACATTCAGTTCAGTGTGATTCTGAAGGCAGGCTTTGGCTTCTGGTTACAGAAGAGAGTGTGGGTTTATCCCATATGGGGATTGAGCCCATGTGCTGCTGGCTGAGAGCCAGCACACAGCAAAAGCATCAAGATGGGTCAAAAGAAAAAAGGGTCAAGAGGAAGATGGCTGCATGACCAGCCCTTCTATGGGGTCTCCCAGAGTCACATGCATCTACTTGGTCACATGCAGGGGGAGGATGCTCCAGAATGTGTCACAGAAAGTCCTCCTGGCTGGAGTAACATCCCCCTGTGTGTCCACTCTGGGCAAACAGGAAATGTTGTACTTGACTGCTTTTGTTGCATCCCACAGGAACAGCCTGTACCTGCTGCCTTGAGGGATATCGCCAGGAGAAGGAAAGGCTAAGGAGTAAACCCTACACAAATCCAAAGTGAAGTCCCAAAGACGGTTGGATGGCGTATTGTATGCCTCTTTCCGGCAACTCCTGCAGCTAAGCTGGTGCCAGACATATTGCTCTGATTTCCTTTGGACCACATCATTGAGGTTGAGGGGGTCTTGACATCTGAGCAGCCCAGAACCTCCATACATACTGCCAGGCTTGTGCCCCAGAGAGGTCACTTTGGTGCTGCAATTGCAGCAAACATTGCCATTTCATTTGCTGCCTCAGGGAAGATATTTGGCCCATTATTCCATTGACTTTTCACTGACAGAATCCAAATCTTATAAAGCAGGAGCTGATTTGTTTTTAAACACTCCAGCTTGCCACTGTAGTTGGGATTCCACTCCCAGAAATGCTGCCCCCAATACACACAGTGGCAGCCCCATTAAAACAAACGTAAATGTACAATTTAAATGCCCCTCTCTGTTTTACGTAGCAAAACCTTTAAAAGTAGCATTGCTATGGGTTGTATCCAGTGCTTTTTGGGTGGGGGTAAAAACAGAGGTGCTGGTACCCATTTATTGATAAAAGTGCCATGAACGCCAGCACAAAATGGCTGCCAGGAGGATCAAAGGGAAAGGTACTGGTACTCCATACCAATGAGTATTGCCATAAAAAATTAGTCATAAGTTAGTCATGAAACCCATTGCTTTCAAATGGGTCTGCACTCTGAGTGTGACTTTAATGCAGCCCGATGAGATTCCGTTCCTTTATGTAACTGGTTAAACTTTGTGATCTAAGGAGGAAAAGCCTGGGGAGATGTTTCAAAAACACTGCTTTCTGTTCCAAGTTCTTCTATTTTAACTTTCCCTACCAATTTCCACATGAAACAAAATATCTAGTCATATGTAAGTTAATAAAGTGAACACAAGGGAGACGTACCTCCAAATTAGAGCCAGACCATGAATAATGGAGCAGGAATCTGCCTGGAACAGGGGACCAGCTCTTGACAAAGCCTGTACTCTCTCCATCTCAGCCCTTTGGGGGAGTTTTATTTTTGCAGGGAGGGGGTTCTGGAAAAGCTTCAGGAGCTACAAGAAAAACTTTCAACCTGACATACCCTCTCTGGGTGGAAATGGCTCCTGTTTTAATTCAGCACAGATGTGCATGTGCGTTTGTGTCTTCTTTAATGAAAGCATGATGGTTACGCAGCTGCACGGATGGGACAAACATTTTTTAAAAGGGATAAATTATTCAGAATGCTTTATTTGCTTCATGCAATTATTCTTAACCTTTGCCTGAGTAAACCCTAAAGCTGACTACCGTGCCATTTACGATTGCTTGTCTCTTGGATCTCTGGAGCTAATCCTGCAACCTCTTATTCCATTAACATCAGGGGGGACAAAGGATGTTCAACACCCTCACGCAGGGCACTAAGCACCTTGTAACATTGAGGCTGGTGGAAATCAGGGTAAAAATAATAATAAGAAGAAGAATATCTTTATTGTCATTGCCCCCTTTGGGGACAACGAAATTACTTGACTGCTCCATAAAAACACTAATTAAACAATACAATATAATACAGCAAGGGAGATTAGATGACTTTCAAAGTCCGGGCTTCCCATTCAGGGCCGAGATCGCTCTGGAGAAGAAGCTGTTCTTAAGACGGCTCGTTCTTGTCTTCATCGTCCTGTATCTCCGTCCCGACGGCAAGAGCTCGAAGAGACAGTGACCAGGATGCGATGGATCTTTTACTATGTCCAGTGCCTTCCTATGGCACCTTGTGGCATAAATCTGCTCTAAGGTGGAGAGTGGGCAGCCAACAATGCTCTCTGCTGCCTTAACAACCCTGCACAACCCCATCCTGTCCTGGGCAGTACAGCTTCCGTACCACACACATAAGCCATAAGTGAGCACGCTCTCAATGGCACAGTGATAGAAGGCAAGCAGCAGTTTCTGCGGAAGATGGTTTTTCCTTAGTATTCTCAAAAAGTACAGTCTCTGCTGCGCCTTCTTCACAAGCCCCCTTGTGTTGACACTCCAGGACAGATCCTCTTGTAATTCAATGCCCAGAAATCTGAACGTTGTTACCCTCTCCACACAGACCCCATCAATCAAAAGTGGCTGGACATTGCTCTTCTGCATAAAGAGGAAGGAGAGACAGTTGTCTAAAAAAATTAAAGGACAGAGGGGTTGTCAGGGACTTGAAGAGGAACCTATAGCACAGTAGCCTGATGCTTTCCCAGAAGAGTCACCTTCCTCTCCTGCTTTCTTCTGATAACTTTTGGCCTCACTTCTAAGAATGTCATGTGGTTTTAACAATATTCACACAGAGAGATTCGCACACACGGTCACGATCCATTCCTTAAAAGCGTCTTTGTGCTGCTCCCGTGGGTTACCCGAGAGGCGAGGTCCAAGTCCGGTCCATGGTCAAAGGTGCAACATGGAGGCAGTCTGTAGTAGCTGAAGCTGGGTGCAGGGCAGGGAGTCGAGTGAGGTCAGGAACAGACATGCAAGCAGGGAGCCAGGGCGGGTCAGGAGCTCAGGCAGGAAAGCAGGACAGGGTTCAGGCAGGAACTATAAACCAACAATGTTGCTCCCACAACTTGGGACTGGGGCGGGCTGGCTTTTATCTGCCCCGAGGCATAGGGCAGCCCCAATCCTCTGGTGACTCGCCTCTCCTGGCCTGGAGGCGAGCACTCCTCCTGCGGGATCTTAGTTCGCCTCTCTGCCCTGAGCCTCTGCAGCTCAGGAGAGGCTGTAGGGTTACCGGACCCAGAGGCAACCTCAGCTTCCTCTGACGGGGCTGAGAGTGGAGTACCTGCAGGCAATGGGTCCTCCATCACCTCCGGAGCCAGAGCAGGCTCAGCTGATGCCTGCACCTGAGGATCCAGCACAGGTGAGGACCCTTCAGGCTCATGCCCCAGCTGGTTCTGGAGGCGAGGAATCCTGTGCAGGCTGGGATCCCTCAGGTTCAGCCTCCGAGTCCGAATCCCAGGCCATCACAGTCTTATTCCAAGTCCCTGTCTTGCACCAGCACAGAATTCTATAGGAGGGTCTACTTGGCTATGTCCCAACAAACCTGACTATATAAGAGGCAACACCTGGCTTTGTTGTTAGACCATCCAAAAGTTGTGAGTGCCAGGGTGGAGTAGTGGTTACAGTGTCAGACTAGGACACTGGAAACCAGGGTTCAGATCCCCACTTAGCCATGAAGCTCACTTGGTGACCTTGGACCAGTCACTGTCTCTCAGCCTAAACTTCCCCACATGGTTGTTGTGGAGTTCAAATGAGGAAGGGAGAACCATGAACTCCAACCTGAGCTCCTTGGAGAACAGGGGGGTTGTAAATGCAGTTAATAAATAAACAAAATACTTCAGGGACAGGGCTCTCAAGAGGCTGCCCAGGCCAAACACAGCAGTACAACACCCCCGCTCTTGGACTTTCAAATAATGCTGTCTTTCTTTCTTTTATTATTATTATTTAATTCCACCAGTTTTCTGTCATACCTCTTCCTTCCCGAAGGAGTTCAAAGCAGCTAACTACATAAATATACTCATAAATTTAAGAATTAAAAAATAATAATCAAATCTTTGTTACCCATGGTTTGAGCATCGGACAGCAACGAAGCCAGTGACAGCACTTCTTGTATCTCAAAAGGCCTGAGCAGATTAAAAGAAAAAGGAAGAAAAGTTATACTCTTGCCAGTAAATGCTCGTTTCCACTGCAGATTTGGAATTATATGCCAGGGAATTCTGCAAGGTTAATATTTGTTGACATTTTTTAAGAATTCATGTAAAAGGCTGACAAAAATCCTCTCATAAACTTCAAAAGAAATGCAGACAATCGGGGGCTGTCAGAGAGCTCAATTTTTTTTAACAATAGGAAGAAAAGCCAAAATGAAGAAGAGGAAAGATAAAAGGAATACGGACAACTACAATAAAATGAGACTATGTGAGCAGAAGAGGTTTAAAGTTATTCTCCAGAAAATTGCTCTGAATGAATTTCATCATTCTTGTTACAAATGTGTTTTTCTGACACTTTAATTATGAAGAAACTATTCCTGAAACACACAAAATGAGCCGAAGCTGCCATACATTTAAGTAAAAGGCTATCACATCTCCATATTACCAAATTCACAGTGCAATTCAAATTAAATGGCATTTTATTGTGGCGGGATGAAATGAGCATTGCAAAAATGAAAAAAAGAGAAAGAGGTAATATAGAAGTACAAGGAACATTCTAATCATTTTATTTCATACCTTCAAAAATAAGAACTAGTGGAAATGAGAAACTAGAAACCACCTTGCAAAAGTAATGAATATATTGCTCTCCATATAACCACATACAAAAAAGATCCTTTATCTGTTTGCAAATGGCCCAATATGCACTGTGGAAATATAATGATGAGACCCTCATTATCTGTGGTGGGTAGGCAACAAGTTTCTATTACCTGAGTGTGCCTCCTGTTTAAATAATAATACACTGACTCATCCATATGTTCAGCTCATTGTATCGTTGAACACCCTTGTCCAGCCTATTTAATACTGAATCTTACCATGGTGGGTTTGTTCCAGAAAGGAAAGCCAGCAAGTACATTCAAAATAATTCAATTTCCTTGTTTGCATGTGTATTTTGTGCAATGGAGTGCTACCACCAGTAGCAGCTGGCTGAGTGCATGGCAAAGGTCACTACCAGTAACTGAAGAGGAGAGGCTGTGGGAAGGTTGGCATAATGAGGGCACAGTGGCAGAAGCATCTGGCTGGCTCCCAGTGAGAGCCAGTGTGGTGTGGTGATTAAGAGCTGTAGACTCGTAATCTGGTGAACCGGGTTCGCTTCCCTGCTCCTCCACATGCAGCTGCTGGGTGACCTTGGGCCAGTCACACTTCTCTGAAGTCTCTCAGCCCCACTCACCTCACAGAGTGTTTGTTGTGGGGGAGGAAGGGAAAGGAGAATGTTAGCCGCTTTGAGACTCCTTCGGGTAGTGATAAAGCGGGATATCAAATCCAAACTCCTCTTCTTTTTCTTCCTACACTGCTTCACATACACCCCTCTCATTTCCCAGCAGTGACTGGGGCGGCCAGATAAGCAACAAGGCCCCACCCCAACCTGCTAGCCCCTCTAGGTTACCATTTAAAATACTGATGTGAAGTGGGAACCCCATCAACGGGAAAAAGTATCCAACCTAGCCTGACTTAAAAAAATAAATCATTCTGTGATTTCCTTCATGCTGAGCTGTCCCAAATAAAACATTGAAAGTCTCCCAATCACCTCATTCACCTGCCAGAACAAGGGAAAGCTGTCAATTACTCTGGCGCTGTGGCAGATCAGTGACAAGACATCTGCAGCGTGAGTCCTAAGATATGGTGCTTCTCACCATATGAACCCAGATCCTGCAGTGATCGTCTGAGGCTCTTCATGAGAGGTCCAGAGGGTGGCAACATGAGAAAGGACCTTTTCTGTGGTGGCTCCTGGTTTGTGGAATGCTCTCTCCAAGGAGGCTCACCTGGCACCTTCTTTGCATATAGTTAGGCGAAACTTTTCTCTATAACCAGGACTTTGGCTGATTAACACTCTATGGCCTTTTAAATGTGTCTGTGGGAAGCGAGTTATTAGTTTCTTCTGTTTTGTCGTTTGTTTTGTGTTCTCGTTTTGTATTTTTGTGTTGTGAGCCACCTTGTGATCTTCAGATGAAGGGTGGTATAGCAATTGAATAAATAAATCATCACTCATGCCCTCGGGGAAAAGAAAACCCTGAAGCAGTTCTTCTCTGTGTGAGGTTGGGGCTGCATGGACGCATTGGCACCAGTACTGAATTGGCTCCACCAGTGTTCTCATTCAGTCTCAACCCCATCCCCTCTTGCCAGTTATTCCTGAGGTAAACACAAAGGCTGTTCCTGTCAATTTCATCCGTGTCCCCCCTTCCTTCATGGCATCTTTCCCACTAGTTTTAAATATGCCTTCTTAGAAGCAATGTTTCCCCCCACATCTTGCCCCTGGGTGATGAAAATTTCACTTGAAAATACGCTGTTGTCTTTTTAAGCAGCCAAGAGCGCCGTTCTTACACAATGCATCTGATTTTAGTTAAAAATAGCACGTTTAGGCTGCAATCCATGGGAGCAAGAGTCAATTAACACAATCAGACTTCACTCCAAGTAAACATGCAAAGGATCAATTCAGTTCTCTGCATTTTCACATCAGTTTGAGATTTATTTATTTTTTAAAAAAAGAAAGTCCTCATGAAAATTCATTAGCATTTCAGTGCCTTCAGTATTCAAGAGTGTAACTTTTTCAGAGAGCACACCTGTCGTTCCTCTGTCACAGCTGTATCACCCTTGCCTTCTCCACTTTCAACTGGATATTTTTGTGTGTGCAATTTGGCCTGATGTACATATTTTAGCAAAGCAATTTTTCCTTATAAAATGCATCTGTGTGTGTTTATTTTTTGTTAGTAATTGATGCATTTATATGCACATTCTACCGTATTCTGTGCGTTTTTGTCCATGTTACCCAGCTGGAGAATGGCTCTGCAAAATTCAGGTAAGTGCACATTTTGAAGAATGACTGTGCTTTTCCCCCCATACAATGTGAATTTTGTATGTCTGCTTTTAAATGTAAATCTCTAGTGGGCAATAAAGTTTTACCACTGTGACTGTCCCAGGTTTGGGGTGTCAAAGGAGGCGTCTTTGTTAGCATTGACCTGCCACCTGGTGATGTCACAGAATTTGCCAATTACGTCCTGGCTGCTGTGACCCGTCACTCATAGCCTGGAAAGTCTCAACATCCTCCACCAGGCAGTGGAGCTTTCACACCTCGACTGAAATCCCTCGACTGAAACCCCACAGCCACCCACAGCAATAAGTCAACCAGGCAGATGACGCTGTAAAACCTAAAAGAAATTCTTCAGTGTAATCCAATCACTCTTTACTCGCTCTAAGGCATGTTGCCTTCCTGTTTCAGGGAAGTTAGTCGGTAAGGAAACAACTATCAAATTGGAAGGGTCATGTAAAGAGAAACACAAGTCTCGGAGCCATCATTTATCAGTTAAGGTAGCCATGTATCCTCCTTTACAGAGGGCAGTCCACTAATACAGTAGAGGAAGAGATGCACTTAGGAAGACAAAGAAGGGGACAGATGAATGTGCTGTGTGGCAGGAGAGAGGGAGGGTGTGTGTGTGTGTGAGAGAGAGAGAGAGAGAGAGAGAGAGAATGTTTGTCTTGGTATTGGGGAAAGCTGCTCGGTGTAATTAGAAGAAGAGTTTGGACTTTATATCCCACTTTATCACTACCCAAAGGAGTCTCAAAGAGGTTAACAATCTCCTTTCCCTTCCTCCCCCACAACAAACAGTCTGTGAGGTGAGTGAGGCTGAGAGACTTCAGAGAAGTGTGACTAGCCCAAGGTCACCCAGCAGCTGCATGTAGGGGAGCAGGGAATCGAATCCGGTTCACCAGATTACGAGTCAACTGCTCTTAATCATTACACCATACTGGCAACAACATCACTGTGTGTGGTGTGTGGCATGGGGATTTATATTGTGCGGGCTTACAATCAGAACCAGCAGAACATACCTGAATTCCAGGGGTGATGGGGAGTAGCAATGGCTGTACTCACGCTCATATTGTGTTAATCTTCTGCAGAAGAATGATCATCTGTTTGAAAGGCTGTCTGGTCCAAGTCCTGTTCAAAGATGAAGAACCATAAGGAGGGAGATCAGAGGCGATGAAGTTGCCCATCAGCAGTTAGCAGCTGGTCTGCAGACTGAGTAGGCACACAAGTCACAATCTACCCTACTATGGTAAGATGTACTGTGTTTAAATAACAGTAATTATTTCTAAATTTGCATCAATATGTATAAATTGTCATTTAAAGATATTGTGCACGTCTATAACCATCTCTCTCTTTTCTGATGCACTTCCTCTCTTTGGGCAAGGTGCAACTGGTCATCCTATTATCAGCTGAGAGAGGGATTGGAAAAGGACATGGCTGAAATGCACAATGTGATGTCCAATATGAAGTTAACATCCCAGGACCCCTGCCTTTCTTGTACATTGTCTAGGCAGTTCACACTGATTCTCAATTCTCACCTCAGCTTGTTCAAAGCCTGCCCTTATCTGAAGGCTGAACAGCGGCCAAACAACAACCAATTAAGAAAGAAACAGGATACCAGCCATCAAATCAACCTTTTCGCACAGATCTTGGAAAATTAAGCACAACCAAAATATAATTCAGCCATAAATAGCAAACTTGAAGAGAGGGCTGCTTAGAGGAGCAAGGTGGGGTGAAGGATGGAGAAAGTTCTGCATGACCCACCCTGAAGTTCCAGAGTTGAATCTGCTCCAGGTTTGCAGTATGATGATATCTAGCATGTTATTTGACATATTATTTAACAGAGCCAGGCAATACTGCTTGGAGAGGTCCATTGAGCAGAATCCCCTGATTTGGCCCTATCACTAGGAAGAGGGAGTCAGCTCTTAAACAAGGGCAGCTATGTATGGAAGTACACATTCTTTCTGATATTTTGGCCACAAGCCACGTGAGGTTAAGTAAAGGCACTTTGAATTGGACCTTGACGTGATCAGGCAGACAATTGAGCCCTTTTAAAATTGGCACAACATTCATAAACCAGACCTTACCAGTCCGAACTCAAGCAGCCATATTCTATACCAGTTGAAGCTTCTGAGTTATCTCCAAGGGCAGGCCCACATATAAGGTATTGCAGTAATCCAACCAGGAGGTGACCAGAACATGGATCACTATGGCCAAACTGTTGTAGTAATGTCTTGTGCACAGGAGTGTCTCCCGTTTATTGCAGCTACCACACACTAAACCACACAGCAGAAAAACTTACATGCTGCTCTAGGTGTGTATTGTCCTGGGACACATTCCTAGAATGGATCAAAAGCACGGGGATTGTTGAAACACTTGCCTTGCACATAAGAAATACTCAAGTTCAGTCTTTAGCACCTTTAGTTAAATGGTCTCAGGTGAGAAAACTAGGTGTAGCCGCTTCATATGCTATTGCATATATGCTATACAGTGGTACCTCGGGTTAAGTACTTAATTCGTTCCGGAGGTCCGTACTTAACCTGAAACTGTTCTTAACCTGAAGCACCACTTTAACTAATGGGGCCTCCTGCTGCCACCGCACCGCCAGAGCACGATTTCTGTTCTCATCCTGAAGCAAAGTTCTTAACCTGAAGCACTATTTCTGGGTTAGCGGAGTCTGTAACCTGAAGCGTCTGTAACCTGAGGTACCACTGTATTGCATATGCATATAGTTAGCCTCCCATCTTGAATTAGGAGCAAGGGATTTCATATAAGGTATTTTGGCTGGCTAGAAATCTGGCACCTCTCTGTTTCAAAACTTAAACATTGAATAAGAGACACAAAAAAATCCCTTTTGTAAAATGCTTGGGAATATATATTGCAGATATGTTGAGCCGTAACTGTGACCTCCCCCATACGCACCCTGCAATGCAATTATTCCATCAGTGCTTTCAAATATAAACAATAAAACAAGAGCACATTAATCAAAGATATTGATCAACCTCAAATGAGAGCCTGTGTGAATACATAATTGCATCATAAATCAATCAGCCTTTCTATGAAGCTACAAATTCAATATTGTGCTCAAGAAACAACAATTATGAGTATCTAAATGTTTGGCTGAGAACTGAAGTGATTTTGGATTGAGCAGCCTTTTTTTCAAAGAAATTTGTGCCCTAACAGTCCGATACTTTTCATCTTCTGACCCATTCATCTGTTCCTTCCATCTTATCACCGGATCCTGCAAACTCAACCTTTCCATGCTGGTGGGCAGGGATATCTGCATCTACATGCATTTGCTAAGAGTGGTGGGATGCACTCTGACCTTACCTAAAGCTAGCTCAGGGTGTGCAGGGTGGCAGTTTGCAGGGCACAGATGGGGAGGAGGACTGCTGCTGCTCTTCTGTCCCCCCCCCACTAAAACACATTCCCAGCTCAGGTGGAGGGGTCTATGGTTATTTATTGTGTGGTTGTCTTGTATTCTGTGACTGCTATGTTGTGACCTGCCCTGAGGTCTATGGATGAAGGGTGGTATCACAACAACAACAACAACAACAACAACAACAACAACAACAGGGGAGACAGGCAGTCATAGACTCATTCACTCACCCACAGTGTGGGAAGCCCCTTGGTTGGCACCACCAAGCCATTTTCAGTGGGTGACTTTGCAATTTTGCTTGTTTCTGTCAGGAGCTCAGCCTACACTCGAGTAGGACCCTGGCAGAGACACATGCCCAACTGGCATGTTCTCTCCCTCCTGGTTGATCATTTGGGAGCTTCAAAAGCTTCATTCAGCACAAACATCACAGCGACCAATGCCAACCGACACCGGCACACTTAGGGATCCGCAGAGTTTGCGCATCATGCGTAACAGACCTCAGCAACTCAGCATTTTGGCTAATCTACTATATTTTCATATAAACACACACGGAACACTGCAACATGGCTCCCTCTCTCTCTAGCATCAGACAAAGGACAATAGTCCCACTTCACAGAACACAGGAACGCAAACATCCTGTCTCCGTTACTTCCCACTCTGTGGAGTCAAAACATGTACAGTGGTACCTCGGGTTACAGACGCTTCAGGTTACAGACGCTTCAGGTTACAGACTCCACTAACCGAGAAATAGTACCTCAGGTTAAGAACTTTGCTTCAGGATGAGAACAAAAATTGTGCTCCAGCGGCAGCGGGAGGCCCCATTAGCTAAAGTGGTACCTCAGGTTAACAACAGTTTCAGATTAAGAACGGACCTCCGGAACGAATTAAGTTCTTAACCCGAGGTACCACTGTACTATCATGTGACAGACAACAATCCCATGACTGCGATCATGGAGTAGGAAGTCTAACAGTTTCTAGCCTCTCCACACTCCTCCTCAGTCTCCTTTCCACACAGACATCCCTATGTGCCAAATTAGCATGCCAGAGGAGCCAAGTGTGAAGACTCTTCTAAGTGACTGAGAGGCTGGTATTTCATGTTGATTAGCTCTTAGGAGGCAGACATGGGGCCCAGGGGGGGGGGGGGACCACAGAGTGTCAATGACTGCCTGTGACCCTGGAGGACACCTTTGTCATCCACAGAGCTCAGGGCATGGTGCTGTTTTCCATTCCCCCACTCCAAAATCCACCATTGGCATCCTTCACAAACTACTTTTCCCAGGATTTTTTGGTGAAAGCCATGAGTGTTTAAAGTGGAACACTACTGCAGATGCCCCCCCCATCAGCAGTTCATTCTGTCCTCCTTGCAGGGGTGCCAACTTGAATAAAATATGGGGGGCAGGTAAGCCCCACCCCACATAATCAATCACATGACATGGTGTATGCATCCCATATGAATTCCAGTGCCCATCAACTTTGGGGGCAGCCCCCTCAAATATTTTATGGGGGGCAAATGGACCTTGGCCTGTAAGAGCTGGCTCCTATGCCTCCCTGGACTCCTTTTGGGGCCCTGCCCTTTACAAGTTGTTTTCTTAAATATTGCTTGTATTTCTGCAAACCTTGGCATTTCCCCAATCCTACTGATACTTCCTCTTGTTCAAGGTGCTTCTGAGAAGCTCAGGTCAACTAAAATTCCGAATGAAATTCAAGAACTTCAAGGTGATCTTAGCTCTAGCAAAGAAATGTTTCCTTGCTCTTCTACGCATGTTTGGCATGCTAGAATAGCATGTGTGTTTAGCATCACAAATAAAAATGCCAAACATGAGGCGCCAGGTGAAATATGTCAGTAGCTCACACCTCTTGGTTTTTATTTGGAGAAGTACTAATTGACACAGTTATTCAAAATCCTTTTTTAAGTTGTTAATTTGCATGGGCTATGCATCTGTTTATCTCTTGGTGCAAATTTTTAAATCACTGTAAACTACAATTATCTCAAATTAGGTGTGGAGAGTTTCCAAGAATAAATATCCAGTTGGGCTCATTTTATTTTCTCCCCAAAAAGAAAGAAAAGAGAAGAAAGAGCAGCTAAAATGTGTGCACAAAATGGTTTGTGGGTGGCTTATTTGTGAAAAATTTCCTTTTTAACAAATTATGTGCTTTCAGAGGTGGCTTAACCACTAGGTAAATTAGATGGCTGCATAGGGCAGAAAAATTAAAGGGCAGAAAAATTCAAAAGGTGGCAAATGATAGAGCCGGCAACCACCAATCCTGGTAGTCTTTGTTATCCAGAATGCCGGGAAAATGGAACCATTTTATCCTGACAAGCCTCCTGAGTGGGTCTTCCAGGGGGCAGAGGGAGATCCTCAGAAACAAAGAGGCCAGCTGTGGTGGCAAAGAGGATGATGTGGCCCTACTCAGTGGTGAAAGAAGAAACACCACGATACATCTGCAGCAGCACAACAAGAGGTTTTCCTCTGCCCCAGCTGCAACAAAACATGTCTCTCCCTTATCAGTCTCTACAGCCAGAACAGGAGCTGCAACTTTCTAACAGCTTGACTTCACCCGCAAAGGCACACTCCTCCATTCTCTGAGTCAGATGGGTGCCAACCAACTCAGCTTTCCTAAGATGGCCCTGTCCCAAATTATTGTTGGAATTACAGCTCCCATCATCAGCCCAAGACAGTGATAGCAATGGGTGGGGATTGGAGGGAGTTGTGGTCCAAAATCTCTCAAGGGCAAGCCACTTGAAGAACCTGAGAAAACCCTCACTTTCAAGTCCTGTGAGAGATGCGTGACAAACATGTGCCTGTTTATTCAGAATTAACGCCCGTTTTGTCCACAGCAATGGCACCTTCTCCCTTCCAAATAAAGGATGTTTAGAGTTGCAAACTCTCTGAAGGCATCAAGGGGGGCAGTCTTCAGCCACCTGGGGACTGCCTTTTTACTGCTTGTGTGAAGCAGGGATAGCTCACTGGTGTGGTTGTGTTGTGAAGCCTCTGGAACTCACCAAGACTTACTTTACCAACTGCACTGGCTCCTAGTGGAGTACAGGGGCAGGTGCTGGTTTTGACCTTTAAAGCCCTATGCAGCCTAGGACCCACGTACCTACGGGACCGCCTCTCCTGGTATGCCGCGTAGAGGACCTTAAGGTCCACAAATGACAACACTTTGGAGGTCCCAGGTCTCAAGGTGGTTAGATTGGCCTCAACTAGGGCCAGGGCCTTTTCAGTACTGGCCCCGACTTGGTGGAACACTCTGTCACAAGAGACTAGGGCCCTGAGGGACGACATCTTTCCGCAGGGCCTGCAAGACAGAACTGTTCTGCCTGGCCTTTGGTTTGGACTCGATCTGACCCTTATCTTTCCCTCCCCTTATGGTTTTGATTTACTTTTAAAATGAGGCTGCATTTTAAATTGCATTTTAACCTGTATTTTAAATTGGTTGGGTTTTTTTCCCTATTATGTTTTTATTGTAATTTTACTGGTGTTAGCCGCCCTGAGCCCGGCTCTGGCCGGGGAGGGCGGGGTATTAATAATAATAATTATATTATTATTATTATTATTATTATTATTATTATTATTATTATTATTATTATTGCTTAAGGGAGTGCAGCTAGCGGTCGCAGCCTGCCCGGATCAGAAATGATTTTTTTTACGGGGGGGGGGGAATGTAAACCACCCTGCAGGGAGGAACACCATTCCTTGTGCTGGTTCTCTCATACTGAGGCCATCTCCATCTCCTCTCTCTTCACTTTGTTATGCTGGGCAAGGGGGGGGGTTGCATGTCCCCCACCCTGAGCTGCCAGTGTGCCTCTATCTTTCAGTGGGTGGATTCAGTAAGTACCAATATTTCAGTGCCCTATACAGTGCCCAGTGTCGGATTCTCAAGCCTTATCAGGATAAACTGGCCACTCTCCAGGCACTCAGCTTGATCTCCTGGTTGACCTCCCTGTCTGCATTCCCGGCAGGATACAGGCTAGGTCACTATCGGTGATCCTCCTCAAGTGTGAGAAGAACACACCACTCTTCCCTGCTCCCTGCTCCCCCCAGGGAGGGGAAAGAGATAGACAGAAATGTATTTACATGCCTTTATTTCTGTCCTTGCAGCATTACAGAGAAACGCGTCTGCTCTCTTCAGACACCAACAGTAGAGAGACAAACTCCACCTCCTGTACTTCCTGTACAGGTCAAATGACACTCTGAGCTAACATCCGGTGCTCAGCACAGTGAATAGACTGTCCCTTTTCTCTCACGGTACAGTCCCAAACATTCCCATCCTGTTTTGCTTTCTAGCCAGCTGCAGCTCGCTGCTGCATTGTTCCTTTTCCGTAACACCAGCACTCCAGAGTTTGTCTATAGGGCAAAATACTGCTGTGTGCATTCATCGCCTAACAGTATTCACAGATGGTCACCCAACGGTTGGAGTGAGCCTCAAATGAGATTTCAGCATTGCGTATGAAACCAGTCCAAGCCAATAAGTTCCAAAACTGATACGTTCCAATGGTTTTGGATCACAGGTCTGATTAGCCCCAGCCAGAGCGGTCACCTACTAAATCAGAGTTGGCCAATATGGTGCCCCATATTGATTAGCCCCAGCCAGCCTGGCCAGTGGTCTGGGATGATGGGTGTTGTAATCTATCCCTGTACTAAATAAACAGTGAAGGAGGTGAGTTCTCCGTTGGCTTGCAGCACTATTGAGTATGGTGATTTTCTTTGAAATGTAGGGATTAAATTATTTATGCATTTTATAAAGCTTCCTTTTCTATTATATCCGCCTTGCTGTGTATAGGCTTAACTGAAATGGGTCTTACTTCTTTCTCTCCCCCTTAAAAACACACACACCCCTGAATGGCATAATTCAAAGCCGTTAAAATATTGCAGAAGTCTCGCTTCATGTGTTTTATTTTTGTATTTTCCAATATTTCCAGTCCACTTTTCAGCCCAGAAACTTCTGAATGCATATTAATAGAAAGGCAAAAGAAAAGAACAATTTAACACAACGTACTGAAAACAGTAAAATCATAAGCGCAGCAGGCTAAACATTCAAAGGCTTTTTTAAAAAAGCACACATAAAAGCAACACAGAGCAGAACACTGTTAAAAAAAACATTCAGAATAAAATCACAAGTGCTACTGCTCAGTTTAAAAAAAGAAAACTACCTTTAAATGTCTGAGCAAAGAATGAAGTTTTGACTTGTCGCCTGAATATTCACCATGAAAACACCATGTGGGTCATTTGAGAAGGAAATTCCACCTGCCCAGTGCCACCACCAAAAAGACCTTGTCTCCAGTTGTCTCTCAAACTCAAGTGCACCAGGCCCACTTGGAAGAACAGCCTCTGAGAAGATTCTCAGTTCTTGAAGAGATTCATCCAGAATACATTGGATATAGAAGGAATTTCTGATCATGTCAAATGATTGTCCCCTTCATTTCAGATTTTCAGGTGGTTGTTAAGACCATAGTCAGCCAGGTTTGGGGGTTTTTTAATACCTTCCTGCTTGTGGATTTGTTTTGTTTGGTCCATATTACTGCACTCAGTTTTCATGACATTGCCACTTCCAGACAACCTGTTTATTGACCTTCCATCCAAAGATAAACAATGTTGACTATTTATTGAGCATTTGTTCTGATTTGCTTGCAGGGAGATAATTCGACATAGAATCAAACAACTATTACCCCACTCTTTCCACTCCATTTCCCATCATTTTCCTTGTTGCAAAAAGCCTGATTTTGGGGGAGGGGGGAGAACAGATTTGTTGCACAAGAGTGCTTGCACACCGTGAATCTGCTGGTATGTGATCGAATGCCCCCCCACCCTCAAAAATAGCCACAACCTGGAAGCATCTTTTGATTAATAAATCACATTTTGAGAGACAGAAAACATTATACATAGGGGGTTTTTGATATAAAAGTAATGTATAAACCAACATCCACAATCTATGTGGAAAACATATTTAATTCCGTTCGTTCATTTATTCCCTTCCAATTGCAGCATACCAGCATGAGCAAGTTAAGAGCGCAACCCTGCACAGGTGTACTTCTAAATCCCCGTTAAGTTAATGAGCCTTACTTCTGAGTAGACACACACAGGATTGCACTGCCTATTTTTATGGCCAAAGGCAATTCAAAAGCCAAATGGTTTAAACTAACCTCCCTCCCTCAAAACGAATAGCTACACCATTGATGTGAGAATGGCCCTAAAGGAAACAGCAGATCCAATCGTTTCACCCCATTCATTATCTTCTTAGTAATCTATCCTATTATAAATCCAGCTCTTTGTAGACTTCAGACTCTCTTTTTCTTCCATCCCCCATGCCTGGAGCTAAAGCTATCGCCATTGTCCCTCCCTCTGACAGCAAAATAGCTCTCTGTTTTTTAAGAAATCTGAGCCTTGGTTAATTGCAGAACAAGGTACTTAGGTGGGGGTTGGCTTAGTGAAGCTGTCCACTAATTTAATATTTATTTTTGGTTCAATCTTATATACGTCTACTTAGAAGTAAGCCCCACTGAGTTCAACAAGACTTACTCCCAGGTATGTGCATACAAGATTGCATGCAGCATTAGGAGATTATCAGCCTTGGACTCAATCAATAAATCAGTCACTTTTAATTATATTTGCATATTACTACATCTCAGTATCAGGGCTTTTCTATATTGAGAAAGCTCTGATCACATGAGGACACCTGGCTTCCCATCAGCACTGCACTTCATGAGAAATAATCACGGGATCTAGGTGAGCCACATGATCAGTTCTTCGATACGATACGATACGATATCTTTATTGTCATTGTCCCATACGGAACAATGAAATTGAAAATCTACATAAAACATTCAAAAACCCCTAAAAACTCTGAAACCCCATTTTAAAATACACTATACTATAGAGACTCCTTATGCTGCGTTTAGAACCAGAATTGCATTTGCATAGAAACTGTTTCTCAGGTGGCTAGTCCTGGTCTTTATAACCCTATACCTTCTTCCAGAAGGCAGAAGCTGAAAGAGATCATTTCCGGGGTGCGTACTATCCTGCGCTATCTCTGCAGCTTTCTTATGGCACCTGACAGCATAGATTCCATACTGTTAAGTTGTGGGTGAACATATCAGACGACACAGTGATTCTTCAAACAGCTCTTGTTTATTCACAGGCCGGAACAGAACTGAACTGAAGGGTTCAGTCAGCCTGCTTATATAGAGCTCCAGTACAACGTAACTGTAACAATTTTCTAAAACTATCCAATCACTGAATGTCACTTTCGACCCCTTATTTGCATAACTATCTACAGTTTCCCCTGCTGGCCCAGGGTGAGAACTTCAGTACAGTACACATACCTTACCAATACAATGTGGGGGCCAGTCACTGGGTATCGGGTTTCCAACAGCTAGCCTGCCACACTGAATATCATACATTAACAGTGGCTGTAGAAAAACTGACACTCTGAGTTTGGCCTCCACATCACGCTAGTAATTTATAGAAGCTCTGATCATGTGGGTTACTCAGGTCTCTTGATTATTTGCATCTCCGTTAGACAGATAAACATGTGTTGTCCTCTGTCAATAATCCCTCAGCACTTAGGAAGCTTTATAGTTAATTCCAGCGGAAGCCAAGTTGTGGTCAGAATGATTTATTGCCACAATCAAATTCATTCACACATCATGCAGTCTTTATCTAACACGTTCTGCTGAAACCTCACCCCTATGCCCTTGGGAATTAAGCTATCTCGCGAATAATTTCTGAAGATTTTCTTTTCTGCTGCAATTAAAAGCCCATTTTACATACAGTAGTCATCTCATTTTTGTAATTATTTTCAAACAGTTGCCAGTTGCTTATATATTTATCCCGGAGCCACCTTACTATTCCCTGCTGGAACGCCGCATATGCAGAAATGAATCCTTTGAATAGTGTAGTGACAAATTTTATTCTGATATATCTATCTGGAGCCTGACTAAATCTCATTGGAATTAATTTGCCAGTAAGTCTAAATCTGTGTTCTGTTCATTGTTGGGTAGAGGAAGAAGAGATCAATTAATCAGTATATCGAGCAGCAGAGCAAGGCCATTATATTATGGCCTGATAGTCAAATGACTTCACACATGTATCCTCTGTATCTGACACCCTTGTATTTGGGGATGGAGGCAGTTCAAAAGCTACAGCCAACAAATGTCTTTGGCAGCATAATACCCTAATCTAAAGTAGGGATGAAGGTGAAGCTACCTAATTCACAATACACAAACCAAAGCACAGTTGACCTTCACAAAAAAATCACAAAAATTCTGATTTTTTCAGTGCTGTTCTCCAGCCAAGTAATGTGTACAAAAAAATTATATTCTAGGGTGGAGGGCACATGAAATGCATATGGTTGCCGGTTCGTTTGTGTCTAAATGTAGCTAATAACATATGAAGGTACAGTGTAGAAGGGGGGGGGTGTAATCAGTTACTGTAATTAAAAAACTAAATACAACCAAAACCAGATATTAAAAACTCAAAGAAGGTCTACCATCAGCTAAGTGTTGCTTAGGCATGGCAATTTATCCCATGATAACGGCACCCAAGCAGTAAGCCAAATTTCAAGTACCTTAAATGAAGGGCACCTAGTAGCACCCATTTTAGCTGTACCATGACTATACTTCCCTGGCTTATTTGGACCGGTAGCAGCCAGAATCTGTCCTATTCTCATGCAGACTGTCAGGTAGCATGGCCCAGCGATCCTGCCACTCAAAAAAGTACTATGGAAAGCAACCTGATCCCGAGGGGGTTAAATAACAGGCCTTCATTCAGAGGAAGATTTTAAATGGCAGAGTTCTTAAAATAGCACTCACAAGCATACAAATTAGTCCTTGAAGCCTGACTTTTATTTTTAATGAGTTTCCAGGTATGATTGCAACAAGCCTCCTATTTAACAAGCAGAAGCTGATATCCCAGCTGCGTAATGTTCGAATGTCCCTCAACAAAAGAGAGATGAGAGAGAGAGAGAGAGAACCTGCATACAAAAGGATAATGAAAGGATCTATGTCAAAGTTCGCCCACTGAGCACCTGCACATCAGAGACCCGTGAAACTTTTTACCACCTTCTTCCCTCCCAGATAAATACCTGCTACCCAATGATTCTCATTGCCGGTCTCTACATACCTGGTAAATTAACCAAAACTGTTGCTTGAAAGCCTGGAGGAAAACAACAGTGGCCACACAAGTGACCTCGCTTTGTGGCAAAAAGGCAAAATGATCTGCCTGGGAAGATCTAATTAGAAGCAATTAGCTAGTAGCCAGGTGAAACAGGTCACACACACACACGGACTGCTCCCCTCCTCTCTCTTTGCATTGATCAATAGGTGTAGTTCTTTAAAATATTTTTTTATTATTAATTTGCAAGAAACAGGCTGTAAGCACCAACACGACATTATCAAAGCAATTGGTTTCCACTCTCCCACCCCTCCCCCAGAACAAAAGATGGATACAACAAATTTTCCCATAAATCTATATGTGTAGTTAGCGGGTGCCAGTCATCAGGATGTTCATTTGAAAATGGGGGGGGGCATTTTTTCCAGAAAAAAAATGTCCATATCAGTAGCGTCATTCTGTGTGTGTACTCTCTTAGTTTCTCAGACAAAGAGATTGTTACCATTGTGTGATGTGCAGATGATCAAATCTTTTCTGGGTTGTTGTTGTTTTTTGCTATGAGCAATCATGCCACTACCAGAAGAAAAGTGATAAGTTCCTTGCGCAATAATTGAAGTTGAGAGTCTTTTTAAATTGTTAATAAACCTAGGTATGGGTTGCATTGTACATCCTGATTTTTAATTCTGCTTATTTCTGTCTTCTTGAGGTAGATGTGGTAGATTTTTAATTTACTTGTTTTTAAATTAAGAGAATAAAGTCAGCTATATTTTCACATGAATTATTTTATGTTCATTACCTCAATATTTATGTGCAATTTTATTTATTTGCTTTATTTGAAAACTCAAAGCTTTGTGTCTCTCATTTCCCTGAGTGTTTCAGGTCTGTACTAAGACCCATGAGAGTTGTACACCCACACAGTTTGTGCTACGACAGCAGTTGTATAATGAAAACGGGCTGGTGTGTGGTTTTTCCCTCAATTTAAATTAAAGCTACCTTTAATTTGCAATTTTAATATACTGTAAAAGATTATTATACGGCAGCAAGCTTGCCAAAGGAGATCTTTAATTTTAGTGTGAAGAAGGTCTTCTGTGAATGAATGTGACACCAGAGAAGGGAAACAGACAAAATCAAATGAAACACATTATGAATGTATAATAATTTCATACACCATAAATTCTTCTAAAGAAAGTTAGCTTCTCAAAAGAGAACTTAACTATGGCAGACTTTCATGATTCCCCCACCAAAAAAAATTTGTAAGCTCAATATCTATTCAACTTTTGCAATATCTATTCTTGCAAATTCACCCAGTAGATAAGAGTTGCTATATTTGTAAAAATAAAAAAATACAACGTAGTTTTGAAATACAGTGGTACCCCGGGTTAAGAACTTACGGTAATTCGTTCTGGAGATCCGTTCTTAACCTGAAACTGTTCTTAACCTGAGGTACCACTTTAGCTAATGGGGCCTCCCGCTGCCGCCATGCGATTTCTGTTCTCATCTTGAAGCAAAGTTCTTAACCCGAGGTACTATTTCTGGGTTAGCGGAGTCTGTTACCTGAACCATCTTTAACCTGAAGCGTATGTAACCTGATGTACCACTGTATGTATTTTATTGGTTTGGGGGGGGGCAGTAATAGTATACAGTCATGTGCATTTCATAAGACCCTTTCTCATCTAAGACATGGGATGGAGCAGGAATTTGGTTCAATTTGCATTTTCATGCAAACTTACGTGATCTGCACTTTCCCAAACAATACACAATCTGTTTTGAAACAAGTTCCATTAGTAAAGCTTGGGAACCATATTTTTGGTCTGGATAATTCCCCCCCCCCCAAGAAGAGTCAGTTTTTATTCATCCTATGGCTTCAAGCTGCACAATATTAATAACCGCAATAGAGGATGCTGTCCCAATGGCAGAATTGAAGCAAGATTCAGCTGCTAGTCCTGTACATGGAAAGGGGTGGGCGGGTTGCCAGCTTGTTTTGGTTTTTTTGCCTCAATGTCAGGGGCCGTGTTGAGGAGGGCTGCACTGAGGAGGAATGGTGGGAGCCTCTCCCCTCCCCCCCTCCAGATCCGGATCCTGAATCTTCCCAGGAGCAGGAGGACAGTATAGATTTGGAACAGTGGTTTGCAGAGGGGCATCGTTCAGAAGGCAGAAGCTGGGAAATACTGGTTGGGGAGCAGCTAGGAGAAGAAACACTAGGAGAGAGAGGGTTAACAGATTCACTGTCTCTGGAAAGCCTTCATCCGCTCTCCCCAAAGTCAATAAGAGCTGAGAAAGAGGCAGAACAGAAAGCACACAAAGCACAGAGGGGGGACAGGCTCAGATTACAAGATGCAGCAGTGACGTGGATTAACAGGGGCGTAAGGGGGTGGGATTCTTAATTGGGAGCGCTGCCATTCTAGGAGGTATGTTCTTTGTTCTCTCGCTGTGATTATTAAAGTTTCTAACTGGTAAGAAGACTCCTATTCCTTTGTTCTGCTTATCTCCTGCCATGGAGAGAGAAAGCTGATTTCCTGAAGCCTGACACTCAAGAAGCAAAATTTCTTGGGCTGGTCCTGCTTCAGGAATTGACAGAAGACTCCTGACTAGAGCCTGGGTTGGTACCAAGGATGCTGATCCTGAATGCCAGCTTTGATTTCCCCTGGATTCCATGGGGTTACCTGCATGTGGCATTTCTCTTTAAACCTAAAAATCACTTATCTGCCCAATTTCCCATTCAGCTATATGTACACGTATGCAGATGCCAGATTCCACACTTGTGTAGCCCTCGACTTCACTGGGATTTAAATAACCTAATGTTGCACGGGATTGCAGCCCGCAATTATTTCCCGACTAAAACAGTTCAGCTATTTTATTCTTTCAGCATATACTGTGTAAACACTATTTATTTCCATTCTCTCACTTTTAAAATTCAGTTGTCAACCAAGCACTGAGGTGCTATAGTCAGCTGGTGCTTCAATTAACACCTTATTAACTTCCAGCAGTTTAGCTGGGAGCACTGGACCTTCCCTTCGATTTTCTAATTCGAAATTATACATTACATCATTCTTTTAAATGGTACTTTCCCAGCAAACGCCATTTGGCAACCTGCACACAGCTATTCTTTATGCCAGTACATTTTGCATCCTTCTCTGGAAAGAAGTTCTTTGAACATTTCTGTTAGCATTGCACAATTATGTGTATGTTACAAAGTATTATGTAAAATGCTCAATCTACCTCCATTTGTATTTGTCATGGGCATGCTATTGTAAACCTCCATTTAAAAGAAAATGAATTCAAGGGCAGTATAAAATGTTTATTCTATTCTATTTTGAATAAATGTAGGTCTAGGTACCATAGAACTCTTTTAGAATCAATGGTTTTTTGGGGGTGAAATCATAGGCTATGGCCCCTTATTTGTCATAGTCTTCTTTAGACTTTCATAATACAGTATTTATAAAAGCAATTTGTGATAAAAAGGTGGTACTCAATGCTAGTCCTACTCCAAGTAGACCCACTGAAGTTAATAAATATGACTTACTTAGTTTCATTAAGTAGAGGCTTTCTGAGTAGGACTTAGTGGAATACAACCCATAGTTTATAAATAGTTTCCCACCAATATTTTGGATTTTTAAGAAGGAAGGGAGTTTCATAAATGTCTGAGAATTGAAAACCTGCCTTCAGGTTCATATACAGCATATTCATATTCAGTTAGAAGAGGGGACCCTAAATTAATAGGAAAAAATAGCCAAAGATGTGGGTGACGCCTTACAGGGTTGTTGTAAAGCAAAGGTGGGGAATCTTTTCTGGCTGATGTACCAGATTTTAATCTTCTTTATCCCAGCAAGCCAAGTGGGTGGAAGCACACAGTGGTCAGTCACCTGACACCATATGTTTGACTGTTTGCAAAAGGGCTTTCAAACAGCCCCACACTGCTCTTTGAATATCCAATTTCAAAGTAGTTTCAAACAGCAGTGTGGGTCTCTTTGAAAGCCTTCCAAGGAGGGGGAAATCTTTAGCCATGGTTTCAATGGAAATTGCTTTCCGCTTCCAGACCAAGGTGTGACCTCACTGCAATGGTGCCCCCTACCCATAAAACCCAGCTAGTATGTGCTCTATCTTCTGGTGGTAGCCAAAAACAGTTCCCTTTCTGCCAGCCTTTGGATAGGTTTTTGAATATTTAGAACAGATATGACAGATGGATGTCTTAATGATATGTTTTAATTGTATTTTCTGGTAATTTTGTTTTTATATTGTTGAGATCTGTTCTGGCATCACTTGTGATGAGGGACAGAGTATGAAGTCTAAAAATAAAAAATAAAGTAATACTGTAACAACAATCACTCTTGTTTTCCTTGGTTGTTTCCGTATCCTCATATTCCAACGAGTGTCAATAGTTTTGTTAGGAATGGTCCTTGTTATGGTGGAAGCAAGGAGAGTGACAGCTTTTAGCATTATATTTAATAGGCATGGTGGCAAATGTATGCTCTCTAAGTTTTGCTCCAGGGGATTTGGAACAACTCCTGTAGCTGAAATTAAGAGGGGTACTAAATGAGCTCTGTTGACATGCTTTATTTCCAACATGGGATTGTGGTACTTTTCTTGTTGTTTTGACCCAAAAGTTGTATGTGAGAAGTATTTTAATATCTATCATAATGGCTGTTTTAGGGCAGGCATCCCCAACCTTCAGCCTTCCAGATGTTTTGGACTACAATTACCATCATCCCTGACCACTGGTCCTGTTAGCTAGGGATCATGGGAGTTGTAGGTCAAAACATCTGGAGGGCCACAGGTTGGGGATGCTTGTTTTAGGGCTTCTGTTTCCCAAAATTTTATCTGGTCCATAGGAACCTAGTGTTTATCTGACATAATAGGAGGAAATGTCTAGTAAACTGAAAACACATTTCTAGCCTCTTTTTATTGCCATGCCTTCAAAACACGCTTTCCCAGTCATAATAGTTTTGCGATACATATGTTAGATCATTGGTGCTTATATCTGTTATTAGTTCTGTCATGAGATCTGCACTCCATAACATCTTCAATCCATAACAGATCAGGATCTCAAGACTTTCACTGGAAAACCATAATTGGTTAGGTGTGCAAGAAAGCCATTTTGCTTACCATTTCAGGTCTTTATTTTCCACCTGATATTCAACATTCCTTAGCATGCTCAGCCCCGCTCCATCAAGAAATACAATGGGGAGACTGAAACTGCCTCAGCCCCTAGGAGTCTACGTCTATGTTAATGTCTCATTTCTATTGAAAAGGATATCAGGAGCCACCAATTTAATTGGATTGTCCCAATCAGGCTTCTGTTACACCACAAACCTAGCACGGTGTCAAGTAAATCCAGTGTACACACAGAGATTGAAGAAACATCTGGGTTGATCATAATTCCGTCCCATTCCCTAGTAATGTTATCATTCACCTCATGGTCAGGTTAAAATAATAATAATAGCAATACGAGAGAGAGAGAGAGAGAGAGAGAGAGAGAGAACGAGGGCAGCTGCTCTCAACTCAAAATGCACAACAGTGGAGAGCCCCCTCAGGAGGAGTTCTGACACCAAGGACTTTTACCTCATTGACAGCACAACACAGCTTGTCTGCTTGGCTGCTGCTCTCAGAAAAAGAAATGGCAAAGGTTCAGGCCGTTAAAGGCATGATTGATGGGTGCTGTCAGTCCCTACCTGTCAGCCTGCTGTAATGGCAGGAATGAGCAACCCTCCCGGGACTTGGCCCTTTGCAACACAGCCACCAATCCCTTTCGCTGAGAGTATAATATCTGGTTGCCACTCCCCTCCCCCGCAGCAAGTGGCAGGCTGCTTCACAGGCGGCAGAAGAACAAAATAAGTCACTCTAGTCATGGTGATGCCAGGAAAGAGGCTTCCTGTGGGAGTACAAATAAGTCACTTAGAACACACAAGGCAGAAGGTCCAGGACAGATAAAGGGAAGTCTTTCTTTACATGCTATATAATTACAGAATTCATTGGCACAAGATGTGGTGGCAGCAGCTACATGACTTAAAGGTAAAGGGACCCCTGACCATTAGGTCCAGTCGCGGATGACTCTGGGGTTCATAGCTGTCAATTTTTCCATTTCTTGCGAGGAATCCTATTCAGAATAAGGGAATTTCCCTTTAAAAAAAGGGAAACGTTGACAGCTATGCTGGGGTTGTGGCGCTCATCTCGCTTTATTGGCCGAGGGAGCTGGCGTACAGCTTCCAGGTCATGTGGCCGGCATGACTAAGCCGCTTCTGGCTAACTAGAACAGCGCACGGAAACGCCATTTACCTTCCCACTGGAGCGGTACCTATTTATCTACTTGCACTTTGATGTGCTTTCAAACTGCTAGGTTGGCAGGAGCAGGGACCGAGCAATGGGAGCTCACCCCAAATTCATAGAGGATGGAACTTGAAAGGCATTTATTTTGCATTTCCTTACACATCCTGCCTTCCTTCTATATCTAATATTGAGATAAAAAGTCTCCATTTAGGAAGCTTGTTGAAAGAGGGACATCTTCAACGGGCTGCAAAAAGGAAATGCCTGTCTGATAGGCCAACATAGCTCAGTTGGTACACCATGAGACTCTTAATCTCAGGGTTGTGGGTTCGAGCCCCACATGGGGCAAAATATTCCAGCATTGCAGGGGGTGGACTAGATGATATTTGTGCTCCCTTCCAACTCTATGATTCTGTATATAATGGGAGGCGGTTCCAAATGATGGGCAGCTCCACACTAAAGGCCAGATTCTGACCTGGTGAAGAAAAGATCTCTTGCTAGGATGGTATTTGCAGGATTCCCTCTCCTGCAGAATGAAGCGATCAGTTAGGCATGTAAGGGATAAGATAATCTTGTAGGTATCCTGGTTCTTAGCTGCATAGGGCTTTGTACACCAGTCCAACACCTTGAATTTAACCCGGTAGCTAACTGGCAGACAGTGTTGTTATTTCTTGGTTACAGACTGCTGTTAATTCGCAATACCCATAGGCCCAAAACATGAAATGCAAACCCAATGCATCAGGAAACAATCATTTTAAAGCCAAAGCATAATTCAGCTCAAAAAACCGCAATACAGCAGGGAATAAAAAACATTCCAAGCCACAGTCCACCATCTCAGGATATTCCAAAGGTATTGGTGAGTGGATACATGAATGGAAGTTCAGCACTGAAGATGCCCTCTGCGTCTCAAGAGGCAAGGGATTCCATAAGAGAGAAGGTCCTGTCCCAGGCCACCAATATTCATAGGCAGAACCACAAGCAGGACTTCCTCAGAAGACCTCAAAGCTTGAGCTGGCAGATAACAGGAAGAGGTGCTCCTTCAAGCTATTTGGACCCAAGCCATTTAGGACCTCCTACAATAGCCAACTCTGCGCTACAAAGATGCAGAAGGCTGGCAACATCAACCCTACCATTTGGGAATCCCTTGCAGACCACAGTGCCTGGAGACAGGAAGTCAGGACATGCATCCACAGTAGTGACCAGAGGAGGAGTGCAAAAAGAAGAAACGCCTTGGTACATCTGCAGCAGCTGCAACAAAACATGCCTCTCCTGTGTCAGGGTCTACAGCCACAGCAGGTGCTGAGACCTTCTAAGAGTTTGACCTCACTCCTCCATTGTCGCCCAAAACAGAAGGAAGCCAATAGTAACAGAAACATCAGAACCTTGAAATGAATCTGGAAGTGTATCAGCATGTGGTTCCCAGGCATTGACAAGACCCAGACTTTCTTAGGTTTCAATAGGACTTTCTTAGGTTCCTGTACCCTGAGACTAGGCATCAAAGGCAATGCACCAGTTGGAGAGAAGAAGAAGAAGAGTTTGGATTTGATATCCCGCTTTATCACTACCCGAAGGAGTCTCAAAGCGGCTAACATTCTCCTTTCCCTTCCTCCCCTTCAACAAATACTCTGTGAGGTGAGTGAGGCTGAGAGACTTCAGAGAAGTGTGACTAGCCCAAAGTCACCCAGCAGCTGCATGTGGAGGAGCGGGGAATCGAACCCGGTTCACCAGATTACAAATCTACCGCTCTTAACCACTACACCACACTGGTGTAAACAATGAGGAATAGCTTTTGCTTGCTTGTGGGCTTCCCCAAGGCGTTAAGCTGGCTACAGTCAGAAAGAGAATGCTGAATGTGATAAACTTATGGGCTGATCCACCAGGCCCTGTATAGCATGTCCTAAGGATATTCACCTGCCTTAAATATATATATCCAGAAAGAGCACCACAACCAAGAAAGAGGTTTCATGTAGAAGAGTTAACTCTACAAAAGAGTCAGGCAATAGACATTCAAATTCAAAGATGTGCTCCAGTGACTTCAGGTATTTCTCAATTGTGAGTCTTTAGGGCAGAAAACCATCTCATTTTTATGTCTGCATTAAACCATTACCCATCTGGTGCTCTTGAGGTAGGGTGTAACGTAGATCAGAAATAAACTTTTAAAACTGAGAATAAAATACCAGCGGAAGATCTGTTTATTCCATTGTGCACATATCAGAAGCAATCTGTGAGCAGGGTTTTTAATCATTCTGATTTCTTCTAAACCCGGGGTAACCATTGCAGCTGCCCAGCCAGCTCCCAGAGTTGTTGCTCTGTGGGTTTTTTGTTTTTTTTTGTTTTTTGCAGCCCACTAGCCTGCACATCTGGATTATCCTGCTTTAAAAAGGACCGCTGAATTTTGAAAGATACAAATAAGTCTTGCATCAAAATGATTCCACAGCTCCCTAAGTTAATTAAATGCTAATTTTCTAGTGAGGTGACAACAATGGCAGGGACCTGTTATCAGCATGGTAGCTGGTGCCAGCAACCAATGAGAGATCTTGTGCTATTATTAAACCCCATTCCTACATTAATTAATTACCTTCACAGCTGTATTATTCAGAAGTGGGACAGCAGTGTGGATGGTAGTTAAAGAGGAAAAATATACATTATTAGCAGTCATTTGTGATAGTTATTGTTTCTATGACCTTGTTGTTCTCAAAACCTCTTGTGTGTTTGCATTCCTGTAGTGCTGCTTTAGAAAGAGCCATCCAGGGAAAACTCTCCTAAGTATAGGCTTCCTCTTGCTAAAGCCATTTCCGCAACTTAAGAACTGGGTACATGAGTGGAATGTTAATTAAGGGCAAGCTATTTCCCTGAAATGTGTGCATGTGGGGAAAATAACCGAGGAAGGACCTCTCCCTCATTTCCCTCACAATCCAGGGGCAGGGACAAGGCAGACATAAACTTATCAATCTGGGCTGTCAAAGGCACGAAGACCAGCCCACCTTCTAAACAGCAGAATAACAAGTGACCAATGAAACCAAAGTTAAGATAGCAGAATGCAATAATAATAATGCGTTGCAAACATTTGTTAAGATTAAATAGGCAAGAACAAAAGTTAACTTGCAGGTCCATTGTGCTACGGAGAAGAGGGCCAGATCAGAGACTACAACTTTTCTACAATCACCTACCAGTATGTACTGTACTATTCCATGTATAAGACAATGTGTTTTTTTCTTAGAAAATTGCACGTAAGTGACCGGCAGGTGAGAGATTTTCAGCAACCCCCTCCCCTTTCAAAAGCTCAAGAACTCTGGGCAATCCTCCCCCCCCCCAAAGCTCCACAACTCTGGGCAATCTCTCCCCATTTTTCTAATTTGGAGTCCCCCCAAATAGGGGGCGTGTTATACATGGAAAACAACAGTATGTCCATTAGAGAGTGGGAGAGAGATTGCATCTTATCTCTCCACCCGCTCAGTGCTGGGGTGCACGAATCACACCAGTGGCATGCAGTGATTTTTTTTTCATAGGGGAACAGTTAGGCTTTGGGAAGGAGGTGCCAGGCTTTAATACTGTAATACTCTAAGACAGAGGGCCTTCTTAGTAGTGGCACCCACCCTACGGAATGCCCTCCTATCAGATGTCAAGGAAATAAACAACTATCTGACTTTTAGAAGACATCTGAAGTCAGTTCTGTTTAGGAAAGTTTTTAATGTTTGATGTTTTATCGTATTTTTAATATTCTGTTGGAAGCTGCCCAGAGGAGCTGGGGAAACCCAGCCAGATGGGTGGGGTATAAATGATAATTTTTTATTTTATTTTATTTTATTTATTTTACAGGGGAACATTTAGGGGACTAGCCTAGTCCACTGACTGCACACTGTCTCACACTAGTTCTTGTCCATGTCACTTTTGCATGTGTTCACTCATTCATCTGTCCCTGCTTGTTTCTTCATTAACCTGTGAATGTATTTCTCAATCTGTTATATAAGATTTTTACTAAAGTTTTTCAAAATGCAATACAATATAGAAAACTAAACTAAATTTTAAAAGCTACAAAGAAATGCAAAAAGGATAAGTTGAATATGGAGTCCTTTCTGAAATCTTATTGCCCACAGATGGTAGTAGGCCTTCCCAGCTCTCACTTGGGATCTTCCATTTCTCCTCCCAGCCTCTCACTCTGGGAGACCAACTTTTCCCTGCCTCCCACCCAGGGTCCTCCATCAACCAGCTACCACCCACACATAGTCAGCATAACCAACAAAGGCAAACAGAGTTATGTAAATTGGATAATATACGCAGGCAAGCCCTCATTAGCCCTATTCAAGGGTACAATTGCATTGTTTATAAAGACACAAGGAGAAGTAAAGGTACCTTACTTTTCCATGTACAAGATTATGTTTTTTCTTTAAAAATCATTATAAAAAGTGGTGGGCATTTGATTAGTTGCTGTTGCAGCTGTCAGTGGCTACTGTGCATGTTATTGGTTGCTGTGTCAATGGGTGGTGTTGATTGGCCAATGTTTTGGCAGTTGGGCGGGCAATTAGCAGCTTCTGCCAGAGATGGGACAGGCGGGAGGCGGATTTTGTGATGCGTGCAGGTGAGCGATTTTTGGCAATCCCTCAACAACCCTGGGTAATCCCCCCCCCCAAAAAAAGTTCAACAACTCTGTGCCATCTCCCCCCATTTTCTTAAATTTGAGTCTCCAAAAATAGGAGGCATCTTATACATGGGGGTGTCTTATAGACGGAAAAGTATGGCATATTGCCAATTCCTGTCCCCTGTGACACATCATTGTCACACTGTTTAGAGCCCTCCAAAATTTTGAGGGTGAAGGTCTGAAGTAGGGAGCCGTTACTACTTATAGAGGCTCCCTCCACAATACAAAACCCTAATTGTGAAGGGTTGTAAATGTGAAGGGTTCTAAATGTGAAGAACCCTCAGATTCATGGAGGGCTCTAAAATGTGTAGGAATGAGGAGCTGGAGGAGGTGAGGCTTTTCTTCATCTGTTTCTTGATACACAGGGAGAAACCTAAATAGGGATTTTGTCCGGGGCACTTGGTTGGGATATAGCACCCTAGGAAATTGATGCAAAATTTCGTTTTGGTCCCCCCCCCCCAACTTTACACAGAGTGGAAGAAAATAAATCAAATTCTGCATCCATTTCAATCAATTGCGAGATGATGCTATGTGCTAATGATATAACAATATTTGCCCCAGGGAATTTTTAAAGAACATTATTCGCCTGGTTTCGGCTGGCACATTTAGTTAAACTGGTGGTAAATGCTTTCAAACCAAGAATGTTTTTCTATCTATTATCTTAGCAATACCAGTCCAGACATCGTAAGCAACAGGTAGGGCACACCTGTAACAATTCCTTGGAGTGCTCTACACAGCAGATGTAATAATGTTCCATAAATGAATTCAAAAACCTGCCAGGATAATAAAGCTGTAATGTGAAAATCATGCTTGAAACTGTTGGTGTATATATATATATATATATATCCTACTTGCTTGTTCAATTCACATAAATATTTTTGAATGCCTCTTCTTACAAACTGCAACAGAGAACAAGAGCAAGCATCTGATACACCTTTATTAATTTATTCCATTGCAGGTCTGTCTTATTTGCCCCAGTTCCTAGCTGCCAATATAATTTGCATTTATGTACAGGCAGCAACCATTTTAAGCATGCCTGATACGGGGGCAACTGCACACGCAGGTATTGCACCGAGCCCAGAAGTGACCTAAAAATGTCACAAAAAAGGGGTTGAATGGGCTGGCGCAGAGACGAAATGAGGTGTTTGCAGGCTTTTTCAACAGTGCTTCAAATATACACGATTTCACTTAAACATGCTGTGCCTTGGAACCCAACCCCCACATAAACTGGGAGTTGCCTGTAGCACATTTTCTTTTGAAGCATCTGAGAAATGAGACATAGGAACTTTGTTATTCTGGGATTAAGCTGCTTCTGTCACTACCTAGTTACAGATGCCCTTGTATTTTAAAATAACAGAAGGTGGTTGGGATGGGGGGAGAGAGAAGATTTTCCAACGTAGAGTGAGATGTAGCAGTGTTGAGCAATGATTATTACATTTTGTTTCTCACTGGCGGTTTTATTAATTCTTTTTAAGGTACTGATTTTGGCAGGGTTTGCATCTTCTTCTGAAATTGTCTTTTGTGCAGATGGCATCAAACTGAAACATGCGCAATCAGACTCTGTATTTTAGATATCCACCTCTCCCTAGATTTATTGAAAATCAGGTCTGGTCTGGTCAGACACAGACGTGGAATCTGGGGTGAAGCCAAAATGCAGTTTTGACCCAGGCTGGTCTCCATTTTTTGATTATATAAACAGGAAGAGTCATGCAAGTACTCCTCCAAAAGCCCTCATTGCAATTGGTCTGCATACACTCATCTTAAAACGTTGGCTATATGTGACTGCATCTCTGTAATTTGTTTTTTATATATATACTGAATATGATTTGCATATAGTTCTGTTATTGTATGTTAGTTTGTGCATGTTTATGATAAATCACTAATTATTATTATTTTTTTTAGAAAGAAAATCAGCTCTCACCTTGGCCCATATTAGGCAACGGTGACGCCTCCAAGCCCTGCCTTGGAACAATCATATCCTGCACAGATGGACTTCACAGTGGACCCCACCACCACCAACCCTCCACTTACAGTAAGTAATTCAAAGTGGAGGAGAAACATCTGGGAGAGCATTATTCACTGTCAAGGCTAAGGCCCAGAAGCTAGTGTGGTGTAGTGGTTAAGAGCGGTAGTCTCGTAATCTGGGGAACCGGGTTCGCGTCTCCGCTCCTCCACATGCAGCTGCTGGGTGACCTTGGGCTAGTCACACTTCTTTGAAGTCTCTCAGCCCCACTCACCTCACAGAGTGTTTGTTGTGGGGGAGGAAGGGAAAGGAGAATGTTAGCCGCTTTGAGACTCCTTAAAGGGAGTGAAAGGCGGGGTATCAAATCCAAACTCTCCTCCTCCTCCTCCTCCTCCTCCTCCTCCTCCTCCTCCTCTTCTTCTTCTTCTTCTAATGTAGACCTAGTACAGAGTCCAGAAAAAAGAATCAGATCTCCAGGTGCCAGATAATCCGGGTGCTCTGGTTGATTTATGGACAGCGAAATCCAAATCACAGCTAGGGAACTGTGGCTCAGACCCACAGCATCCCAGGACCTACTGGTCATGTCAGCAGCAGGGACATTGCTGTTGATGTAACTCTGGACTGATACAGCTGAGGGACCCAAACTGAACTCCAGTCCAGGGAATGGAACATCTTAGGATTCAGATCCATAACTGACTGTGGTCTGCCTCCATCCTGCAATTGCCACCTTTGGGAACCTACACTGGCTTTTGACAATAGGGACATTGCCAGTGTTAGCTTCTCAATTGCCTGGCTTTAGTGAATGCCTCCATGATGATGGAATTCCTTCTACCTCCAGCAGATGGGGTTGGCCACTGGATCCTAACCCTCTCTAGCAGCAGTCTCCCTCTCTTCTTTATTTGCATTTATCCTGCCTTACTATACACGTGTGCGCGCGCACACACACACACACACAATGAGTTGGACTCAAGTAACTTTTACTCAGAGTAGATACCTTGGAAAGTTAGTCATGGTCATTAATTTCTATGGGTTTGCAAGTTAGTTGAATACAACCCTATATATTTTCATTTTACTCTCATCTATTTTGTTTTTGGTAGTGTTTAATGCTTGGTTCTGAGGGGTGTTTTTTGGTCATTTGTATTGAGAATGTTTTGTTGTCTTTCTGTATTTCATTGATTTTTGTAAATCGGCCAGAGAACTTGGGTCTCAAAATGGAGTAAGCAAATAAGTGATATCTCTCTCTCTCTCTCTCTCTCTCTCTCTCTATATATATATATATATATATATATGACGTGGGCATGGGTGAGCTCAGAATTGGTTGCCCACCCCAGGAACAAATTTGTTGTCTAATTCCAGTGGTTTCCAATTTACATCTTGAGTGCCTTTCAGCATTCAGCAGCTCTCTCACTATTTGTAACATGTGTGAGTGCTAACAAGGAGGAACAGGAAGGAGAGAAATCAGATGAACGTGTTTGCCAATGTAGAGTTTACATTTACGTTACAGAACAATTTAAGTGAAAACGTGTGTAATCCTCACCTTTGGAGTTTTCCTCTAGGTGCCCACCAGCCATCCATGCAAGGAAATGTGTGTGTGTGGCAGTAACATTAAGTTTCTCGTTTCTCAGCAACTCGAATGAGTCTGGAAAATGGGTTATTTATACCAAGCAACAAAAGCACAGGCCATTCTAGATAATATAGATTTGCCTCTATGTCCTGCTCTGAGTAGACCCAGTGGGCTTAACTTAATCATCACAGAGCTACCATTCCCAATAAAAATGTATTTTTTAAAAAAAAAACACCAATTTTAAAAAATAAATTCTCCTTCTCAAAAAGCTTTACAAATTGTAGGACTGTGGCGGGAAAAGAGGTCTACTAAGAACTCTCAGCACCCATAACAAATTGCAGCTCCCATGATACCTGGCTTGAGAGCAGTACATGTGAAAAGGATCTAGGAGTCTTGGTTGACCACAAACTTGACATGAGCCAACAGTGTGACACGGCAGCTAAAAAAGCCAATGCAATTCTGGGCTGCATCAATAGGAGTATAGCATCTAGATCAAGGGAAGTAATAGTGCCACTGTATTCTGCTCTGGTCAGACCTCACCTGGAGTACTGTGTTCAGTTCTGGGCACCACAGTTCAAGAAGGACACTGACAAACTGGAACGTGTCCAGAGGAGGGCAACCAAAATGGTCAAAGGCCTGGAAACAATGCCTTATGAGGAACGGCTAAGGGAGCTGGGCATGTTTAGCCTGGAGAAGAGGTTAAGGGGTGATATGATAGCCATGTTCAAATATATAAAAGGATGTCATATAGAGGAGGGAGAAAGGTTGTTTTCTGCTGCTCCAGAGAAGCGGACACGGAGCAATGGATCCAAACTACAAGAAAGAAGATTCCACCTAAACATTAGGAAGAACTTCCTGACAGTAAGAGCTGTTTGACAGTGGAATTTGCTGCCAAGGAGTGTGATGGAGTCTCCTTCTTTGGAGGTCTTTAAGCAGAGGCTTGACAACCATATGTCAGGAGTGCTCTGATGGTGTTTCCTGCTTGGCAGGGGGTTGGACTCGATGGCCCTTGTGGTCTATTCCAACTCTATGATTCTATGATTCTTTGGGGGAAGCACTGACTGTTTAAAGTGGTGTGATACTGCTTTAAATGTGTAGTACAGATGGGGAAGTCCTTTGATTTTAATAGATCCACTCAGAGAATGACTTAACTTGATATAACCCCAAAGTTCTGTTTGTAGAGTTTGACCTTCAGAGCTACCTACTAAAGAATAAATTCCGTGTTATTTGCCAAGGGAAATGTAATTTTGCAACCAACATGAATGCAAACTTGCATATTTTTATTGTTTGCATAATTTGTTCTTCGGCTAGACATGGGAGGAAAGTAGCTCCACATGCCACTTCAACCTACCTGCTCAGGTGCCCTAGTGACTTCTGAGTTTCTCCAGGTACAGCCCAGTTTTAAGTCACCGAGTTTCTCCAGTTGGTGGATACTGTGCTGTGTAACAAATCCTGTGCTTCTACCTATCCATG
This sequence comes from Podarcis liolepis, assembly GCF_965112155.1. Classification (NCBI taxonomy): domain Eukaryota; kingdom Metazoa; phylum Chordata; class Lepidosauria; order Squamata; family Lacertidae; genus Podarcis; species Podarcis liolepis. Next base: position 26,478,007 of record NC_139560.1, on the reverse strand, counting down.
GAATATACACAGCTTCAACAAACCCTAGAGTGTTCACGCTCCTTGATGCAGTAACAGAGCAGAATCCAAATTCCTTAGATGCAGGCAACCTGGATATTCCCACAGAGATGCAGGTGTTTGTGGGCTATTATACTCAGTCTCTGTGTCTCCTGCTCCTGTTTCATTTGACTGGTTCTCTTTGTCAGCAGCTGCAACCAGTTCCATTCACCCTGCCAGCTTCAGCGTAAGCCAATTGCAAGGTCAATTTTCACTTTGCTGCAGAGGAGTTGCAAGGCAGTAAAACCTGATCATGTTTTCCATGTTACTAGCACATGTCATCTTGTTTGGCCCTGAGTGTTCCAAGTAGATACATGCATGCGATGCATATCATTCCCATAGAAAAAGACCCACTCTGGTCTCTCTTCAGATCGTATAAATCTTTCGCCTTTTACTGAAAAAGACCCACATTAGTACAGTGGAAAGATGACCAGACCTAAGGAATCCAGAGTTCTCATCCTATCTTAGCTATGACCTCACTGTGACAAATTTATGTACATGCATCTATTTTTGAATCTCTCACATCTGTATCACACTCTTCCTCCAAACCCTTCAGGTCACCCACCTCACTACTCACATGCCTAAGAGTTATGCACATTTCTGCTCTGCTTGTGAAAAGTTCTGTAGTCTAAAAGCTGACACCAACATTGCCTCAAGAAAACACATCAGCTGCACTACTCCTTGTTCATGCTAAAGAGTGTAAATGAGTTAAACCTTAATCAAGGGGGTTAAGTGATTTTAACTACAGTATAGGAAGGTAATAACAAAATACATACTTTTTTTTTTTAAAAAGTACTGTAATAAATTGTTGGGAGGGATTGTGCGTTTATCTGATACGGTTAATTTACTGTGGAATCTGTTTGTAATTGGTTACTATATATACAAAATTATGTTGTTATGGTGATTATTGGAACAAGTTTGCTAGAAAAGGCATTTGAAACAACCATTCCTTAGGCTCACCTTCAAGCACACGCATTCTGGCAGAAATGTGCCATCCTTTAAGGCTTTTCCCTTGCTGTCATGCCAGAAGCCTTTATAAATGTGAACTGAGATGCCACTATTTCCTGCTCAAAGCAAGGCTGTTTGTAACAACTGTCTCAAGAGTTCTCACCGGCTTAATGAGCTGGTAGCTGCTTGTTCTGGAAAGGCAGGCAATCATATGTGTCTTTATCTGTTCATTAATCTTAGCCATTCTCAAGCTGCTCTTCTCTGGCAATTCTTTACCTTTGTGCCGCATCGCCTCTTCCTCAAATGCCACCGAGTTGCGATAAATAAAAGTCGAGAGTTCCAGGGCTCTTTCGTAGCATTTTTAAATCTAATAATGAACCCAAAATGTTGGCAACCTATCCTGAGAGGAGATTTCCTTATAATTGGATGTTGGTTTTTTTGCCTCTGCCCGGTGTCATTTCAGGAGCTAATGCCTTCAGAAAGCTGATCTATAGAGGTGTATCTCAATCTGACAATCTATTTGTCATCGAGAGCTTACTCCAGGAAAGCAAGGCACACTAATTTAAGTGCAACTTCCAGCAGGTCCCCTATTGCGCTGCAAAGAGATGCCGTGGTAAACTGAGTGTTTGGCTTCAGAATTCATGAAGAAATCAATTTTGTAAACATGGAAACTCAATGTGCAGCTGTCACACTGTAGAGTACAGGGTACTCCAGGATAAATGTACTCTGGGATAAAGAGTACTCCAGGATAAATGGCTCGAGAACTTCAGCTCTAACATGTCTATTAACCACTGTTTCATTGCTTGAATCCATAAATGAATAAATCCATTTCCTTACTGGGCTCCAGAATGTCTGTTAAGAGCTCATTAAATGTTTCCAAATAAATACTTGGTTGCAGCAGTGGTCCCAGAAAAGGGTTTCTCGAAGTACTAGGAGAATGCACTCTCTTTGGGGAGTATTGTTGTACCAGTTGGGGGCAGAGTTTGGCAGGCCTTCCCAGTATTTGTTAACACATGTGATTTCTCAAAGTATGGGTGCTGACCGCCGCTGCCCCCCAGGAATGCTGAGATGAAGTCACACGCTCTTGACCCATTAAGGTCTTAGGAATAACACTTACAATTACATTAAAAGGTTTATCCTCCATTCAGTGAGAGAGGCACCACTTCAAATTGTCTAGGAAATAAACATCCCAAATGCTAATATTCAGAGATGTGTAAACAATCACTCAGTGGATCATTCGTTACCCTCAGGTGAGATGCTAGGGACCATTTGAAAATTAGCAGAGGTGTCTCTTTTCAGGGGGAAGGGCCAGAGATCTGTGGTAGAACATCTGTACTGCATGCAGAATGACCCAGATTCAGTTGAGAGTAGGGTTGAGAGACTTCTGCCTGAAACTCTGGAGAACCTCTGCCAATCAACACAGGCAATACTGACAATATGGACCAATGATCTGACTCAGTGTAAGGCAGTGTCCTATGTCCCCTCCCTTTTAACACTACAGGTACTGTATATTACAAATGACTTAATAGAGTCAAGTTCAAATAGGTGAAATGGTTTATCTATTATTTTTTGGTCAAGAAACTTCTGGACTTATTTACAAGGCTTCTGTCTAAAACCAAAATGCAAGTTTCCCTTCCTAAGTTCTTTTCCAGATATCTGTAGATCCAACCATAACTGGCTGCTGGCTGGTATATAGTCTAAACACTTTGACCCTCCAAGCATGTTTACTAGAGGTATGTTCCACCAAGTTCAGTTCAACTTTCTTCCTGATATGTGTCATTCGGACTGAAGTCCTAGCAATCCCTATTTGGGGGGGGGGGGGGAGTAAAGTGGAATGTTGATACATGAATTCACCTCCACAATTTCACCAAGTTAAAAATTATTTAGGGTGTGTGAGGTAAACACAGAGAGGGGAAAATAGGACAGTATTTTAATAATTATATGTTTGTCTTTGATTTAACATGCAAAACAAACTGAATACAATTATACAATAGTCCCGAAAGTTACAAGTTTTACGGTAAGGTTACCAGATGTCCCCATTTCCCGGGGACAGTCCCTGGATTTACAAATCAGTCCCCTGACAAAATCCATCCATTCTGACTGAAGTTGAAAAGTGTCCCGGGTTCATTAAAAAACAACAACTCGTAACCTTATTTACAGGCTATTGCAGCTCCCTGGTACTTGTCTGGTACTGGTAATTGCAGTGCCGCCCAAACTGGCAATAACCGATACTGTTGTCTCAACTGGGGACAGTAAACAGATTGGCCCATTTTTAAAAAATAAAAAGGCTCCTACAATGTAACATTTCACAGTTGTGCATGTTTATTCATCCAAACAAGCTACAAAATAATGCTGAGGCATCTGTTTGAGAGACACTGGAACCTAACGTTTTGGCTGTCTCTTCACAAATTTGGGATTCAGTAAACATTAGCAGAGAATGGTACTGGTTAAGGGCATTGACATGCCATATAAAGTTCCTTTTCCCCTTCTTGGAAACATTTTAAATCTATATGTTATTATATAAAACATGGCACACTGAGGTTAAGTTAAACGGTCACATAAAAGGATATGCATTCACTATATTCTTTTTTTCTGATTTAAGTACAGTTCACATAACCTAACAGGCCATGCTTTTTTCTGGGGGACGCAGACCCCTAAACATTTTGTGAATCTTTGTACTTTTGTCCATTTGCTCTATTTATTTTTCCTGATTTGAACTATAAAATGGTGATTTTCTTGAGTCAAAATGAGGGTACTCCTAAACATTTTTTAAGGAAAAAAGCACTGGGTAAAGGAACAAGCAAACACCCCTCCACTCCCATTCCAAAGAAAGCTGGTGCCAGGGGTGGGAATTGCTAGGCATTTGTCATGGCCCACACCCCTTGGAGAACTATTATGCTCTGAAACTGCTTGGTTCTGCTCTCTTCCTCCTTGCTAGTCCTGCCTGTTCACCTGCCCTCTCTGGCATGCAAGCAATGACAAAAGGGAGGAGATGGAGAAGCAACATCCATTTCCCTTGGGCTCACTGTCAGGCTGGTGTGCCGAAAAGTGTGTGGGCAGTGGTGCATTGGAGAGGAAAAGGAAGGACCATAGAGAAAGAGGTGCCAACTCAAGAGACAACACTGCCTCCACCATACAGAGAGCATCACTAGTGCACTGTGCAAACACTTGATCTCATAATTCTTCCTCCACAGACGGGAGAAATCATGCATGCTGGGTGCCAAAGTGCAGTGATGGTGCCAGTTCTCTAAGTTGCATGAACCAGACCCCGGTTTGTTTATTGTTCCGTTGAGAGGGGAAAGTACACAAATAATCATAGCCAGTTTATTCATTTGCCAATTTCATTCTCACAATTACAAGCAGAATTCACTACAAAAAAATGCCAGGAAGCAATTCCAACACTACCTCTCTCTCTCTTTTTTTGCAATTTCGGTCAAGTACCATATTATCATTTCTTGAGTCATAAAAAACCTGAATTATCCTGCCAAAAGAAGTAAAACTTTACATGTGAAGTGACCAATTTTTCAGTTTGGATTGATCTGCATTATGTTTCCTGTTTTTGGAATGTTTTCATGTTGTGTCTTTCAACTTGGATGCATGATGATAGCTGACTTTCAAAATCTTTATGACAAATAACAGCGAAAGAAACACCTATGATTTGGTCCACAGACTGAGCAGAGTAGCTTTATGGTCAGGATGTTAAAATGAATTTCAAGGCTTCAATAAACATACCAAATAATTCTCTATTAAGCTTCCATATCCTAATCAGCACTAGGGCTTCTCTGATGCCCCATTAAAATGAACGAACCATGTGAACAGCATCATAAATTTCCCAACCATCAAATCTGCACAAATTCATCACAAGTAAAAAAAAAACAATTGCAGACCTTATCATATACTCAGATGCATTTTTTGTATTATCTATTTTTCCTTGGAACTGAGGTTAGGGGAAAAAACCCTTATACATTATATTTAGAATTGTATCATACAAGGACGTATTAAGGAGCCAGGATGTTTCAAATTTGCTGGGAATTTGTATGGAAAAGGTTTGTTAACCGTTATTTGAACTTATGAAAAATGACTGCCTAATTGCCAAAGAGATTTTTTAAAAAACAACCAGCAACCATGTATCTTCCATGTTGATATTGCAGGAGCAGCAATGGTATAATTAAAACAGAATTTCAACTTTATATTAATGAAGCAATGCGCTAATTAAAATCAACATCGACTGAACTTTCTATTTACATTCGTTAAGATAGCCCAAGAGGCAAGGAACTCTGCTTCAGAGGCATATGTGAATGCTTGAGCTTCTGTCATCCAGGTGCCATTTCTGACAGAACACATGTGCCTTGAACAGTTGGCAATGAATGAAAAAGATGACTGCTGATGTATATGCACAAAGGAGCCAGGGTGACACGGAAAATAAACTTGCACCAAAAATTTTTTTTTTAAAAAAAAGGAATAGAAGCGTTCTTCTAAACAGAGAGGTTTGCCGTGTGATTCTATGTATAGATGTGCTACAATTACAAATTATTAAAGCATGCTTATTTGGGAAGTGTTTCTTGTGGCAACTCTTGATAATTTGGAAGCTTTGGATCGTAGAGTTTGATCAGAGTTGACTCCAAGTAGCTTTTACTGAGTCGAGGCTCTCCATATTCTATACAAACATCCATTGAAAGCCACAGCAGAAAATGCTTTGATGGTAGACGTAGGTCCCATTGGGAGAGGGAAGAGCAGTGTAGTGACCCATCTGTTTCCATTAGCTCCAATCTTAAAATATTTGATTACACTTCTCTCGTCTGGTTCTTGGTTCTCTCACTGATGGCTATACTTGAGCACAGTTTAATTTGCTGTTAGGAAATAAATCCAAGTATATCAACTTGTAGGCCAATACCATAAATTACCTTTAATTATTTTCTCGGTTAAAATCTGATTTCATTGCAAATGGAAACGCGAGGTGGTTAACTCAAGGTGATCTTTGCAAATTAGTTTTTAAAAATCCCCATGAATTAAGATTGCTTGTTTGATATCGACACTTGCAGAGGTTGCAACCAACCTAGGCTGCAATCCTATACACACCTATCTGGGAACAAGTCCAATTGAACTCAATAGGCCTTACCTATTCGTGAATTGTCCATAAATTGTGCTGTCCTGGTTAGCATCCTCTGGACTCTTTTGAGCTCTGGATCTTGGCATTGGGCTGTTTTACAGTTAATAACAATGACCATCTTCCAGCCAACATTCAGCATTTTACAATCTCCTTATCCTGAATGGGATTTAAGCACGTTTTACTCTCTCACTGAAATCAATGCAACCTATGTGTGTTTTTGCAGCATCGTGGCGAATGGTGCAAGAGGGTACACTTGATGCATTGATACGGAGAAGACTGTGCTGGTGTGGTCGAATCCCTCTTCTCCAGCTTGTCTACACTTTTTGCTTGCAAAGTCAAAGTAAACCTTGGCATACTAATACTTGCTCTCACTAATTACTGGGTATGATCCAGCTATAGTTAAGCACATTTAAATTCTCACTGGTATTAGTCTAAGAATTAAACATATGCTTGAACCTTTCCTACTGCCTTTAATGCAACTTAACATTCTTAATAATGGAAGCATGCCCACAGACAGCACAGACAATGTAACTTCATCCAGTTCCATCCTGTTTGGTTTCGGTTTGTCATCCTTTGAAAATAACAAATTAATTCCAAGATGAGTCCAGGGAAATCAGAGTCTGCCCTCCAACATGGTAATGCTCATAAATGTAGGAAATTGTATTCCGGAATCAAATATTTTCCAGCTCAAATTATGAAACAAACTATGAAAAGGCTCTATATCATTGAATAAGCCAGGTTGAATAACAGAGGTTTGGTCAGTGGGCTTCATCATTAAAACCCGTAAGCCTTGCTACAATATCTCAAAAGTTTCCAAAGTGCAGGAACTTGTTCAAGTTATGGCCACCTCTGTGAAGAGACGGCTTGTTCTTCATCATCATCTTTTCTAGAAAAAAAAGCTTGCAAAAAAGACATCTGCTAGTTTTCATCTTGATCCAGTTCAAGGTCAACCTCTTCGGACAGGTTAAGATAAAAGAAAGCATAACATGCTACCAGAAATACCAATATAGCTCCAAGGATGAGGCTGACTTCCTGTAGCAACGATAAGATCGGGGTTGAAAGAAAAAAAGTTAGACAAGTCATCATTTCAGTTTAATTAAGAACAAATGACATTTGTCATTCATAAATACATTAACACTGTATGCAATTTACTCAACACATTGTAAATTATCATGGTAAGAAACTTACCCTGTAATTTACTCAAGCAGTCTGATGACCCTCCTCATGCAAGGCCCCACAGCAATGAGCTACACAGTTTACTTAACCAATGTCAAAATACACTTTAAAAAACAATAACCGTGAACAAACACCCTGACCAAATAATGATATAATCTAAACTGAAGGCCACTTTTGGTTTGTTGGTTTGTTTTACCACATGAGCAAACCTAACCTTCCTCATGATCTTCAAATTTCTAAAGGGCTTTCACGTGGAAGATGGAGCCAACTTGTTTTCTCCCGCTCTGGAGGCATCAAGCTACAAGAAAGGAGATTCCGACTAAACGTCAGGAATAACTTTCTGACAGCAAGAGTGGAACAAGTCTCCCTGCACTCGCCTTCCTTGGAGGTTTTTCAGCAGAAGTTGGATGGCCATCTGTCATGCATGGGGTCCCTTCCAACTCTACAATTCTATGATTTGGTGGTTAACATGCATTAACAGTAAAGGCTAAAGCAGATGTGATATTAATGCATTTCTTACATTTAACACACACATCTTTATTAGTGTAAATAGCTGTGGGGATGAAGAACAGCATGGGATTTTTGTAGGTGAGGAATTCAATTCCTTTCCCCCTGGCACAAATCTGATGACAATCTCCACCCCTCAAGCTACTGCTTTGGCCAACAACTTCTATTAAGGCCAACAGGACCAATCACTGGGGTGGGGCTGGGGCTTTTCACTGGAATCACAGCAGAAGCAAAGGCTTCATTTCTCTCTCTTCACCCACTGTGGTCCTAATCTTCTTCAAATCTCTCCCCCCCCCTTTTTTTTTAACTGCACGTTTTTTAAAAGTGCATTTAATGTCACTTCTAGTCTGGTTATCAGAACTGAATCTGGTGACCATGTGGCTAAAGAAGAAAGATTACTGTATAACAGGCTTAGCAAGCGTTTTGCCCAGGACTCTGAAGAGGGACAGAATTCACAGAGTACTTTAAAGGTATCCAAGTGCCCACCAGCAGCATCACACATTTTTAACAGCACCCTCTTCCTAGGCAATATATGTGAACTTTGAAAGTTCCCTATCTTTTCTGGGAGCTGGGAAGCAACCTACCATACCGATTAAAAAAAATAAATGTTAAGGAAACCCCCCAGGCACTTGGAACTTATTCTGTAAAATGAGCTTTACAGCTCTCTAAATTATAGCTCGTGTCTCAAACTTACTGCAGGAAGAACGTGGGGCAGGTGGACAAAGACCAGGGCTCTTCCACCTTCTGAAAAGACTATTTAAAGCTAAGAGCCATTTCACCAGGCAGTTTCATCTAATGCTGGAAGGCTGTGACCTGACACAACGAGGACTGGCTCTAGGGCTGACATGCATAAATGAGGCCTTTGGGAGGCCGTCTTCCTCATTTGAACGGCATACATAATTGAGGCCTTTCTCACACACATGTGTTTGCACATTGTGTAAAACTCGAGCCGACTTTATATCTTTGAGCTGGATTTAATGATTTTCACGTAGCATGCAAGTTCTCTCTCTGCAAGCACTTCTGAAAGTACTCACGTCAGAGAGAAAGCAAAACAGTGTCATCCCGAGAAAGAGTTAACGTTCCTCTGTCAATTCTCTCCTCCATCGCAAACTCCTCTGGAACACACTTCATTTGCATTTACATGAATCCGCTTTATATTTTATCAGTATTTCATATCCATAATTCAGTATATGCCACCGCATACACTTTTCAAATATTATCGCTTCTTGGGGCGAAGATTTCTCAGTGGATTGTCATTCTGCAGGTAGCACAAATTTCCTTTTCCACACAAATAATGCGACTCACAGGTTTGAAACAACAACAACGCCATTTAAAAACTGTTGGTGTGCTTTTGTTCCCAACCCATAATTATAAGGATCGTCAGGTTAGTCTAAACTTTGGGATCTTCTTTTGGTTTTATCTAACGGGATTTCAAAGAAAAGAGCTATGTAAAATTTGTTTTCAGAAAGCGATGGGAATAAAAAAGAAAGCAAGAGATGGGGGACTTCAGGCACACATCTTCTCTATGTCAAAATGCAATGGCCATATAAGGCAGAATTCATTCATTTTCTTGTATCTACTACAGTTGTGCTCCTAGACCTATCTGGGCCCAGCAATACTGCTTAAGGGGGTCCTGGGCAGGATGAGCTCAGGTGGTTCTCCACTCTCTGGGTCGTTTGTAGTCTTCTGATTTCTTCTATCATTGCTTGCTCTCCTCCTCAGCTTCTTCTTTCCTGCAATCTGATAATTAGGGGCAATAGAGAAGGAAGGAAGGAGTCCTCTTCTCTTTACCTTGTCAAAAAAAGGGGGGGATTTGCTACACCCCAGAAGGTTAGAGGATAATCCAGAACACACTTAGTGAGGCAGGGCATGCAGGTCATTGCAGGAGGAAGGAAGTTCTTGCCATAGATGGCTTCCCTCATTTTTCTGCTGACAAATTCCCTTCTGGCAGCTGACAATCACCATTGGATGGTGTATGTAACCAGCACTGCTTGTTTTTAAGGGGAAAGCATGATAGAACTGTATGATAGAACTGTAAGGGACGTGGGTGGCGCTGTGGGTTAAACCACAGAGCCTAGGGCTTGCCAATCAGAAGGTCGGCGGTTCGAATCCCCGCGACGGGGTGAGCTCCCATTGCTCGGTCCCTGCTTCTGCCAACCTAGCAGTTCGAAAGCACGTCAAAGTGCAAGTAGATAAACAGGTACCGCTTCAGCGGGAAGGTAAACGGCGTTTCCGGGCGCTGCTCTGGTTCACCAGAAGCGGCTTAGTCATGCTGGCCACATGACCCAGAAGCTGTATGCCAGCTCCCTTGGCCAATAAAGCAAGATGAGCGCCGCAACCCCAGAGTCAGCCACGAACAGACCTAATGGTCATGGGTCCCTTTACCTTTACGATAGAACTGAAGAAATTCACAGTAAGGATAGTGACTCTTAATTTTTTGTTGAGTAGCAGAAAATCGTTTCTGATTTTCAGCATAAGACAAGGAGTTTGCAGAGTAGCTGGATGAATCCTTTGCACCTGTCTTTGCAGATAGGGCAGATCCCTTTGCTCCAACTTTTATCGGAAGGAAGACCCAGGAACTGAGGGAAATGGGAGTTAGAAGAGATGGTTGTGTTCTACCTTCGCTGCTGGAGGCAGTAAGCCTCTGAATACCAGTTTGCTTGGAATCAGAAGCGAGGAGGGTGCTGCTGCACTCAGTTTCTGTTTGTGGGCTTCCCACAGACATCTGGACTTGACAGGCCATTGGCCTAATGCCTTTCTTTTAACAGGAAAACTATTTACGCATGGAGAGGTTTTAATAGATATAGGAAAGCACATAAATTTTGCCGTCTACCACAGTCATCCTGCTTCAACAACACAGAGTCAAAAACACTGGATATTTATTGCCCACAAGTTACTGTGTTGACATTATCAACAAAAGATAAAAATCACTCATTGGGGAAATTAAAAAAGTATTAAATGGCAATGACTAAATGAAAGTTTGTTACTTTCAATCCAGCATAAAAATGATAGGCAATCAAAATGTGACAGGATAGACTAATTAGCATGCCAGTTTTTGAAATTAAAAGTACCCTACTGGGTTTGGTTTAGAAAGTTTAGGGCCCGTTTTGAAGTAAGGGGGGAACCATACATTTTTTTAAAAGAGCAAAGTTTGTGCAAAATGCATCCCTGGTGAAAGCTCAACCTGTCTACCTGGGTAAATCATAGAAAAATAAGCAATAATCAAGATTATTATTTTAGAATAATGTTTAATTAAATTAGTGTTTCTGAAACTCCATGAAATCAAAATGTCGTTCTAAGCTGAATTGATCTTTTGTAGCCCCCAAATCAAAAAAACCTTCGTATTAAGCTCCTAAATAATCTACCTTATTTTTAATATGTCCAGTTCCTACTGCTCCAACTTACTGCTGCCTCAAATGTGATGAATCTTCAGTATGGCTATTTCCTTCAGTATAGATAGGAAAATGAATGCAAATTGTGTATATGTTACCACAGCTTGCTTATAAATATAGCCCATGGAAATATTATACCGGCATGCTGGCAGAGAATGCAAAACCCTGAAACTGGCATTCGATTTCACACCGTTGTTCAGCCTGGACACTGAGGTCCAGCTCCGAGGGCCTTCTGGCAGTTCCCTCCCTGCGAGAAGTGAGGTTAAAGGCAACCAGGCAGAGGGCCTTCTCGGTAGTGGTGCCTGCCCTATGGAACACCCTCCCATCAGATATCAAGGAAATAAACAACTATCTGACTTTTAGAAGACATCTGAAGGCAGCCCTATATCAGGAAATTTTTTTATGTCTGATGTTTTACAATTTTTTATGTGCTGTAAGCCGCCCAGAGTGGCTGGGGAAACCCAGCCAGATGGGCTGGCTATAAATTATTATTATTATTATTATTATTATTATTATTATTATTATTATTATTATTACAGTGATACCTCGGATTGCATACGCTTCAGGTTACATACGCTTCAGGTTACAGACTCCCCTAACCCAGAAATAGTACCTCGGGTTAAGAACTTTGCTTCAGGATAAGAACAGAAATCAGGATCTGGCAGTGCAGCGGCAGCAGGAGGCCCCATTAGCTAAAGTGGTGCTTCAGGTTAAGAACAGTTTCAGGTTAAGAACGGACCTCCAGAACAAATTACGTTCTTAACCCGAGATACCACTGTATTTAGGTGCAAGGATACCCAGGTCCTTGCACAAGTTGTATGAGCTAATGTGCATCGTGGGAGTTGAAATTAAGGTACAAGGGACTGCTGAATTTAGAGACTGTTTGGATTAACCCATTGGCTAGACTTTCATATCACAGCAAGTTGGTTCAAATGCAACATTCCCAGTCTCCCAAAGCGAAGTTTCAATAACCAAGAACATGCTACAGGCTTACATCCGCCCTCCTTCTACTTCCTCCTCTTTTCAGTTACTCATATCCAATAATTTCCTCTTTAACACAAACCATACTTTGCTACAATATCCAAACTAATAAGCTGTTTTTCCTTGCTTATACTCCAAAGAGCTAAAACATAACCAAGCCATGCTTTGCAAGTCTGGTTTAGAGGGCAAGTATAAACCATTATTTTCCAGGTTTTGATATCAAGGTAACTTATAGGTAAAGGTAAAAGTAAAGGTAAAGGTAAAGGTAAAGGTAAAGCACCCGTGGGCAGTTAAGTCTACTCAAAGGTGACTATGGGGTGCAGCACTCAGCTCGTTTTTCAGGCCCAGGGAGCCGGCATTCATCTGCAGATAGTTTTCCAGGTCTTGTGGCCAGCATGACTGAACCACTTCTGGTGCAACGAGACACCGTGACTTAAGCCAGAGTTCACAGAAACGCCGTTTATCTTACCACCACAGTGGTACCTATTTCTCTACCTGTACTGGTATGCTTTCGAACTGCTAGGTTGGCAGAAGGTAACTTATATTTTGCTCTCATCTGGACACAACTAACTGAACCTGAGGACATGAGGGCAGAGAGACATAAGGAAATGGCTTGCTCATGCAGCACTAAACAATGGTTTGACTTTACATCAATACTTCAAGAAGCTTGCTTCTCATTCAGTTGCCAACCAAGTTATACAATCAAGTGTCCAGAAATCGTGTGAGGAGTGTGCATAAGTGACTCAACTCTATGCTTCAACACTGAAAACACAACACTGAGGTATAATTCTGCTTCTGCAAGATTTCCTTTTACTCTCATTATCAATTTACATAGTACTTTTCACATGCCACATACTGCACAATCTTTATCTTCTTTAACTGCCATCATCCAGCCAGGGTAAGGCACACCTATTTTACAGATGGCAACTGAAGCTGAAAAATTGTTCTTTCCCAGCAGCTCTGCTGGGAATTCTTTATATGTTTTTTACGTTATATTTGCTATTGTTCTGCTTTGTAATTATGAAATTGTTACTATGCTATTGTTTGGCTATGTTAGTATGAAACTGTTACTATGTTACTTGGCTGTGTTATTATGAAATTGTTTTTGTAGCATTTGAAATGTGTTCCTGTGTTGTTGTTGTTTTGTAAACCACTTTGAGCATGATTTTTTTGTGTGGAAAAGCGCTATACAAATCTAAAGAATGAACAAATGAATTCAAGCCTCCAATATATGCATTGTTTGAGGCTATCCTCAACCCTATGCTGTGAGGCCACTTGTCCGGATAGCTCAGTTGGTGGATCATGAGACTCTTAATCTCAGGGTTGTGGGTTCAAGCCCCATATTCGACAAAAGATTTCTGCATTGCAGGGGGTTGAACTAGATTACCCTTGTGGCCCCTTCTACGATGTAAAATTAAATCAGAAAGGTAAAATTAAATCAGAAAGGGACAGAGAAAATTGCATAACTTGATAGGTTAATAATCTGCCTTTTAAACAAACAACAAAAACGGCAATCTATTTTTCCCCCATTAAAACCTGACACACTGCACTAACTGAGGAGACGATGTTGTGAAAGCAGACCACATTGCGTGGCAATGCTTGATCGAGATCAGCTATCAGAGAGCGAAAAGAAACCACTGTTTCGTGATTATAATAGCAAATTTTGGAAGACAACCAAATACATCATCTGGCGGCTCAACAGCTGTTACAGCATGGTAGTAATACCTTGCCATTTGCTGTAAGCTATAACTTGGGGAGGGGGGAATTGATTTCTCATCTGCCAGAAACAAGGAAATGTACTTCTTTGAACATTACTGACATTCTTCTCATTAGGAATAGCTCATTTTTGCATCTATTTTTCCTGATCTGCATCCTTCCCTCAGCATGGGTTGCTAAGCTGATTTTGTGTTAATTTATTTTGAACCAAAAATAAATCGAGAGGAAAGTATTGGAAGCAATTTAAACAAACTACATATGTTTAGCCAAACTCTACGACAGGGTCATGTGTGGGTGTGAAAATATTATAAATATCCTTCATATTATTATTTATTACCTTCACTTGTTCTCCTTCCTTTCTTTAAGCTTTAAAAACAGAAGTTCCAAAATAATTGAGTCCACCAGCTTCCTTGCTGGGTCATAAGAGAAGGCAATCGTTTTCCATGCTGGACAGAAAGATGAAAACTGTAGGCTGGATATCAGTTATACAGTGGTACCTCGGGTTGCATACACTTCAGGTTACACACATTTCAGGTTACAGACTCCGCTAACCCAGAAATATTGCCTCGGGTTAAGAACTTTGCTTCAGGATGAGAACAGAAATTGTGCTCTGGCAGTGCAGCAGCAGCAGGAGGCCCCATTAGCTAAAGTGGTGCTTCAGGTTAAGAGCAGTTTCAGGTTAAGAACGGACCTCCAGAATGAATTAAGTACTTAACCCGAGGTACCACTGTATGTATTTATGACAAAACTGTAACCGTTTACAGTAACATCTAGACAAAAAATTCCATCATGGTCAACAGTCAGGGTTCTCTCTCTCTCTCTCTCTCTCTCTCTCTCTCTGTGTGTGTGTGTGTGTGTGTGTAGGTAACAGTACTTGCCATACATGCTGGTTCCAGGGGGCTAAGGCACTATTGACCCCCTCTATGGTTTTTTTGAGGGAGATAGTCCCTCCCATTGTAAAAACTGGACACAGAGGGACATTAGGACATCACGCAATGTAGCTCATGTGGCGTCAGTACATTGTGCAACATCACACACGCAAGGTCAGAACGCTGCATGTGGCGTCAGTACATTGTGCAACATCACACACGCGAGGTCAGAACGCTGCATCAGGGTCCCTCAATGTGGTTCAGAAGATGGAGCTTCTGGTACTCACTAGTTAGGGAGTTCTGGCACCACATATTTTGCTGCCTTGCAGAAGCCATTTTGTGCTGACCCCCACTTTTATCAAAGCATGGGTACCAGTACATTGTGGGGTTTTTAACCAAAGAAAGCACTGATGTGCAATAATAATGAGGGCTACAATCCTACGCACGGTTCTTTGGGATTATGGCCTGCTGGGACTTACTGTTGAATAGATATGAGCCAAACTGGGATAGCTCATTTGGTAGAACATGAGAGTCTTCACCTCAGAGTCGTGGGTTTGAGCCCCACGTTGGGCAGAAGATCCCTGCATTGCAGGGGGTTGGACGAGATGAACCTCATGGTCCCTTCCAGTTCTCCAAGGCTATTATTCTATGCTGTAAAACATGCACTGTCTGCCTATGGGAGTTGTTTTAAAAAATTATTCCATGACACACAGTAGTTGACAAGAAGCTTTAAAAAAAATAAAATGCTGCCTATCAAAATTACTTTGCAGCTTTATTCTATGCACCCTGCATAGACAAGGAGAGGATGGCATCACCGAAGAAGGGGATTTTCGTAGCAGACCCTAAGTAGCATCTTCACTGCACAGATTTCACTGTATGCTGAAGAGAGACCTCTTTGCCCTGGCCTTTGACAGTGAAGGTATTTTGTTTGGTGGGACCCACCTCTTTTGTTGAATTTATACCCATCTGTTGCCTTTGGAATGGCTTTCCATGTTTTATAATTGGAATGGTTTTACAATTGCATATTTCATCGTTGCAACTCGCCCTGGGACTTTATGGTGGCGTAGGGGCAAGAGATCTGTAAAATAGGTAAAATGAAGCTTAATTCATAAATAACAAAATGGGACTGATTCCTAAGCAGAGCCGTGTCAGATTGCAGCCTCCGAGTTTCAGTTGTTCCTGCTTGGCTGTAGGTTAACGCAAAAGAAATCAGTCATGAATATTTTAGATCCTGGCATTCCACTTAGGGTTTTGAAGTGTCATAAACAATATCTTTCAAAGATCAATATTCACACAGGACATCTATGGGGAAAAGAAACTCAACATCTCTAGGATGTTGGTGTAAGCTATCAGTTAGATATACCTTCATGCCTGGCGCAGTTTTCTTGGCCTCTGCTTTTAATCTTGTTGCTTTTAACATTGGCCTGTTTTTCTTGTAATCTTGTTTTCCTATTGACAGGGGGAGAGAGAAAAAACAGTTACTGAAAACACTCCATGCTAAATGAGGGACAATTATTTCAATGTCTGCAGCATATCCAAATTTTCCTTTACAAAGCACAAAAAGACCACTGTATGTTAGAGCTGCTTGTAGAGTGACAAACTTTGAAATGTTTGCTCTAATAGGGAATACATATGACAGTATAATTTGAGCAATTTATTATTTACAAATGGGCAGCCTAAAAGACTGATGCTACGCCACATCATGCCACATCCAATGTAGAAAATTAAAAAGGGAAAGCCCATGATGAGAAAAGTTTGACGCAATTGAGAACAATTGTGCATAGTATTTGCATGGGTTGTAGGGTTAATTAGGCATAAGATAAAACTCTTACTTTTTCCGAGACAATTTTCAAGAGTTCGTAACCACTCCACTTGTAAATTGGAAGGTTATTAGGCCTACACCCAAATTCAGTTCTAGAAAAAATAAAAAGCACTTCCTGCCTAGTAATAACAGGTTTTGACCATGTTGAAATTGTTTTCACAGTATCCCTTTTCATGCCTCATGTCACAAGACTGCATTATGGCGGCTGGCTGGCCGATCAGTGTTAGATTAGCTGAAAGCTATACTTTGCAGCCTTGTAGTCATTAAGGGCTCTGATCTTAAGCAAATGCATTCAGGACTAGGCCAATGCTTGAGAGGTTTGGTTTCTGCTGCTAAAGTTACTGTTTCAGGAAGGGTGGGGGGAAACTTACCTTCCATACTTACGCACATGTTTACTGCCTTTTTAGTTTTCCTACTCTGCTGTGGCCTGAGTGCCAAAACAGACCAACCAACCTCGAAAGGGCTTTTTCACTCTTGTGGGCAGATCCACACCTTAGATTTAAAGCACATGACTACCCCAAAGAATCCTGGGAAATACACTGAAACAGTGTATCTGAAGAAGTGTGCATGCACACAAAAGTTCATACCAAGAACAAACTTACTTGGTCTCTAAGGTGCTATTGGACAATTCTTTAAATTTTATTTATATATTTCTACTGCGTTAGACCAACACGGCTACCTACCTGAATCTAGAATCCTGGGAACTGTAAGGGTGCTGATAATTATAGCTCTATGAAGGGGAAACTACACTTCCCAGCTTTCTTTGCTGGAGGGGAGAGCAGCTATGTGTGGTGTGACCATCAGGGAGCATGTGGTGAACATTATAAAGCCATGTAGCCATATAGCCATATCGCTAATTAGACATGGCTATAGGATGATGTCACTGAGGGCAAATGAAGCCCCACCACCATTTTCGGTGAGAGGGCAAAGAAGGATCTTATCCTCTTTGCCCAACCGAGACAACTGAGTTGACGCTCCTTGCCTTGCCCCTCCAGTTGTACATGCTTACAGATGACTTGGGGCAGAATGCGGATGAATCTACAAAAGATGTACGCCACACCCCAATCCCAGTGTGCGTTCAGGGAAATGCCTGGATGATGCTTTGGTCTCCCAGTTGCACTGTGCTCCTACTCTTCCTGCGCAAGAGCTTTCTTGTCCTACAACTGTGCCCAACATATGGTTGCTTCGGCAGGGGATGGGGAGGAGATGGGACAATGCATAGGTGAACTATGGAACTCCCGCAGGAGGTCACCAACTTGGATGGCCATAAAAGAGGGCTGGACAACTTCAATACCGGCTGCTGGAAACCACAGGGGGGGAGAGTGCTTTGCACTTGGATCTCGCTTGAGGGTTCACCACAGGCATCTGGTTGGCCACTGTGAGAACAGGATGCTGGACTAGACGGGCCATTGAGTGAATCCAGCAGACTCCTCTTATGTCCTTATGACACTGGGAGCAGGAATAAAACCATGGCCTCACCCCTCGCTGCACAAACACATGCCCTACATGTGAGTAACACATAAACAGGGCTTATGTTTTCTCTCTGGTCATTGGAGGTGCAAGTTGTTATTGTTGTTGTCTTTAAGCGACTCCCAGTCCTTAAAAAAAAAATAATCTACGATTAGGGGAAACATTTTCCTTACTGAGAAGACTACGATGGATTTCTCTGGTGATCTGTACTATACCAGAGGAGTGGTGGAGATTTTAAAGTCTAATGCATGGGAAAAATTGTTCTTTTCTCTGAGGAAAGTATGGTCATCGTGGAATAAGGGGGAAAGAGTTTACATGACTAGAGCTCCCCGCCAGTCATTATGATATTACCATGTGTTATGCAACAGTAAAGGGCCTGTCAGAATTTCCATTATGAATTGACTGAGTTTATATGCTCGTAAAAATTCACTCCAGGGTGAAACTTGGCTTAAAAATATATCTGAACCTGTAATACTGTTTGGAGCCAATTTCAACTAAGACATGCAGCTGCTAAAAACTTTTACTTGCGAACGAACTGCAGACATTTATTCACATGGGGCTTTGAACACAGATTTATAAGACTTTAAGAAGAAAACAAGGGGGAAATAATTGTTTCACTTCAAGATCTCAGAAAGTCTGAAATATACCCTCATGTCTACACTGAAAATGAAAGGTGGGACAACTAAGACATTTACATCGCAGAGACCTGCTGTTTCTAGAGATCAGCCAAAATTAAATAGGTGCAGCTTTGGGAAAGCAGAGGGAATGGTGTAGATGAGCTATCCTATGTGCTTGGCATTTCCTCAGAGTAAATTTGAGTACAACCTTACTGTAGATATTTTGGAAGTGTTGTTGTTGTTTAGTCGTTTAGTCGTGTCCGACTCTTCGTGACCCCATGGACCAGAGCACGCCAGGCACTTCTGTCCTCCACTGCCTCCCGCAGTTTGATCAAGCTCATGCTAGTAGCTTCAAGAACACCATCCAACCATCTCATTCTCTGTCGTCCCCTTCTCCTTGTGCCCTCCATCTTTCCCAACATCAGGGTCTTTTCCAGGGAGTCTTCTCTTCTCATGAGGTGGCCAAAGTATTGGAGCCTCAGCTTCACGATCTGTCCTTCCAGTGAGCACTCAGGGCTGATTTCCTTCAGAATGGAGAGGTTTGATCTTCTTGCAGTCCATGGGACTCTCAAGAGTCTCCTCCAGCACCATAATTCAAAAGCATCAATTCTTCGGCGATCAGCCTTCTTTATGGTCCAGCTCTCACTTCCATACATCACTACTGGGAAAACCATGGCTTTTACTATACGGACCTTTGTTGGCAAGGCGATGTCTCTGCTTTTTAAGATGTTGTCTAGGTTTGCCATCGCCTTTCTCCCAAGGAGCAGGCGTCTTTTAATTTCGTGACTGCTGTCACCATCTGCACTGATCATGGAGCCCAAGAAAGTAAAATCTCTCACTGCCTCCATTTCTTCCCCATCTATTTGCCAGGA
Source organism: Podarcis liolepis (assembly GCF_965112155.1). NCBI lineage: Eukaryota > Metazoa > Chordata > Lepidosauria > Squamata > Lacertidae > Podarcis > Podarcis liolepis. The sequence continues at coordinate 26,458,491 of NC_139560.1, read as the reverse complement.
GGTGATGGGCCCAGTGGCCATGATCTTCGTTTTTTTGATGTTGAGCTTCAGACCATATTTTGCGCTCTCCTCTTTCACCCTCATTAAAAGGTTCTTTAATTCCTCTTCACTTTCTGCCATCAAGGTTGTGTCATCTGCATATCTGAGGTTGTTGATATTTCTTCCGGCAATCTTAATTCCGGCTTGGGATTCATCCAGCCCAGCCTTTCGCATGATGAATTCTGCATATAAGTTAAATAAGCAGGGAGACAATATACAGCCTTGCCGTACTCCTTTCCCAATTTGGAACCAATCAGTTGTTCCATATCCAGTTCTAACTGTAGCTTCTTGTCCCACATAGAGATTTCGCAGGAGACAGATGAGGTGATCAGGCACTCCCATTTCTTTAAGAACTTGCCATAGTTTGCTGTGGTTGACACAGTCAAAGGCTTTTGCATAGTCAATGAAGCAGAAGTAGATGTCTTTCTGGAACTCTCTAGCTTTCTCCATAATCCAGCGCATGTTTGCAATTTGGTCTCTGGTTCCTCTGCCTCTTCTAAATCCAGCTTGCACTTCTGGGAGTTCTCGGTCCACATACTGCTTGAGCCTTCCTTGTAGAATTTTAAGCATAACCTTGCTAGCATGTGAAATGAGTGAAATTGTGCGGTAGTTGGAGCATTCTTTGGCACTGCCTTTCTTTGGGATTGGAATGTAGACTGATCTTCTCCAATCCTCTGGCCACTGCTGAGTTTTCCAAACTTGCTGGCATATTGAGTGGAAGTACAGCGGTGCAAGATGCAATGGGTGAAAAGCAGAAGAGCTCAAGTATATAGATGATATAGATGTTGATAAAATGTTAGAAGGGGATTTGTTCATCTTCCCTTTCCCCTGGGTTTAGGATCTAATTTATCTTGTGGGTTTTATAGACAATGAACTAATATACATAACCAACAATTCACTCTGGCTTTAGACCAATGTGCGCTACAACTAGCTAGATGGTGAAGTGACCACCTGATTGTCCTGTCTTGGAAGCCATATCTAATTTTATGCCTAGGTTGCCTGAATAACTTTTACCATTCACTTCATCTGGCTTTGCCATGCAGCCAACTACAAAGTGCAGTGGATGGGCAGAGCCAATTTTGGCTTTGACCAGTTTTGGGAATGGACCGAGCATCCCCCTTGCCCACTAAGCATAAATATGGAGAGCCAGGCATCCTTGCCGTCTCAATGAGCCACTCGTCTTTGAGGCAAATGTGTGGTGCAGAACAATTGTATGCAGGTACCATTTCCAGGAGGGACGCGGGTAGCGCTGTGGGTTAAACCACAGAGCCTAGGACTTGCCAATCAGAAGGTCGCCAGTTTGAGCTCCTGTTGCTCGGTCCCTGCTCCTGCCAACCTAGCAGTTCAAAAGCATGTCAAAGTGCAAGTAGATAAATAGGTACCGCTCCGGCGGAAAGGTAAACGGCGTTTCCGTGCACTGCTCTGGTTTGCCAGAAGCGGCTTAGTCATGCTGGCCACATGACCCGGTAGATGTACACCAGCTGCCTCGGCCAATAAAGCGAGATAAGCGGCGCAACCCCAGAGTCGGCCACGACTGGACCTAATGGTCAGGGGTCCCTTTACCTTTACCTTACCATTTCTGCAACCATGTAAACTCCACCAAACCCATGACTGTAAGTGCAGTTAAAGTGGAGTGGCATGTGACCTGTGTCATAGTAAAGATGACAAAGATTAAGTGCACATCAGAGTGCATCAAAGGTAGAGGCAATAATGGATTATTAATATTTTTGCATCATTATGCCCTAAGAATAACTAGTTATTTCTCAACAAAGAAAGTTTATCGATCCTCTTCAAGATTATATTCTAGCAACTACCCATTCCAGAGGGGAACCATGAGCAGAAATAGGACTGCGTCTGAGAAAGTGGCTTTAAGATTTCAAATGAATTGAATTCGATGATCTATATGACTGTTTCCCTAAAACTTACCTCGGTGCAAGTTAACAGTGACAATATTTGCAGGCTGAAATTGAAGTCGATATTAACAACTGAAACTCTCTTTATTGCAAACAATCTATTTTAATAATGACTCTACAGCTGGTAAGTCTCCAAAACAAAGCATCTGTGATTAATTTACCACTCTCCTTGCTAAATGCTATAGCCAGAAGAGAAAGTACATACCAGAGAATACAAGTCTGAATCAACTGTGTGTAAAAATTTACAAAGGACATCTGTTAAGTCCTTGGTAATGAAAACCACATTTTAGTATTGGACTTTTTAAAAACACCTCTTTAAACAGCTGAACTCCCCCCCCCCCAAAAAAAATCCCAAGATAACCACCTGTACTGCAAAAATGGCATATGAGCCCCAGAAGTTGCCACCTGAAATATCTAGTTTATATAAGCAATGCAAACACCTTTGACTGTTGCTAGCTGGAATGTAAATTCATGTTAATTTAAACTAGCATCAATTATAGTGGAGGATATTTTCAGAGCTTAAGGTGGCGTGAAAGGGGTGCTGGCTGCTGTTCGTGGTACATATGTATACTTATCCCTGTTTTGCAGTGAAACCTGTTGGTGCATATGGCGCAACCACCCCGCTTTGAGTGGGACACCCCGGATTTACAGAATCTCTAAGTTTACTATGAACACTTTCCTCCCTAACAGATTTCCCACATCTCGCGGGGCTGCGAAGACTGCGTTCCTCTCTTCTTCGCATCCAAAGATGGACCAATGCCAGGGATTTAACCTGGAAACTTCTGCGTGCACTTTTATGTCCTGCGTGGGACTTTAACTCTCATCAGTATCATCTGGCATGGTTAAGTGTCACAGATGATGGGAGCTGGAGCCTGAAACAACCAGAGGGCTCCAGGTTATGGAAGGCTGCTCGAGAATATCTCAGAATGACCATCAGTAGAACGTGAGACTCTTGAATCTCAGGGTTGTGCGTTCGAGCCCCACGTTGGGCAAAATATTCCTGCATTGCAAGGGGTTGGGCTAGATGACCCTTGTGGTCTCCTCCAGCTCTACCATTCTATAATTCTGTGTCTACCTGGAGTCCACTCCCAATACTTTACTGCCTAAGGGTATTACACTTACTCCCATTAGTACAGCTACAACTCCCATTAGTGCCGGTTCTCGGTAGCAGGTGAATTCATTTTTGCCAAACTCTAGCTAACAACGCTGCGGGGATATCAATATTTGAACCTTGAACTATGCAAGCGTTTCAGCAAGTTTACTACTGGGCTTAACCAACTAAGAGTATAGGGCTTCTTTTTAGTTAATAATGGGGTCTTCATCTTTGCCCTTTGTTTGTTTTGCTGTCCAAGCTCATTATCATTTGTATGCCTGGCTATTGTTTTATGAATGTTCACATTTCAGAAGCTCCTTCTATGTCCCACCCCCACCCACCCACAGACTTTCCAATATCCACCCTCATTATCATCATGAGGCAGTGTTGCTCTTCGCCTGCATTTGCAACTTTAAAAATTAATGCACTCCGATTTTCTGAATACTGTGAAGCGTAAGCTGCTTAGGAGCACATTATGCTATCAAGCAAGCACATTCTTTCATAGAAAATACAGCTGGTTCTGATTCAAAGGCGTTTCTTTTCACCTGCAAATGGACTTGCTTCTAACTTGTTCCTCGATTCATTGTCTTTCATGGGTGCCTGCAAATCTTTAATTGTCTTTAATTCAAAAACAAAAGTAAATTCCGTTCTTTAACTCTCGCAAACATGTTCAATCATAATTCCTCCTGGGATGATTACCAAGTTCTATTCACTGCCTGATCTTCAAACAAAAGTCCATAAATTTATTGCCCATTTATATAGACCGCACCAATTATGCCACAATTGAATGGCAGACAAGGAAGAGTCAAAATATTTGAAAGGAGAAGTGTGCAATCTAAATTTAATTACACAGGCAAATTATTTGAAAATGAGTTATTTACTGCATGCCAAAAACTGACAGATAGTAAAAGAAATCAACATTACAGATTTAAAATCCCTTTCAGCGCTTTCTCTCCAATTTATAACTGCCAAGAAACTGCTGCCCTGAATATTTTTGTGCTGGTACCACAATAATAACTAAAACAAAAACATTATATCTTTCCCATAGTTCAGTACCATCACAATAATAAATGGTACTGAAATGCCAGGAAATGCAGCATCAAAAACACTGAACTCAAATATCCTTGTTACTAGAATCTACAGCAACCCACTTCCCAATCCAGGTGTGGCTGGCCACCTTCCCACTTATCAGGACTTTCAAAGACTCCTGTATAGTAGGGATGGACAATCTACGACTCTCCAGATGCCCAATGCCCAGCCAGCATGGCTAATGATAAGAGATGACAGGTCCCCCATCCTATAGCCTTATAGACACAGACAGAAGCTGGATGGCATATCTCTGCATCAAGAGCAGAAACTGACCTTTAAAAAAATACCCCCACATGCAGAATACCTTGAAACCTTAGAAGAGAAAGATTAGATGTCCACAGTGTCCTTTATTTTGAATCAGCTATCCTTAAACCTTGACATACATTTTAAAATGATAGAGGGGGAAGGAAACATTGACAGCATTACGGAAGTGTTGAGTGGATTCAATATCACCCACTGCCAAGCTCACACGTACTTCTCCCTCTTTTCTAATCCTCCATTACAGCCATTTAAACATGTGGTATGAAAGAGATAAATTTAAGCTACACGGAAGGGGAATTCAAAAGCTGCAGGGCCTTCACAGGTGTTGTTCCAGCAACCCTGTCTGTTGCTTTCTCTAGCCACAATGCCTGGGCTAAGCTAAACTGTGCTGCCGCGGCCCTGCCAATTCCAGCCGTCCCTCAAGCAAGAAAGCGCGAAAGCTATTTTACATTCAATCAGCCAGCAAAAGAGCCACAATCTAATTCCCAAGCTGGTACGATAAATAACGCTGATACCTTTGCATTAAAACGAGGGAGTTGTCCGGGAAGTAGTAGGAATGTAGAAAATGTACATTTTGTAGTGAAAGCATTTCAGAAATCGTTTGGCCATGCATGCAACCAGACGCCGTTAAGTGGTTTGCTCGCTATCGCGCCATAAATCCCTCCTTTGCATAATAGGAAATAAGGGCGCTCATTTCCCTCCAACTAATACAAAGTGATACGAAAGGTTCTATCACACGGGGAGCTGGGATATTTAGAATATTAATTGAAAATTTCAATTGTAAAAAAAGTGCTGCTTCAAATAAAAGGGCTCCCATTTCATCATCGCTCAAGTTAATAGCAAGCCAATTGACTGCAACATAAGCAGCATTCATAGCGGTCTTCTGCAACATCTTACAATGAACATCCCTGGTATAGAGAGCTCTCCCCACCCCCACCCCTGGCACACACGGGGGGGGGGGCGGGAAGAGGAAGAGAGGTTTGCTTTAATACCATTTCAATTGCTGCGATTAAAGATGTTTTAGGAGTCTTCAGCTAACGGAAACATTTTGATATATATTGAATATAGTCAAAGTGTTAGTACTCAAAAGAGAGAGCATGGGAACCCCCCACAGCTCTTCTCTCTCTTTTTTTATTCAGGTTTAATGGTAGCTCAAATCACTGGCCATTTTTCAATCTTGAGAGATGGAACAGCTTGACACTAATAATACATTTGCAAAGGACACATCATCATTTAACACAACATTAAGTGCTCAGGAACAACTTTTTTTTACAATAGACACAACGTGTTCTGAGCTCAGGGTTGACATATCATTACATTTTATGCTACAAAGATAATCCAGCCAGCCATTCATGAGAGGTAAATTAATTTTCAAGCAACTGTATTTCAGCTTTAAGCCAACAAGAAGGATGCATTAAAGTGAATAAGTTTATTTTATGCTATCAGCAAGGGTTTCTTTAGCCTGAATAAAAGACTTTCTTGAGTATACCAGTATCTATACCTTCAATTATTTCCACTCTCCCTGCAGTTTCGACTCAGAATTCTGCTTGTATAAGTTAAGCTACAATTTTAAACCCATAAAGCAGCCATCTCACGCAGGCTGAATGAACACGGGAGGCAGAAGTGATACAAGGAGGTGGGAAATGAAGAGCAACTTCATATGCTGCAGCCTCTGTAGGGAGGCCGCCCAAACCACTAATATGCATAGTGGACCAGAGCGTTTGTAAAACTAAGGTGGTGGGAGACTCTGCAAACCAAGCAAGGCAGTAGATATGCATGCTTTCTGCAGCATTGAAAGCATGTCCAAGCCAGCTTGATCAGACTAAGGGAATGGTTTTTCATCAGAAATCTCAATGATCTTCACCATAGCTGCTACTGGCATTGGGGCACTAAGTAATTTAATGTTCCATATCCACGTAGCTTTTAAAGATCAAGCTTTTACTTTTGTGTTGCTTTCAAACCTACATTCACTAGTTCATGGGCAGGTCCTAAGGGCCCGTTCCATCATTTCAGCTCTCCAAAGGGAGGTCCCTGGAAATCACTTCATGCAAGGAATGATTTGCCACGGTGCCCTGGGACCAACAGTCCAGTCATCCACATTCAGCTGGACTGCAGAGAAGCTGTAATACATTTCAGATAATGTTTCTGTAGTACTAAGCTGAAGAAATGTGAGTGGAGTGCACAGTTGGTACAGGAATGTAACATGGAGCTTTCTCCATGTTTCAAATGACAAGGATGCAAGTATAAAGATTGAAACACAAAACAGAACAAGTTAAAACTGAGAGGAACTCAGCTCCTATAAACTGGAAGGGCTTGGTCTTCTGAGATATTCAGCCCAGAACGGTTGCATCTCAGAGCTATTCAGGAAACAACTGGGGGGAAAATTTGACTTCCCAACTAAAGTTGACCACCTTATAGCAGTAGTCTTTCTTTTTATTTTTTAAATAAAATATGCCAGCCTGATGCATTGATACGTTAGAAGGAACATGCTTCTCCAACTATATCATCATTGTTTGCACATGCCATGCTAATTAAGTATATTCTAAGAGCAGCACAGCATTGCATGTGTTAATGCACTGACCGTGATAGGAAGATATTAGATGTGGAAAATAGTGTGGGAAATGACGAAAAAGCCCATCATGTTCTTTAAAGATTTATTCAAAAACTGAAACATTTAACAGAATTGACAGGAAAGAGATCTCTTCTTGTATGTAGCGGTATTATCTCCCACTAAATTTACTTGTGAGGAATAATCTTCCCAAATCACTCATAATTTTAGCACTCCAAAGTCTTCAGGGCACTTGTAATTCCACACTACTTCGCTTCAACATAAATGCCACCTGACAGGTCTTAACGAAAAGATGAATGACATCAATAACAGCTTACACTAAAGAGTAGAGGCTGTACATATTTATGAGCAACTGGAGCATTGGACCTCAGGTGAAATGAAATAATGAACAACATTTATACCAGGAAATATTAGCAACCAGCTAGATTCAAAAGTATCTGTGTTGATGTCAAGAAGGGGGACTGGAATTCCCAAGCCACTGAACTCAACAGCAGACGAACTGATTTAAATAGAACACTTTAGAGCAGAGGTAGGGAACCCCAACCCACAGGCCAGATATGGTAGCCAAATTTCATCAAGTCTTCTGGGTCCCCTCCTCACCATCAGCTGTTCAGCAGGGAGGGGAAAGGGCTTTGATGTGGTGCAAAGCCCAGGACTGCAACTCCTTTCTCTGCAGGAAGATCAAAGCAGAGTGGGAAATGTCTCAGCAGACTTGCATTCCTTGCAAATATGCAAAAAGTGGTCCATACATTTTGCAAGTGCATGCATAACATTTGTGGGTTGCAATTTCATCTTGAAGCTTGAGACTTTAACTAGCTATAAGGCAGGACTTGCAATTCAGCTGTGCATTGACTTTATTTGCGTTCATTTTCCAATATTGTTGAGGTGGGTATTTCTTTGGGCCATTTGCACAGTCAGAACAGAAAAAGGGTCTTGCAAGGGAGCCACTGGGAACTGTCTCCCTGCACACCATTTCTGTTTGAAGTAGCTGCACAGATGCTATAGTGAAGGAGTAATGGATCGAAGGAGAGAAACAATCTCTGTCTATTGTAACAGGAGGACCCACACCTTGCCTAAGCCTTTTGCTTATAATGAGGACATTTTTAGCTTGCCCACTTGCTATTTTAATTCAGTTCGTATTTATTAACTTCCCCATTAACACGTTTCCCATTTTACATGGGGGCGAATTTCATTGGCTTTATTTACTAAGCTTTTAAAAAGCAATCATGTTTGAAGGCTTAATGATTGTTTCAAAGAGATTTTACGACACCCCTTATAAAATTATTATTGGTCCTTAACCTTCCAAAGTACTTCTAAACTGCACAAAACATTGCTTCACCCATATAGGACGGGCTCTCTGGATTTGCTTGCAATGGTTTCAAAACTTCCTGTTCTCTTGCAGTGGGGCACAAAAGCAGAAATCAACATGCAGTTTGTGGAATTTGTGGCTTTTTCAATCAAGTGCTTGGTGACTTTGAGAAGTAATCGGGAGATCCTTCCCAACCACACACTGGGATAGAGGTTTTTAAGCCTTGGGTGCTCTCTTAGGGCACCTATGTCACCATATGAGTGTAGAGGACACAGCGTCAATGAGCTGGGGAGACAACTCTGAAGCAGGCTGGTTTCAGGACAATCTTACTCAGAGGCTGTTGGTCTGGTCTCTGTTTCCTCTCCATCTCCGCTCTCCATGCCTTCCCTCAACTGCTGGGCCTTGTGGCTCTCTTCTTTGCAGTTTCTACATGTACCACACTGGAGTTTTAAAACAGAATGATGAACTAATGCTCATGTTCACTCTCCGTGATTTTTTTGCATTGGCTGCTACAAACTTCTTTTGCCTCTTCCTTCAAATCTTCAGTCTTGAGTTCTCTATCTATTCTGCTCGTTGTTACATTACTCCACTACACTGGGCTCCCTTCTTCCCTCCTCTCACATTCTTTTAAGACTTCTATTGCCTTCCAGAGGTCTTCAGTCTCTTTCTTCCTCTTCTGCCAACTCCTCCCTCTCTCCATATCCCTTCTCTCTTTCCTTTCTCTTCCATGAACCCCCAAAGTACTTTTTTTTCCCTGCTACTTCCTGACATTTGGAACTTCTTCCTGCCATCTGGCTCCTTCAACATGTGTGTAGAAACACCAATTAAAAACTCACCTTTTTCAACTCTGGCATTCTCAAACTCATCTCCCCCCTCTACATTTCTGTTGATTTGCTGTGTTTGTTGATTATTATCATTTCTAGAGCATAAGCTTGAGGCTGGGATCTGTAGCTTTTCTTTGGATCCACGTGCAGCACAGATAGCTACTGTGTTGCTCTAGAAATAAATAATAAATGCAGGAGTAAAAGATCCACTAGAATTCTTCTCGGTCGTAAAACACAGAAAAGAGGCTGCCATGGCCTCCAACCCTGATCAGCGGCCCAGACTCTTGACAAATAAGGAATCAGCTGAATTGAGGAGGCAGTGCAAACTGTGGGGGCAATCCAGAGCCTGTCAGTCAGGATCCCTTGGGCCAGAGAAGCCTAAATTAAGAACCCCTGGAGACAGCACCCCCTGAGCCAGATCCCCCAAGGAACCAGTTCCTGAATGCCACTGCATGCAGTGCACAAGCCAGAAACTGAAAGAGAGGAGACTCCTTTAAGGCTGCCTGTTCTTCCTTTGCCTTTTCAGACCAGTGATTCCAGAAACCTTTCTTCAAACCATCATGTGACAACTAACCAATTCAGAGTTGGGGAGAACACTTCTGAGTATATACCTACTCTTCGCAACTCCCAATTTAGGTGGACCAGGCTCACCGTCTTTAAAAAAAAACAAAAAACCAGGACAAAGGTAGTCCAGCTGACTCGCCCAATTAAAATTAATCCAAGTTGCATCAACTGTCTACTTTCTGAAACGTAACCAGGTAATCAAACAGTCAAGTAGTCCTTGTAAAGCATTTGGACTTTGTTGGATACAAGGTGCTACACATATGAAAAAGTATTAAGTGTAATTATTGGTTCAATATCATAATGTATTGCAAGAGCCATCTCCCTGATGGCATGTTATAAAAAGGCTCATAAATTATATTTACTACTAGTATGGAAAACAATTGCAAAAGAACCTCTTTCAAATTGACTCTTGCTATTACCGGACTTCAAAATCAATTTCTCATTTATAAAAAATTAGTATTAAATATTTATAGAGAAATGCATAACGATTTCACTTTCTGGAATTAAACACAGGCCATGGCAGGGCACATGCACAAAAGCCTTATTAATAAAAAATAAAAAATGGTCAGCTTTCAAAATCTTCAAAGCCAGTCAGATGAATTCATGGAGAATAGGCTTGTGATCATGACAGTCAAGATAGAGAAAACAGACCCTCCACCTAGCTGTTCATCCCAAGGCACAATAAAGAATCTATTATTACAGTGTTGAGACTGAAACTGTGCTCTATGAATGTCACATGTTGACTTTCTTATTGTTTTGTCATACGACCACTAGTCACAAGGTGCAGGTGGTGCATACTCAGTACTTCTTCCCAGTAACAACACACCCCGTTTGTCTATAACCTTTTTGTGCGGATTATATATCCCTGCCTTCTTAATGTCCCACATTATCCTTCAAGCCCCTGCATGCAACCCACTAATCCATCTCTCTAACCCCCATGCAGTAAAAAGTGTGTATTACACGTGTGAAGGATGCACACATGCCAAGCCAAACTAATGCTCCATTTTCTCTCCAAATTTTACTGATTTCCAGCATTCTATAAACTAGCCCCACAGCAGTCAGGATCATTTGTGACATCACAGCAGCTTCAGCCAATGTGAGAGTGGGAAACTGGCAAGAGGCATCAGGCACTTAAAAAAACGAACAAAAAACAAAAAAACTCAAAGTATATATATTGTGGTTCATAAGTTTTATATGACTGTAAGATACATCAGTGACAATCAGGTATTTATTTGACAGGTTAAAAATACTGTACTGTTAAAAAGTGCCGTGCTGGAAACAAGCACATTTCTGCTTCTTTAACCTGTGTCACTTTGATGGTTTTACTGTTTTGTGCTGGGAGCTCAAGGGATGCATGACAAAGGTTAATAGTTACTACAGTCACTCAGCATGAATTTCCTATTCACTTCAACAAAAGGAAACAACCTGTTTAATTCATGATCGTATTCTTCCATTCTTTTGAATTGTACAGTTGGCTGTGATGGAAATAGCATCCATTCTCTTTAAAATAAACTGGAATAACACACATGGCAGAAATACCTCGGAACTTCGGATGTGTTCATTTGCAATGCAAGGAATATAGTCCAGGTTTGTGGAAGACATGCCCCTTCTTCTCTTTTACGACTTTTCAAAACTGAACACAGAGGTAGCAGAAGGAATCAGGAAGGGGCAGTAAGCACCCTCTTTTTCATGTCACCCCAATCCTCACAATGCCCCAATGTGCTGCTTTCATGCACAACTGTACACAAAGGGAGGGAGGGAGCAGGAGCTCCATGGCTCATTCTTCCACATGTTGGTAATGTATGTCTACAAGGAATGGCTGTAGATTAATGGTAAACCAGTTGCCTTGCATGCAGAATGCATCAAGTTCAACCCCTTGCCTCTCCTGGAAGGGCTGAGAATGACTCCTCTCTGAAACTCTGGAGAACCGCTGACAATCAGTGTCAACAGTACTGCGCTAGTAGGACTAATGATCTGATTTGGTATAAGGCAGCTTCCTACATGGGTCATGCTCTTAATTGGTGTTGGGACCAAGTACACACTGCTCTTATCTAATCTTTCTGGAGAAGCTGAATGTTACCAGTGGAGCATGGAGTTACTGCTGGTTGGAATATGTGACAGCCCACCTCCAATGGGAGGAGAAAACACTGTCAACACAATCCCTCTCTCCTTCTTCTAAGGTAGAAGCAGAAAGTCCACATGACAGTGATTGTTCAGGAGGATATGTGTTCTAATTTAAACAGGAGAAGTTCTTTTTTAAAGAAAGAAAGCTATTTATGTATTCAGAGCAGTTGGAGTCCACATTTTGAATCCCCATTACACTGGTGATGGCGGTGGTGGTTTTCAGATTAATAATAATATACCATAGAACGTAATCAGCATCCCAGTAAATAACACACTTGCTTAACTAGAACAGCTGTAATGAAGAAGAGTTCATGGAAAGAACTTCCCTGATTTGAAACAATGGATTAAAGACAAGCCTCGGCTGTCTGTAAATTGATTCTCAGTAGTTAATGAATATGAATTTGCGCTACCTAACATAAATACCTGACAGCACAGGCTTTGGTTCTCTTTACGTAGTTTTTCTGCTTTGGTGTGACTGCTAAAACCCATCAATTAATGATAAATTGAGAAACTAATACTATATATCCCTCCTTTTGATCCAAAGGTTTTCCCCAAGCATACAATATGCCTTGATATTATCTAATATGTGCAAAAATGTAAGAGCAGGCAACTGGTTCCATTCTGAATGCCTTGTGGTGCATTTAAGTGTTGTGCAATTAACAGACTATTTTTGTGGTGTTTTGCGATGATTCACAACTTCGCACTCTCCAAAGTCTAAACTAATTTGGTAAGCCTCTTTTATGTTTTCTGAATTCAAATTATTAATGGCTGCAAATCCCTCTGCTATACAACTCCAGTGCAAAAGTACTTATTCAGCCATCTTCACTAAGAACCAGCAAGTCTGCCTTACTGTGCTCCACAGCAATACCTTACTATTGTGTTAGCCTTTTTTGTGTTGCTGTTAGTTACGTCAGTGAAGTTCATGATTAAATAAATTATCATTATAATTACCTGTCTCAGAATATGAACCTGGACTGTTCGTAATGTTTGGTAGAATGACAATTCAAGCACCTATTTCCCCAAAAATTTCTTCTCCATTTCAGATTGTAATGAATACTGCAACAGCAGCATTTCAGCTTAAGAAATGCCCCCCCCCCCAAGGTATCTGAGTCCTTAGCTCGGCCATCAGATGCCCAGAAAACTAGGGCTTGATGCTCATGGGAATTTTGTGCTTCAGGTTGTCCCCAATCTACTGTGTGCAAACATGATATTCTACTTAGGGATGACACATGAATTCTCCTGATTCAATCTCCATTGCAAGTACTGCTGTTCTGTTAGCACGGGAAAGTATCCTAATGCTTTGTGGTGTCTAATTCTATTCAATATAATTCCCACAAGGAAATAAAAATAATCAGTGGCTGGATGTGCAAGCTCTGGAGCATGCAGCTCAGACAGAGGAAAAAATAGATGCAGCTGGCTATGTAACAACCCAGAAAAGTTCTACAAGGGCTGCAAAGAGACAGTTTGAAACTGACATGCTTGAGTTCAGAGAAGTCATTTCACAGTAGAGGTGAAATTAACTAGCTTGAGCCAATTTGGCAACCCCTTGCATTCATTGCAGAGCAAGTATTGTATGCAAACCTGATAAGGAGCAATCAGGGTTGAATTTTCCAGAACTGACTGCTGGTTGTGCAAACCATTGCACAACCAAGTGGGAGGGTGGGGAGGAGGAAAAATACTTGAAGTCATTGGTAAATTCCACGGAAATCTGAAACACCCTACAAAGCTTCCATATTGGAGATGATGCAATGGGAATGAAAACTCTGCAGTCTCTACCATATCCCTAAATTCCACTATTGTAACTGAAGAGGTAGCTGCAGGAGTTAATGCACAGAGACTAAATGCTGTTTGGATATTTGGAGTAGTTGTGCAGAAACCCTTTCTCTCTGCTATCCACACACAAAAAATGCCAAGGTGGCGGTGTGTGCATGCCATATAAACTCTATCAGATGAAACCTATGGTAACTGAGGTACCTAAACAGATACAGTGGTACCTCGGGTTACATATGCTTCAGGTTACATACGCATCAGGTTACAGACTCCGCTAACCCAGAAATAGTGCCTCAGGTTAAGAACTTTGCTTCAGGGTGAGCACAGAAATCGTGCTCTGGCAGAGTGGCGGCAGCAGGAGGCTCCATTAGCTAAAGTGATGCTTCAGGTTAAGAACAGTTTCAGGTTAAGAACGGACCTCTGGAATGAATTAAGTACTTAACCCGAGGTACCACTGTAATGTGAGAACAAAGTAAAGTTTTGTGTCCATTTTTTTAAAAAAAGATTTTAATTCTCCTGATAGAAAATTGAAGCAGAGCTCTACAGTCCATACAGGAGAAGGAAAAGCAATGGTCCACATGAAATCTACCCTGATCTAGAAGTCTTCCCCCTATCTGAATCAGAACATTCATTCTTTTTTCTTTTTTCAGTTTGACTTGCCTTAAGTGAGGGCAAGTTAGGCAGAAGAAGAATATCTAGTAATTGATGTTCGTCACTGCAACAAACTAAGGCAAATAGAAGCTATTTGGTTTCAGACTGAAGGCCAACTCTCATTCAGATGCAGATGGAAAAAACAGTGTCAGAGTTTGGGCCTGCAGTGAAGTACATGTGTGATTAATTGCACCCAAACCTCTGTTTTTCAGTTCCAGTCCACATCCCAGCACACCTTTGCTGCACAACTCACTGTGCTGATTCGGCTCATGCTGGGTCGCACCATTTCCGACTGCAAGTGGGGAATCACACTGTGAATGCTCAATCATATACAACGGCTTCTCTACAAATGCAAAACAATCCCCCGTCTTTTTCCCGGCAACTATTTTTAAATGTGCAGGTACATTTTTTATATGATAATCCAATTTACAGCTTTCAGTCTAATGTGGTACAGCTCACCGAGAGCAGCAGCATATGATTCTCTGGCTAATGTGCTGTAGCAATGCAGGATAATGCCCACACGGGAAACTGGAGAATTGGATGCACAGTGAAGCAATCACATGTTCACTTCACCACAGGTCCAGACTTAATGTGAATGCAGCCTCAATGCAACAGATTCTCTATATTCAAACAACCCACCGTTCAAACCACCCTCACCATTAATCAATTTGGTATGTGCTATATCCAACTACTCTTCTTTTAACCGAAAGAGGCACGTTATTACACTGAGTTTCACTTTGCCTCCAATACTTTGAGTTAATCTGAGAGTACATCATATCCAGTGAAACCATTACAGAAGAGTGGTTAACCTGTGGCTCTCCAGATGTTGGTGGTCTCCAAATCTAATCGGCTTGAGACTAATGGCGAATAGTCTAGAGTGATAGTCCAGCAACATGCATTAGAAAGTTGAATCCATTCAAAACTTGTTGTTAGAAGGCAGTTAAAGTAATCGGCTTTAGAACTCACTATCTTTCCTACATGAATGTAGCACTCACAAAAACTAAAAAGAGAAGCAAATATATTAAGTTAAAAGGGAAATGTTTTACCTATTTGTTTTCTGTGCTGCTCAACAGGAGCTCTTGCAGAAGAAGAATCTTTTCTACCCATTTTTTATGTGTCCCAGAACTCTGTAAGGAAAGAGGCAAAGAGTTTATCAATATCTATGGTTGTAAGTGGTGTGAGTCATCCTGAATGCTGTCCTTGCAGCAGAAGGTCAGCATACCAATACATCTAATAACTGACTCAAGAAATAACTACACAGGTGCACACACGATTCTATGATTCCAGGTGGGTGGAGCAATTAATGTAAATTTCACCTTTGTACAGTACGTTAGCTCCTACACACCCCTCACAGTCCTCCATCGGGGAAGCAAGGGACATTATCAGAGTCCAGGGACACACCTAGAGGAAAACACTAAAGGATGTGTGAGAGAGACAGCAGGTAGGTGTGGCTGAGGAGAGGATCTGGCCTGGGGAGAGTCCAGAGGATCAGTCAGAGAGGCTTAGAGGGTGACATTTCCCCTCACGGTGCCTGAAATTCCCCATTCTTGATCTAACCCAACGCGTTTCCCATCAACAAATGTGACAGTCCTTCGCAATAACTTTATAGACTACGTGGCTATTCATCATCAGATCTCTATAAATGCACACTACAGGCTTAAAAGGATACTGGAAGATAGTTCAGTTGGTAGAATTGTAGAGACTCTTAATCTCAGGGCTGTGGGTTAGAGTCCCACGTTGGGCGAAAGAGTCTGGCATAGCAGGGAGTTGGGCGAGATTATCCAACCCTACGGTTCTATGAAAACGGGTTTAACAGTCTCTCCCTCCCCCTTTTCTCAGGAAAACCTAAGAATGTGGTTCGGTCAGGGGAGGGGGGCTACAGAACTGCTAGAATCCCCGCCAAATTACAATTCCCTGGATTCTTTATGGGAAGTTATCATAGTTAAAGTGGTATGAAACTGATGCAGGTTCATCATGTAGATGTGACCCGTGTAATAAAATGAAGGCAATAAGGATAACCTCCTCACCCACCCATCCTACACCTCACCTCACACAGAGACCTATGTGTTTGTCTCCCCCCCCCCCCGTCGAATCTGCAATGCTGCCATATTCCAGATGACACAAAACAGGAACAAAGGCTAGTAAAGCTGACGATACACAAACTTTTATGTGCAACATCCACTTCGCAGCTTACTTTATTTGCTTGAAGAAATAGGGTTTTTTATTTGCCTTTTGCTAATTCAATACCCTTGGAACGTTTGCAACAAAATGTCAGCAGTGAAAAAAGACTGCACTTTTTGCAGCTGCCAGTAAACTATGAAGCGAAAAAATAATATCTATTTTGTTCCTTAAAAAAACAAAACAAAACAAAAAAGTTTGGCCTAGTTAATATGAGCCACAGAGACCCTCCTGGATGTCTGTGTGGTTCAAGCTGTCACTGATTTTGCAGTAACCAAGACCTCTAAAATTGCTGTGACTTTTCTTTGTTCTTCAAAGCTGTGCAGTAATCATCATTCATTTCGACTGCTTTGATGGTTAGATAGCAAACTCCCAAGAAACCCAGAGAGACATTAGCACATACAGCCACAATGTCTAATAAGACAGCTATTTGCATAAAAGATCAGCCACAATTTAAAATGTCTTGCAATAGATGTGGAAAGGGAATAACAGATCTATATTAGCATGTACGAAACCGAGATTGTTTTCACAATTTAATTCCCAGGGGACCATAGCTCATCACCTTCCCTTGTAGAAAAAAACCACACCAAAAACTAAAACCTGCATTCCCTGAGGAACTAACTTGCTATGAGCCCAAGTTAAACTAAAATATGGATTAATAAGAAAATATATTCATTATTTATGAATCCTGCTCAGGAATGGTTTTCATTGTATCAGTTTTTTACACCTCATGAAATACTTTGAAAAGAAAACTGTCAGCCTTTCATTAAACTAAAATGGTTTCCGTAAAACGATGCAAACCACTGAGGGTTGTTTTTTTAAGTAAACAAGAAATGAGTTCAATCCTTTCCCCGCTTGTACTATTACCAAAGAGTAATAAAAAGATGATGATTGAAACCGAAACAATAATTATCTTTCTTTTCCTTTTCTAGCAAAGGAGAGTTGAGAAGCAGCTTTAGGAAGGCCTGAGTCAAAATATAATAGGAACATTATTTGTGAAAGCTTTATGCAGGTATGAAAAGCTTCCTGGAGGTCTGTATAGGGAATGAAAAGGCTTGCCCATTCAGAGTGATGGCAATGTCAGTTCAGGAAACATAACTATCCTCTGAATAGGCTTGGTGATGTTGTCACATGGCTATATCTGACCAGTTGTATAGTGTTCTGTTATCACTCTCACTTACATGATCCATGACTGGCAGAGATCACTCTTCCCATGAAGACATGTGATTTTCTTACATTGATGGGGGTCATGTAGGAAAAACTTCACGTGCTGTTCTTGAACCTGAGTGTCCTATTATCAGCACAGGGGGGACTAATGTCAGACTATAATTGGGGAGACCCAGCATCAAATCCCTACTCAGCCAAGAAGCTTGTTGGGTGACCTTGAGAAAGTCACTATTTTTCAAGGATAAAATGGAGAGAAGGAACCGTGTACAGTAGTACCTTGGGTTAAGAACTTAATTCATTCTGGAAGTCCGTTCTTAACCTGAAACTGTTCTTAACCTGAAGTACCACTTTAGCTAATGGGGGCCTCCCGCTGCCACTGCACCGCCGTTGCGCAATTTCTGTTCTCATCCTGAAGCTAAGTTCTTAACCCGAGGTACTATTTCTGGGTTAGCGGAGTCTGTAACCTGAAGCGTCTGTAACCCGTAGTACCACTGCATGAGCTCACTGGAAGAAAGGAAGGCTACAAATATGACAAATAACTAAATCTCGCCTGCCAATGCTTTACCCACATAAAAGCTTCTCCTGGGTGTGGTGTAGTGGTTAAGAGTGGTAGTCTCGTAATCTGGTGAACCGGGTTCATGTCTCCACTCCTCAACACACAGCTGCTAGGTGACCTTGGGCTAGTCACACTTCTCTGAAGTCTCTTGGCCTCACTCACTTCACAGAGTGTTTGTTGTGGGGGAGGAAGGGAAAGGAGATTGTTAGCCCCTTTGAGACTCCTTAAAGGGAGTGAAAGGCGGGGTATCAAATCCAAACTCTTCTTCTTCGCCACCTGGGGTGACCTAACTGGAGATAAGTCACATGGCTGTGAAAGCCTGTTCCCCTTTATAATCCAGTACAGTCGTACCTTGGTTCTCAAACTTAATCCATTCTGGAAGTCCGCTCCAAAATCAAGGCATGCTTTCCCATAGAAAGTAATGTAAAATGGATTAATCCGTTCCAGACTTTTAAAAACAACCCCTAAAACAGCAATTTAACATGAATTTTACTATCTAACGAGACCACTGAGCCATAAAACGAAAGCAACATTCAATGTACTGTACTATAAAATAAGTAAGACTGTATTGTAGATGATAAAAAATAATTTTTTTTTTTCTTAGCTGCACTGATAGTCATTGTTTGGATGGGGGGCTTTTATCCATTTTTGCAGTCACACAATCAATCAATCAGTAGCTGAACTGAATTCCACACAGTCACAAAAACAAATGAACCGAAAAAGCCTCAAAAACAAAAACGTAAAATAAATAGCAAAAAACAAAAGTGCCAAATTAATCCATTCCGTTAGTCTGCTTGACTTCCAAAATGTTCAGAAACCAAGCAGCAGCTTCTGATTGGTGCAGGCGGCCCAGATACAATAGCCAACAACCACATCGGACATTTGGCTTCCAAAAAACGTTTGAAAACCAGAGCACTTATTTCTGGGTTTTCGGCGTTTGGGAACCAAGGCATTTAAGTATCAAGGCGTTTGAGACCCAAGGTACCACTGTACCTGGACCATAGTCATTTAAACACTATAGCAGCAGTGGTAACAGCTGACCCGCAGCCCAGGCTTAACCTTCCAAGTAATTTATCTCCCACCCCTGCCTGCCATTTTGCCTATGGTGGTAGCAACAGAATCTGCAGCAGGTACAAAAGGAAAACTGCACTGTCTCTTACTTGCTCCCCATGAATCATGCTCTGAAACATCCCACACTCCTTTAAAGCCAAGTGCTTTCCTCAACATGTGGCAGCGCATAATTCACTGTTGAATCCCTTTGGTTATTTTAAAGGACCTATATGTCAGATGGTGAATTCTATAACCAGCTTAGACATGGATACATTGAATCATGACCTATGTACTTTTTCAAGTATATATCTCTGACCTTATTGGGATTCTCATTTCAATAGCCTGGGACAATCTTGGTGAAATCTTAATGTCCAATCAGGTGTGAGTGATGCAAGTCCGTCCAGAAATGATGAGACCCTTTAATTTTGCACAGCAGATTGTTTTTTCCCCAGCATTGGAAATGGAAGAATAGAGTTTGGTTCACTTTAGAAAAAAGTTATATAATTTATGCACAGCCTCTAGGAGAATATATTTGAGCTTGCCACTCATGAAGTACCCATTATTTTTACATTTTGAGGAAATTTATCACCTTGTTCCTCACTATCTCAGGGATCACACATTCCCATTCATATATATAGATATATACAGTGAATGAGTAATATAATAAAAATGAATATAAAAGCTATAAACTACATGGCACTGTGCTTTACACATTTATGGTCCCATATAAATGATTAATAAGAATAATAAGGTCCAACGGGACTTCCAGTGTACATAGCAATATCTACTGGCACACAAAATTTCATGAAAATTAGACTAGATCTTTTATAATAGATTTGGGTTCCTCAATAGTGGAAGATACTTAAATATTAATACCAAATATTTTTTTGATCATAAAGATAATGAAATCTTGAAGGCAGTCCTTCATTATATAGAAAATGAATTAAGAATTTGCGCTAACCAAATGAGCTAAGTTTTTAGGCTATGGCCCAGCAGCTAATGCAGAAATAAGGGGAGAACAATAGCTTATCCCATGCAATAGAACAAGCCATTGTTCCCTCTTCTGCAGAAAGATCAATTTTAGTTAACCACAATGGCAGGTCAGTAAGGGAATAAATTGCCTGGTGAGCTATGGAGCTTCTTTCTTCCGATCATTTCAAAAGAAAGTTGGGCTATCATCTATGTGTAATTAACCTCTAGAACAGCATAGAAAAAATAATTTATGAAATTCATACTCAGATCATTCTTATTCCAAGCTATTATGGTAGCCAACAGCTTAGCATACTTTAAAAAGAATTAGACCTATTTATGGGAATCTAACCATGATTACTGGTCATTTTAACTAAGTGTACCATCCGTTTTTAGAAGCAGTGACCTGTTGATTATCAGGTGCTAGAAATGAACAGCAGTAGTCATTGGAGGCCTTTCTTTGTGTGCCACCTCCACGAGAGGTCCAGAGGGTGGCAACACAAGAATGTGCCTTTTCTGTGCTGGCACCCAGTTTGTGGAATGCTCTCTCCAGGTAGGCACGCCTGGCGCCTTCATTACATATCTTTAGGCACCAAGCAAACATGATTCTCTATAACCAGATCTTTGGCTGATTAACATTCTATGGCCTTCTAAATGTGTTTGTGGGATGGGGGTTATTTGGATGGGTTTCGGTTTATCATGTATTTTGTGTTCTCATTTTGTATTTTTATGCTGTGAACCCTCCTGTGATCTTCGGATGAAGAGCGGTATACAAATATAATGAATAACAATAGCAGCGGTAGCAGGGGTTGGAAAACATTATCATGTCCTGGTTGTGGAACCCCCAGAAACATCTGGAAAGACACATTTCAAAACAAACAAGTGCTGGACTAGATGGGTCTTAGCCTGACACCACATGACACAACTATTATGCTCTTACTTCATTGTCAAGGGAAAGTGTTGGGTTTGGTGGTCCATGTAGAGTATCCAACTCTGTGTATTTAAATACACCAGTAAGATAGGTAAAAGACTGCCTGTGGGAGCTCAACAATGGCAAATGTGAGGCATATCATGTTGCAATTTGAACCTATTGCTGGGAAACTACCACGTCTTAGATACAGAGCGTGGGCACAGAAGATACCAAGTTCAATTCTTAATGTCTCCGGTTTTCTTTTTTTTAAGGAACAAAGGGCCGATGATGAGAAAGACTTTGTTTTTCCAAGAGCCTGGAGAGCCACTGCCAATCCAAGTAAGCTATATATAGGTCACGATGGACAAAGAGTCTGACCTGGTGTAAGACATCTTCCTCGACTCCATATAAAAGATAGACAGTAGCCGTGGAGCATTATGTGAATGCTGTGTGAATGCCATTTAGGCTGTGGGAATCAGAGATAATCCCCATTATTCAATGATGTGGAAATCAGCGATAAGCCTCACAGTAGACTACCATCCTGAGCATTGCATTTTTGTGGAGGAGGAGAAACAGTCATATACAAACAACTAGCTATGAGAAGTAGGCACAGCATATGCAGGATGCTGTACATTCCCAAATAATCCTGACTGTAAATAAAGCTAACCTTTTCCAGACAGTTTAATTAATAAGGTTCTAGTGCATCGATAAAAAATAGGATACAAAGTGCCTAAAACGAAGAAACAATATTTTAGCAACTTTTTTTTTCTTGGTAACATCCACAATGTTATAAATAGGGAGAATGTGCGTGTGCGTGTTTTGTGTGTAATTATATATCAATCACATATACACACACAGCTTGCACGACAACAACACAAACATTATGCTTTTTCCATTAACAGGAAAAGCATGGTTGATGCATTCATAAATGTTATTTAGCTGTCGTTTCCTCTTTGCAAAGCAATATTAGAGTTTTCAACATCTGCTACATTGAAATAGGAAGGGCTTGATCCAAAGACATGCTATGCATGCATATGTGCTCACTGTAGATTATTTCATCTACCACACTTACATTCTGGATTGCAATGACAGCTGTGAGGGGCTTCAGCAATATTAAAAGCTCCTTCTATGACGATTCCATTTTAATCCCCCTCCTCACAAAAAAAGTTAGTTTTCCAATTGTTGTCTGTACAAAAAAAGTAAGAAAAATGTGCAAACAGCAGTCTACCCAACTGTTTGGCATTAAACAACCCACTCCCAAATCCCTGTGTTGGAGCAAAGAACTGCAAGGGTTACTAGGATGGGTGACAAGCATATTTGCTAATATAAGCATATTGATCTTTTTTCCTTTTTTCTTTTTGCTGTTTTGCATTGACTTACAGGAGGTGTACGCGAATGTACCTTTAGGCTTCATCAGTATAAATCTGTGAACAACATGCCTCGCAGCATTGCTGCCAGACATGTCACTGCAATTGTTTAGGATCAGAGTGACGGGCTCCATGGACACCCTGCAGTTCCTTTGGCTTTCATAACAATGTAGGAAGGGTCTTGCTAGATCAAAGTAAAGGTCCACCTTGTCGGGCATCCTGCTTCCCACCTTGGCCAACCAAATGGGAAACTTACAAGCAGTCACAAAGGCAATGATTATTCACGACTTGTTAGCAATGCCGTTTTCCCCCTTCTGCCAGGCAAGGCTGCATGTTAAGCAAAATAGTTTTGAAGATCGCTATGCTGTGGGAACTCTTAACCTTGGGACAACCCAAGGACTGCATGTTCTCTTACTGCAACTTAAATTTCTATTGTGGGGGTAGGAGGGATATCAGCTCTTCTGCATGTTCTGCTCCCCTCAGGGTTTTACGGGATGGAGTACATGTAGCCAGCTTTGGTGAAAAAAATACCAGGCGACAGAAGATCCAGCAGGATGATCATATTATGTAAACAGCCTGAGCACAAATACAGAAACTGTGCCATGTTGAGTATTATTAAAAGTTAAACTGGCAGAGTTCAGGAATCTGCCACTGTTAGGCAATATAAAAATACAGCACACTTCCATGAATATACATAAAAAAATAAAAGCTACTAGAGGTAATTATTTCTTCTGCCCTAGTGATTAAGGAGATCAGCAGCAAACATGATATGGAAACGGTTTAATTCCCTCTTTTATCCTTAACACCCACAAACCCCTTTTGAATTTTATTTCCTTTGATGCAGGAGGGGAAATAACTGAAATAAAAGCCATAGCAATAAAGGTCATCGATCACATGTTTTCAAAATCATCTGAGGCTTCTAAAGCAGTTCCGTTATCATAATGATTTTTGCAGGGTTCCAGTCTATGGGTCATCAAGGCTGCCAAGGTGCACACATCGCACCATGTTTAAAACATCAAAAAGAAAGTGTGTAATCATTCAAGTTATTTAATGGAGAGAAGATAAATTTTTGTAGCTCTTTTGAGTTGTGATTCATTGTATACTACACACTGGGAATAGCATAACTTTTCTTCACACACAAACACACAATCCCTTTGTCTTTTTCTTCACATGGCATTCATTCCACATTGGAAAATTACATACAGTGGTGCCCCGCAAGACAAATGCCTCGCAAGACAGAAAACCCGCTAGACGAAAGGGTTTTCCGTTTTTGAGCTGCTTCGCAAGACGATTTTCCCTATGGGCTTGCTTTGCAAGACGAAAACGTCTTGCAAGTGTTCCGATTTTTTTTCGCTTCCCCCCCCTTTTTCTAAGCCGCTAATAGCCTTTTAGCCGCTAATCCGCTAATCCTTTAATAGCTGCTAAGCCTTTAATAGCCACTAAACCGCTAATAGCGCTAATCCGCTAAGCCGCTAATAGGGTTGCTTCGCAAGACGAAAAAACCGCTAGACGAAGAGACTCGTGGAACGGATTAATTTCGTCTTGGAGGCACCACTGTATGAATTAAACAAACACAGCTTTAAAATTATATCATCACACACACAATATTCAGTGTTCCTTCTTTTGTTTTCATTTCTTTTTCACTTATTGTTTTGCTTAACATCAGGGGATGAGTCAAAAGAGGAAGGTAGGTGGATTGTGTTGAAATTTATGGTTTGTTAACCAATGCTGTGGAATGTTAACAAAACTCTGCTTTGTTGTTGTTGTTGTTGTTGTTGTTGTTGTTGTTGTTGTTGTTGTTTTAAAAAAGCTGGCCGAAACAATCCAGTTCATTCTTTGACCACCATTGGTAGTCAAAGGCATCATACTACCAGGTAGTTATTTTTAAAAGCCTCCCGTGACAGTTCTAACTACATGGAAAGAAATAGGAAGCTGTTTCCTACTGAATTATTGAGCTTTGGCTCAGTAGACTAGCATTTCAGACAAGAGGCATTCCCAGCCCTACCTGGAAATGAGCATTGAACCCAGAACCTTCTGTATGCAAAGCAAATGCTCTGCCAATGAGCTACAGTCCTTTCCTTGTCACTCATGGTGACTTTGCACCTGCCCTGCGCACAGTGGCGTAGCGTGGGTTGTCAGCACCCGGGGCAAGGCAAGTAATTTGCGCCCCCAAACCCATGGATTTGCGCCCCCTAACCCTAACCCCCAGATGTTGCACCCGGTGCGGTCGGCCCCCCCTGCACCCCCCACGCTACGCCACTGCCTGCGCATGGTCTACAAATGCAGAAGGAGGTGGAAGACATCGAGGACAGGAGACTTGGCCACTTTAGACTATAGGCAAGACGATGCTTGAGTTCTGGCGACAGCGTCATGAGATATACAAGCCCGACTTCCTGACTGCCCCCCATGTTAGTCCTTCCCCCATGCAGCTTTCTAAAAACAGCATGTGGAATGTTTTAAGCACCAATCACATGGTAAGTGGTTATCCATTTCCACTTGTGTTTGACAGATAAGGGATTTCCTTATGGATTAAGAAGTTAACTTTAATAAAACTTTCCCCAAGGTTTCATATGACAACCTGTTCACTAAACTGCCGAAGAGTGGTTTAGTAGGCGTTGCCATGAGCACAGCAGAGCACTGTAATGGATTGCCATTTAAATCAGAAGAAGGCCTCATCTGACCCCTTGAGGCTTTTGCACCAGAACAGTTTTCACACTTGTGTACCCAAATGGCCACCCTGCAAGATGAGCTTGTTCCCTTAAGGCAGCTTCCTATATCAGAATCAAAACACTGTACAACACTGAAATCCCACAATAAAATTATCAACACCAATAGCAGACCAGCATAACATGAAAACAGTTTAAACTATAAAACACTTTAAAAAGTCATAGCACCATTATCTGCCCAAGTCCCCAAGCCCATTTGAAGGCATGAATTAATGGGACCATGCGTAGAATCAAAGAATCGTAGGGTTGGAAGGGACCCTGAGAGTCGGCTTGCCCAACCTCGTGCAATGCAGGAATCACAGCTAAAGCATCCATGACAGATGAGTAGTATTCTACAGATGTGGAGCCCCATCATGGATGCTCAGGTGGGGACATTGTTGGACGCACTGATCTTATGCTGCCAACACTTGATCGTATACCCTTCAAGGAATGCTGTGTGATTTTATTGCATGTAAGTAAACCTGTTCCTAGTGTTCCCATGCTCTCATGCCTTTTCTGGTACAGTAAAGTGAAACAAAAAATCTTAGAATTGTAGAGTTGGAAGGGACCACAAGGGTCATCTAGTCAAACTACCAGCAATGCAGGAATCTCAACTAGATCATACATGACAGATGGCCATACAATCTCTGTTTAAAAACAAAAAATGCACTCTTTGACCAGGACAACTTAATCGTAAACCAAGATACATGTGTATTTAAAAAAGACATAGAGGGGGAAATCCCAAACAGTAATCCACTTAGCTATTTGGAACCTGTGAAATTTATAATACTTTTTCCTTCCTAATCAATACAGGTGTCTGAAACTGACATCAACCCATTCCTGACTGTTCTATAAACTGATTAGAATTCAGAGGGAATTAGAGCGGGGGTACTTATATCGTTGGGCTCTTGCAGATGCCAGAAAGAACTCCTTCCATCAACTTCAGAACGCATCATGGAGAACTTAGTAGAGGGCACCTTTGCACCAGGTGTGGGTGCTGGGGGAGTCACAAGAAAAGGCACTTGCCACTTGTGAGTCAATTAGTGGAAGCCTGCGCACTGCTGTGTTTGGGGGAAATCATTCTGATGTGAAGGGGGGTGGTGATGAAGCTCAGGTGTGCCAGTACAGCTGTACACAGAATGCTTTTTCAGTTCACAACAGTCTCATGGCAGCTCTCCAAGTCAAGGCTGATAGATTTGCCGCAGACGACAGACTGGGCTGCCAGATGTGCCTTATTCTGAAGGATTATCTCTTATTCCAAAACAACACAATCCTATAGAAAACAACACACATCCTTTACTCCAGGCACAACAGCTCAAGAGTGTTTTGTTACTAAAACTGTGATCTGCCAAACCTAACTATAGACAAACTGGTTTGCACTCCAGAGTGATGCAGAAACACAGCATTTTAATTTTATGTATGACAGCCAAACTACATGCTGCCTGAAAACGTGTGTGATGATCGCCTAATAGCTATTGCTCTTATTTTGCTGTAAAAGCCATTTCACGAGGGAAGCACTGAAGACTGAAAAACAGGGCGTGATTAACCCTTTCCCCACCCCAAAAGCCCTCCATTCTTGAAGTTTTCAAACACCTGCTGGGAATACCAGTTTGGTAGGGGGGAGCTGTTTAGTAAGGCACTATTGGGAGCGGAAATAATTAAGTACAGGCCCTCACTTCCCTGCTTATAATCACTACTGTGCTCATCTCCTGCCTGTGGGTTTTCCATAGGTATCTGGTTTTCTACTGTAGGAAATATGAAGCTAGGCTAGATAGGCCTTTGGCTGATTCAATAAGACACACACCTCAAAGCAACTTCTAGGCCAAAAAAACCCCATACCATTACATGTGTTTCTATGTAGTGCATTGTTTGGTCCTGAATGACAACATTTAGATCAGCGACAATTTGCTGATTTGTTTTGTTTTGTCTTCTCTGTTTATCCTGCAAGACCCCAGTGAGGCAAGATGATACTGAAGAAATGCTTTGCATTTATTAGATGTTTGCACTCTTTTTTTCTGGGACCTCACAGAATGCTTTCCTTCAAGCAAGGTCTGATTTGTATCAATGTTTCTTCTTCCTATTCCTCTAGATAATTCTAGACAGAAAGGTGAGGAATAGAGATGTGGCTTCTTTTACTTCTGAACACCAAAGAGCTCACTAACATTACTTTAAGGGCTAGTTGGTTCAATGAATGTTAATGTCTCATTCATTGTTTATAAAATCTAAACTCAAACAAATACCTATACCAATCACCACACCCAAGATCCCTGTTGAAACTGTTTACTGTACTACAAATTGCACAAGCAGGTATTCAAATCCTGACGCAGCTAGAACAGTAAAAGTTAATGATTGCCTCCTCCCGGTCCACCTCACATACAGCTTGGCATATTTTCCTTGGGACACCCAGGAGCAAAATGGCAAATGTTACTGCTTGTCGCTAAAATGAAATAGCAAAGGTTCTTGCAAAACTTCTAAACTTCATACCATCCCCCTTCCTTGTCAAAGCTAATGCTTTCGCTATCACATCTTCATAAGCACTAAATTTGCTGCTAATGTGCTGAAAAATTGCTTCAGCTCAGGTTTCTATTTACAATTTGCCAAGATCATCGGCTTTGTAAAGAGAAACAAGGAACAGCCAAAACACTACACTAAATGTTTGGTAACTGAATCCACGATCGGACTCCTGGGGCATTTCCATCATACAACCCAGAAATGAATAGACACAAATTTATCATAATCTATGGTTATCAGTTCCAATGACATTCTCTACAGCACTACATGGAATCCAGCTAACACAACATATTTTACCTCCACAGCTACAAAAGCATTTCAAAACAGTACAGCTTGATACTCTTATAGTATGTTCAATTTGAATGGGCATTCATTCACAGATTCTGAAAAATATCCACCCCTAAAAATTCACTCAAAGTGCTTTTAGTACTGCACGTTCTCATTAATGTCAAAGTAAAAAAATCTCAAAATAAAAAGATTATATTTTGCCACTGAACAAGAGATGGACTGTATACTGTATCTGCACCATTGCCTTACTCTTCATTTTTAACTGTTTTTATATTTGAAGATACTGACCTGAGTTTTCTGTGCAATGTTAATCTCAGAGAGTTCCACGTAGGCAGATCATACAGAATGAGCACAAGAGCAAATAAACTTGGCCAATAATAATACTGCCGAACTAAATGCTTTGTGTGGTCAAACCAGGTATTTCTTAAAACAAACAAATCAGGGTGGACGCAGAGTGGTATGCTTATGCCCATACCTGAAAAGAAGTGGAGAAAGGCTCCTCTTAGAAATTGCTGCCTTAACCTAGAAATTCATTGCCACTATGATGCTCAGCCCTTAACCCAGGGTAAAGCTATAGTTCAGCAGTAGAGCACCTACTTTGCATGCATAAAGTCCCATGTTCAATCCCCGGCATCTCCAGTTAAGGCTGGGAATGTGACAGATCCAACGGCTGCCTGAACCCTTCTCTCCTGTACTGTAAGTACATATGATGTATGGGGGGGGAGGGGGGCTGCTTATAGTCCTACAGATACAACATAGTCCTACAGATACAACATAGTCCTACAGATACAACCGGCCCTTTGAGGGTGACCAAACTGCTGATGCGGCCCCCGATGAATTTGAGTTTGACACCCCTGTTCTAGGACTACTAGCAGGCTGGCTTTAAAAAAAAAAAAAAAGTTTGCATGTTTTTCTAATGGCCAGACCAGCTACCAGCACAATATTAAAATTTAACTTTAATCCAATGAAAAATTCATTTCCAAGTGCATGGACAAATATCTTAGGGAAGGAATGGGTGTGGCACTACTTATCACACATTAGCACTTTGCTTCTAGCAGCGAACTTGCACACTGCTCCATCCTTAGCCATGCATTGCCCAGCCCAACAACCTAACCACCAGCCTGGCCCAGGAGCAACATCAAGGGCTACCACCCAACAATAGGAGTGTGGAGGTTTTGCCAAGCCAACACCATGCAGACTGACAGCAGCAGCACCGGCCAGTACTAGTGGATGAGGAAGAAAGGCCACAGGGCAAGGCTCAGTGGTGGAACACATGTTTTGCATGCAAAGAGTTCCATATTCAACTCATGTCATCTCCAGATGTGGCTGGAAAGGACTCCTGCCTTAAAAACAACAATCCTGCAGTCACTGCCAGTCAGTGTTGGCAATACTGAGCTACATGGATCAGTGGTCTGACTTGGTTGGAAAGCAGCTTCCTGTGCACCTACACAACGGAGATGGCAGATGACTGAGTGTTGTGGGTGAGAAGTGTGAATGTGCCACTTTCTGAGGCATCGTATTGATAGGTAGAAAAAATAAATAAATGTGGCACCTTGTATGGAATATGATACTGCACACAAGTCACTAGAATATAGTTTATTTCTTGTGGTTCACCACTGATATTTGACCAGTTTGGTCCACGACAATCTTGTGGCTGAAAGAAGCCTTTTAGCCTCAGGAAATCTAATAATTTCCTTGCAGTGAGAAAAAGCTGCCAAACACACACACACAATCAAAAAAGGTTAGTCAGTGTCATTCACCGGGAGGAACTTGGCCTTTCTTTTTATACACCACCAACCAGTTTTTAGGACATAAATGCAAAGCACCCTTAGGTTCCAGGGATCCATCAGGTGGGGTGGACAATGTGCATCTTCTGCAGGTATGTGGAACCTCTGTGCATCCCTGAAGCAAATCAGAAGAGATCAGCCCATTCCAGCTCAGCTGTAATTTTTTTTAGCATTCCCTCAAATTGTGAGAGGTACACGAGCACTAACTATGCCAAAAGACTTGGCAGGTCTACAGGTCAATTGCATCGTCAGAGTGACATGAGCATGGCTGGGAGATCCAACTGGTTCTAGGCAGTGCTTTTTTCGGGGGGGGGGGGACTCATGGGATCCACATAAACATTTTGTGAATCTGAGTTTGGCCTCATTGAGGGGCAGTATTTCAATATGAGTAGGAAAATGAGAGTACCCCTAAACATTTTTCGGGGGGGGGGGAGCACTGGTTCTAGGTCAGGAGGGAGAGAGCCATCACCATCCAGAGCATAAAGGTAAAGGGACCCCTGACCATTAGGTCCAGTCGTGGCCGACTCTGGGGTTGCGGTGCTCATCTCGCTTTATTGGCCGAGGGAGCCGGCGTACAGCTTCCGGGTCATGTGGCCAGCATGACTAAGCCGCATCTGGCAAACCAGAGCAGCGCACGGAAACGTCGTTTACCTTCCCGCCGGAGCGGTACCTATTTATCTACTTGCACTTTGATGTGCTTTCAAACTGCTAGGTTGGCAGGAGCAGGGACCTAACAACGGGAGCTCACCCCATCGCAGGGATTCAAACCGCCGACCTTCTGATCGGCAAGCCCTAGGCTCTGTGGTTTAACCCACAGCGCCACCCGCGTCCCTGTCATCCAGAGCATAGCTGTCAACTTTTCCCTTTTCTTGCGAGGAATCCTATTCAGAATAAGGGAATTTCCCTTTAAAAAAGGAAAACGTTGACAGCTATGATCCAGAGCCTCCACTCCAAATACAGTCCCCATTTCCTCCCCTCTCCACAATCTTGGCGTCAAAGGCAAGCCTGCAACTAAGCAGGGATGGCTTCAGCAGGTCGATGATGGGCCACGGGATCTGACAAAAGAGACCTGCGCTAGGTGTCCAAGAAGCAGCTAACTGGACCTGTAATGACTTTAAACGGGGAGGGGGGACAAGCGCACCCTTACAAATGATGCCGAAGGGCAAGGTTAACAACACACATTCCCTCATCTTTCCCCTTTTTGTTTCCCTGGCTTACAGCTAGTCGCTCTTCCTCCTCAGCTGAGATTTCTTCCTCTCCACTCGAACACCCCCCACCCCCCGGGCTACCTCACCACCCTAAAGCAATATGGCCACCGCGGCGCATTTCAACGCCCTCCCCTCCGAAGACAAAAGGACGCGTGGACTTCGAAACAAACCAAGATTGGCAGCAGGGCCTAGCCAATCGCGAAGCCGAGCCGTTCCGCTGTGGCCAATGGGAAGCAAGGAAATCGAGCTGGGCAAAGCGTCCCTTGAGCAAGCCCCGGCCTTCGCCAGCCTGGCGGGCGGGCGGGCGCGCGAATTCCTGCTAGGTCGGCCGTTAGCTGGGGGCTGGCCAGGCGCGTGCGCTCGAGTGTGGGAGGGGCCGGCTGCGCCGCGGCTGTCAATTCTCCCTCCGTTCTGTCCCCTCCTCCCCACCCCCCACCCCGCGCGGATCCCGCCAAACACCGGCCACCGCCTCGATACCTTCACTGAACGTGTCGGCTCCGCCTCCTCCTCCTCTAATGGCGGGCGGGTTCTCCGTCTCCGAGAGACGCCCCCCCCTCGTTCGGGCGGGGACGGGTCCGCCTCTCCCGTTCGTGTCAACCCAGCCCGATGGAGGAGGCGGCAGACTTTTGCTCCGAAACGGGGCAGGTTGAGGACAGAAATAAAACATGCAACTCCATCTCTACTGCGAACCGTTTTCTTCTAAGCACCCCCTCGGCCTCCCAAAAGAACTTGATTTCTTGTCCAAAGACATGGAGACACCTTCCCCAAATATGTGGGCAGCGTTGTAAGAAAAACGGCCCTCAGCACATGCTCAGAGGCACGTCGCCGGCGCCAGAAGAGGGTCCCGGGCAGGGCCGGTGCTATCGTTAGGCAGTCGCCCAGGGCTCAGGCTTCGGCGGGGGGGGGGGGGGCGTTCACATAGATCAGCTTGGGTCATGTCCCATAAATATCTAGTAAGATTTCACTTCTGTTTTACGTTTTGAAGAATTTCTATTATATCTGCCAGACATCTGTTTTTGAAAATTGAAGTCGGCAAAAAGTAATTTGGAGGGAGAGCAGGCTGGCGGGCGTAGAAAACAGCCTGGCCCAGAATCAGGGCTAAGCCTTCATTAACCCTCGGAAGTTATAATGATCAGCGTTATAATATAAAGTGGTGTCCAGCAGTGTTTTGGAGTTTTTATGATCACTACAGTCCCGGGGTGGGGGGAGCTTTTGTTCTGTTTATTTAAAAAAACATATCAACTACTTAATATAAAAGATGCCAATATGGTATGAAAATAAATATTGCACAGCACATAGTAATTTAGAAACAATGTAATATCATAAACATGTAATTAATAAAACCACTTAATAATTTTTATTATTATTTTTAAATGTATAGTTTTAATTATTGTATATTGGATATGGTATTCTAGAGGAAGTACGTTCCAGGTACCAGGTGCCACTACACTAAAGACCCTGCTCTGGGCAGCCACAAGCTGAATTGCAGGAGCATGTGGCACCATCGGGGAAACCTCACCAGATGACCGCAGCCACCATGCAGAAGCCTTCCCAAAGTGCCCCATGTATTTCCCCTCATATATCAGTGAATATTTACCTCTCATTCCTATGGGGGGAAATGCCTTCGTGCAAAAATGGTTCTCCAGCCCTGACACTCGATGGTCTGGTCCTTGCCGATACAGATGTCGATGAGGGTGTACACAGTGCATCTTTGTGTAGAGATACAAATGGTATGTTTTTGTGCAATATCTCCACACACAGCTGTCTATATAATGATGGCTGCATCATCATAATTATTATTATACAGAGTATACCTAAAATTTTCTTTGTACTGTTGAGAGATGAAAAGCAACACAGTCGCTACCCATGGGTTTGCAGACTTGATAAACACAATGCAAAAAGGATGGAGGGGGAAGACGAAAACAAGAAATGAGAAATAATTGGGAAAGGAAAATGGAAGAGAATGACTGTGTTTGTAGGAAATAGGCGGAACCCTGAACAGGAACGATCCTTTTAGAAGGGAGGATGCAACGCACATTCTGTTGGAGGGCTCACTTGTGATTACTAGGAGACAGGCACTCTCCAATGGCTGATTAGTACGCATACATGAAACAAAAATTTTCTTTTTTTAACACCATACAAGATTATTCCTGTTGTTGTTGTTTAGTCGTTTAGTTGTGTCCAACTGTTCGTGACCCCATGGACCAGAGCACGCCAGGCACTCCTGTCTTCCACTGCCTCCTGCAGTTTGGTCAAACTCATGCTGGTAACTTCGAGAACACTATCCAACCATCTCGTCCTCTGTCGTCCCCTTCTCCTTGTGCCCTCCATCGTTCCCAACATCAGGGTCTTTTCCAGGGAGTCTTCTCTTCTCATGAGGTGGCCAAAGTTTTGGAGCCTCAGCTTCAGGATCTGTCCTTCCAGTGAGCACTCAGGGCTGATTTCCTTAAGAATTGATAGGTTATTCTTCTTGCAGCCCATGGGACTCTCAAGAGTCTCCTCCAGCACCATAATTCAAAAGCATCAATTATTCGGCGATCAGCCTTCTTTATGGTCCAGCTCTCACTTCCATACATCACTACTGGGAAAACCATAGCTATACAGACCTTTGTCAGCAAGGTGATGTCTCTGCTTTTTAAGATGCTGCCTAGGTTTTGGGGGCTCATTCACACTTCTCTTGCCTGATGCCTAGAAAGCATGGGTCCGATAAGTTTTCTGCTTGCTTCTCCAGGAAAACCTCCTATCTGCAGCTGAATCAGAGCAAACATCAGTCCATGGAAAACCCGACTGACTGACGTTTGCTCTGATTCAGTGGTAAAGAGCAGGTTTTCCCAGGGGGAAGCAGCAAGAAAGTGGAAGTGTATGGATGAGCCTTTGGTTTCAATACTCAAGATCATCTGAGAAATTAGCTACTGCTTAACATCCTTTAACCACCCTGTCACCCACTGGATGGCAAAAGCTCTGAGCTCCTTGTAACTTCAGTGTAAACTTTTAAATGAATGAGCATTGTAATCTATATGTGAATACTGGCCACTCCTGATGCTTATTCTTCTAGGTGCAAGAGTGTGATTTTTTCATGTTTGGTGTCAAGGTAGAGTTCACCACAAGTTTTTTGGGGTGGTTTTTTTTAAAAATGCATTGACTTTGATTAGTCATGTTGAGGATATACGTTGACCTACATAAGTTTATTTCAAGGTGGGGGGAAACCTAGGGCTTCTGCTTTCTTGGAGACAGCCTTGCATGCTGTACAGTGGTACAGTGGTGCCCCACAAGGCGAATTCCTCGCAAGACGAAAAACTCGCTAGACGAAAGGGTTTTCCGTTTTTGCGTTGCTTCGCTAGACGAATTTCCCTATGGGCTTGCTTCGCAAGACGAAAACGTCTTGCGCTTTTTTTTAAAAGCCGCTTGAAGAGGCGCAGTTGCGACGGACCATGCTTCGCAAGACAAAAAACATCGCAAGACGAAAAGACTCGTGGAACGAATTCTTTTCGTCTTGCGAGGCACCACTGTACATGTGTAGGTTCTGTTGACGTTGAAATTGCACCTACTGCTGTGATTCCATTCCTTACATCTTCGTGAGTATCTGCTGGACCTCAACGACTGTGTGAAAAGGTTTCTATCTTTACTGATTCTGGATAATTTGAAGAAGCATGAGTTAACTTTGTGATGCAAACACCTGCCTATTATGAAAGGAAGCTCATTCCATGTAGGCTTCCAACCAGGCATTGGAAACTTGTCCTGTTCAGCCACCTCGGCCTCTCTCCATTGGTGAGGGAAGGACAAAAGGCTCCATATTCCATTACCCGGACTCTGAGCCATCAAGTCTGCTCCTGCCCACTCCCCACTTTCTCTCTATTGATTTTATAGCATTTTGCTAAATGCTATCATCCATACAGATGTCTGCCATCATTTTGTTGACATAGCGAGTCAATACTTCATTAAATGTTACCTTTCAGCTTTACCCTTAATTGGCTAAAGTATATGTAGTGTTTTCATTATTTATGTGACTGTGCCATTAAATTATGCGTTTTAGAATATAAAAAAAAATAAAAGGTTTTGTTTACATTTATTATTATTGCTCTGGCGTCAACTTTTGGATTCCTATGTAAAGAAATTAATCTTCCTTTGGAGGGGGAAATGGGAGATGACAAGCACTAGCTCCTGCTGCCTCGGGGACATAATTATGCTCACAAATACAAAAACAGAAAAATCATAAGCTCAACACAGTTGAGACTCTTGAAAGTTTCATCTCAGCATGAAGCTATGTTTTAATTATTATTTTTGTCTGCATTGTTCAGATTGTCAGTGCACCAGATAGAATAAGTGCTTATCCTAGTTAATTCTTCATGAGACTTGTGTCACTGGAAGAAGCATTTAATTTATTTTCTTCTTCTTCTTTCTTCATGCCAGTACTGACAGAATTGTGTTTTACAGCTGGATTCAAAGCCTTGCAGTATCAGTGGAAAGATTCTGAAGCAAAGGTTTGGCCAGAGCTAATTCTAGAAGACCGGGATGCAACCAATGAAAGTCTACAATTAGGGTTAAACCAGACATTTGCTTCATTGTGTAGGATGCAGCTATGTATCTGCTTTCCCTTAAATAATTATAAGTGCAGGAGTGTCTGTTTCTTACTGGGAAAGCAGCACATGGGAAGGAAAGGCTTTTCTCTTCATTCCCTAAACATTATCAAAAGAGACTTTGCCTCCCTATCTGCATGGCTAAGAGCGTTAGGGTTCTTCTAGGTGGTTATTTATCAAGTGACCAGTGTTCCCCACACATTGAGGTTTTTGACCTGTCCACACAACACAATTTTCATCAATATGCCAGCCCGTATTCCCCCCTTCCGGTTTAATCCAGATTTACACTTTCTTGGGAAAATCCAGTGTTAAAAAACTTTGTTGCCAATAGCCCATTTGCAATATCTCAATGACCTGTTAACCATAATAAGCTACCATCTGGAGGTGCCCATTGATCATCTAGCTGGATTGGAAAACATTTGTGGCAGAAATGTGTTCCATTACTATAAATTAACATCTTACTCGTCTTCCAAGGAGGTTTAGAGCAGTGGTTTTTTTGACTCACAGCAAACAGTATAGGTTAGGCCGAGAGAGACTTATCTGCCCAAGGTTATCCCATGTACCTCTCGACTGAAGAGGGGTTTGAACCAGGTGATTCTTGCATCTAGCTCCCAATATTGCAGTTCAACAGAAAGGCTGTGTTTGTGGGTTGGCATCTTTACCAGCTGCCAGACCCTGCAGTGCCTTCTGCCCCCTATCTCTGAAGGGAAAAGCCTGGAAACCAGACTGCATCGCCAACAGCCAGACACCAGAAGATGCTGCAAATCAACAGAAGGGCAACTTTACTGTCAGCCAGATCTGGAGCTCATCTGCAAATCCTTCTGCTCCATTCTTCTGGAATGACTGTCTGTTCTGACAAGAAGAAAGGGCTTCACACGCACACACATATCTGTAATATATTGCATGATTGTGCAGACTTTAACTGTAAGCTACTTTGGGAGCCAATCTTGCATGGAATGCACAGAATCATAGAATTCTACACAGTGGTACCTCAGGTTACATACGCTTCAGGTTACAGACTCCGCTAACCCAGAAATAGTACCTTGGGTTAAGAACTTTGCTTCAGGATGAGAACAGAAATCGTGCTCCGGCAGCGCGGCAGCAGCAGCGGGAGGCCCCATTAGCTAAAGTGGTGCTTCAGGTTAAGAACAGTTTCAGGTTAAGAACGGACCTACCAGGCATGTGTATGAAAAAGAAAGAAAGAAAGAAAAAGAGAGCAGTATTTTTGTGCACATGCATTTTTCTCCTGGCATACCGGAGTATATTAATGCGGACCATAAAACCTCTAGTATCCAAACATCTACTACTCATGTACAGGGTTGGCACCCCCTCCTTCCGCCTGCCGTGGGTTTTGTATTAAACAGCTTCCTGACGTTTGGAAATTCCACAGTTGAAGCTTTTCCCTGTCTGCCTGTTATGTGGCTGTTTAAAGTGCAAGAGCCCTGCCAGGGGGAAAAGGTGGTGCAACAACTCACATTTTCTGACTCTCATATTAAAAAAATCATGTGTAGACAGAGTATTGCTCTGTTGGTCACAGTCTGAAATGTGAAAGTTCTTAATTAGGAGTGTGAGGAGAAAAATGCATGTGCACAAAAATACTGCTTTCTTTTTCTTTTCTTTTTTAAAGAAATGCCTTATAATATGTTGTTTAAAATCAGCAATTATACACAAGCCTGGTGGGTCTATATATTCACTCTTGGGAAGGGAGAATCCTGTGATATTGCAAGCTGCATGGCAGAAACTCTTCCTGGTTCCAAAAGTGGCTTGCCATAGGGCATGGCAGAGCTCCTATTTGAAAAGCAAAGTACCCCAAAATGCCTTCATTTTGTGCGGAAATCATTGTATGAACCTTTGGATCCTGACCAGATCCCTCCACTCTCTTCCAATTTGTGTGTGTGTGTGTGTGCGCGCGCGTGTGTGTGTGTGTGTGTGCGCGCGCGCGTGTGTGTGTGTGTGCGTGTATTGCCTTTATACATAGGAGACGATGCTATGGGCCAAGTGCATAGCCTTTAAAGATGTCTATTTTCCTAGAATGAATGTTTTTACTGTTGCAGTTTTATAGCCCATAGCCTTTCATACCCCTGTGTTAATCATGCAAGTGATATCATAAAAAGTAACTTTCGGTAAGTTTTAATCACATATATTTCAAACCTCAAAGAGTGCTCAGGCAATGCATTTTAAAAAGCCACCAGTACACTGCGGTAGTGTGTGATGAGGAGATGCTACATTTATTTTAAGAGAGAGAGAGAGAGATCTGTATTTCATTTGTTACCCTGCTAACTTCACTTTAGGTAATTGCATTCAGCTTTATTATTGCCCAGAGCAATAACTGATTGTTAGTTATTGAAGTCTGAAATGATTTTCTCATCTCCCAGGGGAATCTGGAGATTTACATGGTGCACAGCAGTAACTAATAGATATAATCTGGTCATAATGTAGCCAAAGAATGTGTTATTTACTTGTTGAGAACATGGATGTTGAACATTCTAACATTTCCTCAAGAAGTGGAGCTGATTGTACTCATGATATGTGAGTTTTGTACATACTGTTCATTGCTTTTTTTTTAAGACTTGAAGATACTATCCACCACTGAAAGGTATGTCATAAGCAAAAATGCATTTTGACATATGCACACTTACCCGGGAGTAGCTCCTATTGAATTCAATGGGGCTGGCTTCATACTAGACATCATAGGATGAAAGAAGTTTGTGACGCAGTTTGTACTTAAATAAATAGATTTGCATTTTTGTATCAATCAATAACCGACAGTGCAATACAATAAAATTAATCTGTTTACATTAGCATTTTTTTTATAATTTAGCATGTCTTATTAACACCTTAATATATTAATTAGGATCCATAGCCAATGAAGGATTTGCCATGCTTAAGACATTGAAATCAATGGACACTGAAATCATCAGCCCCACCCATCATGGCCGATGGTCAGGGATGGTGAAAACTAGACTTGAAGAACATCTGACATATCAGAGGTTCTCCACTCCTGGTGTATAGGATCACAACTGTGCACCTTTCGTTGGATTGTGATCTCATTTTGATCCAGTGCTGAAATTATTTTATTCTTATATCTGTTCATGCAATCTATATGCTACTTAACCATAGTATAACTCCCCTGGTAAATGTGCTTTATTAAACCAGCTTTTCCTCTTCATAAATGCTTTATGACAATATCAATCCATTTCTTTTGGAGATATTATGGAATCCATTCCTCTGTGGATGCTGTGGGGATTATTTATGTGCATGCTTTGTGTGAAAGCTAATGAGTATTAAGACCTTGGATGTAAGTATCATTTTCCATTCTGCCCTGTATTCATCGCATGCAGCAATGTTTCCATTTCGCTGCAGTTTACTCTTCCGCCCAAAAACTACATTACAGTATTTGTCTGCGGTGTCAAAACAACCTACACTACACATGTTACATTGTCATTACGTTATTCCACCCCATTAATTTCAATGCCAAGAAAATGCAATGCGAATTTCAGGGTGCCGGGAATGAAATCAATTACATATCATTTGTGGAAGCAGCTTTGAGGTTTTTTAACAAACAAGCAGTGTATACATTTTAAAAACATGGCATAAATAAACAAACAAACAATGAATACTGATCATATTCACTGGATTAATATCCATTCTGGACATACAATGAATAAGTGAACGTCTGCAATTTTCACTCCCATTTCTGTTTCTCCCAGAATTCTCCAGCATCCAAAATTTGGATAGAACATCTATACAGCGGAACCTCGGTTGTCAAACATAATCCATTCCGGAAGACTGTTTGACTTCCGAAACGTTCGACAACTGAGGCGCAAAGGGCTGCTGGCAATTTCCATTGAGAAAATGGAAAAACACACAGTGGAAGCCGTTCAACTTCTGGGACACGTTTGAAAACAGAAGCAATTACTTCTGGGTTTTCAGTGTTCAGGTTCCGAAATGTTTGGCTTCCGAGATGCTCGAAAGCCAAGTTCCACTGTATTTCACACATATACACAATAAATATAACTTTGCCATCGTGCTCTTGCATTTCCTGTACATCCCCAAGCCAATCTTCGTTAATAATGCTAATGTTAGAATCATAGCTGTCAATGTTTCCCCCTTTTTAAGGGAAATTCCCTTATTCCGAATAGGATTCCTCGCAAGAAAAGGGAAAAGTTGACAGCTATGGTTAGAATAGTGTCACTCTTTTACATGTGTAATTGCAAAGGTTTGTCTGTCTTTACTCTTACAATTTAGCTCTTCTTTGCTTTTATTACGATTTTCAGTAAGTGCAGGAAAATTGCACCTCTGGAGCAGCTGTGCCCCGTGAAGAAAAGGCTTTGTTCTGCCTCTGCAACAAGCTAAGCCCCGTCACAGAGCAATCCTGGAGCCATTTGACCAAAGTAGTTCAAAATAGTCAACTAACTACAAATGAAGTCACCTAAATCAAACCATGAAGGCTCCAGCGGCTAATGTGACACATTATTCCATGATGGACTGCAGATAATGTACACTAAAACTGTCATGTATTGCACTGAAGTCGTTCATCATGTCAGTCCTCTGTTGGAAACCCAGTCAAGCCATTGCTACAGAGGAGGATTTTCTTTTAAAGTCGAGGAAGCCTTGCAGGTTAAATTAAAATTCCTCTTCCTCCCCAGAGCACAGTCCATCTCTACTTTCACATATATCTTCTCATTAACCACCCTGCCTCTTCAGTTGTACAACAACACCAGTGTACTT
Source organism: Podarcis liolepis (assembly GCF_965112155.1). Classification (NCBI taxonomy): domain Eukaryota; kingdom Metazoa; phylum Chordata; class Lepidosauria; order Squamata; family Lacertidae; genus Podarcis; species Podarcis liolepis. The sequence continues at coordinate 26,418,281 of NC_139560.1, read as the reverse complement.
GTATACTCAAAACACAGGCTATGGAATTCAAGAACAGCATAGAGCTTACTTGAATGGCGGGATAGTTTCTTTCTTCTTAGCCAGCACTGCACCAGCAAAACACCCTCTAGCAGAGCTCTTCTCAGTGGTAAAAGGGCAGGTGGGTGTTGTTTTTTGGAGGGTGAGCTGTTTCAACTTGTTATTGTTATATGGTATTTTGTATTTTGTATTTATACTTGTATTTGTTGGTTTTATAAGGCTGGGTAATAGTCTACAGCCATTTAAAAGTGTTTGTGAGAGGGGAGCAATTGTTTTGTTCTTTTCGTTTTAACTATTTACTTGTGCTTTTACCTTGTGTTTTTATCCTGTGAATTGCCCTAAGATCTTGTGATGAAGGGTGGTTAACAAATCTAATAAATAAATAGTAATAATAATATCTTGCTCTTGCTCTGGCCACCCAGATGTGGAACCATCTTGCCCTTGTGATATGGGTTTTTTTCATGGATATAAATGTTCACGTACAACCCACATATGACAACACCATGGTTAATTCAGGACTGAGCCTGAGCTGTCAGTTACACCATCTTGTTTGAATTACTGTACAATAATCTCTTTGAGTTTGTTCCCCCCCCCCCTTTAGATGCTGACATGTTGAACATACTCAATGCATTTAAAATCTGCATGCAAAGAGCAGTGGATTGCAAGCTTGAGTAATATCAGCCCTGAGAAGTAACTGACCCATGTTAACCCAACTTCAGTTTGAGCCCAATTTTTGATTTGCTGATCTCTACATGAGGATCGAGATCAGTTTTAATTGGTTAAATACCCATTATTTTAGAATGTTCAGTTTTGCAGTCAAACAAAATGACTATCAAAGTGCACACAGGTTTTGGTAATAATTCTTATTAAACTAAAAATGACCTAACTTACTTTCATTTTATTGAACCCTATATATCATGTGACTTGTCAATACTGCATATTCCCTCTAAGACAGGTTGCTTATTTAATATATTGAGCCCACAGACAGGTTTTATAAATAAACTTAATATGCATTAAGCAATGCTGACAGTACCGTGAATAATTTATATATTGCATTACATAATTTAGATTGCAATATCATTATAGAAAACCCAAAGCTATCAAAAATCAATTTTTAAAATGAATCCTTCATTGCTGTCAGAGATGCTTGAAATGTGAACTAGATCCCATTAGTATAAGATGCTCCAAGTTAGTATGATTTTGTATCATTTACAAAAGGTATATAATTATTGACAAAAATAAATATTTAATCACCATTCAGTTGAGCATCCACAGCATCGACCAATGAATAAACTGGAACAGTTTAAAAACTGGCCTTGTTCTCTTTACAATACGAATTGTTAAGTCCAAGTCTAACTTTTGAACAAAGTCAACAGTCCTGTTATTTACCTTGCCTTGAATTTATGCATAGCTCTGCCCTTGGAGCAGTTCAGCACTGGGATATTCCCATCCACGGACCACTAAAGGAGTCTGCAAGATCATAACTTGCAAAACAAATGAATCAAAGATTTTAATTGCAATGCCAGAGAGACCATCAAGCCACAGTGTGCTAACCCTGTATGTTGTCATTTGAAACTAAGACAGTGGTCTTATCTTCACAATTGTACACCAGGTACAGACTCTTGTGGGCACTCTAGTTGAATTGACTAGTGTATTATATTAGCAATCATAACATGAGTGGTCTATAAAAGAGAGGTCCATGGGCATATACACTCTCCAAGAAATTGTCAATAAAACCATGTAAGATCATGTAACCATGGAGCTTATAAGGTCAATAAAAGTTTGCTTACACTGTATATGGATTCAGCTCTTAACACCAATAACAGACAAGAAAGGACTGTTACACATCTCTACTCTGCTTCCAGTGACTGTTTCTCTCTCTGAGTGTGTCTCGCTTTCTGCCCAGCTGCACCCTCTTTGACTGAATGGATTGGTTGAGTCATTCATTATGGGCATAAACTATACCAGGCATAGGCAACCCCAGCCCTGTTTTGGGACTACAATTCCCATCACCCCTGACCGCTGGTCCTGTTAGCTAGAGATCATGGGAGTTGTAGTCCCAAAACATCTGGAGGGCCGAGGTTGCCTATGCCTGAACTATACATTGAGCATTCCGCTGCAAACCTCTTCCATGTAGGTTGAGTGGCAACAAAGTGTGGCAAATTTTGCTTGTGGCACATGAGCTTGGTGCATGCAATGGCCTTGCTCATAACATTGGCTTTGTTTTACACCTGTTCTTCAATTCTACCTTCCAATACACTCCAGCCTATGTCATCCTGGCAATATCAACCTATTCACCAAATAGTCTAGAATAGATATGTGACAGAATGTCTTCATGTGAATTTTGATCTACACTTAGATCACTTCGCTCCTTACTAGAAGCTCCTTGGCCTTCTGAAATTAGAAGAGGAGGAACAAGAAGCAGGTTTTGCTTGTTGGTGCTGTCACTGCATTGTGGAATTCCTTACCTAGGGAAACTTTGCAAGCTACTGTGTCACTCTTGAACAAGGCAGAGACTTGAGCCAAAATGTGGTTTCCTCTGTCGTGCTGAATTAGTCCCTGATAATGTTTTACAAACTATTGCTGTCTATCTGCTCTTCTGTGCAGTGGCGGAGCTTCATGCTCTGGCACTGAGGGGCAGAGAGCAGGGCGGGGCAGAGCTGGCGCACGTCCTGGGGGCATGACACACATCCTGGGGGCGTGGCATGCCACCTGTAGGGGTGTGGCACCCAGCGCAGATGGGGGGGTAGCGGCGATGGCTCCCTGCCAGGATCGTGCTGCCAGGAGCAGTGCGCTCTCCCTCCCCCCCCCACGCCTCTTCCTCTGCCAGTGCTTCTGTGCTCAGTTGTCAGGCTTCGGGGAATAGGCTTCCCATGGCAGTAGATAAGAAGATCAAAGAAAGGAATGTCTTACCAGTTAGAAACTTTAATAATCACAGCAAGAGAACAAAGAACATATCTTATAGAAACGGCGGTGCTCCCAATTAAGGATCACATCCCCTCCGTCCCTCTTAATCTATGTCACTCCTATGTCTTGTAATCTGACTTTGTACCCTCTGTGCTCTCTATTCTGAGACTTTCTGAGCTCTTCCTGACTTTGGGGAGAGCGAAGGAATGCTGTCCAATGCCTGTGAATCTGTTAACCCTCTCTCTTCCAGTGTTTCTTCTCCAGCTGTTCCCCATCCAGTATTTCCCAGCATCTGCCATCTGAACTATGCCCCTCTGCAAGCCACTGTTCCAAATCTATACTGTCCTCCTGCTTCTGGGAAGATGCAGGAGCAGGAGCAGGGGAAGAGGTGGCTCCCACCATTCCTCCTCAGTGCAGCTCTCCTCCAACACCACAATAGCATTTTTACTAGAGAAATCACATCCCCCTCTTACTCAGAGTGGCTGTTTCATTTCACATGCTTGCTCATAGTAGTCACAGAGAAATGTGCACCAGTTGTGGTGGCTGCATATTCTACTTTAGCAGCAACAGTCTCCAGTTTGGAGGAGTCATCTGTCTCAGACTTGGCATCCTACTGGTCATGATGATTATGTACAACCAAAGTCCATTGGTGGAGATCATTAAAAGGAGTGTTCTCTTTTGTTGTAAGTCCTGCTTATGGGCTTCTCCTAGGCTTTTGGTTAGCCACCCCAAGAACAGCTTGTGTTTTTTATCTGGTCACAGTCTTCCCCACTATGGCAAAATGTATTGTATTATGTTTCAATTATAGTAATTATTTCTAAATTTGCATATGCAATGTGCAATTTTTATGCAAATCTATATCCTCTTTTGTCCTCTTTTGGTGATTCAGTTCTTGGTTTTTGACAATGTGCGGCTATCCTAACACCAAGGCATAATTGCCTCCCGTCTTCTCTCCCAATGTTCATTTTATTACTGGAAATTGATCTATTAGAAGTATGTATTTAATTGCACCATTTTGGATTAAATAAAATGGAGGTTGCCTTTTTTATTTTTAAAAAAGAGAGCTACAAACATTAAAGGATTCCCCTTCCACTCCAAGTCCCTAATGAATTACTTAGTGACCCATTCAACTGCTAACAAACACAATATTCTACTGTGAAAGTGAGAAAAAAAGCTGTCTAGAAAATTGCCTGTTGTTTTTATTATTGTAAGAACTGGCCCACTAAACTTAGCACAGACTCAGAGGTCTCTGTGAGAATCCCGTGATTAATGAGTTAGCCATTAATGTCAGTAGATTGAACAACTAAAATCTGATTATATTAAAGTGCTTCCCAAACATTAGGGTCACATTAACAGTTTATTGAAACAAGCTGATAAAATTTTAAATGGTCATCTAATTCCCCAGGGCTCCTAATTGTTGCATGATAAATCACTCTGTAGAGAAATCTATTACATTGTTCCAAATGAGAAAATGCAATTTACTGTACCATTAGTGGGGTGGCCAAAGCATTTCTGTTCTTTGCTGGGAGATTTTAACCAGAAGATGACAAAGATTCCATGTGTGTGCTTGCTGCACGAAATATCCTCAGGGTATCAGACATGATAGTAAATTCATATTTCCTAACGAGATCTATCCATGTAAAGTATATTTTATTATTTGTACCCTGCCCATCTCACTGGGTTGCCCCAGCCACTCTGGGCAACTTCCAACAAATATAAAAGCATAATAAAACATCAAATATTGAAAACTTCCCTATACAGGGCTGCCTTTAGATGTTTTCTAAAAGTCAGATGGTTGTTTATTTCCTTGGCATGTGATGGGAAGGTGTTCCACAGGGCAGGTGCAACTACTGAGAAGGCCCTCTGCCTGGTTCCCTGTAACCTCACTTCTCACAGTGAGAAAACCACCAGAAGGCCCTCAGCGCTGGACCTCAGTGTCCGGGCTGAATGACGGGGATGGAGACACTCCTTCAGGTATATAGGGTATTAAGTGCTCAGTTTCAAAAATGTAAACAAATTACAGTGGTGCCTCGCAAGACGAAATTAATCCGTTCCGCGAGTCTCTTCGTCTTGCGGTTTTTTCGTCTTGCGAAGCACGGCTATTAGCGGCTTAGCGGCTATTAACGGCTTAGCGGCTATTAACGGCTTAGCGGCTTTAAGAAAAAGGAAACAAACTCGCAAGAACTCGCAAGACGTTTCGTCTTGCGAAGCAAGCCCATAGGGAAATTCGTCTTGCGGAACGACTCAAAAAACGGAAAACTCTTTCGTCTAGCGAGTTTTTCGTCTTGCGAGGCATCCGTCTTGCGGGGCACCACTGTAATCTAATTTTTCCTCCTACAACACGAATGACTTTTCCCCACTCCCACAAGGCTATACATTCATGCTGCTTTACTGGACAGGATGAAGTTCAGAATGAAATACAATGAAAAGTGTATGGCGGTGGGGGGTAGTTCCACATATCAAAATGACTGTCGGAAGTGCAAAACTGAGATTACTTCTGTGTCAGCCAGGTAATTTAAAATATCAGTTTTATGTTCAATCTATATTTAATTTTGCTTAATGTTAGGAAATATCTTGGAAATTGTATTGGCTGTCTTTTCAGAGGGTGCAAACTGACACCCTAAATGTATCAGGGAAAGAAGATTCCCTTTCCTGTCGAAGATGACTAAAACCGAAGCTTTTTTGTTTTTAATTGATAGCCGAAGTAAGTACCATTTGACAGCATCCTCCAAGCATCTTTTAAAATGTCACTGATGGCATAAATATCACAATAACATTTAATTAATGTTAAGCTGGCACATACCCAGGAAAAATACCATAAATGCTGACATTCCCACACGTTTAGTATGGGAAATAAAGCAGCAACTTAAATTAAGGTAAGAGCCATTTCATTAATATCAAGATTTTCTTGTTCAGACTGCTACAGGGTTGGAGAAGCTGTGTGCCTTCAGATGTTGCTCAACTGCATTCCTGTCACCTTATTCACACTTCCTGCTGCTTTCTCCCAGGGTAAACTACTCTTTAGTGTTCAATCAGAGCAAACAGCAATTTGGGTTTTTCCTGGATTTCCCATTGTTCTGATCTATCACTAAAGTCCAGGGTTTCCCTTGGAAAGGAGCAGGGCTGGGGGGAAACCACTCTGACCCATGCCTAGAAAGCATGGGTCCAGTGGAAAACCACTCTGACCCACGCTTTCTAGGCACAGCACAAGGAGAAGTTTGACGAGGTCTGAGAATTGGCAGTGCAGCTTGGGGCTGATGGGAGTTGGAGTCGGTCAACTCCTGGAGGGCCACAAGTTCCCCATCCCTGGACCACATTATGCAAGCTCAACTGTGTAAAAAGCTACTGAAGAAGAAATATTGAAACTGAAATTAAAATACTTTATTGTCACTTGTACAACTTGTATACAGTGAGATTACACGAACACCTCCCACTCAGCTCTCTTAGTCTTAATTTACTGACACCCACCAAACCCGAAAGTCAGTTGCCCTGTTGTTATCTTTTCATTCAGCAGCCTAACAGCCCACGGATAGAAGCTGTTCTTTACCCTGTTGGTGTGACTAATCATGCTTCTATATCTTCTGCCCAAGGGCCAGAGATCATGAAAGTGCCGGCAAGGGTGTGAATCATACCTGAGAATTTTCCTCACTCTCCTGAGGGAACGTTCTTCTGCTATTTCATCCAGCAGATTCACAGGACAGCCCAAAATATCTTGTGCTGTAGTCACCACCCTCTGCAGGCACTTCCTATCAGATGATGTCAAACTAGTGTATCACACCGTGATGCAGTATGAAAGGATACTTTCTATTGTTGGCCGGTAGAAGGAGATAATCAAATGTTGATTGAAACTTGTATGTGAGCACAATCTTGCTGAAACAAGGCATATTCGTTACAAAAGCCATAGGAATTTCACATAAGAGGGGAAATGGAAGCAACCGGGGGAGGAAAATATCCACGCAAAATATCCACGGCACTAAAGGGTTTTGAGGAGAGAACAATTGAACACATGCCCTGCTGGTGTTACGAGTTTGCCTAGTGTAAGGTGCAGGAGATCTCAAAGCAGGGGTCCCAGCAGCCATGTTTTGACATAGTCACTCCTGTGCCACCAGACTTGAGCCTAACCACTGTTTTCCAATGGTTTTTGCCTGGGTTGTAACACATTCCTGGCCACCTGTGTGAGCACAAGGACCATTCCAAGGTCTATCAGGCCCTAGATCAGATTTAAAGTGTGCACGGTGGAAGGAGAAGGGGCTAAAGTTACATTGCGCAAGCAAATTCTTGTGGTAACGGAACAAGTTACTTAATGCTACACTGGATACAAGCCAGGCTGATTTGAAGTATGAACATAATCCAGTTGGAAGGACACCTACATAAACCCCAGTGACACATAGGGCTTGCAAAAAAAGGATTCCCATCTCCCCTCGGTCGATTGTGCCAGTGAATTGTACCCTATGGTAATGTGTACATTCCGGGTGGGGTAACCATTTGGTTTTTTCACGGCAGACACTGACATATCTTGGACCAGTCCTGGGTGTCAGCAATGCCAGGCCAAGTGCAGCACATGATAAATGGATACCAATAAAAACCACACTTCCGTAATGTTTTGTTTTCTCTGAATATTTATTCCAAATCCTACAGATTCATGGTGCTTTTAATACTATTGTCACCCCTGAAATAAATCACTGTGTGTACTTCCTGTGATCTTTTCAGAAGGCAATAAAACAGATTGTTTTTAATGGCTGTTCCAGCAATGAAAAATATCTGTGTTAGGTGGAAACAACAAATTGGATGCTTTTTCAATTCCTTTTAATGGCGCGAGGATCTTTGCGGCATGCTGTGAAAAATATTCTCTTAATGATAGGCCTGTGGCACAACTTAAGGAGTCATCAAGAAATAAACGCTCGGCTGTCTGGTTGGCAGCTTGGTGTCCCTTAATTGAAGTATTATAAGATTCTGTGAAGAATAAACCCTCCGGGGCTTTGTAGCTAAATGGCACGGACACCTCCGATGAGACATGTAGATGAAGACATGTCAATAGAATCTTCACCAATTTGCTGTAATAGGAGGGACTGATTAATTTTGTAACCACAACCGTTTCTGTTACATAACCTAAGGAATGATTTAGACTTTATCAAGGAAGTCATTCCTGCCTTTTTTAAAAGAGACTCCTGCCCAGAGTTATTTCTTTCAGAAGTTGATAGGTTTTTCTCCGAAGAACCTCGGGTTTCGTTATCAAAGGATTTCGGAGCCTCACTCCATTTGCAAGCAAGTAGCACTGCAGACCAAACTCTTTGTGACTTTTAGGAACTCAGGCACACTTTGGTTAACTTGACGTTCTGGCTTTTTTTCTTTTTCTTTTTTAAAATAGCTTCATATCTTCTTGCAGTGGAGAAGCCATTTCTTATATACATTTTTAATGTCCGAAAAAGGAAATTGAAGCAACTAAATCAAAAGTATATAGCTGTATATTTTTATCTCTTCTCCTCCTCCCCCTCCCTTCCCCAGGCTATGAAACCGCTTTTAATATTTTATTATAATTGCCCGTGGACATCTAACATCATTTGGTTACACATAATCAACTAATGCTTTATGTTTCAGGACTGGATTTAATAAAACATGAATTACCCCGTGTGATTGGGGCAAAGCATGCTGAGGTTTCTCTGCATTGTTTTTATACTTGGAGCCAGGCTGCATTTCATATGCAAAACTCCAAACTAAAAGTGGCATTGTTTCCTTTTGTGGGGGAGCTTAAGACAGCAGCCATTTCTTCAGGGTGTGCAGCTTACACAAATAGAGGGAGTCGGACGACACAACTGCCAGTTTCTGTACTCAATACACTCTGCACTGGAGCACCATCCTGTGTATATTTATTTCTTGAGGATTGTGTTGTGTGGGAGTGTATCTTACACCTAGCACACACAAAAAAGAGGAATCTTTACTTATGGCCTGTCCCAGTCTCTGCATACTGGTTTTTCAAGTGGTCTCCTCTGGGTTGAGATAAAACATAGAAAAGATGTGTACAGGTTATCAGGGGCATAAGAAGTGGGGGGCGGAGGGGGTGGTTCGCCCTGGGTGCCACTCTGGGGGGACGACAAGATGACCCCTGCCTCCCCCCAGCTGTAGAGTGGCCAAGGGCATGCGCACTCCGTATGGGCGTTGCTCACTCGGCGTATGTATGGGCTGCCGCTATCACGCGCTGTCCATACGGGCATCCGTACAAGCGGCCTCTTGCACGGCGACCATATGAGCTGCCGCACATGCGCACTCCATAAAAAAAGGTCGGGGAAAAAACTCTGGGCAATCTGAGGTGTGTGTGCCAGGCAGATCTTTGCATCCCGGTGCCACATAGGCCTTGCAGCAAGATTGGCTCTGCTGCTGCACCTGAACCAATATCCTTGATACTTCATCTAAGGCCTGCTGCTTCCCAGCAAAACACAGCAACACACCTGCTGGGATATCAGCACTGTAGCTCCAACCTCCTGGGTGAGCTTCTTCTGTCAAAGGGAAATCTAGTCCCACATTCCGTTCTCACAGTGGGAAACCCATAAAGCAGGACATGACACTGCAGCCTAGTACTCAGAGACGAGACAATGATAGTCAAAGTAGTATGTGGAACAAGTATATCACTGAGGAAATACAAGATGTATCTCAGCAACTGTCGTAGAGCTCAGTCAAAATTTATCAGTAGACATTTCTTTGAGGAAATTGCCAGGGGTTTTCTTTTTCTCTGTCCTCTAGAAAAAGGCCACATAGCAGAATTTTCACTGAATATTCCCCACCACAATTATTAATTTTCTTGGTGGCTGCCATCTTCCCTCCACAATGCCCTGAAATGATGTTAACTCCAGGACATTGTGGGGTCTGCAAAATGGCGGCTGGGCTGCCAACACAGCTGCTACAGAAAAAGCTAAAGGATTAAGGATTAAGGAAGATGCTGCTACTTCTAAATTCATCAATGTTGGTGGTCATCAGTAAGGGAGAGAGTTCCATACTTTAGCTATGTGCCACGTGGAGAAATACTTTCATTCGTCTGTTCTGAATCTTCCAACATTCAGCTTCACTGAAGTTTCCCAAGTTCCAGGATTTTTTGAGGAAGAAAAACTTTTCTCTATCCAATTTCTCCACACCATACACAGTTTCATAGATCTGTATCGTGTCCAATGGCCTCTCAGAATTTAACACGATATTTGTGGGAAGAGAAATTGGAGGGAACCAAATTTCTCCTGGGGAAAGAGAAATTCTTCAATTGTTTCTTGGTTATGGGCTCACAATTAGCTGCAAAAGGATGACTTCATTGGACAGAACCCATTATCACTACTCAAGGTACTTCATATAACATTCTATAAAGCTTTGAAATTGGAAAGACTTGCCAAAATCTGACCTTTAAATCATTAAATTCTGTAAGGTACTTCTGTTTGGTCTGACTTTAAGTGGCTAGATTTAATTTGGTATGGAGTAACTTAAGAAATGATATCTGTCATATTTTAGTCATTTGCAGTATGATCCCTCCTTTTCACATTCACAGCTCATCAAATCCTCCAACTAAAATTAGATTTTCTGATGCTCAAATATTCATTTCGTATGAAATATTCATGCAGTGGGGAGGAGAGAAAAGGGACAAATTATCTTGTACTAAATCCAAATTGATAAACAGGCATTTCTAATGAAGTGTGTATTATATATCTATGTAATACATGAATAACAATTCATATTCGGTGGTGTACTTATATAATTCCTATACATGCCCAAGAATTCTATGTCGATTCAAAAATATTTTATTTTATTAGTCAACTTTTATATATCGCTTAATTGTGTGGGGGGGGATCTCTAAGTGGTTTACGTAAGTCAATATAGATTATTAATTAAAATACTGATAAAATCAGAAGCTAAAAATAAATTGGCATAAAGTGCACACCCCAGTTATTTAAGCAGTGAAAAGTTCCAAGGTTCTAGTGCTTATCAGGGTCCACTTTCCTTTGGAATGAGGTCACCATACGCTTTTTGCTATTTTGCAATAAATGTATGTATTTACAAATGCACAAAAGGTAGAGGTTCACTCCTTAACACTCCGAATATATTATATATATTATTATAATTATTATAAAGCACCCTGTGACCCTCAGATGAAGGGCAGTACAGAAAATAAATAAATAAACAAACGCATGCAAATCTTCCAGAGCTCCAAATTAGCTCTCTGACCCTCAGACTCAGCTGCATTAGTAAAAAAAAAAGTGTTTTGAATGCGTTATAAACATCCAACACCAGATGGCAATGGAGAGCAAAAAAAAAAATTCTATGCGATTTTCCATAGTGTTTTTTCCTTTTGTTATAATGATTTAACCTCTGACTTATTTATAGTGTTTTTTATCCCCTGAGTGTGGAACTGCCCATCTAAGCATTTACACAGACACCATGAGGACACTCCCAGCCCAAGGAGCCAGGAGAACACTGCAGAAGAAAGGCATAGCTGCTTCCAGAATAGTTACTGGCCATTGTTAAAGCCAGCTGATTTTAACAAGGGAAGGGTTACAAAGCAACTTTTGTCAAGAGTAAATTTTTACATTTGGTTAGGCAAGAAGGAGTAAAAACTATGCTGAAAACTGGAGCTGGTTTGTAATACTGGAGCATATACATAGAGTAACCCAATGAAAACATTGTTTTGGATGGTGTTCCCTGTACATAAAGAACTACAATGCAAAAGAGAATTATTCTAGGTTATGGTAAAGGCCATCTCTAGGAGACGGTTCTAGGAGATGGTAAAGGCCATCTCCTTTACCTCTTTGATTCCTTTGGCTGCAACAGAGTTGCTGCAGTACGATTGCAGACAGGAACAAGGCCTGGGCAGCATGCAAAACTAGTGCTCAAAGATTTGCACTGGTTGTCATTCTTCTTCTTCCTCCTCCTCCTCCTCCTCTTCTTCTTCTTCTTCTTCTTCTTCTTCTTCTTCGGCAATCACTCATAACCAAGTAAGATTGTCTTCCATAAACACGGTTTTAAAAGTGAGTCTGTAAGTGACTGTGAAGGCCAATTCTGGATCCACACGTCCTTCCACAGTGGGAACATTGGTTTCCAGGAGGGAGTTGATCATGGTGAGGGTTTGCCAAGCGTGCCTTCCTCTTAGCACGTTTCTCCCTTTCGTCCTGAGTTTGAGCATCTTCAAAGTCCATGACACCTTTGGTAAAGGCTGTTCTCCAATTGGAGCGCTCACAGGCCAGTGTTTCCCAGTTGTCAGTGTTTATACTACGGTTTTTTTAGATTAGCTTTGAGAAAATCTTTGAAACTCTTTTGCTGACCACCAGCATTACCATAGCTGTCAACGTTTCCCCTTTTTTAAGGGAAATTCCCTTATTCCGAATAGGATTCCTCGCAAGAAAAGGGAAAAGTTGACAGTTATGAGCATTACGCTTTCCATTTTTAAGTTCGGAATAGTAGTAGTTGATTTGGAAGATGATAATCAGGCATCCGCACAACATGACCAGTCCAAAAAAAGCTGATGTTGAAGAACCATTGCTTCGACACTGCTGCTAAGCCAGGTTCAAAGAGGTACTATTAGTATTTAAAGCCCTTAACAACCTGGGACCGGTTTACCTACAAGATGGCCTTTTCCTATACGGTGGTACCTCGGGTTAAGTACTTAATTCGTTCCGGAGGTCCGTACTTAACCTGAAACTGTTCTTAACCTGAGACACCACTTTAGCTAATGGGGCCTCCTGCTGCTGCCATGCCGCCGGAGCACAATTTCTGTTCTCAACCTGAAGCAAAGTTCTTAACCTGAAGCACTATTTCTGGGTTAGCGGAGTCTGTAACCTGAAGTGTATGTAACCTGAAGTGTATGTAACCCAAGGTACCACTGTATATGCTCCCATGGCCCTGTTACAGGCACAACATAATACTCATTCTGCATTTGAACTTGATCTTGCATTGGTTTAACACTCAATCTGTCTCTACAGGGAACTCTGGGAATTGTAGCACCATGAAGGGAATAGGGGTATCCTAGCAACTCTCAGCACCCTTAACAAACTACAGCTCCCAGATTTCTTTGTGGGGAACAATGACTGTTTCAAGTGGTATTATAAAGGTATGGTATGACTCTGCCTGTAGATCAGAAATATTCCATATAATGATGTTTAAAAAATGACAATCTTTGGATTTCCTACCACCACCCCTCCCAAGTTAGTTTGATTTCTGTACTCCTTTTACAAACCCAAAATCCACACTCTAATTCTGAATTTTGAAATATTTGGAGTATTTGTTTTCAAGCAATCTGGAAAACTTGCTGAAGTCTATGGAATGGTTCCCATGGACTTTGGTGAGGCTTGGCTGATCTCCATGCTGAGCTCTGAATACACGAGAAAACTCTTGTGGTCACTTAAATAGTATTTTATAGGACCTATTTTAAGCCCTAATAAAAAGTCAATGAAAAATTAAACTGAGAAGTACACTGTGGCTATGCCAGGATATGATAAAGAACAAATAAAATATATATCTTGTTAAAAATGTGCAAGGTTTCTAATGATACACGTTTTCTTAAGGCATGGCAGCCCAGCAAAAAGCTATTTAGTATGTAACATGCTTTAATAAAAATAACATGTCTGGCAAGGTCTAAAAGCTTTTGCAGCTGCATGGGGCACTTCTTAGAAATAAAGTTTGTGTTTACACAGGTGCAGCCATATTTAACAAAAAAAAATTATACGCAATGAAAACAGCTGCCTGTCTGTTTTCTTTGGCAAGACTCATTCCAACTGAAACAATTTGTATCAAACCTCTCTCTCTCTCTCTCTCTCTCTCTCTCTCTCTCTCTCTGTGTGTGTGTGTGTGTGTGATACCAATATAAACAATACCCGCACCCCGCCAAAAAAATCCCTTTTACAGGGTAGAGGTTCCTCCTCATAATTTGTCCATTAGATAAACTACCAAGCTGAGGTAGCTTAAACTGAGACCCAATGGGGGAGAAAAAGCCTTCGTTTTTCGGAATCTGCCAAGGAAATAGCAAGAATGCACTGTGAAAACTAACACACACAAAATTATCCTGTTGTAGTCACTGCAAAGGATATTAAAGTGGCCCAGGAAGACTGGTAAACTGAATATTTTTGCCCTTAGTGATGGTATGGCATATTACTTCAGTTTCAGAATGGGTGGGGTGGGTGTTTATCCAAAATGTAAAAACACTGAGTCGACTCTCCGTTTCTGACTACAGCATAAACGCTGTGTTAATATTTTTCATGTTCTTTTCCTATGATGTTCTAGATAAATAAAAACAGCCAAGATTTTCACTGTCCTAATAACCTGGAGCCCCCTTTTCACTTCTCTAAGTATTTACATTTAGAATGAGTCTCCTAGCTCCAGTTTTGTTACAGTTAAGTACAAGGCTGGTCTGGAGTATGCCAAATCACTGCAGGAAATGTGTGCGTGTGTTTGTTTGGAAAAGAAAAGAAAACGATTCTCTACTCCCATACCCATGAAAGGAAGAAATGTTAAGATATATATTGCTAATACATGATTTAATCCAAACTCCCTTCACATTTATAAAAAAAGAAGCACACACATATTGGTCCTTGCAGATGCTACACAAGACTGAAGCAAACGTGCAAATGAAACGAAAGAGAAATCTCATAAAACAGTGACTTTACATATTTAATGTATATGTGTAGTTAAGGACAGCCTCATTTTACTATGATGCTCATTACCAGTTGTACATAATCTACTAAAAAAAGAGAGATTAATGTCCATATATGCTGTCATTTGGACACGGATGGCGCTGTGGGTTAAACCACAGAGCCTAGGACTTGCCGATCAGAAGGTCAGCGGTTCGAATCCCCGCGACGGGGTGAGCTCCCGTTGCTCGGTCCCTGCTCCTGCCAACCTAGCAGTTTGAAAGCACGTCAAAGTGCAAGTAGATAAATAGGTACCGCTCCGGTGGGAAGCTAAACGGCATTTCCGTGCGCTGATCTGGTTCGCTAGAAGCGGCTTAGTCATGCTGGCCACATGACCTGGAAGCTGTACGCCGGCTCCCTCGGCCAATAAAGTGAGATGAGCACCGCAACACCAGAGTCGGTCACGACTGGACCTAATGGTCAGAGGTCCCTTTACCTTTATGCTGTCATTTATCTTGCTCACCCTTAAATTTGTTATTGTGGTCTATCCCCAAAATGCCAACTCCAACACTTTAAAACCAACACTAAAAATTGCTCCAGAATTCAGAAAATCCTAAGTACACCCTAAGTAAGGAGAACAAGTGTTCAGGTACAGGTTGGCTTCCTAGATGGAGTCTCAGAAATGTACGCAAGGGCTGGAGAGTGCCATTAAGTAGGAATTTGACTTCCAGACCAAAGCTACCTGCATGCCACAATGGCTGATGAATCTGTGCTTGGTGCTGTCGTTTCTGAGAACACTGAGAATCTATGTGAGCGGTGGGTTTTATCGAGGTGCCTGCTATGCTTCTCCCAAAAAGTGATCATTGCTGCCAGAGACTGCAACAGTATTCATATTGTACTAAGTTTGAGGGGATGGAACCTCCCCAAACCCAATAAATTAATTAATGTCAGCAGGGCCAGATTTAGGTTTGATGAGGCCCTAAGCTACTGAAGGTAATAGGGCCCTTTATATGTCCAGTTATCCTTTGTCAACAACAAATTGTTGCTGTTTTCTTGTGTTGAATATATGCTGTATGGTAATTTATGGCCCTAACAGGTATCTAAAGCCATTTGCACATAACAAAATATGTATTTTATCAAAAGTAATTGTTGAACTGAAATTAAGAAGAAGTATATTACAGTAGTACCCCTACTTACGAACGCGATCCGTTTTGGGGTGCCGTTCACACCCCAAAAAGTCTGTAAGTAGAGTGCCGCTACTGTGCATGTGCAAAGCGCGATAGAGTGCTTCTGTGCATGTGCGAAGTGTGCAGATTACTTCTCGCATGCACACATGGCGAACCTGGAAGTAAATACTTCTGGGTTTGCCACGTTTGTAACCTGAAAAGCCGCAACATGAAGCAAACGTAACACGAGGTATCACTGTAATAGTGAAATTTTCTGGGGACCCCCAAGAGAGTGGGCCCCTAAGCTACAGCTTGTTTAGCTTATACGTAAATCCAGCACTGAATGTCAGCATTTCCTACATTCTTTTTTCTTTTTGGCATCGCTCAGTTTCCACAGAGGAGCAATGTCAGGACGGAGTGATGCCAGCGTGAAAGGAGCCATATCTTTGGATCCTGCTACGTGGAACAAGATGGGATAGAGGGCCAGTAGAGGACCTTCCAAGGTGCTCCAATAATAGACGATGTGAAATCAGTGAGACTTCAGCTGATTGTGGTCAGGGAGTTTAGAATACAATTGGAAACAGAGGAAGCATAAACCAAACATTTTATGTTAGGGATCAGGTTCCTTGTGTAGACTATACAATCCGCCCCTTCCTTCCAACCAGCTTGCTGTTTTAAGAAAGCTTTTGATGAGTCAGCCCTTTGATCTTCTGAACAAGTGCACTTGTGAGTTTGGCGTTGCAAGTCCTACAACAGATTTTACGGAGGGGGGAGAAATTAAGGGTGCGTTTAAAACAAGTCATACCTTGCCTATGCTTTCGATGGTACTCCCACACTTGAATCCTTACGGTTTTTGAGCAGGTCTGTAATTTTACCTCCGTACTGGTTCACTTGGGGACTTTTTATAAGCACCCACAGTTTGTGTACCTTCAAATGGATCTTGAGCTCTCAGAACCACTTTATCCATCTGGTGTCCCCTGTCCCTTACACAAAGAAAAGTTAATTTATGAAAAAATAATAAAGCTGACAAGGTAAAAAAGAAAGCCATGCAGTTAAAAACATTTGAATAAGATACTTTAGAAGACTTGTCACCATCTTGAAAATTTACAGCCGTCAGCAATGTAAACATGTTCTTGACAAAGCCCAGCAGCTTGCTGACTGTAGAGTTCATCTACACTTTTTCTGTAGGGCAGATGTTTTCATTTTAATGCTCTTCATACTGTAGATTAGGATTATGTATTTTTCTCCCTCCCCCTCTTCCCCCCAATAAGAGAATAAACCTGACATGCTACTAATGTCATTTCACACTGTGGGCCAGATGGTGAAAAATGCAAGGCCTGCAGATCTGTTTATGTAAAAGGGTGGGGAGAAGGGGGTAGGATTTTGTTTCTGAAAGACTTTTAGCTCTATCATTTGTTACTTTCATCTAAACACTCGATGATGAATAAAGGAAGAGCCTCTGAACTTCAAAAATAAAAGGTCCTTGAGCTTAAGTGGTTAAAAATGTAACACATCTGTGAAGTGGGGGGGGGGGAGAAAAAAAGTGCTTCCTGTATTCTTGGTTGCCACATCAGGGCACTGAGAACATATTCACATGGATTTCAGGCAGGCTGTTTCAAGCAGCACTTTGGAAACCAGTTCATTCTGAAAGATAAATCTAGCGCTACACCAATTTTTCGTGAAGTTTGGTTTTCAATGTGAAACTTGGTGCTTGGGGAGGTGAAAAGATCCAGTGGCTACAGGGGCTACCTTTCACTGTTCCATACAATTTTCACTCCAGTATGGAGTTACCATGTCTCCAGTCTGCTACTGCTACCATTTTGTTCTTAACTTGGAAATACTTTTCCATGGCACGGTCCCAACCAATCAGGGACGAGGTAATGAGTCTGATGACCTCATGCCTCCATGGTTCAACTCAGATGTGATACATTATGATGAAACAGGAAGCATCGGAAGAACTAAACATTGCCCATTCCATCGGTAGCAGCACATAAAGGGTGTTGCTGAGTGCATTGTAAAAAAAGCTCCTGTTTTGCATGTTTAGACCTTTTAACCTCCCCCTTAAATAAATCCAGACAAGATTCAAAATTTTGGTTTGGTTTTTGGCAAAATTTAGGCCACAACTTTATTGATTACATCAAGTGGCTGGTTGCATAGGCTCTGGTTTGACTAGCTCCCTGCCATGTAGGTAGCACTGACCCAGGGCGCCAGCATAGGTCATCCAAGGGTGAACACCTAGATAAGCGGAAAGCCAGGAACAGGCTATCTCTGCCACCCAGATGTCCCCCTGGACTCGGGCATGGGCACAACCCCTCTCAGGGTTGACCAAACCATTAAGTCCCTGGATTCCTTTAACAGAATACCCTTCACATAAAGATGGCGAGAATGTTCCCCCTCCCTATCCCCTGAACCAGAGCCTATCCGCAACCTTACAAGTTGTGACGATTTGGTACATGGCAGGTGAAACCCAAATGGCAACAGCCAATCAGCCAAGTTGCGGAAATTCCTGCTGTGCCCCTGTCCCAACGACAGACGACACACGACGGCATAGCAAGGTCAAGCGCAAAGCCCTAAAAATTGGGAGACGTGGGCTGGTGTTCCGATGCACTGGCCCAAAGAGGAAGCTCAGGGTCACATGCATGGGGATATATAGGTCCCTCGATCTGTTTGGCTAGCATCCCATTGGCCTGATTACACCCAGCATCGAGGGACCTACCAATAGGCTGCTGTGGCTGTCCAATCGTACCCACCCACAACACAGGGTTTGGTTGTCAGGTCGCACCGCAACACATGCCCTCTTTGAGGAAGGACACAATTTATATTAAAAAGGTATACAAAGTGTGCACAATGGGGTGGAACCAAACAGCATGCAACATGGTGGTACAGACCGAAACAGGATGGAATTAGCTTCTGCTCTGCCCACCCTGTTCTATGCTGCAGAATGTTTCAGGAGACTGAAAAATACTTCCTTGTCCCAGGAGGCACTTGCCAAGGAACAGGCAGTGGGGTGGGTTAAAAAAACAACAACCCTGATTTTACATTATGTTCTCTTGTATCACTTCTCTCTCTCTCTCTCTCTCTCTCTCTATATATATATATATATATGATATTTATTAAAGTTTCAAAGAAAAGATTACATAAATAAAAAGAGAAAAACAAAAAAACAAAAAAATACAAAATACAGAAAAAAGATAATAAACATTTAAAAAACACATCAGTCTTTCCGTACCTTACATTTCATTTCATTTCCTTGCTTCCCTGACCTCCTCACACCTCCCTTTTTTGTATTCCAGTTCTATTAATTAATTCAGCAATTCCTTTCCCTCTTTGTTTTTATCTTAATCCTTTAACTTAATAAATTATGTTTGGAATTTCACCTGTTAACAATCCATTTTTACATACACCTTAATAACATTGCTGCTAAAACCACTTAACTTCATTCAGACATCATTCTAACATTCATTAATTTTGCAATATTTCTGTAAATAGTCTTTAAATTTCTTCCAATCTTCTTCCACCGACTCTTCTCCCTGGTCTCGGATTCTGCCAGTCATTTCCGCCAGTTCCATATAGTCCATCACCTTCATCTGCCATTCTTCCAGAGTGGGTAAATCTTGTGTCTTCCAATACTTTGCAATAAGTATTCTTGCTGCTGTTGTAGCAAAGGTCTGTCCTTCTTTGGCACCAATTGGCCGACCATGCCCAGGAGAAAGGCCTCTGGTTTCTTCAGGAAGGTATATTTATATACCTTTTTCATTTCATTATAGATCATCTCCCAGAAAGCCTCTTGTATCACTTCTCACTACTGTTTTATTCCAGAGTGATATTATTATTATTATTATTATTATTATTATTATTATTATTATTATTTGGTTTGTAGCATTATAACTTGCTCTATGGTGTCGCCAAGATCATGAAGTGGAATTTTAGATGTAATTTTTTAAAAATTAACAGCAAAGTAGTCCAAATAGGATAATGGACTTTTTCTCCAGGTGGGTGGGTAATGAATCATGGAGACTGACAATGTTCTATTTGTGGAAGAACAGCAGTTCATGCATCTGCATCGATAGCCAGTCCACCTGGCTGCATCTATGGAAGAGTTGATGCAGGAAGGCCCCCCTCACTACCAGCCTGGTGAGTATTTGGCTCCATCCCTCCATAACTGGTTTATCCAATGATTAAAACCACCTTGTCATTAAGTAGGAATGAGCTAGTATCTGAATGTGCATTCATTTTCCTCTTTCGTTCCTATGCATTTTCCTTTTATATCTTATCTCTCCTGTTGTATGACATTATTTTAAACAGTAAAGTGCCTCAGATGTTTTGGCTGAAAAGTAGTGCCTAGGATGTGTATAACACACACTCATACACAATGTCAAAGGGCATTATGTTGTAGGTTTTGTTCTGTTTTTAAGGCAAAATCCGGTAATTATCTCTATAATCATTTATTAAAATCAAGAAGTGGCTAAATAAGGAACAGCAATGCCATTTCTTTCTTAACATTTGAACAGCAAAAGAAAAATAAAATCTGCCTATTATCTTTTTCAAGAATCTGACGCGATGACAATGGAATAGAAGGTTGTCACCATGTAATAGCCCCTAACTGCTAGATAAATGCAGAGCTGAAGCAGAGGCATTTATCAAAAATAAACATTGAAGGAAAGCTAGGAGACATTGATCCTGTGATAACGCTCTGTTAAAATGACTATTTTTTTTCCCCATTGCCAAGTGACTGATGTAGATGCAGTCATTATGTCTGGTGAATGCTCATCTAAAAGTCCTCTCATGGTGCCAGGTCTACGTTGTCAGCTTCGCCCTATGGGCCAAACCCTATGTGATGTTAAACTTTTCTCTTTTTTAAGGATGCACAAGCTGGGCACTTTTATTTTGAAAGAGGGGGGAAAGAGTTATGCGGGGCTTTAATATGGATCACACTGCTGGGTCAAATTGGGACTCGTGAGTGTGTGTATGAGAAGCATCACATAAATTGAGCGATCTCTGTAGCCTGTTTCAGTAAGCGATCACATGAGCAGGGCAGTGGGACGGTGCTCACAGACCACACACCCCATTCTTACTGGCCGCACCCCAACTGTCCATGGGTTGAGGGGTCAGAAGTCTGACGCAAGGCATCCGCTACGTGATATATGTCACCTCTCCACACAGTTTAGAACCCAGATCATGCTAGTTTCTAAACTGCATGGGGAGCCTACGCCCAGGTTTCTCATTTCAGACCTTGCTTCAAGTGCATGGATGGGGTGGGTGGACCACGACCACCAAGGGTGTTTGGGGGGGAGGGTCAATGAATGCCGCCCCACATTCCCTTCCCCTGACTGTACTGGTGTGACAAGAGATTGCCCCCAAAGGGCTTGTCTCTATTCCCTGTGTCTATTCCCTATCGGTAAAGTGGGTGGGTATTTTCCAAATGCTTACAGTCATACGTCGGGTTACAGACGCTTCAGGTTGCGTTTTTTCAGGTTACGGACCGCCAAAACCTGGAAGTACCAGAACGGGTTACTTCCAAGTTTCGGCTGTCGCATATGCGCAGAAGCGCTAAATCACGCTTTGTGCATGCGCAGAAGTGCTGAATTGCAAGCCGCACATGCACAGACACGCAGCTGCAGGTTGCAAACGCTACAGGTTGCGAATGTGCATCCTGCACAGAAAACGTTTGCAACCCAAGCATCATATTTCATATCATCATTTCATGGTTGATGAATATATTCCATATCTTTATATATAACCTATATTTTATGACTTCATAGAATTATAGAGTGAACAGGGACATCGGCAGTAATCTATACCAAGCCTACTTGGTGCACAATCGACAACGCAGGGTAGAACAGGAAGAGATATGATGGCCATCTTCAAATATCTAAAGGGCTGTAACACTGAGGATGGAGCAAGCTTAGTTTCTGCTGCTCCAGAGGATAGGACTCAAACCAATGGATTCAAGTTCTAAGAAAGGAGATTCTGACTAAATGCAAGTAAGACAGGAAGAGCAGCAATGAAATGTCAACAGACTTCCTTCCTTGGAAGTTTCTAAGCAGAGGTTGGATGGCCATCTGTCATGGATGCTTTAGCTGAGATTCCTGCATTGCAGAGGATTGGGATAGATGACAATTGGGGTCCCTTCTAACTCCACAATTCTACGATTTTAGATCACTTTGAGGTTTTTTCTACAATCAAGCAGTGTATAATATTTATGAAATGAAGAAATAAAATATCCATGAGATATGTAGCCTGCAGCTGGGCTTACTTCCTCAAGTCAAGCCAGAACCCTCCCTATTAAGTTCCAGACAACTGACTGAAGAAAACCACCATTGAGGTAGACCACATATGCCAGCCAATCCTCTGCCTCAGAAATGGCTAGTAATGGCAACCACTCCCTGCGTAAGTGCAAGAAGATCCCTGCCAGGTCGAGTCAAATGGAACCCACCTACTTCACCCTCTTCTTCTCATAGATGCCCACAGGAAGTCCACAGAACTGAAAGCTGGAAACCTGCCACACACAAAACTCAATGGAGAATTTGCTTTCCCAATGACCACCGGGGCGGGGGTGAGGCACAAAATGTCGAGACTCCCTTGAAGGGGAAGAGAGAACTGAGGGCCATTGCTTGAACCATTTTACAGCAGGGTTAGCTAACCTGCGGCCCTCTAGATGCTGTTGGCTTCCAATTGTCAGAGATGATGGGAGATGTAGTCCCGAAAGCCGGCACCACAATCCCGGTGGGGTGCCATCGTGGCTGCCCCCCACACGTGCTGGGTACCACGGCCCCAGGATGTGTGCCACGCCCCCAGGATGCATGCCAGCCACACCCCTGTCTGCTGTCCACCCCCAGTGCGGGAGCATGAAGCTCCACCACTGGTTGCAGGTCCCACTTGTGGGACTGCTTCCTAAGCATGTGTGTGTGCAGGATTGCAGCCTTAACCAGCTGAAACAGATGATCCACGCTGCCTGAATAGACAGTGTAGGCAGGGTAGATGATGAGATGCCATTATACATTGTTTGCACAAAGCCTCCAGCTTTCTGCTTTCAAGTCATGACATTACGCATCCTGAGCCTTCCTCCCGGACCCCCTCCTGTGCAAAATGTACAAAAGCACAGAAAGATGGTGAAATAACCAAGGAAATAATTTTTTTTCCAGTCAATTGAGTTGTTAATGGAAAAAAGCTGTGTGAATGTTATCTTATAAATTAGAAGATCCCCTCTTTCTAAATAGTTCAATTGAAATCAGCTTTTTGCATTTATCCTTTGGGTCCTTCGGGCTGCAAATGCTGTTAGCTCAGAGTCAAAAAGTCAGATTTTTAAAGGGAAAATGTCAAGTCCTTTTAGGCTGCAACTGACCTTTTAAACCAGATTAGAGATTTGAAGCATTACACACGGATTTTCTACATTTTATATCACAGTAGTTAACGAATGATCAAATGCAGCTCCCAAGAACACTCTTTGTACGAGTGTGACATTTCCAGCCTTAAAAAAAAAAAGACACGGCCAGTCTATTTTACAGAAAATTACTCTCGAGAAATTAATCATTTCCTGCCCATCTCTGAGGACTGCTGTACATATAGTTGCCATGTGGAGATTGCTTTAATCCAATCAGTCTACCTAGAGACGTGCGCTTCAAGCTCTAAATCGACTCTAACCAGGTTGATGCCAATAGAACTGGCCCCCATTAACTCAGGTGTTCAGTAGTTTCACTGCCCATTCATTTCAAGAAGGGCAAATCAAACCTCTGCTAACTAGGGCATTTCCAGACGGTGGCTATTTTCAGGTCGGATTCAATCACATACTGGCAAATTCAAATTGCTCATTCAGGAAGTTTTGCACATCAAACCCGCTTCCGCCAGTCAGACTTTTTGCCGCATGGAAAGTGTTAGGGGAAACTGCAGCAGGGAGTGTGGGGTAACACTTGCTTCAACATATTATTTAACCTAAAAGGTAAAGGGACCCCTGACCATTAGGTCCAGTTGTGGCTGACTCTGGGTTTGCGGCGCTCATCTCGCTTTATTGGCCAAGGGAGCCAGCGTACAGCTTCCGGGTCATGTGGCCAGCATGACCAAGCCACTCTTGGCAAACCAGAGCAGCACACACAAATGCCATTTACCTTCCCGCCAGATTGGTACCTATTTATCTGCTTGCACTTTGACGTGCTTTTGAACTGCTATGTTGGCAGGAGCAGGGACTGAGCAACGGGAGTTCACCCTGTTGCGGGGATTCGAACCGCCGACCTTCTGATCGGCAAGTCCTAGGCTCTATGGTTTAACCCACAGCGCCACCTGCGTCCCTTATTATTTAACGTACCAGCAAACAAATCAGAAGGAGTGCTCATTAAATGGTCATTAAATTAAACAAATGAATGAGAATGAATGTTCAGTAAAGAGGTCATCTAGAAGCACCTTAAGTTAAACCTGTTGTTTTTTAATTAAAGAGGATGGGGAGATAATACACGACACAACAATTGATCCTATAGTTGTTGAAGAGTAAACAGAGTATATTAGGAGATTCAGGTTTACAAAAAAAAAAATAGATATACATACTGATGGGTCCAGTTCTCTTCTTCAAGATGTTTCAAAATGAACTGCGCAAGGGCATGGTAATAAGCTGTACCCATTCATCTCTATGGAGCTTATGCAGGAAAACTTCTCAGCAGTTGTGGAGTGGTTGCCTTTTTTCATGTTCCTTCTCAATAATCCAAGTGCTTGGGCCAGCCCTGACTATGCCAACTGGGTTATAGGCAATGCTATTTTTGTAGAAAAAGAGGTGCCAGTGCTGCCTAATTCACACTTTCTGAATCATGAACCAAAACACAGCCATTCTTCAGAACTTGCACCTTTCTGAATTTTGCAGTCAGTACTCCAGCCTAATAATACATCTACAAATGCATATACTAGGGTGATGTGTATATATTAGTGAAAATAATATACAAAATTGCATCACATTGCAGAAAACTGCTTTGCGAAAACGTGTCTATTAGGCTAAGTTGCACACAAGCAACTTATGGTATGGTGGTGAGAGTGTTGGACTAGGGCCTGGGAGAGCAGGGTTCGAATCACCACTGGGTCATGAAGGTCACTAAGTGGCTTTGGGTGAGTCATTGCCTCTCAGCCTAACCTACTTCTTCACAGGGTGTTTGTGGGGATTAAATGGGGAGGGGGAGAACCACAAACACCAGCTTGAGCTCCTTGGGAAGAAGGGTGGGAAATCAATGAAATCAATGAAACAAAATATATGGGGGAAATTCGTACTAAATGCTGATGATATGCAAATGTGCAGAACTGAATTTAAGAATGGGAAAATGGGAATCTGAAAGAAACCAGCACTGACAGATTTGCCCATCACTAGGAGGAAGGGAAGCATTGTTCTCACAAATCGGTACAATGGAAACATAAAAACAGCTTCCACTGCAACCAGTCATTCATACATACACACACACACACACACACACACACACTTGTAAGATGAAGTAAAATAGCCAAATTACCCTAGACATCTAACAGACGCCATTTCTCTGATGCTATTGTCGGTTCTAAAAGAGCGCTTCTGTGCTGCTATTTTAAAGATTGCGTCAGAATTCATCAAAATCGTCTACCTATCACTATAGATATGCTATGCATAATGGAAAATACCTGTAGTGTGACAGGAAGATTAGGTTAAACTGAAGCAAATCAGTGTGATAGTTTTCCATTAGCAGAACTCAAAACAGGATTGTCAACAAAGGCTGACACAGAATAATGATTCCGCTGTCATCTCACACAGAGGAGTGCATAAAGAAAATAGGCATATTTTGATATATGTAACTCCTCTTATTTTTCTCAGTTGTATCGTGTAAGTCAGCAGGTCTATCTATAATTATAATTCACTGAAGGCAAGCAAGCGAGGGTTGAGTGACACTCTTTTCTCTTTCTGGGCAATGGGGGCTTGTATCGAAATTAAACCCTTGACTCTTCCTCAGGCTGGAAATGATACAAAAAACCCCTTTAATTAAAAATCCTTCTACCTTGTGTTTTTTTGTTTAACTTTTCACTTGAGGAAGTTTTTGATGTTACTCAGAATCTCCCATGCTACAGAGGGATTTGGTCCAAAAACAGGCATTATTTTACTGTTCCCGGTTGGATTTATTTATAACAACAACAACAACAACAATAATAATAATAATAATAATAATAATTTATTATTTATACCCCGCCCATCTGGCTGGGTTTCCCCAGCCACTCTGGGCGGCTTCCAAAAGAATATTAAAATACTGTGATACATCAAACATTAAAAGCTTCCCTAATCAGGGCTGCCTTCAGATGTCTTCTAAAAGTCTGGTAGTTGTTGTTCTCTTTGACATCTGGTGGGAGGGCGTTCCACAGGGAGGGCGCCACTACCGAGAAGGCCCTCTGCCTGGTTCCCTGTAACTTGGCTTCTCGCAGTGAGGGAACCGCCAGAAGGCCCTCGGTGCTGGACCTCAGTGTCCGGGTAGGACGATGGAGGTGGAGACGCTCCTTCAGGTATACTGGACCGAGGCCGTTTAGGGCTTTAAAGGTCAGCACCAACACTTTGAATTGTGCTCGGAAACATACTGGGAGCCGATGTAGGTCTTTCAAGACCGGTGTTATATGGTCTCGGCGGCCGCTCCCAGTCACCAGTCTGGCTGCTGCATTCTGGATTAGTTGTAGTTTCCATGTCACCTTCAAAGGTAGCCCCACGTAGAGCGCATTGCAGTAGTTCAAGCGGGAGATAGCCAGAGCATGTACCACTCTGGCGAGGCAGTCCGCGGGCAGATAGGGTCTCAGCCTATGTACCAGATGGAGCTGGTACACAGCTGTCCTGGACACGGATTTATTTTAGAAAGGGTTATCGTGACTGCCTGTTTCTGGTCTCTCCACCTCATTCACAATTTTATAATCCTCCAGGGTCCCCTTGTGCCTGATAGCTGTAGTGTGGACCAAGTCACAGGATCACAGTGCATCATGGCAGTGATTCATAGAATTGTAGTATTGAAAGGTACCACGAGGTCTAACCCCCTGCAGTGCAGCAACCTTATGGCCAATGTGGGGCTCGAACTCATGACCTGAGATTCAGAGTCTCATGCTCTACTGACTGAGCTATGGCAAATTCCCTTATAACATGCCAGGCCAGTGGTCCACCCAAATTGGTATTACAGCTATTGGCTAGCCAGCGTTTCAGAAAGCCTCTCCTCCTCCCAGAGGGGAGGGGTTGTGATCGGGAGCCTTTAGCAGGGGGCGTTCCGGCCCCTGCTCTGTTGCCCTAGCTGCCGCGCCACGCCCCCTTGCAGCCATCCAATCTGGGAGAGGCTTAGGGGTGGGGTTTAGCCGCTCAAAATGTGGCCGCGGCCATGCTTCCTCCTCATTACGCTGCTGGTTTTCGTTGGATCACTCACCCACCCTCCCTCTAGCTTATCACTTTTCTTGACCTTGCTATGGACCTATGGTTGGTCACCTTGGTTGTCCAAGGGTCCTGGTAGGAATTTTTATCCAGCTGGCAAATTGGCACCAGCCTCTTGGTTTTTCACCTACCTCGTAGCAAATCGTCACAACTTTTAGGTGTTGGCCGTTAGGCATTAGAATATGTTTGTGTATTGGGGGTCAGGGTGTGGCCATCGCCTACCCCTCCACTTTATGGGTATTCTGGTAAAGGAATCCGGCGGTCGTGGATCCTGTCCGATGCCCTTGCTGGTGGCTAGGGCCATGGCACGACCCCCGGTGACATCAGGGGGAGCTTACAGTTGTATTTGCATCAACAGGCTCCTCCTACTGGTGGTTAACCCTTGTTAGACTCACCCCTTCCTGAGGGAGTGGAGTCACGCTCTGTTGTTGTATCCAATCCCTAATCCAATACCTCTCACATGCTGTAATCAATAAAGTTGCGGCCTTTTTTAGCCCATTAACCTAATATTCTGTGTCCATGTGTCTTTTATTATCCTCAAGCAGGTGGTGGGTCCTCGAATCACAAGAGTCTTTCCTAGCCCTGCCTGAAGATGCTGAAGACTGAATCTGGCTTCTTTGGCGTGCAAAACAGGCACTGTGTCACTGAGCTATTGTCTTTCCCATCCTTATTCCCTCCTGTCATTTGCGATGGCACCATTGCCTGAAAGAGAGGTGGGATCAGTGTTACAGGGAGGCCTACCTGCTTTGAGTAACATAGGGGGGAGAGGCAGGTGCATTCAGGGTTAACTTTCCAATACATACTTCAGTCTCTCTAGATCTGTGGTTCCCAATGTGGGGCACAAGCCCCACAAGGGGGGCAATTGGAGTTTTAAGGGGGGGCAATTTGAGAATGAGTTATTAACAGAGAATGGCATTTTAGGCTTCTTCCACATGAATAGTTCACTTTTTGAATAATAAGAATTATAGAAGAAGAAGAAGAAGAAGAAGAAGAAGAAGAAGAAGAAGAAGAAGAAGAAGAAGAAGAAGAAGAATTTGTTTATATCTCACCCTCCCCAGCCGAAGGGGCTCAGAACGGTTAACAACAGTAAAAGTAACACAGTTTACATAAAATGACAATCAATTAATTGAAATACATTCTAAAATCAATTCAGAATCAAATTAATGGCAACCATTGGGCTAGAGTTCTATGAGGATTACCAAAGGGGGGAGGATCGGGATTTTAGAGATGCTTAGGTGGGGCATGGGAACCACTGCTCTAGATGAACCAGGGATGGCAAACCCATGGCCTTCCAGATGTTGCTGGACTCCAACTCTCATCAGCATCAGCCAGCATTGCCAACCATAAGAGGTGATGTGAATTGTACTCCAGAAACATCTAGAAGGCCTTAGGTTCTCCCCCACCCCTAGTTTATCTGTTTCTGATATGTATATCCTGTGGGTTGCTTTCCACATTAGCCACACAGAGTGTAGACCCATTGAAATTCATGGACACGATTAACTTAGGTCCATTTGTTTTACTCTACTTTCAGCAGAACTTAGTTGGATACCTTTTCTTTCTTCCACAATGGAATTCAAGGCAAGTTTCCCCTCCAAGCAGTGACCTATCACAGTTTCCTTCAGCAAGTTGGCTGCATAATGTGGCCTCAGACAACACACTTGGACTTAGTCACAGGAATCATAAGAACATAGGGAGTTACCTTATACAGAGTCACACTGTTGGTCCATATTGGGTATGTGGGTGGCACTGTGGTCTAAAGCACTGAGCCTCTTGGGCTTGCCGATCAGAAGGTTGCCAGTTTGAATCCCCATGACAGGGTGAGCTCCTGTTGCTCTGTCCCAGTGCCTGCCAACCTAGCAGTTCGAAAGCATACTAGTGCAAGTAGATAAATAGGTACCACTGTATTGGGAAGGTAAACGGTGTTTCCGTGTGCTCTGGCTTCCGTCACGGTGTCCCATTGCGCTAGAAGCGGTTTCGTCATGCTGGCCACATGACCCGGAAAGCTGTCTGTGGGCAAACGCCGGCTCCCTTAGCCTGAAAACAAAATGAGTGCTGCAATCTCATAGTCGCCTTTGAGTGGACTTAACCATCCAGGGGTCCTTTACCTTTACCTTTACCATTGGTCCATACACACACCAACCCCATTCTTTTAATTAGGTGTTATTTGTTTGTTTTTTAAAGAAAATCTGAAATTTTCTCTCACCAAAAAAAAAAAAAAAACCTTAAGAGAAATTTCCACTCAGTTCTACTGTCAATGGCTGTTTGCCATGGTGATGCTCAGCATCAAAGGCAGTACGTCTGGGAAGAACAAAAGAGGGAGAAAGCAATTACCTTCATAGCTGTTTGTGGGCTTCAGAAGGTCATCTGGATGGCCACTGTGGGAAGTGGGAGGCCAGGCCAGGTGGACCTTTGGTCTGATTCAGCAGGACTCAGCTATCAAGCGGGATACCCCTCCACACTTCCATATAATATGCCCGTTAAATGCAGTTCAAAGCCATATGCTCAAAGGACTGAATATCTCTCTGTGTTGGTTAAGATGAATGTTTAAGTAGCAGAAGCAAGCATGTTAATAATCTGTCCATCCATCTGATAGTGGGCTGACATTGCCCACAACTCCGGTACATTGGTTCTGAAGCCCATTTTGAAACTTGCAACCTGCTGGTCCAGGCCATAGTCAGGGAAGGAGAAAGGCAGTTGCCATCACTACAGAAAAATGTACAGCTTTTTTGTTCTCCCGGGCAGTCACCATCTTGCCCTGTGTTTACCAATTTCACGTGTCATTAAATCAGCCCTAAGACACCTTTTGTTTGACATGCAGAAGTAACCGCAGCCTGTAACTTTAATGACCTTTTATGCGATTCAGTCTATGAAACATGCCCAGCAACGGTGCAGCGTATGTGGCATTTAAAGAAATATTTTAATATTGAAGGATATGTCCATGGTGAAAGAAATAGGCTGGCTTCAACAAAATTCGGTTGCATACCCCAAAAAGGGGGGGGAGGGGTGGGAAAGTAACAAACTAGCAAAGCAAAAATATCGGGTGAAATCTTTAAGTTTAGTAGATCTCCTCAGTAGACAGTTTTATTTATTTTTTTAAAAAATCAGTCAATCTTTGCATGTGAGGGTTACTATCCTACTCTCAGGAAAGCTGCTGTCATCCCATGAAAATCAACAGGATTCAATCTGTGCACAAGATCACAAGCCATTAAATCAGTTATGTTTAAAGGGATGCAGGGTTGGACAAATCTGTTAAGTTTAGTTTTTCTGAGTCTCTTATTTTTTGCAGTCTTCAGTTTGGGCGGGGCAGGGGGAATGGGGGGGGGGGGAGACGTCCTCATGGAAATTCATCCGCTTTTCAGTATACATTTTTCCTAATATACACATTTTTTGCAAGCAATTTCCCCTAACGTAACTCATTTTAAGTGTCGCATTCACCAAGATGCATGCTTTCTCCAAATATACACCTTTTTTTGTACACATTTTTGGAGTAAGAGAACTACATCACAACATTCAGAGAAGCACCAGTTTCAAAGTCGGTTCCAGTTTGCCTATTGTTTAGGGTAGTGCAAATCAGATCAGTTCTGACTGAAGCCCAAACTGAACCAAATTTCTGCCCCATTTCTAGATGGGCTGCTCTCCCTTTTATAATACTATTTCGAAAGTGCAGCTTTGCTTGTTGGCAAAAAAAAAAAAAAGGGGGAAGAAGGCTTCACTTGCTGAAATTCCCCCTTCCAGGCAGCTTATTGTCCCAAATGAATCTGGAAGCCCCGTGATTAAATCAGCTTATGAGGTGCATGGTTTGGGAAGGAAACTTATCCCATTTAAAATAAAATAAAAGTCAAAGCCATGGGATTTTCTGGTAAGGAAGAATTCCAAACCGTCTAGCCCTGAACTTCGTCTCCATCAAACAATAAAGGGGTTCTGTAAGGACGTGTGGTTGGCAGGAGCGTTTAGCATGCTGTAAAGCACCCAGCGAGGCAGCGGGTGTCAAGATGTCAAAAGCAGTGAATGGTGGCCACAGAGCTGAAGCCAAGAAGTGACTGGTACTCTGACAGGAGGACGTATGTGAAGAATGTTTGATGCAAATATGGTGCCTGGGATAATGGATAGTATAATTTAGTGCCTCTTCTGAGAATCTGAGTAGAAAGGACACCTGGATTGCAGAGATGAGCCTTAGAGAGGAATTCTCAGCTCCCACCCTCAGAAATGCATTATTCATTCCTTGCCAGGATGGGGAGAGGGGGTGGTCTACAATTTTATTTCCATCAGACATCTTAAGCAGTGAGAGGACAAGCACTTACCGGGTGCTTTCGAGGAAGGCTTTTTATACAGGAAGGAGAAAGCCCTGGGCAACTGTTCTTTTGCCCTCTCTTCCTTGCCATACTTGGAAGAAAGGGTCACCGTACTTCAGCAGGCTTTTCATCCTCCATCACTTGAGGTGGCCTTACTCCTTCCTTTCCCCACCTGCGCTATTCAGGTCCAACTTCCTGCTGTTCCTGCGCTGTGTACTACTGCTGCCCCCTAGAGGAGGGAATAAACCTGGACGTTATTAGCAAGGGACTGGATACTCATTTTTCTGGAAAGGATGAGTATGAGAATGGTCTGTTTATTTATACAGTGGTACCTCAGGTTACATACGCTTCAGGTTACACACTCCGCTAACCCAGAAATAGTGCTTCAGGTTAAGAACTTTGCTTCAGGATAAGAACAGAAATCGTGCTCCGGCAGCGCAGCAGCAGCAGGAGGCCCCAGTAGCTAAATTGGTGCTTCAGGTTAAGAACAGTTTCAGGATAAGAACGGACCTCCGGAATGAATTAAGTACTTAACCCGAGGTACCACTGTACTCTATCTTTTCCCCTCTGATGGGACTCAGAGCAGCTGAAAACAAGAATTGCTAAAAACATGGGGGGGGAGCTAAAAAGTAATAGAATTAAAACTGTTTACATATATAACATCTGTTTTAAATTAGCTGAAAACCAATTGAAAATGAGTTGAGGCCAGCCTGATATTATTGGGAGCTTGCTCTTGGAATCTGATAACTTTTTGAATGTGTCATTTTACACATCGGATGGTATCTGAATGGTTAACGTTTCTTTCAAAGTACCAATGATTTCTACTTCTTTCAAGGGATCTCTCTTCCCTCAGTTTTCAAGAAGTCCAAGCTTTGTTTGAACATAGGAAGGTGCTTTATACTACAGTGGAACCTCAGTTTTTGAACGTAATCCATTTCAGAAGACTGTTTGACTTCCAAAACGTTCAAAAACCAAAAACTGAAAGCAGAAGTCTCAATTCAATTGCTGTTGATGTTTAGTCATTTAGTCGTGTCTGACTCTTCATGACCCCATGGACCAGAGCACACCAGGCACTCCTGTCTTCCACTGCCTCTCAATTCAATAGGGAAACTCTAAAAGGAAGCAGCGTTGGAAGTTCAGGTTCCAAAACACATTCGAAAACCAGAGCATTTACTTCTGGGTTTTCGGCGTTTGGGAGCTGAAACATTCGAAAACAGAGCCGTTCGAGAACCAAGGTTTGACTGTATTGAGTTAGCGCACTGATACACAGTTTTGTGTATTTCAATGGTTGTGAAACTGGATTCTCCAGGAACTTGAGTGGAAGCCTTTTCTAGCACTGCTAACAAGAATTCCTTTTAACTAGAGATGCCAGGGATTGACATGGAACGTTATAAATGCACACACATGCACTACAACTCACATCAACCCCAGTCGCCATGGCCAGGGATGATGAGAATTGTAGTATGTGACATCTGGTGGGAGCCATGCCTGGCTATTTCCATTATACAGGTGAGCCTATTTAGGATAACTCGGTCTACTCCATGTGTGGGGAGCCTGTGGATCTCCAAATGTCCCCAGCTCTGGGAGGGGTGAAGGGAGGAGTTCGTTGGGAGTTGGGTGGTTGGTTGGAGTAGGAGTGAATTGGGATAGAGTTTGTGGGTAGGTTGAGTTAGTGTAGCGAAATAAGCTGAGTCAGAAATAGTTAGGGGCTAGGAAGACAAGTCAAAAGCATGTCAAAGTGCAAGTAGATAAATAGGTACCGTTCCAGTGGGAAGGTAAACGGCGTTTCCGTGTGCTGCTCTGGTTCGCCAGAAGCGGCTTAGTCATGCTGGCCACATGACCCGGAAGCTGTACGCCGGCTCCCTCAGCCAATAAAGCGAGATGAGCGCCGCAACCCCAGAGTCAGCCACGACTGGACCTAATGGTCAGGAGTCCCTTTACCTTTAGGAAGACAAGTATATATCTGAGAGGTGGTTTAGTGAGTGAGAGCAAGTAGCAGAAGTTATAGGTCTGGATAGGCACCCCATGGTTGTAATTGACCGATACCATTTATGAAACCCCACGCTTGTTAAACTGCAATAAATAAACAGAAGTTTATTTAACCCTGACTGGACTCAGTATTCTACCAGGTAGGGCCTGGGTGGTGGCAGCGAGAAATAAAGTGGTGGCACAGGGATCAATAGAGGGTGAAACGTCCAGGGACCCTGTGTGATCGCCACACTCGCCACCCCTGACCACTGGGAATGCTGGCTGGAGTTGATGGGAGTTGAAGTTCCACAACCTATGCGGGGCTCTGGCTGGCAGCACTCTCCAGAATCTACTACCCAATCCCTTTTTAAAGCAGACATACCAGAACACCTGTTCTGCCCTTGTGCTACAGCCCACCCTGTTTCAAAAGCAATTTCTGAAAGAGAATGAAGTAAGCCCAGCTGAAAAAAACTGAGATGTGTTTTATGGTGTTCATCGCCATTCCGGTGTTTTACAGTTCTGCAGCCGCAGACGAGCTGTTTCATGCACTCCTGAATCTAAGCCTCAGTTTTGAATTTTCCCTTAATGGACTATATATTGCAGCCCCGGTAGGTTATGTGGGGCTTGAATTTCCTACACTGCTAGTTGAACAGGAAAAGGAGATGATTGTCTTGCTTCAGCTTGACTAAAGAGAAAATATCTTATATATTCATATCTCTGCTTTCTGTTCACTATTTTCTCCTAGAAAGCTATTTAAAAGTGGGGAATTAATTATACATTAAATGGCCCATTCTTTGCAATTATCCCCTACCTCTTTCTTTACAATTTCTGTGCCATCAGTTCCCCCCACCCCTGTGCGTCCTGGAAGATCATAAGTTCTTGAGATAAAGAAGCCACTCCAAGAGTTTTTAAATGGGGGGGTGGGAGAGGGAGAAAGGAACTGTAATGAAATATGCTAGCATTGCACAAAAAACGGTGTAAGGGGCTTCTGCCTTTGGCAATATGAGCACACATGAATGACAGTATTGTGAGAGGCCGAGCATTGTGTGCTTCAGAGCGCCACCAGATAAAGGCTCAGTCCTTTTTGCATAAATATTTGACTGCATTGGGAGATGTCTGGGAATTTATTTTTGGTAATCATCCAATTGTGGCCAAATGCATTAAGTCTAGTATTTGAGACTCTGTGCTTTCTAGTCAATATTTCTTTTTGCCCTGTCATGTTTTTTAAGTATGCTATTCTGTGTTCTTGTCAGGAATCTTCTAAAAAATCTCAAAGGAATGGTGTGCTGTTGCAGGATCACAGAGCTCAATCTTGTCATTTGCGATTCCCTGTGGTCTTACAGACGAGGGTGCATTTCCCACAAAGCAAGTGTTTGCGAGAGGAACGGGAAAACATCCTACTGCTCACCTCGAAAACTACTTGGGTTTGCTATCATTCATTGTGAGTAGGAAAGACCGTGAACGGTAGACTCCTCCCATCCTTGGGACCAGTGGCTGGAGAGAGCCCTGGTTCCCAAAGAGACTTAAGAACATGAGACTAGCCCTCTTCTCCCAATGGCCAGCCAGATGGTCATGGGAAACCTGCAAGCAGAACCTGAGCAAACATCGCTCTCCCCTCCTGCAGTTTCAAGCAACTAGTGGAGGTAGAACATAGCCGTTACGATTAGTAGTCAGCAGTAGCCTTATCCCCCATAAATTTGCCCAGTCCTCTTTTAAAGCCATGGACTCTGGTGGACATCACAGGCAATCTGGCTTCCAGACTGACAACAGCCTGTCATGGCTGGCTCCAGAAGATGGAATAAGCAACATGCCACTCATTGGGACTGAAACAACAGTAGCCTTAGGACCTGGAGTCCTCACAAGGGCTGCTGCCATAGCCCTTTGGAAGATTTAAAGGTTCCAAGGCCACCTCTCTTTCATTCCTTGTGTCTGCACAGCATGGCAGAATAATGGAGAGAGGAGAGAAGGACAGAAAGCTTTCTATTCCCCACTGTCTGTTTGAAGGCAAGGAAAGGTGATGTGAGGATCAGAGTGGTGCTTTGGGGTTGGCTGAGAGGTGTTAATTTATGAAGCATGTCAGGGAATCATAGAACTGTAGAGTTGGAAGGGTCATCTAATCCAACCCCTTGCAATGCAGGAATCTAAACTAAAGCATCCATGACAGGTGGTCGTCCAACCTCTGCTTAAACATCTCCAAGGAAGGAGAGTCCACCACCTCCCAAGGGAGTCCATTCCACTGTCGAACAGCTCTTCCTGTCAGAAAGTTCATCCTGATGTTTAATCGGAATCTCCTTTCTTGTAACTTGAACCTATTGGTTCTGGTCCTAGCCTCTGGAGGAGGAGAAAACAAGCTTGCTCCATCCTCCATGTGACGGCCTTTTAGATATTTGAAGATGGCTATCATATCTTCTCTCTGTCCCCTCTTTCCCAGGCTAAACATAACTAACTCCCTCAACCGTTCCTCATAAGGCTTGGTTTCCAAGCCCTTGATCCTCTTGGATGCCCTCCTCTGCACACATTCCAGCTTGTCAACATACTTCTTAAATTGTGGCACCCAGAACCAGACACAGCATTCCAGGTGTGGACTGAACTGATTTATTTCAGTTTACACATATCAGTTGACTTCAAAGTCACCCTGAGGAATACCTAGAAAGGTTCATCTATCTCTGTTCTAGCCAGCATTATTCCCAGAATATGGTGGAGTCAGGTAAACTGTACATCCAGTTTTTAGTGATAATATCCCCCCCCCAAGAGGTGTACGTATATGTATGTGTGTACATGTGTGTATACACCCAAACACAGAGATACATTGGGTGACACTGGTGAGGCTTCCATTCAATTTGTTCTGATTGGTTGTCTTCTATTATTCCCTCCCCCCCCCCCACTAGATTGTGTAGCAATTCACATAAGTTATTTCAGCTGTTTCACTTAACTTTTGTATAACACGGGTCTCCCCCCCCCCCCCGTTTCCCGAGGCTGAAAACAGTTATTTTCTCCTGCGACAGTAAAAACGATATCTATATTAAGCTACAGCCACTAAGTCACTCCTCTGGAAAAGTAGTTAAGGGATTAGAAACATGAAATGCTTATGCCAAAGAAAATTGATATAAAACTCAAACATAAATATTTTGATTGGGGAAAGCCTTGCAATATTAACTGTTTTCAGAAGCTGTCTGCTCCTAGTTCACTATACATCTACAAAACCAAGATATTTGGGTGTGTGGAGCTGCCAACCTGGAGTCCCGCCATTAAGAATTGACAGATCAGTCCCTTTCTATTCTGTGCCAATTTTACACGTGTTCATTCATGATTCCATTCTGTCCTGGTTCCTCAACAATCATAGGAAGATTCCTATTTAAATATATATACATATTAATCCATATTTTATCACAAAATAATGCTTCACTGCATATCTAGAGAACAGAGATTGTATTTTTAACTGGGCAACATGGAAATTGAACTAAATAGTTTATCACAATACATGCCTTCTTAATGGCCTATACTGGGACTTAATGTGTGACCCTGCAACCTGCAACCAGAAATAGTACCTCGGGTTAAGAACTTTGCTTCAGGGTGAGAACAGAAATTGTGCTCCAGTGGCAGCGGGAGGCCCCATTAGCTAAAGTGGTACCTCAGGTTAAGAACCGTTTCAGGTTAAGAATGGACTGTTGGGAATCAAGCCTTTATCAGGAGAAACTGGCCACTCTCCAGGCACCCGGCTTGATCTCCGGTTGACCTCCCTGTCTGCATTCCCCGGCAGGACACAGGCAGAGGTCACGATAGGCGATCCTTCTCGGCGTGAGAAGAACACACCCCCTCTTTCCTGCCCCCCCCCCAGGCAGGGGAAAGAGATAGACAGAAACGTATTTACATGCCTTTATTTCTGTCTTTGCAGCGTTACAGAAAACACGTCTGCTCTCTTCAAACTCCAACAGCCGAGAGACAAACTCCTCCTGTACTTCCTGTACAGCTCTTATTACACTCTGAGCTAATTCCGGTGCTTCGCACTGTGAATAGACTGTCCCTCTGTTTCCCACGGAACAGTCCCAACATTCCCATTATGTTTTGCTTTCAAGCTACCAGTAGCTCGCGGCCGCATTGCTTCTATATCATAACACGGACCTCCGGAATGAATTAAGTTCTTATCCCGAGGTACCACTGTACATACGGCTTTTATTACTACTGGTGCATCATGACTGTAATAATATAAGAAGAGTCTGCTGGATCAGGCCAGCGGTCCATCTAGTTACATCATCCTGTTCTCACAGTGGCCAACCTGATGCCTGTAGGAACCCAACAAGCCGGACCTGAGCACAACAGGACCTCTCCCCTCCTTTGCTTTCCAGCAAAGGGTATTCAGACTCTGACAGAAGAGACAGAACATATCCATCAGGGTTAGTAGCCACTGATATGCATCCTGCCTGGGGGGCAGGGCTGCAATGACAAGTTACCGTCAGTGGGATTACTGCCATTTATTGGGTGGGTGAGGCAGTGGGAAAGTTAGCATGATGCAGCGTCCCTGGTGAACCAAATCTAGGGTTTAGAAGACACCTGAGTTTATAAGACATCTGAAGGCAGCCCTGTTTAGGGAAGTTTTTAATGACTAATGTTT
Organism: Podarcis liolepis; assembly: GCF_965112155.1. Lineage (NCBI taxonomy): Eukaryota > Metazoa > Chordata > Lepidosauria > Squamata > Lacertidae > Podarcis > Podarcis liolepis. The sequence goes on along the minus strand of NC_139560.1, from coordinate 26,380,332 downwards.
TAATGTATTTTTAATCTTTTGTTGGAAACTGCCCAGAGTGGCTGGGGAAACCCAGCCAGATAGGCAGGGTACAAATAATATATTATTATTATTATTATTATTATTATTATTATTATTATTATTATTATTATTCCTGCTGGTGTGCCTGCAAGGTGCCAGCCTCCTCAACCGCACCCCTCCTGGTAAGCAGAAATTATTATTATTATTATTATTATTATTATTATTATTATTATTATTATTCCTGCTGGTGTGCCTGCAAGGTGCCAGCCTCCTCAACCGCGCCCCTCCTGGTAAGCAGAAATGACCCCACTGCCAGAAAGCTCGAATTGCATCCCCACACCACTGGGCAAGGCACTTCTGTGTGCATCGAGAGCAGCTGAATTTCAGATATTGATAGAAACTCACCATCAGTATAAGCTCACTATGTTTGGCTACAGGAATCTAGTTTCATTTACACAAGAAAAATGATTTCAAACGATAACATCTGAGAATAATAGGGTTTCAAAAAAAAAAAAACCTAGTCTGGTTTAAAAACTTGGGACTGCTAGGGACAAACTATTCATCTATTATTCTCAAGCTAGGGACAATAATTAATATCCGGGAAGATTTTTTTTAAAAAAACAACAACTGCCGATCTCCCATCTTAACTACATTATTTTGTACCTTCAGGCCCTTGTTGTATTTTTTTTTATTTTTATGAACATGATTCAAATAAATTGGCTTTTTTCCTTGGTGGCCTCTTTAATTATTTTGTTATTATCCAAGGAACTGGTTTAATTTAAATGAACACGGTATTCCTGCTGCTGCTACCTAGAGAAAATACTGGCTTACAACATGATGTTTTGTAGTCAGATTCTCTGTATCTGTGTTTTGATGCCAGAATTGAACTGCTTTTTTCCATTTACTAACTCTGCTGATCTGTACGTTCCAAAAACCTGTTTGCTGACTGAGCGTCTGCATGTGTGTGTGTGTGTGTGTGCTTATTGTTATTGTTTAAAGTGTGATAAGGGTCAAATGTAATTGCCTGCTGCAATTGTTCAGGATTATTTCGATAATTGCTCAGAGTTAGGCTACTGTCATACATTCTAGGTGGGGCTGCCCTTGAAAAGTGTTTGAAAACTTCAACTAGCGCAAAGTGCAATTGCCAAGGTATTGATTGGGATGAAGGGATCAGAACACATTATGAACATCTTGTGTGCTGCACATTTTTTTTTGCAAGTTTGTTTCTGAGCCCAATTCAAAGTTCTGGTTTAATCCTTGAAGTCTTAAAAGGTGAGGTCTGGGAAACATAAGGACTGTTTTCATTCATATATTTCTCCTCACATGCTCCAATCATCATCTGAGGCCTGGCAATCAGCAACTGGGGACTTTTCAGTGGTGGGTCTCACCCTATGGCATGCCCCATGGCTGAGAGATATAAAGCCCTGGCATTTTATGGTTTTCAAGACCGCCCCTACCATTAGGCAGAGTAAGGCAACGACCTCAGACAGCAAATGTTGGGAAGTGACAGCTAAGTGAAGTAAGATTTGACTGTACTGAAATAAGAGTCAACAACAGCTTTCAATAGTGGAAAGGAGACTGCCATTTTCCCCTTTGCCACAGGCAGCAAAAGGTGTTGAACTGGGCTGGATATTTGGCCAAAACCTGGTTGTTCAGAAAAGAATTCAACAGAAAAATATTTATCCACTTGTTATGAATATGTGGGAAGAGCTTTTCCTTTTGCTGTGTTTTCAGTTGGCTTTAGGGGGCTTATGAGTTGAGATTTTGTTAATGGTTTTGGTTTTTCTGATGTAAGTATGCTCAATGAACTCTAAACAATAAAGCCATTCATGTGATCTCTAGCAACGAAAATTAACTGGATAACACCTCAGGGACATCCTTCCTAAACAAAGATGTCTTCGGTAGGTACCCAAACATCATTGCACTAGGTGCCTATCTGGTTTTGGCTGGGAATTTATTCCAGAGAGCTATATCTGCATCACTAGAAGCCCTGTTTCTAGTGCTCCTCTGGAGCATAGGACACTCTCAGCAGTGCTGCATCTGAGAAGCATGGTTGCCACGCAGACATATAATGGTCAAGGCAGTTTGCCTTCTGGGCTTCTTCCCTCCTGTACAGGTGAGTGGCATTGTCACTCTCTTAGCACAGAAAACTGGACGGTGATGCGGGGAAAAACAAGGGATCTGGATTGGGAGCAACAGGACTTTCCCACAGGCTCAAACAGTTCACTGCTAATGTGGCCCCTTACATCTCACCAGAAAAGAGGCTGAAAGAGAGCAAAATCCAAAGTGCAAGGATTAACACTTGCCTCACAGAACTTCGCCTCTCCCACAGTGCCTTCCCTATATTTGCTCTGGAGGATGGGGAACCCAGAATAGACTTAAGGGAGGTGAAAAGATGGTGGTGGGGGGAGCCCCATTGCATAAGGATAAATCCTTGCGTTAATGGAACAAGAGACCTTGCACTACTTTGAATACGAGCCAGATATTTGCATCCTATTTGCATGTGCTAATTTATACATATAGATGCGCATTTACCCATAATTACTATAATTTAAATAGAAATACTATGCATCTCACCATAGTGGGAAGAAATGGGAGCCAGGTGGCCTACGTGCCTGCTTAGTTTGCTACCCAGTTGTTAAAAGTTGATGGGCAGCTTTGCATATTCTCATTTCTTGTGGCTATTTAACTTAAACCAGTCTTGGGCCCTACAAACATAGGACAGGGGTACATCTGGCTCCTTTATCCTATAGCTTTTGTTATATGCTAAACCTACCTCTTTACCTTGGGCCATGACACCTGAGATGCCTGGATTTAGGGCCCACCCTATTCTTTTGATTGTAAATTGTTTTAACTTATTTCATTGCTGCATTTTTGCATTGCTGTGGCCAGCCTTGGGACCTTGTGTCTAAGAAAAGGTAATAAATCTATTTGATGATGGTGATGATGATATCAACGTGGGACACACGGCTACCTTACTTGCTGTTGATTCACAGATCCGGAGAGAAAGGCCAGAGACTAAATGGGTTACTGGAGACATTCCCTCCACATAACAGCTGTATATATACAAAGTGGGGGTGGTTTGCTTATATAAACCTGTTTCTGCCTGCAGAACACCTCTTGCTGGATTCAACCACATGGTTACAATAATACAGACCCAACACCACAGCCCTTTCCCATAGATGTTGAATCCCCGCCCCCCGCCCCCCATATACACTTTGGCTTCTAACCAGCTAAAGTACAACATAATATACCTAAGAATTAAAACAAAAACCATGTGGCCATTTGTACATCATAAAAATTCAATGTAAATCCAAACTGTATTTCATTTCCTGAAATAGTAAGAGTTTCAAACCAAGTTCTTATAAAAAAGCGCGCACACACAACCAAGCCCAGATGTGTTGTAAGCAGTTTTAATCTGTATTTTTTGGCTAGGTTTTTCTGTAACGTATCCAGTAGCTACTGTTAGCAAAGTGAGGTTATCGAGAAAGAATCTTAGCAATCAAAAGTGATTACAGGTAGTCACCTGAGTAGAGTACTTATATGGGATACAGATGTGAGCAAAGGTATAGTAATAAAAAATGCCATGAAAAATCACCAGAACTCCGAAGCACTTCAGGTATTAAAAGGTGCCTGTTTATATAATAAAATCATAAAACCTATTAAACAGAGAGAGAAACAATCTAGACGTTCAAATAAGAAAAATGTAATTATTCAAAATATGTATGTGCTGTTTTGGAATGTTTGCGCTAAGGACAAACATGTTCTTCAATGTGTTGTTTTTGTGCACTGAAATATTTACATTGAGAACAAACCTGCTTACACTCAACTTGGGCTTACAGAGCTTGCTTTTTCCATCTCTTGAGACCTTCTGGTGCTTTTTTTTAATTGGAAGACAGAAAGTGCTGCTGCAAGGCTGTTTCCTACAGGAACCAGAGGCCCCCCAGTCAAGTAGAGCTGATTACAGTACTGTTCCAGCCCGGCCCTGTCATTAGGCAGAGTGAGGCACCTGCCTCAAGCGGTACATACCTGGAGGTGGTTCAATGTGTTGGAGGGCAGAGCTCTATGTGCCAAGCAGCCTGCCCTCCTTATGTACCTTGTCTTGGGTGATGCGTGGGTTGGAGTGAAGCACCACTTCCTGCTCACCTTGGGCTGGTCCCGGACACTATACTTTGTAGATGGCCAGAAACCAATGGAGACACACCAAGGCCTCTAAAACCTTTCCTTCAGAGCCAGTTGCTCAGTCATCACTTGAGTAGCAACACATCCAGTCCAGAAACATGTCTTCTGCCTCATACCCTTGATTCCTGTTTGCCTGATCCAGCAGTAGACACCTGGCCTAGTCTTGACTCTGGCCTGACACTTCTTTACTCCAGCCATTCTATACAGTTTCCACCCTGCAGCCTGCAGCTGAAGGCCATAAGATGTAGACAGGTCCTTATGTTCATTTTTCCAGGTCTAAATTGCCACACGGGATGCTAATGGTGGAAAAACGGGCGTTCTCTTGTGCCCAAAGTAGACATCTGCTGACTAGGCCCTGGCATATCTCTAACATTGACTTTTCTTTCAGCCATCCAATAATATTGCAATCATGGCTAGAGACTATGGCAAGCTGTGTGGTTTGCTCGCTTTCTTTCTTTCTTTCTTTCTTTCTTTCTTTCTTTCTTTCTTTCTTTCTTTCTTTCTTTCTTTCTCCAAGTCACCTCTCAAGTAGGCAGGGTGTGTGTCTAATTAGCTCTTTACTATAAATATGGCTGACCCAAAGGCCGAGCTGATTTGTTTGACAAAGGTAATGCATTTGATCTCTGCACTGAAGTCCTTCCCCAGCTGGAGTCCGACAACATCGACAAGCCTCCCATGGCTTCATCTCACATCTCTTTCTCTGTGCTGTGCCACGCAATCTATCAGACGTGTCAATCAGATCCCATACAAAGAAGGCGAAAATGCCACCGCCTCCTCCTTCTCTTCAGGCTGAACCTATGCTGCCCACCGCAGCGTTACATTCCAAACAGTCATTGCTTCTTGAAACTACCACTAGGATGTCATGGTGTTGAAAGAAAATAATTAGATGCCAACTTTGGAATAATAGAGTATTTAAAAATCAATTAGCCCCTAATGGGAATACATCTCAAGTTTTCTCATGATTTCACCAGTTGACACACTATATTGAAGTGTGCTTGTACACAGGGAATGGTCCAGGATCTCACGGGAAAACAAAGCCTCTGATTCAAGCTATGAAGAGCGCGTCTTCTTTTTTTGCTGCTGCTACTTTGACTTCTGGACTCCCCTTTCTTTTCTTGGCATGCTAGCATCAATAAACCTCTCACGACATGATCCAAAGCCCAGATCCACCAGGATCAAGGGTTTCTGTGAGCTGTAACCCACTCCGGAGGCTTCAAAACAGGATTTAGAAATAGCTGAATTTATGCCAGCTTATATTTTGCCAGCATTAGGTTCCACTGGGCTCCTTTAAATTGTTCTGCTTGCTGTAATTGTCATATTCAGCATAGACATCAAGTCAGTACTGGACATCATAAAAACGGATGGCAATCAAGGTTGGGCCATAGCTCAATGGTAGAGGTCTTGCTTTGCATGCAGAAGGTGCCAAGTTCAATCCCTGGCATCTCTAGGTAGGGCTGGGAAAGGAAGATTGTCTGCCTGATATCTTGGAGAACATCTGCCAGACATTGTAGACAATACTGGATTAGATGACTCAGTGGTTTGACTCAGTTCAATGCAGCTTCCTATATTCCTATAAGTTATTTATGATACAGACTAGAAGGGGAGAAAACAGAAACTTACATCTACCGTGAATCAAAGCCCTTTCAGGATCCAAGTTTTCAAAGTTTCCCCCCTCTCTCTGCAGAAGTGGTGACAGCGCTGGTCACTTTCTGCAGAACAACTTATAGATCTGAGAAGAAAAGCAAACGTAGTTTCTGCAGTGATTTCATTTTAAAAACAAAACCCCGGTGTGTGTACCCTGGTGGTGAATCTGAGTTCCAAATCCTCCCAGCACGGTGCTGTTCAGTGTCAATTATATAAAATAAGATAACACCTGTTGTTATGATTGCTGGCCTTCCAGCCCGATGAAAGAGGGGAATGTGTACACATGTTGCACCAAGAAACCCAATGCCCCACCTTGCCACAATGAGTAAAAAGAGCTGCTTCCAAAGAAACACGGGAAATTGCTGCCTCAAAACCGATTCTGAAAGGCTAACTTTAATGCAAAATAGAAAGCAGATGTGTCGACAGATTGCCTGGATTGAGGCAACGGCCAGCAAATCGAAGCTGAATCTTTCTTGCAAATACCTAACTGCTTTTTGGCAGCAGGGTAGCTTGGACTAGACCTCCAGGATAAAGTGCGGAGTCCCACGGCCCTGGTGGAGCCCATATGACTGACCATCACAAGAGCAGCAGAGGATTGGGTGGCAACTAGCAACTGGGTCTATATGTGGAAGGGCTCTAGCTCTGTGGTAGGGCATCTGTTTTGTGTGCAGAACGTCCCAGGTTTAATCCCCAAGCAGTGATGGGGAGATCTAAAATCCTGAAGAGTTTTTATCGGTCAGGGTAGACAATATAATGAGCTGGGCAGCCTAATGGTCTCTGTTTCTGTGAGTGTGCCATGGACCACTGAAGCTGATCCTCATCATTCCACCCTTCCTTTCCCTTTTTCCTCGACCCTTCCCCCCATTTTACAGTCAGCAAGTGGCCAATGTAGCATGTACTTATAGGATGGTGGTGATTAAAATTATTATTATTATTATTGGATTTATAGATCGCCTTTCATCTTAAGTTCTCAGGGCAGTTCACAGAACAAAACACAGGATGCAAACAAGTAAATGAGTAAACCAAAACAGCAAAACAATAACCCCTTTTCTACAACCAAATGTTTCTTATTCCCAAGTAAGTATGTTGACCAGGTCAGCATAAGAAAACTCCTTTTCTATCCTTGTAGACCTGCTGGTGCTACAATTTAAATGAGTTTAAAATGTGAAACTGCGACTGTTTGAACATTCCCTTCTTTTTTTCCCTTTTCTTAAAACCTGGAGTGCCAAAATGTTTGTGTCTTGTCCTAACCGATCAGGAATGTAGAAGCAATTGTAAAGCATGGGAAAACAATATAAGGGCTGGGGGAATTAATGTCATTTTGGTGCTTCAGAGCTGAACATGGCCATTTTAAGGAGAAGGTGAGAGACCTTTAAGACCTAAACGTGTCCCAGCTCCACTACTGTTTGTTGGCTGAGCTACAAATGCTGCCTTCGTCAACTTCCCTTCCTGCCCATTCTCTCCCAGTTTTTCTTTGTTCCCTGGCTATGGCACACCCTCTCCACAAAGAGTATAAGCTAAAGGAGATATATCTCTCAGCATCTATCCTATGGCTTCCAGTTACCTGTGGCACCTACCAGGACTGTGGGGTGGTTGCCAGGCAACCATCAGTTCTTTCTTACCTAATTGCTACCTCTTGTGACAGCACAGAAAGAGAGGTCAGGGAGGCCGGGAACCTCTTCCCTGCACAGGCTGCAAGTACCTCAAGCATGTTTAAGGGTAAATTGAGGAGAGCGGAAAACGAGGGCACATGACACAATTCTGCTGCTGAAACTAAAGCAGCTTTGTTTGCTGGATGGGAAAGGTCTCAGAACTAAACATGAGACATCATGAGCTCTTTGGAAGAAAGAAATGGACACAACTGTCATTTAAAAAGGTAAAGGCAGCACACAGTGTTTCAATTTTATTCCCTCCTCCAGCCAAACTATTTTCTGACTACTCTGAATGGGACACCTATTAGGAGTATACCAGCAAAAAGAGGCACAAAGATTGCTCCAGGCTATGTATGTTTCACAGGCACTCAGTCACCAGTCCAAGCTGTCCCATATTGTGTGAATTTTGTTTTTGTTTTTTAAAAGAAACATAGAAAATTTTGCATTTAAATTGTATGCATTTTGTATGCATTCTTCCCCTGAAATGCACGTCTTTGTGTGGTTTTCAACACATTTCCTCTTAAAATGCACACTGCACACATTTTCCCATTAAAAAAATGCATTTTTGTGCACATTGCTTGAACCCAAACTACTCTGCACAATTCCAAGAAGGGAATAGTTTGTAGTCGTGTTCCAATTCACTTGTAAATTTGGAACCAGTGAATTAGGTTAGTTTGTTTTTAAAATGAGGACTGAAGAAATTCCTTATCCATCACTACATTACACACAGAGAGAGCAAAGGGGCCAGGGCAGGATATTCCAACTAGATCACACAGTAGAGCTGATCCAAGATATTTTGCTTGCTAAAGTGAAGGACAATATAGTTTTCTGCACCCAAACACCCGGTTCTACATACAGAAGCTAATTGAACAAGCAGTTGAATTTTATTTCAACACTGACAAAGGAACCATGTTCCCCCATCCCATCTGAAGATAGCAGGATAACTTTAGTTTAGGGGTTATTATTTGTCTTTGTTTGGAGTGCCCATTTTTCTACATTCTCAGGATCCACCTGTGACCCAGTTTTGTTTGTGAAAGGGGGCATCCATTTGCATTTAGTGCAAAGAACATGCAGCCTTTTCTGTCGCATTGGCTGCTTGCTATGCAGAATGTCTGCGGAAAACAGAAATAAAGTTGTATAAAAGAGATTACGCTTATGGTAATATATTTATCGCCAGGCAACATAGCAAAGTAGAAGGGTTTAAAATGGCAAAACATTCTAAACACAAAAAAAAAATTGTACAAGTAAAGTTCCCTCTGGGGTGACATCCTTCCAAAGCTTTAAAGTCTTAAAAGAGATATTTGTATCATTTCTACTGCTACAAAGCAGGCTTGGCACAGATGAATATTAGTTGCTCCTGTGAAAGCTTCATTGAAATGAGCAGACTTGGCTCAGTGGCTGAATTATTATTGTATTGCTTGGAGGGCTTTTTCCCTGGTGTAAATTCTGTATGCTTAACAGCAAAGGAAGTAGGGAGGTGGAATTCAGTTCGCTTCACATTTAGTTAGTTGGTTGGTTAGTTTTAAAATATATATATTAGTGACTTTGTGCACTAATAATAAGTCTTCAACAACCATATTGACTACGAACCTGTATAATCCATTCTTCTCAAAACAATCTGCAATAGCCACAACAGTATTCCTCCAAAATGTGCACTTCTCTTGGTTTTGCAGTGCTGTATTACACCCCAAAATGCATGCATTGAGGGTGTGTGCATTTTAAAAAATACATATATTGGGGAAATAACATCCAGCAATGCATTATGTTAGGAGAAACTGCTTGTAAAAAATGTATATATCGATCAAAATGTCACCCCAAAAAATGTGTATTAGGAAACGCTAAAATGTTCCTGTGAGGACTTTAAAAATAATAATCACAATGTGATGTGGAAATATGGAGAACTCAATTTAAGACTGGAAAAATGAGAAATAGAAAGAAGCCAAAATTGAAAGATTCATCCATCTTCTCATGGGAGATTTGGGGACTGGTAGTCACAATCCTATCCCTGAATACCAGAGACTGGGGACAACTTGCTGCTGAAGTCTCCCCTCTTGCCCCTAACTATGCTACTGGCCCTTTAGAGGAAGAGTTAAATTTTGTTTTGGTGTAAATTTAATTTTTAAAATTATATTGAAGGCACCCTAGGAATATACTTGAAGAGGAGGGGATAAGTAAGTAAACAAAAGGGTGGCCCTCTGAGAATTTTCATGCATTCATATCGAATGTTTGCAAAATAAATAAATCTTAAGCCTGCCTGAGCACTTTATCTGAGCAGTTGCAAAGACCTTTCAGGGTGAGCGGGGGTGGGGAGCTGTCATGCACTCCTAGTGGGTGGTAACACTGTTGGGTGACCACAAATAAATGTCCCATAAATGTCATGCTCACATTGGTTTGGCAGATAGGCAGACACATTGTAACATCCCTCATGCCTCTTGTGCCAGATATGTCGGAAACCTGGCAAGCCGCACATAACTCCTTCAACATGCTGATGGGTTGGGAGCTAATGAGTTTTTAAAGAGAGAGAGAGAGGGAGAGTTCACACTGGAGCACTGATGAGACAAGACACAACAGCAGAGTGTCTCTATTCATACTGGGATCCAGCAAGGGCGAAGAGACTGACACGCCTACTTTTGACAGTGCTGTCTTGTTATGCATCATTCCCAACTGGAGATAGGAGAGAGCATCAATGAGCAACAGCTCAAGCTTGAAAGCATCCTTTGATGGTAACGTCTGGAAATGGCATGCATAATGCCTAAAATGGACACTGGTGCACCCAGAGACTTTGCCCTCTTCCTTATGGACCTGTCAGAACTGTGTGGGTTTGTGCGTTGTTGTTGTTGTTTTTTCAAAAAAGATCTCCCTCTTGCTACTTGCAACATAATCCTTTTCTCCTTCCGTGTGTTCCCACTGCTGCACCAGTGATGAATAATTTACCAGTGTGGAGACAAGAGAAGTGTCACTGGGCTCATCCCTCATAAGCTTGTCAAATGGACAAGAGGCATCAATGCCATTATTTTGTGCGAGGAAATGAACACACAGACATTGCAGAGATGCTCCAGCTTCGTCCATAAATGGTGCCAAGGGGGAAGGTTGGCTGCTGTGTATCAAAATAGTGGCATGGAGAAGTGCCTCTCTGACCGGTTCTGTCCAAAAACTACATTCTTTTACAGTATTTTGAGATTTGTGAAGGGGAGTGATGAGACTCCTACGTACTTTCACATTCAGTGTCTCCTGTTTGGTCTCTCAATAACTTAACTATCAAACCTGCTGATGCTGCACAGTGGAACCTCGGGTTAAGTACTTAATTCATTCCCGAGGTCCGTTCTTAACCTGAAACTGTTCTTAACCTGAAGCACCACTTTAGCTTTACGAGAGCCAGTGTGGTGTAGTGGTTAAGAGCGGTAGTCTCGTTATCTGGGGAACCGAGTTCGCTTCCCCGCTCCTCCACATGCAGCTGCTGGGTGACCTTGGGCCAGTCACACTTCTTTGAAGTCTCTCAGCCCCACTCACCTCACAGAGTGTTTGTTGTAGGGGAGGAAGGGAAAGGAGAATGTTAGCCGCTTTGAGATTCCTTAAAGGGAGTGAAAGGCGGGATATCAAATCCAAACTCTTTTTCTTCTAGCTAATGGGGCCTCCTGCTGCTGCCGCACCGTAAAGGCCCGATTTCTGTTCTTATCCTGAAGCAAAGTTCTTAACCTGAAGCACTATTTCTGGGTTAGTGGAGCGTGTAATCTGAAGCATATGTAACCTGAAGCGTATGTAACCCGAGGTACCACTGTATTTTAATCTGGTTTCTTTAGGCATTCCCCTCTACTAAATTCCCCCATCTGATTAAGCCTCTACTAACAACCTCTACTAAAGTGTGGGAATGTTCTGGGGTGCAGGAGAGGATATATTGTGGGATTATATCCTTATCCAACTTGTGCTAACAAGTTCCCAAAATATCAGCAGAGTTTATAGACATTCCCCTTTAAGTTTGCAACGGTAACGCTTGCACAGGTTCGCTAGAACCTCTATAATAATTACTCTGGTAATTCCCCCTTTGTTCCCTCTTAAAATACAAGACACAGTCTTTATAAAAGTATAAAAGAGTTTACTCACGTTGTGTTCTGTTCACAATATGATCCCAGAAGGCAGACAGGCTTAAAAAGGTTACATACATTCAGAATCTATCTTGTAGCAAGATAGTCCTTATCTCCTCTCTTGGCTGGGAGCCAAGAGGGCATCCTTAGATGTTTCCTCATCGAAGGAAAATGGCAGAGAGAGGGAGTGGCTGCCTGCCCTGTGCTTTTGTCATTACCTGCACAGGTGAGGCCACACCCACCTCTGGTCACATGCGGAGGAAGTCCGTCCCCAGGAAGTTTACCTGCTTGCTGGACAGACATCCCTCCCCATGTTCTAACATGTACACTCTAGGAATGTTGTCATTGACTGCTCCTGTGTTTACATCCCACATAAAGATCATAGATGCTTCTTGTTAGGGCAAGCAACATAACAACTTCCTTCCCCACTACTACTAACCTTTTAAAAAGGGAGTTGCTTGTATGCTTCACAAAGGACTCTAATATTTGTTTTATATTTCCTCTTCCTTTTAAGTCAGCATAGCTTCTTTCAGATTTCTCTCTCTAATAATAATGGTTTGCTCCAGTTGCCCAGAAGCCATTAGTAAGTAGGGATCTGTTAGTTTCAGTTTCTCATAGTTTCTCATTTTTCCAATCTTAAATTCAGTTCTCCACATTTTCACATCTATTTGGGTTTTTTTAAAGTCCTCATTATGGGACGCGGGTGGCACTGTGGGTAAATCCTCAGCACCTAGGGCTTGCCGATCGCATGGTCGGCGGTTCGAATCCCCGCAGCGGGGTGAGCTCCCATCTTTCGGTCCCAGCTCCTGCCCACCTAGCAGTTCGAAAGCACCCCTAAAGTGCAGGTAGATAAATAGGTACCGCTTTCTAGCGGGAAGGTAAACGGCGTTTCCATGTGCTGCGCTGGTGCCGGCTCGCCAGAGCAGCTTCGTCACGCTGGCCACGTGACCCGGAAGTGTCTCCGGATAGCGCTGGCCCCCGGCCTCTTAAGCGAGATGAGCACGCAACCCCAGAGTCGGTCACAACTGGCCCGTACAGGCAGGGATACCTTTACCTTTACCTAAAGTCCTCATTAAAAGTCATCAGCTTTGGTTTGAATTGATATAAGGCTGCTTATTTAATTGCTATGATTTAGAGTACAAAAGTTTGTGACAGCTTCAGAGCTTGTTGTTCAAGGTCATAAGAAAATCAATCAACACAGATATACTGGTTCATAACCTTTAGGACCAATCTTCCTGTCTAATGACAAAATTAATGCATTTAAGCTGACCTTCCTGTTTTACAAAGGAATGTGAACACTCATTTGCCCAGAATAACTTTTCTCAGCTGATTGAGGTTTTATTGCTGGTTGATACATTTTTGCAGTCATTACTTCTTCCTTTCAAGCATTGACTTTTTGTGTGTGTGTGTGTGTGTGTGTGTGTGTGTGTGTGTGTGTGTGTAGGTGGAAGAATGGATGTATTCTGGATTGCTTTGAACTTCCTTTCTGGCTATAACAGTGGAATATAACTTTGACAGGTATACATAGATCCACCAAGGATTCACAGGGCCGGTCTTATCTGAGGCAATATCTTTTATCAGGCCTATTTATGTTAGTGCATGAATATGCAGGTTTATGGGGGATTAAACAGAACTCTTCAGTTAGAAAAAGAAGGTGTCTAACAATGCAATTCTATGCATGTCTGCTGAAAAGTAAGTTCCGCTGATGCAATGAAGCTTCCTTCAAGGTAAGTGTGAATAGCAGGAGTTGCCAATGTGGCAGCCTCCAGAGGTTCTTGGACTTCAACTTCCACCATCCATAGCTCTTGACCATGCTGGCTAGGGCTCATGGAAGTTGTTGCCCAACAACTTCTGAATGGCAGCACATTGGCTACCCCACACTGCAGCCTCAATCTCAAAGGATGCATACACTCCAAGTTGATTTTACAGTAAATGCAATTTTGCAGGGCATGTAGCTTATTGTCAAGATACCACCCCACCTTCTTTCTACCATTTGTAGATGACCTGTATACCTAAATGACTCAAGGAAGAGACTGTCAGGGGAAAATTAGGGCGGGCGATTTGCATCCTACTAAAGAATGCTCTCTTCAATTCAATCCTTGCCATTAATCTTTTGTCAACTTTTACTTGCTACAGTGATGCTGCTGTAAATCATAAATCCTATCATGCAGCCGCTCTCAGTGGAATCTCTTTCTCTACAGAATTAAACAGCTGCTTGAAAAGTAACAAACCCCACCACCACCCTCTCCCTGGCTTTCCCCGCATCTTTTGGAAAGAATCTGTAAGGCTGTGTTTTATCGCCTGCAGTGCCTGTGTTTTCTCACACTTTACTTTTTGTCAATTAACAAGGCCAAAGAGAGCCTCCACTTAGGAAGGCTTGAAACACTCTCCCTCCTGGTTTTAATATGGCACATTGGTATCTTCTGCATGTCTTGCTGTGTAGCTCTCCTTTCCCTTTGCAATCCTAATTCATTGCTTTGTAGTCAGCACCGGTAGTGATGAGGACAATCAGACTGTTAACTGTCACAAAGCAATCTTCTATCAAATAAAATAAGTTGATATCCCCTTGGAAAACATGAAAGATTGGGGTAAAGAAAAGAGAAGAGAAATCACCTTGCAACTAAACTGACAGTTTTCCTGCACTTAAAGGTTGAAACTGGCTATTCAGTGTTGGTTGGCCAACATGCTGCCCTCCAGAGGTTGTGGTCTATATGTCCCATCAGTCCCAGCTCACATCAATAGTCAAGAATACTGGAAATTGTCATCCATGACATCTGAACGGCATCATATTGGCTGCCCCTGGCATAGATAATACCTTTAGAGTAGTTTAATGGAGAGAATCCCCTCCATGGATCACTGCCTTGTTGTGGCGAAGGGGCTTGAATAACTCAGAGAAGCTATGAGCTGTGCTGTGCAGGGCCACCCAAGACGGCCAGGTCATAGCCGAGAGTTTAGACTAAATGTGATCCACCTGGAGAAGGAACTGGCAAATCACTCCAGTATTTTGCCAAGAAAACTCCATGGACATAAAAAAAGGAGAAGCTTTGAGAAGAAAGTGAGAGTTTCCAAGGCATGCTCTGGTTCACGGGGTCACGAAGAGTCGAACATGACTAAGACGACTAAACAACAACAATGTAGAGAATGTGGAAACATGTTCCTTGTACATCACACTGGTTCCTGAGAAGGCTGTCTGGAAGGGTGTTGGGCCTTTCTAGGAGAAATGTCACAGGGTAACTAAAGCTCTTACTTTGCCTCAAGCACCAAGCAAAGTTATATGGAGGATCTTGGTGATGATGCTATAGTAGAAGTCAACTATGTACCAACATGAGGGTTATCATGAATTCTGTTGGTGTCAAACTTGCATGCTAACTTCTAATCCAGGTCATCATTGGAGCCACCAGGAACTCTGCTCCTTTGCCATCTTATGCATCACTTACTTTCCCCAGTCAGTTTTCTGACCCAAATGCTAATCTACAAACCCTGATTGCTGATGAGAGTACCATTTTTAAATGTTGTGAACCCATTGTGAACTACTTAGGAAAATTGCAAATAAGCATTTCAACCAAAGGAGCAAATCTGCTTGAAGAAATGATATGGAATGGGGAAACAGTTCAGATCCCCCTTCTGCTTTTGCTGGACCATTGTGATGTTCACCACAACCATAGAGTTGTAGAGTTGGAAATGACTTTAAGGTCTTTTAGTCCAACTACCTGCAATGCAGGAATCTCAATTAAAGCATCTGTGACAGATGGCCATCCAACCTCTGCTTAACAACCTCCAACGAAGGAGAGTCCGCCACCTCTTGTGGAAGACCATTCCACTGTTGAACAGTTCTACCTGACAGGAAGTTCTTCCTGATGTTTAGTTGGAATCTCATGTCTTGTAACTTGAATCCATTGGATTGAGTTCTGCCCTCTGGAGCAGGAGAAAACAAGCTTGCTCCATCTTCCATGTGACAGCTCATAGGATATTTGAAGATGGCTATCATATCTCCTCCCATATAGTGTTGGTCCAAGTCAAATAGAGACCAATAGACCTGGAGTGTTTAATAGACTGGAAGCTAAGCAGGGTCAGGACCTTGGACAAGGTACTGGTTCAGGACCACAGATAGTAGCCCTGCAGTTAGTAAAGAGAAAGTAACTCTAAAGCAATGTCTTAGAGCAGAGCTGTGGATCCTACAACACAGGCCTGCCAGGGGGTCCAATCTGGAGCTCCCACCGGAGGAAGTGAAGACCACCAACTTGGAGAATTATACAAATAATTACAAATGGAAAGGCTATCAACAGACACTAGCCATCATGGCTGTGTCTTACTTCAACTGTCAGAGGCATTATGATTCTGAATACCAGTTACTGGGGCTTGCAGATGGGAATAATACAGGCTTGCCACAGGCATCTGGTTGGCTACTCTGAGAACAGGATGCCATTGGCCTGATCCAGCAGGCTTATGTTCAGTTGGTAGAGCACAAAACTCTTAGAAGAAGAAGAAGAAGAGTTTGGATTTGATATCCCGCCTTTCACTCCCCTTCAGGAGTCTCAAAGCGGCTAACAATCTCCTTTCCCTTCCTCCCCCACAACAAACACTCTGTGAGGTGAGTGGGGCTGAGAGACTTCAAAGAAGGGTGACTGGCCCAAGGTCACCCAGCAGCTGCATGTGGAGGAGCGGAGACGCGAACCCGGTTACCCAGATTACCGTATTTTGCGCCCCATAGGACGCTCCGGCCCATAGGACGCACCTAGTTTTTTGGGGGGGAAATAAAGAAAAAAAATTATTTCCCCCCCCCCCAGGTGCGGGGCTGGAAGAACCAGGTCGGGGAACAGTGGGAAGGCACGCTCTGCCTCCCTGCTGTCCCCCGAGCTTGTGGGGCTGGCGATGGGGAGAAGTGCGCTGATCCCGGCACGGCAGGCAGCTCTGCGCCGCCATCCGGAGCGGGGCGGGACTTAGCGCCCCGCTCCCGATGGCCGCGCAGAGCTGTGCTGAGCCGGGGACTCCCGAGGGACTCTCCCGAGGGTTGCGCAGTACTTCCTGAAGCCTGGACCCCTCTCGCTCCGACCCCTCTCGCTCTCCAGGCTTCAGCAAAAGCCTGCATTCGCCCCATAGGATGCACCCAGATTTCCCCTTCATTTTGGGAGGGGGAAAAGTGCGTCCTATAGGGCGAAAAATACGGTACGTGGCTACCGCTCTTAACCACTACACCACACTGGCTCTCTTAATCTCAGGGTCATGGGTTCTAGCCCTGTGTTGGGCAAAAGATTCCTTTATTGCAGGGAGTTGGACTAGGTGACCCTCATGGTCCCTCCCAACCTACAAATCTGCAGTTCTGTGTTCTTATTCCCCCACCAACAGTCCATCATGCAGCGATAAGTGCATTTGAATGTGATGGGGATATGAATGGAACACTTACAGTAGCCCTGTGAAATAGATTAGATTGAGAGATATTTCTGTCCCATAGCCATTCACTGAGCATTGTGACAAAGACAATGGGTTTGGATCAAACCAGGACTAGCATTTTGCCCACTAAGTTGCACTGCCTCGCACCTGAGCTCCATAAACTATGAAGTCAGTTTTCTGCTAGACTTGGAAGATCTGTTTTTACAGAGTGTACACAACTGCTGTAGTATGGTATATCATTTAGTATTTGTTATTCTTTTCCTGAGCAAGGCTATTTCCGTCTTCCTAACTACTTGTGATGTTTGTTTATGCATAGCAGTTCTGTTTTGTTGCTTTTCCCACCCCAGATGCTTGTGAGAAAGTGCCTGCTCTAACACACACACACACATGTGTATGTGTCGTCCTCAATTTCCTGGAAGTTTTCTCTCCCTGCAAAAAGGGCCTCCATTTTGCTCCCTCATTGACTGATCGATGGATTGATGGATTGATGGATTGATTGATTGATTGATTGATTGATTGATTGATTGCATTTCTATTCTACTTTCCATTCAGATGAATCCTAAAGAGGCTTACAAACAAAAAGCAACAGTGACATAATAAATAATAAAACCAACATTTCTCTCTCTCTCTTACACACACACACACACACACACACACACACACACACACACCATGGCCCTTTAGAATTTTGAGGTGTGTAGCTTTGAAAGCTTACCTCATTGTTGCAAGGTGGCCAAAGGTGGTCTGAGGTTCTCTACTATCCCCTAAACAGTTCTTCAGCACTCCAAAGCCTCCTTGACTTGCCTGCACTTCTGGATCGGGGGGGGGGGGCAGAACCATAAGGAGAGTTACCTCACAATGTCTCCCTCTGGGCTTTAATTCAAATGAGGGCACCTGGGAAGGCTGATTACAGACCACCAGAGAGATTCCTTAATCAGTGGAAAGAAAGGATGTTCACAAATGCCCTTTGGCCACTTCAAAAGTAAAGTATGCACAACAAAACCCCTCCACCCCATTAGAATTTTACTTATTTTTTCTTTCATTTTTGATCATTTTAAATGCACTTTATTTTATTGCTAATTGACACAGAATGGTTGGGGGGCTGGAGTGGGGGACATGGAATAAATTTTCAGCCCAGTACTAGTTTTAACTGTCTTGAGGAAATTTCTCTACACATATCTGCCATCAGCCAGCTTGTTGGAAGGTCCACTTCCAGTTCAAGCACCCACCTGTCTATCCAAGTCCATGGGGGCAAACCCCAGATGTTGTTTTACTGACTTTAACAGCATCAGCACAAATGACGGATTCACCCTACTGTATTTTGATGCAGAGACATTAGAGACAGAATCATTTGCTACAACGGGAAACAGTCAACATCTTATTTGCATCCATGCATATCAACAATGCAATTAGGACACACTTCTCTCAGAATTAAATTCAGATGGTAATTAAAGAATTGCGTTATGAATTTTAATTTGGCATTAGGGAAGTAAATTATTCTGTATTGCTCTGTTCTCACAGTTTGGGGAGAATACATTATGCTGTTCTTACTGAGACCTTGGAATTAAAAAAAAAAAAAACACGCAAAAAACAACCCAGTCCCAATGTCCTTAGAATCTAATTGTGTGGAAGAAAATGAGTCACATGAAACTCCTGACAAAGATTCAAAGTAAAACAACAATGACTGCTGCTGGTTTGATTTCCTTGCACCTTTTTGAGACAGCACCAGTGGGGAATATGAGCAACAGCAACTAAAAAAAGTGCTAATCACAAAAGCATAGACTTAAAAGGTCACTTTTTATATATAAAAAGGCTGCTGAGGAAATAAAGTGTTGCATAATAATCAAAAGTCAACATTGTTCCAATAATTTGCAGCAATCTAGTGCCAAAACCTGGCCCTTAAGTGGTTGTGGGGAAAACTGCAATTTGCTTTTTCTCTCCCTTTGCATCTCTCTCTCTCTTTTCTCTTTCTCTTTCTCTTTCTCCTTCTCTCTCTGCCTCCGTCTCTTCCTCTTCCCCATTACAGAAATGTAGTCTATACAGTGGTACCTTGGGTTAAGAACTTAATTCGTTCCAGAGGTCCATTCTTAACCTGAAACCGTACTTAACCTGAGGTACCACTTTAGCTAATGGGGCCTCCTGCTGCCACTGCGCCGCCAGTGCACGATTTCTGTTCTCATCCTGAGGTAAAGTTCTTAACCCGAGGTACTATTTCTGGGTTAGCAGAGTCTGTAACCTGAAGCGTCTGTAACCTGAAGTGTCTGTAACCTGAGGTACCACTGTACAAAATCATTGTAAACAGCTCAAAACATTAGCAGGATTCTAAATACACTTGTAATGTAATAGAAACTACAGATAATTTAGGAAGATGAAAAATTTGGAGAAGTATTGATATGCAGATGAAAACAGAATTAAGAGGATCCATAGATGGGATGAGGGTGGGTCAGGAGATTCAGAGTAATCTCTGTACATGAATGTGTATGATATTGTGTATGATGTAACTTTATTCTTTTTCTTTTCTGTTCTTTTTCTTTTCTTTCTTTCTTTTTGAAAAACAAATAAAAAAAATATAAAAAGGAAAGCAACTAAGAAGCAGCATATTAATGCTGAGCATTATCACCTAGCCCTGATACAACACCTCAACCAATAGGAGATATTTTTAGTAAAACCATTGGCTTGCACTCACTTTGCAGAATGAATATCTCTATCCATCGCAAGCGCAATAATGTATGAAATCAAGCATTCCAACCCACAACAATCTCCAAGAGAACTATGCAATAATATGCCTCGTGTCTTTATCTCCTTTGGGACTAAGTAAAGCAAATCCCGAGGCCAAGCAGGTGCAGAAGCCAAGATCTCAAAATGGAGGTTTGGTTGGTTGGGTGTTTTGTTTCGTTTTAAGTGAAAAGTAATCTTTTAAATTGGATGGAAGGCCTATTTTTCATTTTGCTTCACTCTTTATTCCTCTCCCATCTGTTATACTTGATAGCTACAGCTTTGGGGAGGGAGGGGAGGAGAACAGCATGAGGAAAAGGCTTGTCCTTTAATAAAGCCACTGGATTTATTGCTCATGGAAGGTACTAACCTCTGATAGCCCCGGAGTCCTGGAGCAAGTGACCCCCTACAATCTATCCTTACATCACTTGCAATAACTTTGACCTATTAGCTGCCTCACTGCAAAGCTAAGTTGAAACATCTGTGCCGTGATAAAAGGTGGCAGCATGCTTTGATTGCAGTCAGGGTGTCTAGCGTGGTGCAGGTGTGCTTTATGTAACTAATACATTATTGCAGGTCGGTGATCAGCGCGGTCAGCCCACATCTCATTTCCTCCCTGAAGGTCGGAAGTCTTTAATGTGAGGCAGCAGAGAGTTTTGAAAAATGTGTTTGTTTTGATGAGGATGGTTTTTCAGATACAAGCATATCAAAGGCTCGAACGGCAGGCTGAGTGGGCCATATCTGAACCAATGGCTCTCTTTTACACATTGGGTCTGAGGACTGCGTGCAACAATTTGATACAATGTGCTGAACGGTCAGGGATGATGGGAGCTGGGAGTGCAACTACATTTGGAGGACACCAGGTTCCCCAGCCCTGAAATAAACACATATGCACAAAAACCTACGAATTGCACATGGATGTCACATGGAAACAAGTTCCATTCCATGTCGGGGTTTTGTCATGGCCTTAGAGCTTCAGCTTATAAACGTTTGGATAATCAGGTGTACTCTGTTTAGAATATGCCGATTCCGAAGTGAAGTTTATGCATTATCCCTAACTCTGGAAGAAGTGCATGGCTTTGTTCATGCTCATGTGCTAATGTGCTCTTCCACACTTCCCACTCATTGCCATTGGGCCTGTGTGGTACAGCTATCTGACAGTTGTGCCCTTGACGACTATTTGCAAAGTAGTTGAGAAAATCCAGTTTCACAATTCATAGGAAGCAGCAACCGCAGAGACATAATTATCACAGCAAAACTGGGAAGTCCCAGGCCATCTTTATAAAAAAAAGACAACTGAGAATATTCACAAATGACATCTTCTGAACTGCAAGAAAAGTGTGTGGCAGTCCTCTCTCTCTCTCTCTCTCTCTCTCTCTCACACACACACACACACAAAATAGCAGCCTCGTTGCTTAATATGGATAACAATGCTAACTTGGAGACAGAGGTATCATTCTAATGCCTAAAGCTGAGAAACTGCGGTTCATTCTGTTGAGATTTTGTTAGCTCCTGCGCAAGCCGTGCTTAACGTGGAAGAAAATATCAGTTTGTATACAATCTTTGTTGAGATTTACATTCTCATATTGTAAGTGTTTACGTGTAATGTTTATCTCCAAAGAGTTGAAAAATCTATCTCCATACGCTCAGTTCCTGTTTCTCAGCCAGGGTGCAAGCAAACATATGCCTCAGCCAGCTCCCTATTATTGTGTGATACCAACTGCAAAACACATATGAATCCTGTGTGTTCGTTGTGTGACTGTCAGGTTTGTGAGCACTTGGAGAGTATTTGCCCTTTCCCTTACCACATTCTTTGGGTGTTGGATAAACAGAACAGGAAATCCAACAAAAGGGTTAGAGTGTTCTGCATCCGTGGACACAATGTGTTAGCAGCTTTTTGTATCATTTTCCCTCTGCAGGCAAACTTTGCTACATCCAAGAGGTCCTGGGATGTCCATTTTGCTAGTCGTCGTCTTTAAAACGATCAAGAACAGAATCTGAACCAAGATTATTCCAGGTTCTTTGAAAATAATTCTCGACACATTCCTCATTAGGCATCTGTTTATTCCAAAACATACACACACACAGGGGAAAGAATTAGATAACACTTTTCTGGCTTACTAAATGGGTTCGACTTAGTAAATATGGTACTCGATTTTCAACTGATTCTACCATCTGTCAGCAAACTTACTGCTTTTAGCAGGGTGTTGTTTTTTTCCTCCCTTTTCCTGGTGGCAGTCTACGAGGTTTGTTTCCTCCTTTGTTCTTTTTTTGTTCATTTTTTTTCTCTTCTCTCTTTTTTTTGGAGATAGACTTTCTTATGATGTTCAGCAGAAAAAACACAGGCAACAAATTAATCCTTAGAATATAACAGAGCATGCAAAGGGTTTCCGCAAGAAGCTACAATGGGGATTATCTCATATTCCATTGCACAGCAATTCCGTACACAATTTGGTGTGTATAAGGCTTATTTATCATGTTTGTTTTTAATGAGGTCAGTCACCACAAGGTGAGTTTTAACAGCCTTTGTTTGTTTGTTTTCTGATGTGATGAACATTTCTCATGGATGCCATCCCTTCCAAAATTTGGGAATTGCTTCCTGAGCAGATGAATGGGAGCAACAGTAGGCATTAGAGGTATACATGTCCATGCACTGGGGAATAAATAAATATACAGTGGTGCCTCGCAAGACAAAATTAATTCGTTCTGCGAGTTTTTTCGTCTTGCGAATTTTTCGTCTTGCGAAGCACGGTTTCCCATAGGAATGCATTGAAACGGTTTCCCATGGGAATACATTAACGGTTTTAAGAAAAAGGAAACAAACTTGCAAGACGTTTTCGTCTTGCGAAGCAAGCCCATAGGGAAATTCGTCTTGCGAAGCAACTCAAAAAACGAAAAACTCCTTCGTCTTGCGAGGCATTTGTCTTGCGAGGCATTCATCTTGCGAGGTACCACTGTATAGGGAAACTGCCCAGCATGAAACAGCTCTTGGATGTAATGGTCTGGAAGAGAAAGAGCTGTTGTGGCCTGTGTGCCAAATTGGTAATGCAATGGGCCCGATTCTTCATTACTTCATTGTTTGACTTAGTGTGATGTCTGAACCTGGCCTTGTAGTTTAGGTCTCTCCTGACAGACCATGTGCTATAACCAAGGTTTGTCCTGTGGTTTAGAGCTCATGATTTGTCTGGAAGAGTTTGATCATGAGTCCAGGTTTGGATAACATGTTAAGCCAAACCATGGTTTAGCTCAGCACAGTGTAGGCTTGTCAGGTCATGCTAAGCCAAACCATGGCTTACCTTGAACTAGCAAGCCTTCATTGCCCTTGTTATTATGTGTGAACAAAGCTGGATTCATGCAGGGGCTATTTTGTACAAGGAAGCTTTTTTAAAAAATTAAAGAACAAGTCTCTAACTTTTTTATTTTCTGACTGAATGTGATGCAAATTCCAGATGTGACTACCCCTTCTGAGGGAATGAAGCCTGCCATATTTCAGAACTCCTGGGTGCAGCACTTCTCCTGCAAGAGTAGAGAAACCTTTTTGGGTGGGAAAATAGAAATCTCCCAGAAACTCTCCTAGAAAAACAGAAACTGTCTGTGAACAAACGGTTAAAAAACTGGGAAAATGAGAGAAGTATCCCTGGGTAAAAAACCAAGTTTAGACAATTAGGTCCTGGGCTGATTATGCTAAACAGTTTTACCTTTGTTGCAGAAAACTGAAAATGTCTCAGGTGGTTCCCCCCCCCCCCCGCTTCACTGCCATCCCGTCCTGCAAGTATCCTCTGTGAATAAAATAGAGAGAGGGTGCAATGAATTTAAATGGTTTGTTAGGAAAAAGAACATTCGAGGAAACTGCAGTCCACCCAGTAATCTATTTCTCCTGCTAATGCTGTAGAGCAGGCATGTCCAGAATCCGTTTCAGGGACCTAATCCTGACCGCTGGTCAGTTTAATCTGGCCCCTGTGGCAGTTTATTTCCTGGGGTAAAATCCTAAAAAAACCCTCAGCAACTTCAATCCTAAAAGAAGCTCAACAACTTCAATCCTAAAAAAACAACTTTGGTTGGCCCTTTGGCCAGACCCAAGGCCCTTCACTTCATCATATCTGGCCCTCTTTGAAAAAAGTTTGGACACCACTGCATAGCGTTTTGGCTCTCACAGCCAAAAATTAAAAGGGGAATGGTGACCCACATGAAGAAAACCTTGGCTTTACTTCAGTATCATTTCCCCAAATCACTGTGATTAAAAACTAATCCATCAAAACAAAACATCCCCTCCAAGCCTCTCTGTCTCTGCCTCACATCCCATGTTTTTGACTGGCTAGAATATGTCCTTGAACTCTGTTAATGCCCCTTAGCTTGCTTGGCTGGGGGATATAGAGGGGTTTGTTGATGTGTGTAGAAATTAGCCTTTAGAAGTACCATTTTAATTTGTTGCTTTGTCCATTTTTGCCTCTGGCCCCACAAACCACTGGGGTGTGGCTCCCAGAAGGTTACCCAGCATGGATTGTGGCCCTCAGACTGAAAAAAGTTCCTCACCACAGGCATAAGGTGAGGAATAATTTGAATTAGCTGCTACAGCAGATATATAGTGTGACGATAGGTTGGTCCTCTATGAAAGGGAACCTCTCTGGAGGAGGAGTGAGGACCAGGAGCTCCCTCTGACCTCCTTGAACTAGCCTTGTAGTTAAAAAGGAAGCCTGAACCCACTTCTGTGCAAAATACTACATCCTGTAACACTTCAGGACACACTGCTATAAGCATGGTACCATTGCTGTGGGCCATGAAGAAGGCAACTTGCATGAATTAACAGTGACTTTAAGCCCCTCTCATTTCCCACTCCCTACTTTGGTAATTCTAATTTGAGTCCAATTTATTAAATCCAAAAATGTACCTGGAGAGTAAATCCACACTTTTGGAAAACCTGCCGAGATTTTAAGATCTAATGAACTGGTTCCTTGGTAATTTGTGCCAGTGTTTCTATACTGGAAGGCTGTTTAATCAAACGGTGTTGCCTTGTGTGGTATAATAGGAATATATAATGAAAACATATGAAGTATGTGTTTCATAATTACCTCAGACAGCTCATTTCGATGTGCTTCCTGCTTAAATCCCCAAATTCCTATCTTCTTGCATTGTAAACATTTTCCTTCCTATCTCATCAATCTGGGTTATGTAAATTAGGTTGGTCAAGGGGCACAATTCCCCCACAAAACACCAACACACACACAAAACTCTTTTCCGCCTTCCTGCATGTAAAATCAAGGCTCTCTTCTCAGATGCACACACACAAACACAGAGTGGGTATCTACTTGGCTGAAAAGTCATAATTTAATATAACATTGCCTAGAGCCCAGGTAGGACTGCTGGGGCATTTATATTGCACTAATAAGTGTTTAGTTATTTTGGAAACATAGGCTCTGTGCAAAACCCTCTCTGGTGCTTCACATCAGCAGGTGAATAGGAGAGATACTCATGCACCTTGCAGCTTGTTTTGGAAGCGTATCTGCAAGCATTTGGAAGTAACTCCTTTCCAATAGAGTTTAACTAGCATACTTCAGATTGCAGAAACATGCATGTTTGTTGGTGTGTGCATGTTAACACATGCGCATTCATTGCTTGTGCCTGGTTCACATGTGTATGTCATGATTTCTCAACGCTTCATTACCATTTCCTTGATGACATATGGATGAATGGATGAACTAGATGTGCTGCAAAAAATCCCACCCCAGGCACACTCTTCTATTGTCTCTCAAGACAGATGGATACCAACTAATCAGATTCACCAGCCTGTTCACTGGTGGCAAAAATGATGGGGCTACCTGTGCGTTTTTTCAAGGTGGCATTTTTAAAAACACTTTTGGGGTGATGCTTGCCATTGGCAGGAACAAGGGAAGCAGTTTCTCACCCCCTTTTTTGCCCCCTCCCCAATTCAGGATGCCATTTACCCTGAAACACTGCATCAGAACAACATGAGGTATTTCTTGACATAGTGCCATTGCGGGAGGGGGGGGTCGCGGGTGGTGCTGTGGTCTGAACCACTGAGTCTCTTGGGATTGCTGATCAGAAAGTCTGCGGTACGAATCCCTGCGATGGGGTGAGTTCCCGTTGCTCTATCCCAGCTCCTGCCAACCTAGCAGTTCGAAAGCATACCAGTGCAGGTAGATAAATAGGTACCACTGTGGCGCGAAGGTAAATGGTTTTCTGTGTGCTCTGGTTTCTGTCACGGTGTCCCGTTGCACCAGAAGCGGTTTAGTCATGCTGGCCACATGGCCCAGAAAGCTATCTGTGGACAAACACCAGCTCCCTCGGCTTGAAAGCGAGATGAGAGCCATGCCCCATAGTTGCCATTGACTGGACTTAACTGTCCAGGAGTCCTTTACCTTTTACCATTGCAGGGACACAGCTGCTATTGCCACAAGCAGGAAAAAGCCTTATTTTTAAAAATGAACATATTACCCAGCTACTCACCAATGGTAAAGTGTGCTGTCACTGACAGGGTTCATTTAAAAACACCCCCCCCAAAAAAAGAAAACCCACCCCCTGCCTTGCCTTGTTTCAGCCACTCCGTTGCAGCAAAACATTCCTAAACCTCAGACTTTCAGTTGACTCCTAGTATGAATTTAATTGAAAAACCATTGGCTTGGACACAGATTATGCAAGGTGCCCCCACCCAACTCCCACCAGTTGCCCCTGCCATACACCCCCCTCCCAAGTTGGTTCACAATAGGAGGATACAAAATAAGAATGCAAAATACATAATAAAACAAAACGGGAAAAGACACCAATAATTCCCCCCCCCCTGGATTGCTGCTGAAGTCGCACTCCAAATGTACAGGGAGGAAGAGATGGGAGAAACTCTTTCACTTCCTCCCTCCCACAGCTACTCCCAGATCAGTAGTCAGAAAAGAAGAGAGTGGGGAGGGATTTGGAAGCTCACAAGGGATTGGAGGAGGGATTTATCCCCATCCATGCATAAAAAGTTTTTGGGACACACTTAACCATTTCCTTGATTATCTTGGAAATAGCACCATTTGCCAAACCTAGTTAGGAATCAAACCAGCAAGGATAGGGGTTCACCCATGGCTAATGTTAGTGGAAAATGTGATAGCGCTGGCAAGCATGCTTTTGAAGAGAGAAGCGGGGAAGGAAAAAGCCCACAAGTCATGCAGAGCATGTAATTCAAGTGAAGTTGCCTCATTAAAGTAACAATATTGACTTGATTATCACTGCCTGGCTGCAAGAAGGAAGCTATTTTTAAGTCTAAGGTTATTCTGGTAAATGGTACTCTGACAGGCAGATTGAACTGAAACAGGTATGCGAAGTATCTCTTGGTAATTTAGAAAGTGCAGGTTATGATATACAGCAAGAGCTATTCCCATAAATCAGCCACAGATGAGGTCATTGTGTTTCTCAAGGGTCGACTGAAACCCACCAGCCCAGCTTTGTAGATCTGATAATTCCCTGAAAGGGATAGCCAGTAATTATCTCATTGGGCTTCCCAGATGCATGCCTCAATCACTGGGGTTAGGAACGGCCCACCAGCGAGCTCCTGACAGCTCAGAGGGTCTGGGTTATGTTGGCCATACAACACGGTACCTATCAGACATGCATTTTCAAGTGATTTATAAGATGGTCTTAAGACCTTTATCATTACTGAAGCATAAATAGAGCAGCGTAGCTCTCTTTGAGCTGAATAATAGTTAGCGAGGCTAAGACCAAAAATATTTCTAATTATATCATATTTAATCTGTGAATGTGGAAGAAGATACACAGTGCTAGAGGAGATGGTAAAATATTTGAGGGCATTCTTATTGAATATGTGCATCTGTGTGCATACCAGTGATATCAAAAATCTCAAATTAGAGAACTGCATATTCTCCTCTCATGCATATTCACACCAATACCAGTGTGACATTTTTATGTTGAACTGAATGTCTCAAATATTAACATTCACGTGTAAATACTGACCATTGCAGAAGAATTTTGTAGATGCCCCCTCAAAAAAAGTGTGTGTGTGTGTGTGTGTGTCCCTGTGTGTGGTATGTGTATATGTGTTGCATATATACCATATATCTATATACTGTATAAACTTCAGGCCAGTGAATTTTGGACATTTCCTGTAACACAATATTGCATTGGTCACTTGTCTAAATGTGCAGTTCATTTACTTTGAGAATGTTTAGCTGCAGGAATAAAAGCCAGACCCAGAAATAACTTTTGTATTAAATGTCATTTTTAAAATGTATGGCACTCACAGAAAAATGTTATCGTCAAATACAATGGATTTGGAGAATGCGTGCATGTATGGCGAGGAAAATCGAGAGAGAATGTTGCAGGGAGAAACAGGAGTCCTGAAAACAACAGATAGGAATGAGTTGTCTAAAGATGCCTTCATGTTTCATGACAATCATATCTAATTAGGTTAAGTGTTCTATTTAATAATTCACTGTGTAATGAGCTAGAGTAATGGGATTTGTCAAAGATGAAGCTACTGTAGTATATAATACATGGTAGCTGTTTTAAGCACATTTATGAATTACAAGATCAATAGATTTAAAAGCCGCGGATAGTGTTGCATTGTTGTTTATTGCCCTATCCTTTGGGCTTTTTCCTAGAGAAGGTTATTTCAGTGACCTTTCTGAACTTGGGCAGCAGGTTGGTGTGTGTTTGCAATCATCTTCACCTAGATGCCATGTCGGGGGGGGGGGGGGAGAACCTCGTATGCTTCCATTTTGCCTAGCCAGAAAGAAATAGCCAGCACATAATCTCAGAAGTTCATTATAGCCTTGAGCATACTGTTTTGCATCCCAGATTAAAGGATTTTCAAAACTAACTGTGATTGTCTTGTCACGGTTGAACTACGTATTAGTTGGCTGAGCTGAGTATCAAATATGGGAAATTAGTTGCCATTAAAAGCTCGCTTCAGGCAGTTCATTTCTCATCAGCCAAGCTGTGAGAGCCTCCTGCTGCGGACAGTGAACATTAGCTTACTAAATACTTTTGCTAATCAGATGCTGCTTTGCTAACGGATGTTCCCGAATTTAAGGAGGAAGGGAGAAAAAGGCAACAAAGTCTGCAGGGGGTGAGATTAATATGCTTCCGGTTATCCAAAAGGTTAATGCAATCTCTTCTCTTGATACCTATTGAAAAAGAGGCATTTATCTTTCAGCTGCTAAAGGTGCTTCCCTCCTCCATTGACTTAAAAAAAAAGGAAGACTAAAAAAGCAAAAGCACCCCATACTTATTTAATTGGAAATAAATGTGCTTAGGAGTGGGCTATGAGCAGGGAGCAAATAAAATTACTTATTTCTGCATTTGCCACTGTGCATAGGAGCCACCTCCTAGTGGGGCCTTCTCTCCCCCTTAAAATATTTGAGGGGGAGCCCCTCCCCAAATTGTTGGACACTGCTATTCAAATGATGGGTATGCACTGCATCGTGTGATCAGTTATGTGGGGTGGGTTCAAGCCCCCACAGTTGATTTTTGAGTGTCATGAAATGGCTATTGAAATTATGTTTTATTGTATTCTTGCTGCCAAGGGTGGGAGGGAGCCATTTGTGATGTTCTGCCTGAGGTACCAAAATAACATGGCAGCCTTGGATATTATGGCCCATTTGCTGTTCCACATCAGGCACAGAACATCTTGGGCCAACCCTGTCTTTCAGGAAGCCCCATTTCCTGGCTTGTCTCTGCTGCTGCCTGAGTCCCTAGCAAGGGCACTCCTTGACCTGGACTAAATGATCAGAATGCTGCTCACACCGTAGCCTGCCCTCTGGCAATGAGAAGCAGTTTGCCTAGCACATTTGTGTTCCTGAAGGGCTTATTCCCTGATTATGGAGGCATAGCCTGGAGATGCAGTAAGAGAGGTATGTCCTAAACAACTTTGTTAAGACTATGGAGCAAAGTTAGACAAAGGCAATGGAGGGTCAGTTCCCCCTCCCTCACAAACACACTCATTATTTTCTGTGAAAACAATTGACCTACCCAACATTGCTATATATGTGATTGAAGCAAGCACTATGTTTACACACAGTAAACCTTGAGTTTGGCTCCTAAACGTATGCCATATACCAGGTCAGACTTATCAAGAGAGAGTGGAATGGCACAACTAGAAATTCCAGCATGCACTAAGAGCAGGATACTAGCTCAGTATTGTCTACACAAACTCACAGTGCCTCTCCAGGGTTCCAGACAAGAGAAATTCAATTCAGTTAACATTTAAAGGTGAATCTATCTAATTAGCACTTTCAAAAACAATACGCAAACCTAAACACAGCCATCCTTCAAAATTCATACTTCTCCGAATTTCGCAGTGCTGGTCTTCAGCCAAGTGTACAAATGTGCACATACTAGGGTAAAGTGTGCATAAAAATGCATATATTGGTGGAAGTACAAAAACTGCATTATATTAGGGAACATTGCTAGTAGGCATAATTGCATGCAAGCTTGTATATATTAGGAGAAATTTGCACTAACATGCAAATTTTCACAAGCACCTCTTTTTAATAAAAAAAATCACACTGGTATGAAAAGGTAGAGAACTGAACTTAAGTTTGGAAACACAAGGAACTGAGAGGAACTGAAATACACTGTTTCGACCACCCATAACTCTCTCCCAGCCCTACCCAGAGATGCCAGGTAAAGACTGAACCTCCATACAGATCCTTTGTTACTGGGCTCTAAGCAGGGATTGTGAAGACCATGCACCATGTGACATTCACAATACAAGGTCTCATTCCACTTAGCAAGGGGCTGCCAAGGGTACTCTTCCACTGGTACATATGGCGACTTCCATTTTTATCAAAAAAAACCTTGCATTAACTTCAAGCTAGACAAACAGTGTCATATGTAGCCTGGAAAGGGAATCTTTTGGCTGTTTGTCTTCTGATCACATTTCTGTTTTCAGGAGCCTCAAAGACAATTGCTTCCTTGCAAACACAAGACAGATTAAATAAACCACATTTCGGTCCTCTTTGCCATCTGCCCTCTGCTTACTTTATTTTAAGCCGCATGACTAAGCTTGACTATCTGACATGATGTGAAGGTGGGTTCGGCTGATTTTCCGCTCGGCTCCGTGAGGCTTGTAATGAACCTCAAGACGGAGAAACGAACAGCAAAGTGGAAGGAAACCAGAGTCAGAAAATCAGTAACTGTATAATAAATTGCTTGCCGTGCCAAAGAGCAGGATTTAGACACCGAGAGAACAAAACCTCCTCAAAGAAAGTTTCATGAATTAAGTAAAAGGCATCCACATTACGTCGTTTTCGATGCCTGCTGAAAACTACCCAGACATATAATTTAGTTCTGTATGTTAGTTTTAATGTTTTTGTTGATCTTACCTGTGTTTCATTGATAGTTATTTTATGTATATTGGGGGGGGTGTTTTGTTTTTAAATGCTTTGCTGATGTTATCTTGTTTTATTGATAAATTATTTTATGATGTGCAGCACTGATTAAGCCGCCTATGTTCTTTTCTAAATTAAGTAAGTTAAATAAGGAAAAGTATGGTGGGGATGGCATGGTAGATGATTTGCAACAACCACCCACAATAGGAATATAACTAAGATTGAGCCGAAATGGCCCTCAAAATGGTTTCAGGCAAGGGACACTCCCAGCCTTTCTTGGAGTTGCTGTGGATTGAATCTGTAGTGCTTTATCACTGAGCTATGGCCTTTCCTCATTTAGTAAACATGTATAAGAAGATATATATATATGGAATTGAACTGTTAGGCTACAACACACTAGGAAGTAAGAATGTGTATGTCCCAGTCCACTTTGGGGCCTGATCCAGTGCTTTGAAGCAGCCCCAATGTCATCATGATCCACGTACAATCCAATTCAGGGGCCTTGCAGAGTATTTATTCGGGAATTAAAATTCCAATTAAACATGTGGTCACGGATGGGGTTAAGCCCTGGTTAACCATTCATTCAGGAAAGGGAAAGAAGATGTATGCAGACTGTCTCTACACGTCTTTCTCCCTGCCTTTTGGCAGCCCTGAGTAACTCCAGGTGGACCCAATCCAAGGTGGAACTGCCTCAACCCATTCTGGCTAAACCCCAGGCTGACCTGAATATGACCCAGCCTGATCACAGCCCTACTTGGGAGTAAGCCCGACTGAACACAGCAAGAATTTGTCCTGAATCAGCATGCACAGGATTCCACAGTCAGCGCCCCTCACAGCATTCATTCATTCATATCTGAGGTAGTTACGGGTTGACTCATGCTGTCCTTACATGTCCATAGGGGGAAGTGGTATTTAGAATAAATGCTAGAAGGACAAACTAGAGATAGTAGGTATTATGGATTAATTGATTCCCAAGTGGAAAGGTACAGTCCTCTCTATACATAGTATAAGGGATTCAGATGGGCTTTCTGAGTCTGAGTCATTGTGAGTATAGAATGAGTGGGCCAGATAAGCGATTATTCTGTAAGTAAATAATTATTTATTTCAAAGTTGGGAAAGTAAAATAAAACAGTCTGAAAAGGGGTGTGCAGGACAGGTTGTGCATGATCTGTCTCCAGTACCTTGCCGTCCACACCTGACACCTTTCACATTGCTGGGTAGCCAGGTGAAACCAGCATGGTAATTCATTCTTGTTGTCCTGTATGTCTGGCAATCAAAGGTACGCAGCTTCTGACCATGAATGTTGCATTCAAAAAAGAGCTAACAGCTACTGATAGATCCCCCTCCCATGACTGGTTTTGCCTAATCCTTTTAAAAAAAAAACTAGCTAGTGACTGTTACCATACCCTGTGGCAATCATGTCTGTAAGTAATTATGTGCTGCTTGAAGAAATATTTGAATTTGTCCCAAACCTACTACCAGCCAATTTAATTTCCTTTATATGACAGGGACATTTTACTGCTATGATAGAGGACATGCCAAATGGGTAAACCAGTTTCAGAAAGTTAGTGGCATTCCTCCGGCAAAAAAATCTGCAAAATATTCTTTAAAACATACCTTCCCCTAAAATCCAGGCAGTACATTCTACTATGGCACATCACATCACTTTAGAATTTGTTTTAGGACTTTAGTTTTAGAACGTTTTAGAATTTGAGGGCTGAGGTGGCGTAAACCATGGCTTCCCCTAAATAAACACACACACTTGAGACACAACAATTACCAGGATTCACAGGGAGAAGCCGTGACTCATCAAAGCAGTATGATACTACTTTAAATGTATCATGCAGAGAGGACCTAAGTTTTGAGGTGTTTAACCTCATGTTTTTAATTACTTGTGTATTATTTTAAATTGTGCTTATTTTATGTGACCATTCACAGGGGTAGGCTATTTGCATAAGCACTATATTCACACGGAATTTGTAAGTACGGTATATACTTAAGCAGATCTTAGGTGTGTCCCTAAGAAAGAAGAATGCGTAAAAGAACATTCCATATTCAGGCTGAATACATACAAACATACATAATGTGCATGCATTTCAAGCATAGTTAAAGCTCATTTCTCCCTCCAAGAATCCTTGGAACTTCACTTTGTTAATGGTACCAAGAGTTGTAGCTTTGTAAAAAGTAAACTACAGTTTTTAGGATTGTCAGGGAGGCTTTAAGTGTGCTTGCAATGTATACTGTGCCTGCAGCCACAGTAGAGATGTGTGTACCTTAACTAAATGGTCCCCAATGAGCTCAATAAATATCCCTTTCTTTTCTGTGCCTTCTGTTGCTCTCTTTCGCCTGGCGAGCAGACTGTGGCTCCACGTCAAATGTGAACTCTGCAAGCAATCACTTTGGTCCAATCACTTTGGTCCTTCATGTCTTCTTTATTTTTATTAGCTTTTAACCCCATCAGATTTGTTTATATCTCGTAAGGTATGCCGGGGCGAAGAGAGCTGCTGCTCCCCACTTGCGTTGACTCTGTGAGGTCTGACGTTTAACACCCCCCTGAACTAAGGTAGATAAGAGCAATCTTGAGCCTGTCTCAGTGTCATACATGCAACCTAAAATAACAAATTCCAGGTGGAGAAAACACAGAGTTTCTGCTTTTTGTTTGAAGTGGTGAAGAAGTGCAGGTCAGAGCCATAAACAAAGAAGGGAGGAAGCAGGAGACCGTGGCTGTCAGGCATTCAAAAGTTTACACAGTTCAGATAAGCTTGACTCATTTGAAATGT
Source organism: Podarcis liolepis (assembly GCF_965112155.1). Taxonomy (NCBI): domain Eukaryota; kingdom Metazoa; phylum Chordata; class Lepidosauria; order Squamata; family Lacertidae; genus Podarcis; species Podarcis liolepis. The sequence continues at coordinate 26,346,544 of NC_139560.1, read as the reverse complement.
TTGAGCTGGGGTTCAGCACCACCTCGGAACCAGATGGACTTGGGCTGTGTACAAATTACCAGCTTAAAACACCACTAGGTCAGTCTTTTTCTCAGTTCAGATTGAAGCCAGCTTGGGGAGTGGGATACAGTATTTGCTTTTTTAAAAAAGGCAGGATAGATATGGATTGTGACAACCATTGTGTGTACCCCATTTCCCAAGCCAGCAGTGGGAAGAGCACACTGGATGCGGAGGGAATGGGAGTGTGTACATAGCCTCATAACACCCAAGTCCATCTTTATTCTGAAGCATTCCACTCATTTCTTGAGAGAGAAAATGGACAGAAATGAAACAGAGCTCCTGAGATGAACAGCTAAGACGGCCTTGGACTCTCTTGGGTTACAGCTGCTAATGTATTCTGAAGCAAAAGAAATAATTTTGAAATCTGAAATAATGGCTTTTATGTTTCACTTCTTTCCTTTTCTTTCTTTTCATAGAACAAGCATAGCAATAATGGAGGTTTAACAACTGATTACACACTAAGGCCCAATCTGCACTTACATTTAAAGCAGTATCATAACACCTTAAACAGTCCTGGCTTCCCCTAAAGAATCCTGAGGACGTTAGAAATTGTCACGCTCAGTGTGGCAAGTAAATGGGCAAAGCTGTCCTCATTCATCCAGTTCTACATCCTTGACAGGTGTATTCAGCAGCTTTACCTGTCTGTTTCTTCTTCATTCCATCCTTGTGGGAGCCTTCCTAAGTAAGCACAGTATGTCCACATCTGTACCATACGTTTAAAACGCTCTTACACCACTTTAAGAGCCATGACTTCCGTCAAAGAATCCTGGGAACTGTAGTTTGTTAAAGGTTCTGAGAGTTGTTAGGAGACCCCTTATTCCACGGAAACGCTTCTCAGAGTGGTTTAACAATCAATCCCTCTTACCAGAGAACTCAGAGAATTGTAGCTCTATGAAGAGAGCCGAGGTCTCTTAACAACCCTTAACAAGCTGCACTTCCCAGAATTTTTTTGAGAAAACATGAACCAGTCAGTGTAGAATGCTACAGCTAGACAACTGATGGGAGCCGATGATTGACAGCATGTGACACCCCTGCTCAAACCTCTGCACTGGCTATCTATATGCTACCAAGCCAACAATCTTTTTTAATAGATAAAGTTTTGAACAACTCGAGTCTAGAATACCTTAAGGGCCACCTGAGCTCTTATTTCCCAGTTCTGCCCCTGAAATCGTCTGAACGAGTGCTATTAATTGTTCCCCATGTTTCAGAAGCCCAACTAATTTCATCCAGAAGTTGGGCATTTAATGTCACTGGTCCCGTGCTGCACAATACTCTTCCACCAGAGATTCTGCCAGCCAAATTCCTCACTACTAACTTTCAGGCATCAACAGGCCTATTCAGTTGTTTACATTTTCTTAAGATGGGCCTGTCATTTTTATGATAGTTTGTATAGTTTTTTAGTGTATTTTGTGGTTTATTTCATTTGTGTACATTGCTGTATACCACCTTGGCATTTTATATGCATGGGTGATTTGTATATAGGTTTTTAAAAAAGTAAAATAAAACATATCTGTCAAATGTATCTCTATAAGATTAGTGAATTTCTAGGAGTAGGGTAGAGTGGGGAACATGAATTAGACTCAGATTTGTCCATTTCAGAAGAGATAATCTGGGAATGGGTGAAAGCACTTTAATACGGCTGTTGTGGCCAATGCTGGTCGAAGCATTATGCAGTCCACAGTGAAGGGCAAGATGTCATCCCTTTCCCCATTCCATGTACACAAACTGACAGGAATAGCCATGGCTGAATCTAACTTCAACACTGTTGATGGGCCAGCATCCGTCAACACATATCAGGGCAGCAGGGTAGGAAAAAAATGCACAGGACAGCTTGTGTGACATGCCCAGCTCTCTCCTGAAAAACCATTGCCATTACTCCCTCTTCAAGACCGGCTCTGGGGAGCCAGAGTGGTGTAGTGGTTAGAGCACTGAACTATGACCTGGGAGAGCTGGATTTGAATCCCCACTCAGCCCCTCACTGCGTCTCAGCCTAAGATGAGCCTAAACAACCTCACAGAGTTGTTGTGGGGATAAAATGGGGTGGGGAAATCCAGGCACACCATCTTGAGCTCCTTGGAGGAAAAGGCGGTATATATAAATGAAATAAACAAACATTTCCCACAAAATGAGACAGGGAAAACTGAAGGGATATGGAATGGTGCAACCATTGAACCAGGGGGAGATCACTGCGACCATTACAGAAGGTAATAATTAAGGGATTTGGCTTAGAGAAGCCCGGAGTGGATTCAGCTGCAGAAAGTGGAGTGGCTCACATCCATTACCTATGGAAGTAGCTTGAGGAGGCTGAAGTGGCTTGGAGCACCAGGGTTATGCAGTGAAGGGGGTCACCAAAGAGGCATTTCAATTAATAGGTTAAAAGGGATCAAAGAGGAACAGGAAGGCAACAATTTTTTTTCTTCAGACTTGTCTTATGTTCTTATTCTCTAGCTTGCGGCCTCTTTGCAAACCTGCACTGTATATACAAAGTAGAACAACCCGAAATTTCTCCTAAGACATTTTTTTTTTCTGAGAAAAGTTCTGAGTGTTTTCTTTTTCTCCCCCAGCCCCACTTCAAAAAAGGCTGCTTCACAGAACCAATGATCAATATTTTCTACCATTATTATGTTTTAGGTGGGCACTCTCTTATCCCCATGATGCTCTGGAATGACACTACTTCTGAAGCACTGAGGAGAATACAAAATGGCAGCTAATGAGCCAATGCAGTTGCTGCTATTTTTTGTAGCAGTAGCAAAGAAAAGAAAAGAAAAGAAAACAACCCACTTAAGATAGGGGTAGCCAACAAGGTGGCCTCCAGATATTATGAGCTACATTTCCCATAATAGAAGAGGGGAGGAAAGGCCCATTGAACTAGCAGGAGGCCTTCTGCTAGTTTAATGAGGCAGTTGAATTCAGCCCATTGACTTCAGTGTTACTTACTCCCAGGTATGTGCATATAGGACTGCAGGCTAAGTTAGTTGCACATAGATCCTATCAAAATCACTGAGACTTGTGTGCAACAAACTTAGGGTGCAATCCTGTGCAATCAGTTTTCACATTGATTCAATGAGACCTGCATGCGATTAAATTTCATTTAGACCCAACCCAGTGCCTCTTGCCGGGAAGAGTATTGAAAAAGATGTTTGGCACTTTTCATACATTCATACTGCAAGTATACAAAGGCTCCATACTGTGGCTGAGGGAACTTTAGACAGCAGATAGCTTCAGATATCTAATGCACACCTTACATTACAAGGAAAATTAAGCACACCCCAATTAAGCACACCCCTATTCCTAAGAATTCACATTTGTGCAAGGAAGGCTCTAGAGCTAATATCTCTTCCCTTACGATACAGGAGTGGTTGACCTGCTGCACCAGAGCGTACAACTCTAATAGCACTTGTTGCAGCATAAAGAAAAAATAAGAAATAATGGCTAGTCGTAATGGCCTTTTATTTTCATTTTTTTATATATAATTCGTGCATTAGCAGCATGGAATGGACATGTGCTCTGCATGGAAGTTATTATTTGCTAATTTGCAGCTTAAAAAAAGAATATACACACACAGCACACACTATCTATTATGTATCACGCATTACAATTACAACAACAGTTTGATTAATCACTAGCAGTCGGTTTTGTTGCTGCTCTGCTGTGGAATTCTGGGTAATGGCGTTGTTTACCATTTAGTAAGTAGCAACATTTCACTCTGTTTCACTACATTAAACTGCTCAAATAAAGCAAATGGATATTGAAAAGACTTGGCCATCTGCCTTTATTTTCTCTTACTTTTGTTAAGAAGGGGGGGGGCAGGCGGGTGGGTGTGGAAATCCCAACCTCCTCTGAAAGGGCCAGGACCACAGCCATGAAACAGATAGTGACAAAAAACACCCTTTTTATTTTTTTTAATCAGGTCAAAATCTCATCTAGATGCAGTTCTGATGAATGGTAAAAAGCTTGCTTTGTGGATTTGGAGTGGGTCTCAAGACCAGCAATGAAGTCTAATGATTATTTAATGGTGCCGCGCTTGACGCCGGATTATGTGAGACTTCTCATCCCCCGTTAAGAGTTTGATGAATAGGTTTTGTGACAGCCATTTAGGAATAAACAAGAATTCATCAGTCTGTATAAGAAGGAGCCAGTTTATAGATGAAGTTTCGGGAGGCAATTCATGAGGTCAGTCCCATTTAGATGTAGACTATTAGGGCACTGCTTTTGAGACCGGCCATACAAGGGACTTACTCCAAACGGACCCCTGAAACACAAAGCCTTCTTTCAGAAGAAAGCCTGAAATTTTTATGACCCTGCTGCTAGGAAGCACATCAACTTGTCACTGTGAAGATCTGCTAGGCCAGGACCTCATCACTCTATTAAAGAGCTCTGTGACCCTATTGATTTGAAGTATTTAAAGCAGGGGTGAAGTTCAAAGCAATTTCTTTTCTCTACTATTACTCAGCCTCTCTGTGTCCTGGCTCTAAAACATCTGCTGTCAGTTCCTCTCTGGTGTTTGACTCTGGAATCTGTCACCAGAGAACAGAGTAGTTTTATTTGGAATAAATTGGATTCTTTTTCTTCTTTCTTTCTCTTCTTCGGTTTTCAGCATTTTGCGCTGAGATCAATGGTTTACACTTCTTCATGTGCCAAAAGACATAACTGCAAGTGTTTTCCTTTGTGTCTTTTTAGGGCGGGAGGACGGGGACGGCTGAAGCAGACTTAGCTCCTGAAGAACTCTGATTGGATCCATCCTCTTCGCAAGTTAACAGGCACCACCAGTGACTCTAATTGGTGGATCAACACAAACTAAACCATAACCTTTCTTTTCTTTTTTTTTCAGGAGGAGATCAATGGGGAAAGGCCAAAGCTTTTAATCCTGACGCATTTGCATTTTTAAGAGCAAAGAAATCAGCCTCTCATTTGCACCCACATTCTTGCAGTTTGGCATCATTAGAAATCAGTCGAGCTCCATGCACAAGCAGGGTGGAGGGTCTGTGGCTAACTCTTTTTCTGGCTGTTGATGCTTGTTTGCCTGCTTTCTGAGCAGGCGGGCGAGCAAGCGGTGGCAGGATCAAGGAGAAGAAATAACAACCTCCTTTGCTTATCTTGCCTTCTCCCTCTGGTCTGCTGGGAAGATTGGGCCCAGAGGAAAAGAGCAAGCAAATTTGCAGCAGAGACATCCCTGTGGGGGACTTTTGGTCACATGGGAAAGGCCCACTCAGAGCTGGCATTGACCTCCCCGACTCCCTATATTGTCATAATTTGTTGCTCAGCCTTCATCCTCCCTCCTCTCTCTTCCCTCCCACCCCATCTTTTCTCAGGCTTTGGGTTCCACAAAGATGTTCTTTACATTGGGTAGCTTCACATTTTAAACTCTGGATCAGTTTTGGGTGAGCTAGCTTGAACCGCACAAGGGCTCCTGAGTTGTTCTGACAAGAGTGAACACTCTAGAGACAGGCCAGAGAGTCTTCATCATCAGGGAAATTATGAATAGCTATAACGTAACTGTCATACACTCATGACAGCGTGATCCTAAGCATCCTTACTCAGATAAGCATCCGATGGAGCTTAAAAGAACCTACTATTTATTATTTACTAAATAATTTAGTAATAATACTAAATTAGTAGTAGTAGTAGTAGTAGTAGTATAGTGTATTTGAAACTGCAGCCTCCATTTCTTAATTAATGTCATAGTTGCATTTATATCCTGTCTTTCCTCCAAAGAGGTTAAGGTGTCCTGCATGGTTCCGCCATCTCATGCTCACATGAACCCTGAAATGTAGGTTGGGCTGAGTGATAGTGACCTCTTCTCTATCTGTTTTACCACACTGACTTTTAATTTGAAAGAAAAGCTCTTGAATGTAGTCTCTTTAACATAATTTAGAATCCATTTGATATTTGTTCTCATCACTTGGATATGAACTGTTTTTACCACAGAATTGTTCATTTTGGTTTAGACTACTTATTGAGCAAAGTCTCTTTTCTCATTTAGCATCATTACACCCAGTAATATTTTTCTAGAAAAGGAGGTGCCAGAGGTCACTATGAACACCTTGTTCTCTTATAATGGCAATGGTGCCCACCCGAGAGGTGTTGGAACTGAGATCCAGCAAGACATACCGGGGGGGGGGGACACCCTGATTACATCTCTCTTTTCTGAATTTAATGCAAGATTTAATTGTGACCCACAGGACGGTTATTTTGTCATAAAATCAGTTTCTGGAGGCTGTAACTGTTGCTTCTGCAGCCCGTCTTCACTCTTTTCATTTCACTCAGATCTGCAACCTGTATGCTTTGAAATATTGGCAAAGCCTCTCCTCCTCCAAGACGTGATTTCTGCGTCATGCAGAGGGCATTACGCCCCCTGCCCCACTCACCTGGCTGGCGCACCACGCCCACAGGTAAGCGCCCAACCGGGCGGCTTGGAGGGAGCGTGGTTTGCAGTTTAACTTACTGCTGTGCCAGCCATTCCACCTCATTTTCCGCCTTCTCATCGCGAGTCAGCTTGGAGTCAGCTAGGAGTCATCGTCATGGTTAGCAGAAGCCAGGGAAGAGCTCGGCCACGAGCATTTTATATGGGTCTGATTTGTCACTTGGAGCATGCTGAGATAGCAGCTAGGCTCTAAAGTGGGAACATATGTGGCAGCCAAAAATGGGAAAGATCATGGGTTGTCTTCTCCCATCAAGGCCTACTCATTGATTCAGGGCATCTGTAGAGGGTCTCCTGCACCAAGGGGCTCCATCACTGGAAGAGTAGGTGGTGGTGCAGGAAAGGATCTTTTTCATTCCATCAAGCTCCAAAACTGTTAATAATAATAATGTGACATTAAACAACAGTGGGAAAACAGCATCCCAGAACACGGCCCTGCAACTAAATCACAAATGGAGTCTTTTAGTTATTTGCATGGATTGCATGTCAAAGGTTAAAAAAAAAAATCTTGGGTAAACAACTCAGTTGTTTTTAAATGTCAGCAAGCAAACCTTGCAGCTAGTTTGGAAAGAATTTTATTTCTTTTCCCCAAAACAATTTGAGATCCCATATTTTCTTGCAAAAACTGCAGGCAGTCAAGCACCTTCTGAGCAGTTAATAATAGATTAAGCATTGCATGCGCATTATAGATTTTTTTCTGTGACACTGGGCAAGTTGTGGTAATAAGCTTGCGGAGTAAGGAGATTAGCATGCCATTTGGATGATATCAGGCATTTCAGAATTAACAAACAAAAAGTGTCAGGCTGGATATGCAAATGAAATTCCTTTAAAATAATTTAGAACAGCCATGCATTGACAGAAATAAAATAAACAACAAACATAAACATATGTATATGTTTCCAGAGGGGAACTGTGTTAGTTTGTTGATGCAAAAAAACCACATAGAGTCTTATAGTACCTTAAAGACTAACGAATTTTGGATGGCATATAAGCTTTCATGACCTGCTGTCCACTTCGTCCAATGTGTCTATATGTTGTTGGCATCCATCTGTCTTGAGAGACAATGGAGTGTGCCACCAGGGGTGAAGTTAAACCACTGTGTTAGCAGCACCAAAGTGACTTCCTTGGGACACAAACCTGGGTGGTGTGTATGGAGGTTCTGGGCTGCCCAGATGACAAGACCCTATTGGCCCCACTGATGTGGTCCAAAGGAAAGCAGAGCAGTATGTTTGGCAACAGCTTGGCTACAAGAGTTGCTAGAAGGAGGCGTACAAAGCACCATCCAGCCATCTTAGGGATTCCACTCCAGATTTGTGCAGAGTTTACTCCTTAGCCTTGTCTTTACCCAAAGATATCAGCATTTCTCCTAGATGGGATACCTTCCCAGGTTGATGAGCTCCATCTGCCCCTCATCTATATGTTCATTCAGGGTTGCAGATTCCAGGGAAGTCACTTAAGGGAGGAGCACTCAGTGTCCAGGCCAGGAGGAAAGGAGGACCAAATAGGGCATGTATGTGTACATGTGGTCTATATGTGGTCTATATCACACCAACTACTGACCTGTGGCCCTCAGAGGGATGGAGCTCAAGCAGAAAAAGATTAGCACTCCATTATTTTTCTTAGGTTAGAAATCCCAGCTGGTGGCCACTAACAGGAGCTTCACTGTATTCAGCTTAAGTTCATCCCCAAAATTTCAGGGCAGACAAAAAAAGTGCTCCCTCACACAGCGCATATTGAGGTAACTTTTGTACAGTAGACTACACTCCAAGCACACACAATCCCCAACACACACAGCCATCTCTCCACTGCTCAGTCAGACAAATAAGAGGCATTGTCGCCATTCAATGACACATTCCAGCCAGACAAAGGCACTTGGGGGAGAGCATGGAGGGCCAGTGGGAAGGAGGTGCCCTGGGGAGAGGAAGTGAGGCCTGGGTCTGGGTCAAACGGGCCATAGAGAGATGCTGGGGAGGGTGGCACATCTGGTCCCTGGGACCAAGGCTGCTCGCCTCTAGTTTAAACATTATAATATTTAAACCGTTTGATTTTACTGACTGCATTGGAAACCCCTTTGCGGCCTCTTTGTGATGAAAAGTGCTATATAACTGTTGAACATAAATACATGAGCGCTATGGAATTCTAGCTGCACAACACATGTTCCTCTCAATGGGACATAAAGAGGAGTCCAACCAAAGGTCCATTGGTGAACGTGGAAATATATACATATGAGATCCGATTTAGCATGCGCCCCCAAAATCAGATCCAGGGGGGTTAGGAACCCTCTGGAGCAGATTTTGAGGGTTCATAAAAGGGATGAAAGAAGAGAAACCAGAATTGCTGTTGCGCAGGTAGATTTCCATTGCACAAGCTGGTGGACGTCATTGGGCGTCGCCCCATTTCTCTGGAGGTTGCATGGCCAAATCAATTTATCAGGTTGACTTTACCTGTGTTAGTCAAACAAATCCACTGTTGCTGTTTTATAAATTGTGGAGCTTTTAACTGATTGCCACATATAGTGAAAGATTATCTGGTTCCCCTTTGATGCATATCAATCAACATATCCCTATTGATGCTGACTTGCGCCGGTGAAGTAAATTGTCTCGCAGAGCGTTTAGTTGTCACGTACAATGCTTCCCTCCCCTTTTTCTTTTACACATAACTGCTTATCAGGCTAAATGTGCACTCAATAATGAATTGTGTTTATAGAGAGATAACCGTCACACTGTTTGTTCAAGGGGTATCATCAAGGATCTGGCTAGGTTTTGCCGACAGATGCACCTCTCGCTTGTCAGTCATAACAAGTATCCTTTGCAGCTTTGCATTTTTATCTAGTCAGCAAAAGAAATCATGTTGCTGCAGCTCCGGATCAATATTAAATACACCAACAGAATCTCTAGCTGAGTATCTCTTGGTGGGGAAAGTCTGGAAGATTAGAGTAGGAGATAACAATTTTGCATTGAGCTCTCAGCAGAAAGACGGGATTAAAAAAAGAATTTAACAAAAAAAAATTGATACTATTTCCTCTCTCTCTCTCTCTCTTTTTAAAGTGGCAACAATGACAGTACAAATGAAACACCATTACAAGCCACAACAGTTTTGAATTCATGTTGCTGAATATATTGACTTTTACAGCCTATTCTCCCGGGATACGCTACAAAATGAAACTGAAACTTGATGGGCCAACTGTACTCCATTAAAAGATTTTTTAAAAAAAAAATATTTTAGAGGATCACATTCCCCTCCCCCAATGGATCTGGTATAAACGAATAGTTCCAAAAACCACAGTTCTACCCCCCCCCCAACCATCCCACCATGCACACATTAAACCTTAATGCTTAAGGTCAATCCAAAGTCATCATTAAAAAAATAATAATCCTTGCCCAAGATTATGAATGATGCAAAAATTTATGGAGCATACAATTTATTACCATGCTAATGGAGGCCTTTGTTTATATCCTGCAACATATGCTCAGAATCGCTAGGAAATGGCTATGTTTTTAAAGAATAGAGTGAGAAGCAATTAGAGGCATTAGGTTTAATTATTGTGGAAAACCTTTGCAATGCATGCACACACGTGTGAGAGAGAGAGAGAGAGAGAGAGAGAGAGAGAGGGTGGTGCTTGTGTGTTCACGCATGTGTGTCTTGTTTAAGATACTCAGTTTAGCCTTAAGAAGTCAGGATTTCTCATGAGGAAAAGAAAAATCACACTACTTCTGTAGCTGCAGCTATTAGCAGTGCTTTATATTTATTACATGGCATAGCACCCAAAATTAATCTCCAGCCTGCCACGTTTCTTGTTACATTTGCTTTCTCCCTAACCGGAACTTGTGTGTTTTACTTAAGGCATAAGACAGATCTATGTCAGTAACAGTCAAGCTTTATGTTTTCAGAAATAGCAGTCAGACACTGCATCTTCATCCCAGAATCCTGGGGCAAAAACATGAGTCTTACGAGTATCTAGTAGAGACTACTCTAGTCAGCATTTAGACTGAGTCTAAATACTGATCTCAAGGCTTCGGCATCCGCCCTATTTTTTTGTAAGTTTTTGTAAGTCCTGATTCACGCCCCCTCCAAGCCATCAGACTCTGAAGTTAGTGGCACAGGTTAATCTCACAGTGGGGGGAAAAGGTAAAGGACCCCGGATGGTTAAGTCCCATCAAAGACAACTGTGGGGTGTGCACTCATCTTGCTTTTCAGGCCAAGGGAGCTGGTGTTTGTCCACAGACAGCTTTCTAGGTCATGTGGCCAGCATGACTAAACTGCTTCTGGCACAATGGGACACCCAGAGCACATGGGAATGCCATTTACCTTCCCGCCACAGTGGTATCTATTTATCTACTTGCACTGGTGTGCTTTTGAACTGCAAGGTTGGCAGAAGATGGGGCAGAGCAATGGGAGCTCACCCTGTTGCGCAGATTTGAACCACCAACCTGCCGATCAGGAAGCCCAAGAGGCTCAGTGGTTAAGACAAACAATACGAACAAATTCTTGTCATAGCTTTATTTTTCTAAACATTGTTAAGTTGGCTTCCCCAAGTCCCACCTATCTGATTTTCATTTTACTTCATCTTTATCAGTTTACATATATCACAATTTCTAACCATCTTTTTTAAAATCATACTTAAACTGACTTCACATTTTATCACTTACAAATAATACTATTTTAAAATACCCTATCTTCTCCTTCTAATCCTACAGCCTATATCCACTTCCAAAGCTATTCTAAGGTTTATTTTTTCAAATATTCCTTAAACTTCTTCCAGTCTTCTTCCACCGTCTCTTCTCTCTGCTCTCTCTGTCTGTGTTTTTTATTTGTGTTATAAAATGAATAAAAAAAAATGGGGGGGGGAGAGGCTCAGTGGTTATACCACAGCACCCCCCACGTCCCTAACTTCAGTAGTGATCCACACCCTTCCTATGAGTTACAGAACCCTGTGCACAAGTCTCTGGAATCACTAATCATTTGAAAAGCATCTCAGAGTACTCACCCTTTTCTGTCCCCTTCTCTCCTTTCTCATACATGCACCTGCCACAGGAGGACAGTCTTATTGCCCACCTATTGTAGGAGTGAATTGCAGTTTCACTGCACTGTGGGAATACTTCTGTACTTCCTTTTGTCTGTTCTGAATCTTCCAGCATGTGTCATCATCGGAGAGCCCTGGGCCCTAGTACTGTATTAGGAGAGAGGGAGAAAACCTTCATACACTTTCTGTGCACCATGCATAATGCTATTCAGCTCCATCATGTCTCCCTTACTCACCTTTTCTCTGAAGTAAGAAGGCCCCTATGTTGTAACCTTTGCTCATAGGAGAGTTGCAGGCTCTTCTTATGTGGGAAGGCAGGCCAGTTGCCTGTTCAGGTACAGTGGTGCCTCGCAAGACGAAAATAATTCGTTCCGCGAGTCTTTTCATCTTGCGATGTTTTTCGTCTTGCGAAGCACGGTCCGTCGCAACTGCGCCTCTTCAAGCGGCTTTAAGAAAAAAGCGCAAGACGTTTTCGGCTTGCGAAGCAAGCCCATAGGGAAATTCGTCTAGCGAAGCAACGCAAAACCAAAAAACCCTTTCATCTAGCGAGTTTTTCGTCTTGCGAGGCATTCGTCTTGTGGGGCACCACTGCACGTGCATCGCTTTTTCCTCCATAGGCAAAACCTAAACCATTCAAGGTTTGGCCTGGAAACAAATGTTTTGAAAAACTGCAACAACCTGCAGAATGCGCCATTTGCTTTGAGAGTACACCGAGCTGTAGAAAGCTATATATGAGCCTGAGAGCCCTACGGGGTACTGAAAGGCCCTACCAGCATGTGGAGCGTGCAAGCAGATGGGTATGCCATGAAATTATGAAGGAGCTGATGACCAGTCTGGACATCCCTGCAAAGGTATGATCAAACCATCTGTTCTGTATTCATGAGCTTGTTTATTGCTCGTAATTTCGAGAACTATTTTGAAAACTGGATAATGAAAATGAGCAAAGGAGTGAATCAGCTAACATATTGCTGTAGACGCCACAGGACCAATTCTATTGTCTTTGGTTTGGGTATTTGGGTGGGTGGGTGGGTGAGAGTGAGAGAGACAGAGACAGAGAGACAGAGACCTTGAAAGGATCACAGGGCTACTTGCTTCTGTCGTTTTCATGTAGTGATTGTTTTATTATGAATACTGTACAGTGGTACCTTGGGTTACAGACGCTTCAGGTTACAGACTCCGCTAACCCAGAAATAGTACCTCGGGTTAAGAACTTTGCTTCAGGATGAGAACAGAAATCATACGCTGGTGGTGCGGCAGTGGCAGCGGGAGGCCCCATTAGCTAAAGTGGTACCTCAGGTTGAGAACAGACCTCCAGAACGAATTAAGTTCTTAACCCGAGGTACCACTGTACTACCATTTGGTTAAACCTCGTGCTACTTTCTTAGGATAGGGATAGGGAACCTTCCTCAGCTCAAGGGCCACATTGTCTCAGGAGCAAGCATTCGGGGGCCACTTGATAGTGGTGGGTGGGGCCAGATACAAAAGCTGCTGTGGCAGTGCATTTGAAAGCTGACTACATTTCAACAGTACAAAATCTCTATTCCTATATTCCTACATACACAAACACACACCTCCATCCAGGACAGGAAGAGCAATTATTAAAGTTGAAGCAGACATCCTGAGCACTTGAGCAGGGCTAGGGCCAGAGCAGACTTTGGTAATATTTTGCTATATAGCTTCCTGCGCAAGGCCAAAATTTGGTGCCCCCAAATGAATCTTCTCAGTTATGGATTTTCTCAATTTTGATCTCCCTCGGCTCAGCGCCCTGTGCAGAGGAACAGCCCTGAATCCTAAACCCGGTGGTGGCCTGAGGAGAGCTTTGAGGGCTAGATAAATATGCCTGGAGGGCTACATTTAGCCCCTGGGCTTGTGGCTTCTCGCCCCTGACCAGCTTCATAAGAAGACAGGCCTCCTGCCCATTTTAATGGCTGTGTAGAAGGAAGAATCCAATCAGGTGTAACTTGCCATGCAGATTCCCTCTTTTGCCCGACAATTAAAACATGCAGGAGCCCCGTTTTCTCTTTTGCAGCTGGCCACCCTATATAATTTACCACATGTCACTGGAAGGCCGATTGAAAACTAAAGCTCTCTGAGGGGTGATTCGTATATTGTTCTGGAAGCACGGAATGAATTATTCAAAAGCTCCAACCTGACAGTGTGAGCTTTTCTCCTTTTTTTATGACTGGGTACCAGCTACATGGCTGTAACATTCCTGAGGAGTAGAACAGTGAGGTACTCAAAGCCCCTCCAGCGGATAAGAAAGGGGTGCATAGACTTCGCATACGCTTCAGGTATTGCTACAGTGGTGCCCCGCAAGACGAATGCCTCGCAAGACGGAAAACTCGCTAGACGAAAGAGTTTTCCGTTTTGGAGGTGCTTTGCAAAACGAATTTCCTATGGGCTTGCTTCGCAAGGCGACAATGCCTTGCGAGTTCCTGTGGGTTTTTTTTCCTTCCCTTTTTCTAAGCCGCTAAGCTGCTTATCAGCTGATCTGATCAGCAGATAAGCCACTAAAAGCCGCTAATACTGCTAGTAGCGCTAATCCGTCAATGGGCTTGCTTCGCAAGACGAAAAAACCGCTAGACAAAGAGAATCACAGAACGGATTCTTTTCGTCTTGCGAGGCACCACTGTATTTCGGTTGTTAAACAGGCGTCTTTAGGATCACCTTGGCTGTAAATATGTGGCAGAGTGGAGGCAATTCCTGAGGGTTGTAAGCACTCCAGTGAAACTTGGGTAGTTCAAGGCTTGCCCAATTTCCCCTCGACCATTTCTCATCAATCAACAAGAAAAGAAATGCCATGTGAAAATTATCAAAGGGGAGAACAGTCAGCTGAGTTGGGTGCAGGGTTGTGTTTTTTTCATGATTACCTCACATTTGCAAATCGGCTCACCCATGCTCTGCACTCCACAGCCTTCCCAGGTGCCCATCACGAAGGCATTGTGAAATAACTCTCTCTTTTTTTCAGACCAAGAAGTGTGGGCAGCCAGGGAGGCTGCAGAGAGCTGGAGACATGGTTACTGGAAAGAAACACAAGCAACACTCTTGGATACTTAGCGACAATAAAGTAAGCTCAGAACCCTGCAGCCAAACAAAATTCTAAAGAAATGATAGGTAAAGGTGAAGGGACCCCTGACCTTTAGGTCCAGTTGTGGCCAACTCTGGGGTTGCAGCGCTCATCTCACTTTATTGGCTGAGGGAGCCAGCGTACAGCTTCCGGGTCATGTGGCCAGCATGACTAAGCCGCTTCTGGTGAAACTAGAGCAGCGCACGGCAATGCTGTTTACCTTTCCGCCGGAGCGGTACCTATTTATCTTCTTGCACTTTGACATGCTTTCGAACTGCTAGGTTGGCAGGAGCAGGGACCGAGTAACGGGAGCTCACCCTGTTGTGGGGATTCGAACCACCAACCTTCTGATCGGCAAGTCCTAGGCTCTGTGGTTTAACCCACAATGCCACCTGCGTCCCAAAGAAATGATAGGGTGCCCTAAAAATGGGAGCCTCTTTCACTGACTCTTCTGCACATACTTTTTTTAAAAAGAAAGATACATGTGGAAGGGCAGCGCCATGCAGCCTAGCCCCACACATTGCCAACAATCCCAGTCTCTCCTGACATTGGCATGTTCAACGAATGGTGGAATTAGTTATCTGCTTATGCAGATGTATGCAGGTAGAGACTATACCCAATCCTGTGTGTGTGGATAGAGAATCTACCCAATCAGGGTCCTGGTGCGGGCTACCCATGCAGTGGTGGTAGGCGGGACTAGACTAAATGGCTCTGCAATCCTTCTGCTCTACATGTTTTCAGCATGGGGAGGTATTCATGAGAGTTATTCTCTAGTGCACTGCATGAACTTTGCTCCTAGTCCAGGACTTTGACCTGTACAACTATGCCGGCTCTTAATGCCCACAAACAGCTGCTCCCTCCCACTGTAGTTAATGGGAAAGCCCACTGAGCTCTGTGCAACCAAGGTGATGAAACAGAGCCATGGTCTGGTAGAAAATCACATTCTGCTAATTCATGCACATCACACAGGGGAGGGGGTGGTGCAGAGACCCAGTCTGAGTCCCTTTCTAAGGGCAAATCTTTCTCTTGCCTGAACATTTCTCAGGTATGTGCACCCATGTTTCTCACTGGTTGTTTTCTGCACTCAGCATTCTGTCCTAGAAACTCTGAGTTTATTAGACATCCATTACAATTGACACATTGTTGCAGCGAGGGGTGAATAGATGCATTAGACAGATGATCTTAATTGGCTTTCATCCAAGAGAAATTAAAAAAGAAGAGAGAGAAAGGGAGACAGCTGAATTTGATTCACATTTTCAATTAGTAAAACTTTCTTTCATTATTATAATGCCTGCTCAAATAGCAGCCACATCATGGTGACAAATCCCGTTATCATGCTTTCTTTAATTGTCTTCCAAAAAGGCTTCTATTGAAAGCTTTGTCTGGACTTGTGTATAATGCTGACAATCAAGTTCCGTTCAAAGAGATGGGGAGGGGGAGTGTAGCGGCTCTGACTGAGGCACGTTATAATAACACATTTTTTTCCTTGCTGGTGGTTCTTCAGTGTGCGATTCTTGTTTTAGGTCACCATGCTATGATGACAGACGATGTGTGCTAACAAGATCAGTCACCAAGCATTAGTGGGATTCTGATGCTTCCCACTTATTTCAAGCTTTTGGGGTTTTTTATTTTTAAAAAAATTGATCCTCTGCAGGTGTTGTTTGCTTGCAACATTATTACACAGCAAACGTGGTTCCTTTTTTCCCTTTAAGCAGCTAAACTCATGCAGCAAGCAACCAGTTCATTTAAAGATGAATTCTAAAAGGAATTATTTATTTTTCTAAACATTGTTAAGTGGGCTTCCCCAAGTCCCCCCATCTGATTTTCATTTTACTTCATCTTTAGCAGTTTACATATATCATAATTTCTAACCATCTTTTTTATCGCACTTAAAATAACTTCACATTTTATCACTTACAAATAACTATTTTAAAATGCCCTATCTTCTACTTCTAACCCTACAACCTATATCCACTTCCAAAGCTATTCTAAGATTTAAATATTAACATATTTTTTCAAATATTCCTTAAACTTCTTCCAGTCTTCTTCCACCAACTTTTCTCTCTGGTCTAGGAGTCTCCCAGTCAGTTCGGCAAGTTCCATATAGTCCATCATCTTCATCTGCCATTCTTCGATAGTTGGTAAATCTTGTTTCTTCAAATTCTTCGCCTATCCATCCCTTTGGCTGTGGCTAAGCAGAACAAAGCAAAAAATAGTCTCTTACCATTTAAAGAGATTTTAATGATCACAGAGAAAGAACAAAGAGTCCATTCTCGGAGTAAAGGTGCTCCCAGTTAAGGTTTCCACCCACTCATAGAATCATAGAATCATAGAATCGTAGAGTTGGAAGAGACCACAAGGGCCATCGAGTCCAACCCCCTGCCAAGCAGGAAACACCATCAGAGCACTCCTGACATATGGTTGTCAAGCCTCTGCTTAAAGACCTCCAAAGAAGGAGACTCCACCACACTCCTTGGCAGCAAATTCCACTGTCGAACAGCTCTTACTGTCAGGAAGTTCTTCCTAATGTTTAGGTGGAATCTTCTTTCTTGTAGTTTGGATCCATTGCTCCGTGTCCGCTTCTCTGGAGCAGCAGAAAACAACCTTTCTCCCTCCTCTATGTGACATCCTTTTATATATTTGAACATGGCTATCATATCACCCCTTAACCTCCTCTTCTCCAGGCTAAACATGCCCAGCTCACTTAGCCGTTCCTCATAAGGCATCGTTCCCAGGCCATTGACCATTTTGGTTGCCCTCCTCTGGACACGTTCCAGTTTGTCAGTGTTCTTCTTGAACTGTGGTGCCCAGAACTGGACACAGTACTCCAGGTGAGGTCTGACCAGAGCAGAATACAGTGGCACTCCCCCCCCCGAGTCACCCAAGTCACTTCCTCGTCTTGCAACCTGGTCTTGCAACCACTGTGCCTTCTGTGCAGCTACCTTATCTAATCTCCCTGACCTTATCTAATCTCTGTGACCTCAGACTGATCAGCTGGACACTTTCCAGCAAACCAGAGTCTGTTAACTCTCTCCTGGTTCTTCTTCTCCTAGCTGTTCACCACCCAGTTCTTCCCAACTTTTGTCTTCTGAACTATGTCCCTCAGCGAACCACTGTTCCAAATCTATACTGTTCCACTGCTCCTGGGAAGATTCAGGATCCTGATCAGGAGCAGAGGGAGGGGGAGGCTCCCACCATTCCTCATCTGTGCAGCCCTCCTCAACATGGTCCCTGACATCATGCTACTGTGGTGCAACTCCACAAAACAGGGTGTCATGCTGGCCTGCATGGAAAGCAGGTAAAGTGGTGTTGGGTGTGTGGGATTGTTTCCCTAGCATTACTTTGCTTGCAGTAGTTGGGTTGGTTGCTGTAGAGGGGTGGAGCTAACATGATGCAACACAAGTCATCTTAGGAAGCTGAACAAGAGATGGAACAAAACAGTAGTGCTGGGATGGTGCAGATCACTGTACCTCCTTCTTTTTTTGGGGGGGAGACTATCTGCAAAGAATTTGAAAATAAAAATGGGCTGCATCAATAGGAGTATAGCATCTAGATCAAGGGAAGTATTAGTGCCACTGTATTCTGCTCTGGTCAGACCTCACCTGGAGTACTGTGTCCAGTTCTGGGCACCACAGTTCAAGAAGGACACTGACAAACTGGAACGTGTCCAGAGGAGGGCAACCAAAATGGTCAAAGGCCTGGAAACGATGCCTTATGAGGAACGGCTAAGTGAGCTGGGCTAAGGGAGCCTGGAGAAGAGGAGGTTAAGGGGTGATATGATAGCCATGTTCAAATATATAAAAGGATGTCACATAGAGGAGGGAGAAAGGTTGTTTTCTGCTGCTCCAGAGAAGCGGACACGGAGCAATGGATCCAAACTACAAGAAAGAAGATTCCACCTAAACATTAGGAAGAACTTCCTGACAGTAAGAGCTGTTCGACAGTGGAATTTGCTGCCAAGGAGTGTGGTGGAGTCTCCTTCTTTGGAGGTCTTTAAGCAGAGGCTTGACAACCATATGTCAGGAGTGCTCTGATGGTGTTTCCTGCTTGGCAGGGGGTTGGACTCGATGGCCCTTGTGGTCTCTTCCAACTCTATGATTCTATGATTCTAATTCTCACTTCAGAAATGAAGCCCATGTTCATTCCTATTTTCTGTTTCTTCATAGGCTTCACATTTCATTTTAATTTCTCTTCCTCCTCTCACATGCATTTCCAAATGTCAGATACACCACTGTCCTCTGGGCAAGCTGAGTGCTAGTTCCCCATGCCCCCCAAACACCACCTGTTTACTTCTGCACCTTTCTGCCCATCTGTCTCATAAGGATTAATTAAAACATTTTTTTACAAAAACTGATGATGTCTTGGCTCCAGAAAAGCTAGACAACATGACTCTTGTTCATGTTGGAAAGATGTTTTTTTCCCCCCTATTTGGAAAACAATATAGAAGATGAAAGAAAGAGAAAGAGTAATCTTCTTTACAGTGCTATACATAAAGCACACAATCGTGCAGAAGTCAGCCATAAATTAAGATCCATTGAAAATAGTGGAGCAGAAATGAGCAGCCTGATCCTTTGCAGAAGTGAGTGCCTTGGGACATACTCCCAAGTAAGTGTACATAACAGAAGCCTGAAATCTCAGACATACTTACTAGGAAGTAGCAATGCAATAATATACACGTCTACTCAAAAGTAAGTCCCATTGAGTTTAACATGTCTTGCTCCCAGGTAAGGGGGAAACCCCACTTTCCTGGGAGTAAGCCCCATTGAATTCAATATGATTTACATCTGAGTAGATATGGTTAGGACTGCAGGCACAGCCATGTGTGACGTTAAGTCCCATATATTCCAAAGGGACTTAGTTGTGACTAACTTTTTGTGTTATTGTTCCTGTTTTCTTTAACAGGCCCAGAGTGCTGCTATAATCAAAAGAACCAATGGCTTCAAGTTACAAGAAAGGAGAGTCCGACTAAACATCAGCAATACCTTTAAGTTTTTCAACAGTGGAACAGACGCCCTCGGAAGCTGGTGTATTCTCCTTCCTTGGAGGTTTTTAAGCAGAGGTTGGTTGGTCATCTGTCATGGATGCTTCAGTTGAGATTCCTGCATTGCAGGAGGTTGAACTAGATAACCCTCAGGGGCCCTTCTAGCTCTACAGTTCTATGATTCTATGGAGGGGAGACACACACAGGAGCCCTGAGAGATCAAAATGTTGGCAACTCAAGAAGATAGAGTGAACTAGCTTCTGTGTCTCCAATTGGTGCTGCCTGCCCCAACTTCCCCTGAAGTCCCTCCTTCAGCTGCTCCCTCCCCCCCCCACCAGTAACTGCCTCATTCCCCTCAGCCACCATGTCTGTTTATAACATCACAAGGAGTCCATAGCCAGTGGCAACAGCTGGGGAATCATCTTCACAGCTTCCATTATCTATCCTGGGATGGGTGGAAGATGCAGCCAAACACTGCTTAGATTTATTTAGAAAGGCATTTATTTAGAAATAAAAAGAAGCTTGCTTAAGCCCTGCAATTATCTTCATTACCTTCACAAGTGGTCTTGGGAAAGATCTCGCTGGCTTCAGACATCCCTGAAAGGCAAACCCAGGAATGCTAAAGGAGATGGCTACCATCCAACATCATCACACAGGCACTTCCACTGGCTTCTGTCTGCCAACTTGATCCCTGACATCAGCTTCCACCCATGAATATCCATTCACGAGTTCATCCATTCCCCCTGTGACTGGAGGGCGACTTCCACCACAACCTGAAAGCATAATTCCCAGGCACGCTATGTCTGGAGGGTGACCTGTGCATCCAGACACAACATTCGCATCAACCACATTTGAAACCTCCTGTGGCGATCACACAGGGTCCCCGGACATTTAACGGTCTGTTGATCCCTGTGCCACCACTGTGCTCGCTTCCCCGCTGCCACCAAC
The DNA here is from genome assembly GCF_965112155.1 of Podarcis liolepis. Classification (NCBI taxonomy): domain Eukaryota; kingdom Metazoa; phylum Chordata; class Lepidosauria; order Squamata; family Lacertidae; genus Podarcis; species Podarcis liolepis. Next base: position 26,326,044 of record NC_139560.1, on the reverse strand, counting down.
CTGTTACTCTCTGGCAAAACGCTGAGTCCAGACAGTTATTAAAAGTGAACCAAAAAAAAAGAGAGAGTTTATTTTACAAACATTAGCAAGTTTATGGTTTCTCAGATAATATTCCTGTCAGTATCTTAACTTCTTTACCGGCCTATACCTTCCTAATACCTTTTGACTGATTATCTCAACTGTTTGACTGACTCCTCTTAACAAATTCACTTTCTCACACCAGACTAGCCCAACCCACAGACCTATCTTCTCTGTCTCTTCTAACTCCAGACTGTCTTCTCAACCACTCTAACTCTAACTCCAACTCCTCCAAAAAACCTTCTGTGCTTAAACCTTATACACAGTTAACTCTGCCCCTTGGGTTCCCATTGGTTAGGCATTTTACAATTAGTTAACCCTTTCCTTATGAACCCAGTATGATGTCACACACCTAGGAGAGCAAACGTCACACCTCCCATTCAGACACACCCACTTATCAGCCAATCTGCACTCACGCACATGCAGCACACCAGCTTCAATCCACAAATATGCATGCAGCTTCTGTAGAGTGGGCTTAAAGGTAAAGGGACCCCTAACCATTAGGTCCAGTCGTGACCGACTCTGGGACTGCAGCGCTCATCTCGCTTTATTGGCCGGTGGAGCTGGCGTACAGCTTCCAGGTCATGTGGCCAGCATGACTGAGCCGCTTCTGGCGAACCAGAGCAGCGCACGGAAACACCGTTTACCTTCCCGCCGGAGTGGTACCTATTTATCTACTTGCACTTTGATGTGCTTTCAAACTGCTAGGTTGGCAGAAGCTGGGACCGAGCAACGGGAGCTCACCCCGTCACGGGGATTTGAACCACCAACCTTCTGATCGGCAAGTCCTAGGCTCTGTGGTTTAACCCACAGTGCCACCCGCGTCCCTAGAGTGGGCTTACCTGTATATAAAGGTGAATTTCAACCAGCTTACCTCCATCACAACCCTGAGATTAAAAGAGTCCCATGCTGTACCGACTTGGAATGCTTTCAGCCTTTCAGCATCCAAATGCAAACTCCACTGGCTTCCGCTCACCAGCATCAGCCAGCTTCCACCAGGTCTACCACCTGACATCAGCCAGCTTCTAACTGTGGATAACATCTGCCTTCAATCTGTGATCCTAGTCAGCAAGCAAACTTGCCTTCTCATTATTCCACAGCATTCTGCTGCCAAATGATCACCTCATTCCATGTGACAACTCACCCTCCATGTGGAAGAAGACCACCCAGTACAGAATGCCACAGTTGTTGACCACCCGGTCTCTCCGTCCAGTTAAAAAAAAATCCCAGTTGAAGGTAACATCCCAACCAGGCAAAAGTGCTTGAGGATGGCGGAGAACATGGCTGGAAACGGGCTTAGCCTGGGGAAATCCTCAAAGCCAGACAGAGTGGCTTGGGGAGCTGCTTTTGGCCCACAGGCTAGAGATTCCCCACCCCGGTCATAAAATGAATGATAAAAAGAGTGTTTCCAGCATTAGTCATACTCAGAGTAGAGCCATGGACTGAGACAGAGGGGGAGATAGCTAACAGGCCGGGCCAACCCCCTGGACCAGTTGAAAGAAGGCAAACAGGTGAGGGACTGGCTAAGCAAAAACTGAGTTTGGTGGAGCAGAGCCCCCATTTACTCTACTACACCAGCCTCCACTGAATTGGATAAATGGCTTTTCACAAGTGAATAATAGCAGGTGTAAGAGCCTGGTGGATCAGGACCTTGGCAGTGGCGTAGCGTGGGGGGTGCAGGGGGGCCGGCCGCACTGGGCGCAACATCTGGGGGGCGCACTCGCAGCTCTCTGCCCCCTGCTAAAATCCACGGGTTAGGGGGCGCAAATTACTTGCTTTGCCCCGGGTGCTGGCAACCCACGCTACGCCACTGGACCTTGGTGAGGAATAGGGACCCTTGGATTGGAGCCAATGTGTACCAGCTATTCCATTGAGAGAGAAAAGCTTCCATTGGTGCAATTGGGAGTTTTTCTTCTAATACAAATGACAGGCATGAGAGTCCACAATCTGGGTCAACACCCTAGCAAGGAGTAGGGAACCACACACCCTCCCCTGCTTTATGCAGCAGAAGTAAAGCTTCCATTGGCAAAACTGTGAGCTTTTCAGGGAGGTTTGTCTGGCACCTTCATTACTGTATATATTTTTAGGTGCCAAGCGAAAACGGTTCCTCTTCAACCAGGCCTTGGGCTGATTAACATTCTACAGCCTTTTAGATGTGTTTGTGGGAGGGCGGGTGTTTGTTTTGTTGTTTCTGTTTTAACTATTTATTTGAGCTTTTTGTTGTATTTTTATCTTGTGAACCACCCTGACATCTTTTGATGATGCAGTGGTATATAAATCTAATAAGTAAATAAATATACAATAAAATAACTTCCTTCAAATACTGAAAACAGGCACCGGACCTCCAATCCAGATCAGGACTGGAGCAGGTGTGTGTGTGTGTGCGCACACACAAACACACACACACACACACACCAGTGGCCCGGTTGAGATAAAGATCCCCACATTTACTCATTACTTTTTAAAGGTTATTTGTCTAATTTCAAGTGGTATGTTATCTAATTTGGCCTTTGGCCCATCAGTCCTTGGTCCATTGGTTTCTCCAATCTGCTTTTTGTAGCTGAAAAAGATGCTATGTAGCTTTTCAAACTTAGATCACATTTCCATTACTAACAATACAATCTGCTTATGACATGGTTCGGGTTCTTCCATATGCCCCGTGGGGATAAATCCCTCTGCAGTATTCCCACCCCAGTTCTAGAGAAATTAATCTCTCCAGCAATATTTCTCATTTGAAATATTCTCATTTTAAATATAGAGGCATTTCCTTGGGCCCGTTAATCATGCTTGCGGAATATAATGCACTAGGGGTCTCCGTTTTACTGCCATGTTTGAGTAAAGAGACAATAACCATGAACATAATTTTGGTTATTAGTTCCAATAAACCAATAATCTTCACTGTTCATTAAAAGTAAGAGAGATGTGAGCCAAGATGAAGTGAAATTGCTCAGTATCTGCTAGCAGGGATTGTTTTGCATTCAGGGTGCTTTCTCATATGCATTTCATAGAGGAGCTGATTTGAGTTGTGCTTTAAATACGTTACCAGAAATAAGAGCTTCCAATGTATGTTTGGATCCATTTTGAGAAACAACATGTACACCGAGAAATTGTGAAGTTTGGTGCGGCAAGAGAATGGACAATGCTGCCCTTTTTCATTCATTTTTACATCCTTGACAGGTGGGAATTGGAGCATTTGGAATGCAATTTATTCAGTGGCCTCACCTGTCTGTTTGCTCTTCATTCCATCCCTGTAGGAGTCTTCATAAGTACAGATATCTCCCCGCATACACGGGGGTCACATTCCCGGGTACCGTGTGTATATGTGAAATTGCATACAGTGGGGAGCGCCATCTAAGAAACCTGTAAGCACCCTCTAAACTTTTGGAAACCCTTGGAAAACCCTTTTAAAAACCAGCAGCACTTACAAGACTCCACTACAATCACTCCCTCCAAACCTCCTTTCTCAAACTCCAACTCTCCACAGGCCTCAAGGGTCGGTGCAAAGGCTCCTAGAATTGCAGTTGCAAAGGCTTCTGGGATTGCTAGCCATTTCCCCACTCTTTTCATGCCATTTTTGCTGTTTTCCTGCTCTTTTGGGGGCCATTGTTTGCCCTTTTTACTCCTTTTTGCAGATTAAATCGATTTATTTAATCCTTTTCCGCTGCCGCAAATATACTCGGTCACACACACGAGTCAAATGCACTTAACTGGGGAGGCACCTGTAGTTGCAGGATGTCCAAATATGCACCATACATTTTAAAACATGTTTACACTACTTTAATGGTCATGGCTTCCTTCAAAGAATCCGGGGAAACAGAGTTTGTTCATGGTGCTGAGTGTTGTTAGGAGACCCCATTCCTCTCAGAGAGCTACAATTCCCTGTGTGGTTTAACCACTCCTTCTTTGCAAGGAACTCTGGGAATGGTAGTTCTGTGAGGGGAATCAGTACTTTTTACCCCTTTCTCATACTCCAAGGACTCAGCTACATTAGTCAAAAAACAGTGTTTTGAATGCGTTATAAACATGCAAAACCAGACGGCGCTGGAGGGGAAAAAATTCTATGCAATTTTCCATAGCGTTTTTTCCCCTCCTTTCGCAATAACAATTTAATTTTTGACTTATTTATAGCATTTTTCCGCTTGTGTGTAGATCTACCCTAAGCCAGCCTCCCACTTCCTGGTGCCCTCCAGATCTTTTGAACTACAAATTTCACCATCCCTGAATATTAGATATGGCTGCTAGAGTTGATGGAATTTGTAGGCCAAAACCTCTGAAGGGCACCGGTTGTGGGAAGGCTGTTATTGTTCGTTATTCATCTTTATCCTCTTAGCAAGCTAAAAGAGACCCTGCAAGATTGACAAAAGAAGGGATCTACAGGTACCGTAGTCATTTTATTGAAGCAGAGATGAAAAGATGATGGTCTACAGATTTTTGTATTAGTCTGGCTATGGGGGTGATAGAGCTTTAAATCAAAGGATTAGGGCCGATAATATTGTTGGGACTGTCTGGCCTTCCAACCTTGTAGCTCTATGGTTAGTCAGCTTCCACCACTGCAGCCAGACACATCTATCCACAACATGATTGCTTTCGTGACACTTTGTACAGAATGCACATTGCATGAAATTCCTCCTGGATAGTGCTGGCTTAGGACTCTCTTCAGAGATGTAAAAGTAACCAAAGAGATAATTCTGTAGTCTTGCCTTAAAGGCACAGAGAAAAATCGTCAGAAGAACCATCATAGCATTTTGGCTTTCTGGCCATTATGCCCACCCAAGGCAATAAATTTCTCCTCTACCTTATAAAATAGGAAAGGTGGCTTTTAGAAAGTAATGTGTCATGCTGTATATTACATGAAATAAAATATCCTTGCCCAGTGCACAGAGAGCATTCAGCAGATGCGATAAAATACATCTGCAAGCCTGTTGGGATAAACATATAAGCAGCATTGCTTTATTTATGTCTCAGCTCAAAAAGTCAGTTTTGTGCTTCATTTGTGGGAAGTGCTAGAAATCAAAATAAAAGCTTTAGACTTCTGTTCTACACATTTGCATGTCACAGGGACTTACTTCTGAGTAGACAGGTACAGGATTGCACTGTTAAGAAGTCACTTCAAAGCACATGTAGAAGACAACATAGCATTTTTCTTTTTCTCATATTCAAAAGGAATCTCCTTTTCAGTTTAAACTTGCTGGCATAGAATCATATTATGGTAGAGTTGAAAGGGACCCAGAGGGTCATCTAGTCCAACTCCCTGTGATTCAGGAATCTCAGCTAAAGCACCCATGACAGGTGGTCATCCAATCTCTGCTGAAAAACCTCCAAGGAAGGAGGGTCCACAATCTCCCAAGGGATTCCATTCCACCATTGAATAGCTCTTATCATCAGAAACTTCTTCCTTATGCTTTGCAAACTGCTTAGATGTCTATTTTTGCATTCGATAATAAACCTATAAATAAAATAGCAGCTACTGGTGAATAATACGAGTGACTTTCAGAAGGCTACTTAAAGTGGGGCAGCCGTTCCTTATTCTCAGTTCATAAACCTTATTGAATGGCACTTTCAGCCTTTGTTAAGGGCAGCTTTGACAAAAGCAAAGAGGTGAAGGAAAGAGCTTTTTTCAGGCCCTGAGGCACCCTGGCTGCCCCATCCCTCTGCCTCTTTCCCCACAATGCTCCTTCCCATCTTCACAAATGGCTCTCCTTTTGGCTTCAGGGAGGGTTCTGGTGTCTACATTTCAGAGAGCTGAAAATAATGCCAATATATTTCATATCTGGCAAGCAATGAGCCCCTGTGGTTTCAGATAGTACATAGGTTGTTGTTGTTTAGTCGTCTGAGTCATGTTCGACTCTCCGTGACCCCAGGAACCAGAGCATGCCTTGGAAACTCTCACTTTCTTCTCAAAGCTTCTCCTTTTTTTTTATGTCCATGGAGTTTTCTTGGCAAAATACTGGAGTGGTTTGCCAGTTCCTTCTCCAGGTTGATCACATTTAGTGTAAACTCTTGGGTATGACTTGTCCGTCTTGGGTGGCCCTGCACGGCATAGCTCATAGATCCTTGGAGTTATCCAAGCCCCTTCACCATGACAAGGCAGTGATCCATGAAGGGGAGTACATGGGTAGACAATTCCAAAAAGCCTGGGACACAAATTTTTAGTGGACATATTGACTCATTTACCAGAAGTAATGTATGGAAGTATATACTCAAATCTGTCCAAACTAAGCCTCCTATAATCCTTCCGCCAATATCAATATAAGTAGTTTATAGTCACTATGCAGCAAGGAGATAGGTTCATATTTGTTTACTAGAGTCACATCTGGTGCAATCCTAACCATGTCTACTCAGAAGCAAGTCCTATTTAATTTCTCGGGTAGATGTAAATAGGATTACAGCCTCAGTTCTTCCTTGATTTTTCATCACTAGACATCTCGCTTGGCTTCCAGATAATTCTATTAAGTTTTCTACCAGTCAAGATGCAGTTTTGCTGCATTTCAAGCCAAGGAAAACAGCTGGGCTTATAAATATTAACTAGGACTGCCTTACTGAAGCAAACTTTGTTCTCAAAATAGAGGACATAATTTTGGCCACAGGGTCTCTCTCCCTCTCTTACTGTGTCCAAGAGCAAAGTGTGTTCAGTTGCTTGTGATGCTGTATATTTGAAATCTCTAAGGAGATCACTGACTGACAGATGTTTTTATTTCTTATTGATTTTTTTCTATTCTGTTAACTGCTGGTAAAATTCCCATGAAGAGCCTGATACAAAACCTGCTGCTATCAGCATAAATTCTTTAATTTTCTTGGATCAGCTCATAAGCTGATGGCTGAGACTTGCACCTCTATGAATGTTTTCAGCAAGAATGGTGTATTTCATAGCCCTCACTTATTGACCCACCAAGCTCAGAAGGAAACAGTGTCTGCGTACACTCTCTATATCTAAAACACATTTCACCCCAAAGAATCATGGGAACTGTAGTTTGTTAAGGGTGCTGGGTATTGTAACTGTGAGGAGTAAATGACAATTCCCAGGATTCTTGGAGGTGGGGACGGTGCTTTAGATATACAGTGTACCCAGAAATTAGAACAATACATTTGTAAAGATGGAGGTAGTTGCTGAGGGAGGGGAATTAGGAAGAAAATCAAATCTATAGCTACTTCCACACTGGGCATTTAGTGTGGAATAGCCACATTCCGTTCACTTATTTTTTACAGGGCAACCGTGAATAAAACTTCTATATTTTCCCCATTCAGCTTTCTCCCCACTCACTCAAAAAATCCATCTTTTTAAAACAGAAAGGAGCAGCTGTGCAACATCCCCAGGCCTCCTTCCATAACAGCCTTGTACATAACCCCATCCTTGTTGTAGAACTAAATCAAGCAGTGCCAACCAATGAAGCAGACTGCAAACGGAGATTTCCAACAGCTTCACAAGAAAGTGTAAGGAAATGCTCTCAGACCCTCCAAGTGTCTCTGTTTTTAAGGGACAGTCCCGGATTTACAGAAGTCATTCCAGTTTCTGATTTGATCCCAGAACATCCCACTTTTCATTAGGACGTACCAATTTCATCAGAGAAATGTTGGAGGGTATGGAGTTGTGCAACCATTGAGCCAAGGAGTTAAGTTGCTATACAACCTTTAGAAGACATCTGAAGGTAGCCCTGTATAGGGAAGGGTTTTTTTAATGTTTAATATTTTATTATGTTTTTATATATGTTGGAAGCTGCCCAGAATGGCTGGGGCAACCCAGTCAGACGGGTGGGATATTATTATTATTATTATTATTATTATTATTATTATTATTATTATTATTATTATTATTATTATTATATCATCATCATCATCATTATTATCATCATCATCATCACCATCATCATTAAATAGGATATCCCTATTTTCATCGGAGAAATGTTGGGGGGTATGTGCTCTGGGACAGTATTGCTGGTGAAAGGTGAGGTGGGAGATTCAAAATGGGGAAACTGAGGCAGTCTTCTAGATGTCTGCGAAAATTGCCTCGTGATCATCCTATTTAACACTTCTCCAGATACCCTTTGTGCTGTTTCATTGAGATTCTCGAGGTGGGTAGTTTTGATCCCATCTTGAACTTTCCAGAAGAACATATTCCTAGTTTTATGGGGGAATGCCTGTGAGGCACAGTTAAACCTCTGCCTTCACAATCTGCATTCTCAAGAGATGCATCTAGTGTAACTCCGATACCTTCAAAAGCACCAGAGAATGTGGGAAATAAAAGGGGGGAAAGCTGCATCGTAGTCGCAATAAAGAGAACAGCATATGTGGTTTTAACTGAATTTGTCTGGAGTCCAATTAAGCGATAAGACACTATAGGGTGTGTCGTATTACTAAGCCATTAATGCAAGCCTCTGGAGAACTGTGAGCATAAGGCCAAAAAGAGGAGCCTTAATGGCCCAGAAATGCATGCCTTGTCATGTCCCATTGTTATTACAACAGGAACTACTCACCCTTTTAAAAAAGTCAATAGGAAAGTCTGTAAACTAACTTACGAGGACTTCAAACACATCACTATGCGGGTGATTAACTTGTTCCTTCTCCCGTCCCCCCAAGTAGGGTCCCTAACCAGCTGGACAAGGGAAGGAAATCATCATTGCTGGAGTAATCCCTTAAATAAGAATAAACTAGGTGCCGAAAGCCACCGCTGCAGCTGATTGAGAGCGCTGCCACTGGCTCACTGAGAACCCAGAAGCCTCTGAGCTTCGGGAAACAATGTCAACAGCAGGCAAATGGACCTTGTACTGCTATCTGCAGGGAGATGTGCGCGCAATGAAAATCACCGTCGCTGCCAGCTGCCTGGGACCCTGGAGCCCAGAGGGCATGTAGCAGGCAGGGCCGTCAGCAGCTGCTAGCGGAGCGGCTCGGGATAGGGAGGAGGGGGCAATTCATGTAACACATTGCTGCATCTTCCCAGCCTGTGCACGTTTAACATCTTGCCAGCACTAGGCAAATTCTATCTATCATCTACGGTATCTATCTATCTTCTATCATCTATCATCTATCTATCTAGCTATCTATCTATCTAATCTTCTCCAAGGACTCTTAAGATAATTCAATAGTTTAACTATTGTATGAAGAAGAGCTTTCTTTTCTCTCTCTTGACTCCAGCATTAAGCTTCAAATGGATGTTCATGTGTTCTAGTCTTACGAGAGAGGAAGGAAAGCTTTTCACTATCCGCTTTCTCAACGCCATGCATCATTTTATGAACTTCTATCGTGTCCCCTCTTACTTGCCTTTTCTCTGAAGTAACGAGTGCCTGGAGAATCTATATTATGACATCTATGAGTTGGACTAATAAATGTCAATACATAATCAGTTTCAGGCAGCAGAACGTCTTGGGTCAGCCCAGCAATTAGATTGAAAACTATTTAAGGCATCCTGAAAAGATGAAGACAGCGACAAATAACATGAGTGATATCACTAGGGACAGGTACCAGAGAACACCAGGGAAGGGATGCAGCTCAGTGGTACAGCATCTGCTTTGCATGCAGAAGGCCCCCAGTCAGGTCCCTGGCATCTTCAGAAGGGGCTACAAGAGAACCCTGCTTGAAAACCTGGAGCCGCTCAGTGTGGAGCTATATGGCCCAATGACTCATGCAGCTTCTTCATGTTGCCTCTTTGTTTGTATTTGCAAGTGTGTGTGTGTGTCTGTCTGTCTATGATTCTGTGTGAGAGCAGGGTGAATGCCTAGGCTAGCCTCTTTGGAAACTACTATGGTCGAGAAGGTTGATCGCCAAAGAATTGATGCTTTTGAATTATGGTGCTGGAGGAGACTCTTGAGAGTCCCATGGACTGCAAGAAGATCAAACCTATCCATTCTGAAGGCAATGAGCCCTGAGTGCTCACTGGAAGGACAGATCATGAAGCTGAGGCTCCAATGCTTTGGCCACCTCATGAGAAGAGAAGACTCCCTGGAAAAGACCCTGATGTTGGGAAAGATGGAGAGCACAAGGAGAAGGGGACAGCAGAGGACGAGATGATTGGACAGTGTTCTCGAAGCTACCAGCATGAGTTTGACCAGGCTGCAGGAGGCAGTGGAAGACAGGAGTGCCTGGCGTGCTCTGGTCCATGGGGTCACAAAGAGTCGGACACGACTAAATGACTAAACAACAACAATGGTCGAAAAGGAACATACAAATATTGTGAACAAAACAACCAAAACCCCAAAATAAATACTGTAGTAGAAGGGATGATTCTCTCTCCCTCTCTTGGTCTCTCCCTCTCTTTTCTTTCTTTCTCTCTCTCTCTCTCTCTCTCTCTCTCTCTCTTTCTTTCTTTCTTTCTTTCTTTCCAGGCCATGGTTTTCTTCAGTTCCCCACCGCCTACAGTATTGGGCATGTGTGATAGATTTCAGTTGCACACCTGAAGAAACTTGATGTAAAATATTAAAATTCAAAACTGTTTTCCTGGGAATATTAAGACCTGTACATCACCAAGAAGAAACATCTGCCTCGATCTGGGATCTCGCCACTGTTCCTTTGCTTTCCTTGTTTAAATCTGGTTGGGATTTTACAGTCAAAAGCCTTCAGGCAAATTAAACTCGTCATGTTCACCCTAAGGGAAAGGAGACTTGAGTTACAGAGGTCTCATATCAGTTGGTGCCTACCAGACGAACTCTAGGAGATTAATGAGTCTCCATAATTAAAGAGCAGCTAATTGAAATGTAGCAACTGGGCTATTGGAAATCTCACAGTTAATCTTCTGAATCTGGCTTCCTAATGCACCATCGTTTACTTAAGAACTTATAGCGCAGTCCTGTACATCAATACTCAGAATTAAGTCTTGTTGAGTTTAATAGGGCTTATTGCCAGGTAACTGGATATATGATTAGTATACTTCTATAGGAGTGTGCCACCAGTTCATTATCAAGTATGACTTACAAGTTCAAAAACTTGTAATTGTGCCAAAAACACTAGTCAGTTTGTAGCAGTAGCTTCATCAAATTACTTATTCATGCAATACATGTTGAAATGCAGGCAGAGTGGGCACACGCTCTGATGTGGGGTGAAACTTTTAACTTTTTTCAGGAGGTTATCCCTAGAAATCAAATACTGTACATTTTATGTACACAGCCCTTCAGCCATGTTAAAATGAGTACATTAGTCGTTTTCAATGACATTTCTCCGTGACACCATCAGAAGTGACAAGCCCTTCCATTCCTCTCCTCCATCTTGAAAACCTTCCCCTCCCCAGCCTAGCCCAGAGGGTCCTCCATAGCAGATTTTGGGGCATTTGGAAAGGATGCAGGGAAGAAGAGAAGGAGTCCCATTTCAGCCAGTGTAAGTTTGTTGTGCATGTGGGACACCAGAATTGGATATCCACCTAGATCAGCCTTCCTCCAGATGTTTTGGACTACAACTTCCACCAGCCCCAGTCAACACTGATCCAGAGCAACTGGAAGTCACCAGCTGGCAAAGCTTGTCCTAAATAGTGCAAGGGAAATGCAAGCTATTGGGTTCTCATATATTTAAAAGTATTCCAATAGAATTCCACATTAAATTATTTGTTAATTTGTTTGAAAATATATTACATTTAAATCACATTAATTAAATGGAGTGTTAGGGGAAGGGGTAGTACCTCTGGCGGGAGACACATTATGTTCCTTCTGGGATAGTTTGTCCACCTTTGGTCCCCATCCTGTTCAGGGAAACATATCAAGTATAGTGGTACCTCGGGTTACATACGCTTCAGGTTACATACGCTTCAGGTTACAGACTCCGCTAACCCAGAAATAGTGCTTCAGGTTAAGAACTTTGCTTCAGGATAAGAACAGAAATCGGGCTCCAGCGGCGCGGCGGCAGCAGGAGGCCCCATTAGCTAAAGTGGTGCTTCAGGTTAAGAACAGTTTCAGGTTAAGTACGGACCTCTGGAACGAATTAAGTACTTAACCTGAGGTACCATTGTAACAGGTATCGGGTGAAAATGCCCTACCTCTTCTGTGGTGTGTACAGCAATGTAAAAAGGCAACTGGAAACAACCACACTGTGTTTTAAGCTGCCTATGGATGTGTAATTTTACTCACACGAGAACAGCCTTCTGCCTAACACAACTATGGAAAGCAGCTTGAGAATATATGAGTGTTTGGATCAAGTACATCCATTTGCTACGGCTGCATTATACAATGATAGCGTTGTAGATGCCAAAGTGTTTTGAAGGTCATCACTTCCAGCCTTCTGAGTGAGACAAGTCCTCTTATAATTGGCAGATTAGCCCACTGTAAGGTTTCCCACACTCTTTAGGCGAATTTCAGTTCTGAGAAAATATGTGCACGAAAATTCAGGTGTGGGATTTGAGAGCTTAACACAATTGCCTTTGCTAGACTGAAGCATGAATTGTACTCACTCATGCTCTCTCTTCACATGGTGATAGATCAGTGCATTAGCTTACCTGGATAGCTCAGTCGGTTAACAGTATGGTGCTGATAACGCTAAGGTTGCAGGTTCGATTCCTGTAAGGGACAGCTGCAGATTCATGCATTGCAAGGGGCTGGACTAGATGATCCTCAGGGACCCTTCCAACTCACAATTCTGTGAGTCTAAGATTCTAGGATTGAGTGGCTATGGATTTCCTGGCAGAGGCGTACATGTGTACAAAGGGTGGCAACATGTCCAATGACATCCGCTATCACACCACGCCCACTGATATGAACGAAATTTAGCATGACGTGGCAGTGGTGCTGATGAAAAAGCCACAGTTCCATAACACAGTGGGCAATGCATTGTAATAGGAACATTAGAAACCGGGACAGAGGTGCCAGCATTATAACCAGGAAAACTAACACAATGATCCCTACTTCTGAACGCATTCTCTGTCTCTTTTTTCTCTAAGATACCAATTTCTTTTCCGACTTGCTCAGATGCGGTAGTAATGTTTCTAGCAGATAAATATGCAGAAGTGTATCTCAGTAGTCCTGCAACGTGCAGAGACGGCTGCCTGCTTCGTACATCCTCTCCAGTGAAACTGAACCAACAGGACTGTGACAGAGTAGGAGGACCCAGAAATTGTAGTCACATGAGGAATGGGCACTGAAATAGGATTTGCATCCTATTTAGGTTCTAGAGAAGCCTGGACCAATTCAAGTCCTATTTGACAGACTCAGAATAGACCCACCTTTTCAGTGTGCGCATCTGTACCACATGATTATTATCTCTTACTTTAGCCTACTGATTTGATTTAAAAGCATGCATTACACATGACCATCCAGTCAATAGTACCTTCCACAATCTTACAATCAGACATTAACTGATATATTTCTAGATGCCATGGATTTCCTTTCTAGATCCAGATATTTATTAATCTGTCACATCACAAGAAAGCATCAACCCGCTCGTATAAGCGCGCACACACCCAGTCCCTAGTATCGCGTCCATAACTGAGGTTGCACGATGATCTCACTTTTTCTAAGGCCTCTGGTTGTTAGGTCAGGAACATCTCACCCTGTATCAGCATACATTCCCCTTTCCAAAGCCTCTGGTTAATGGGTTAGTTACTCTCTTACTGGATAGCTCAGTTGGACAGAGCATGGTGCTGATAATGCTAAGGTTGCAGGTTTGATCCCTGTATGAGACAGCTGCATATTCCTGTGTTGCAGTGATCCTCAGGGAACCTTCCAACTCTATGATTCTATGCCCATAGCACAACTGGTTTTCTTGATGGCTAGCATTTTTTATTTCTCTTTCCCTTCACAACTACATCTCCAGTGCATATGCCAATCAAGTTTTAGTCTGGCATCGCAGTGTAATGGTCTCTGCGCAAGCTCTCTATAAAAGGCAGTTCCTTAGATCCTTCCATAAAATGAAATCAGCCATTTTGAGCACGTTAACATTGTGCTTTCAGTCTGTTGTCATTTTCTTTTAGGCCTAGTAGGACCAAATCATCCAGTCGCTTTTACGTGTATCGCATCTGCTCTGGGGCATGTTTAATTATGTGGTGTGTGTCTGTGTATCAGATTCACCTAGGTTACTTGAGAATTGCTTTGCAGAAGTGTTAAAATTACAGCTTTTACAGAATCATTAGAGAAGGGCAAAGGAGATCTTGCCTACCTGCTGTTTCACACCCCAAATCACTTGTTCCATGTGCCAATCAAATTGAAGACTGTTGTATGTTTCTCATTCCAGGTATTTTTTGCCAAAACTACATTTGAAACTAGTGTTTTCAGCAAAATGGGATGGTTTTCCAGGAAAGGTAGCTGAACCAAATGTTCCAGAACTGATTCATTTGTATTAAAGTTAGCACTCATTGGTCCTTATAAACTATATACAAAAACATATCCCCTCGTAGCTATTTGTTACTCGAGTCTCAGATAAATGCACTCCATGGTCCTGAACCAAATACACATATATACGTGTTTTCACACTACCTGCTCTTATGATTCCCAACCCAATGTTAGGAACAGCTATCCAGTCCTAAATGTGAGATGTGGAAATTCATCTCCGGAAGCCTAGTCTGTTTCAATCTTTTATGCATGGCTTCCTATACAGCAGAAAATATGTGTGTGGAGCCCTGTCCCCCTTGGTGCTGGGGACATTAAGAGGACAAAAACACAAAAATATGAGTTGAAATCATTTTGATTCCTGCTGACTTTTCCACCACCTTCAGTTCATCTCGGCCAGGTATGAGGAACCTGTGAGCCTCTTGTTGCTGCAGGACCAGCATCTGACATGGTAAAGGTAAAGGTAAAGGACCCCTGGACAGTTAAAACCAGTCAAAGGCGACTATGGGATTGCAGCGCTCATCTCGCTTTCAGGCTGAAGGAGCTGGCATTTGTCCACAGACAGCTTTCCAGGTTATGTGGCCAGGATGACTAAACCACTTCTGGCGCAACGTGACATCGTGATGGAAGCCAGAGCACACAGAAATGCCGTTTACCTTCCCGCCACAGTGGTACCTATTTATCTACGTGCATCAGTGTGCTTTCGATCTGCTAGATTGGCAGGAGCTGGGACAGAGCAACGGGAGCTCAACCCACTGCAGGGATTCGAACCACTGAGCTTCTGATCAGCAAGCCCAAGAGGCTCAGTGGTTTAGACCACAGCACCTCCCACGTCCTATCTGCCATGGATGGCCATCTGTCATGGATGCTTTAGTTGAGATTCATGCATTGCAGGGGGTTGAACTAGATGAACCTTGGAGACTCTTTCAGCTCTACAATTCTATGATTCTAACTACCTTCACTGTCAGAGGCAGTATGCTGTTGCTTTCCCCAAAGACTCCTGGGAACTGTAGTTTGTTAAGGGTGCTAGAAACTGTAGCTTTGTGAGGGTGAAGTTACCTTTCCCATGATTCTTTGGGGGAAGCCATTACTTTTGAAGTGGTATGATTATGCTTAAAAGTATGGTGTGGGTGTGACCTATATGAGTCACTCCAGAGCAGTTTGGAAGATGATAAAAGGCAGCTAGTGGTCACCACCAGGAGCCACCAACGTCTTCTCCTGCCACTGCTTCCCACCCTTCTTCTGACGAGAAGCCAGAGGAATGTATACATGGACCTAACTTCGACTGTATCCACTAAGCCCAGGATCACAAGAGGAAGAGCAAGCTAAGTTGCATGAGCTTTAGTAAACCCAGAGTAAAAGAAAAATCATCGCCTAATAATTTAAAAAAATCTCTAAGTGGCCTACATAAAATAATACAAAACATTTTTGGGGAAATATCGATAAAATCAACAGACACAATAAAATCATTAAATCTACAGTTTTTTAAATAAAAAATAATCCTAATGGAATTACGTATTTGGGTAGGATTGCCTACACAAAAAGGTTTTTTTAGCAGGCATTGAAAATGGTAAAGAAAAGGACACCTGCCTAATACGACTAGAAAAGGTGTCCCCACTAAAAGAACACCGAATGAACATGATATGCCATTTGTAAAATAAAGGCACGACAGCTTTTATTTTAGTCGCACCAGTGAGGGTGGGCAAAATCAACTCCATTGTTTTATGAGTCTGGAGCAAAGATGAAATAACAAGGGTGGGGTTCCTGTTCTCTTCACACTTGCACAGAATCGGGAATGTTGGCTCCTTGCCACATCATGGTGTACCAAGGTTGAACAAAGCTGCATCTGCCCCCGGTCTCTCTTGTGTGCAGCTATTGAAGGTACACGAGACTCCTTGTTTCCCTGCATCTGGTCACCCTCCCTTCAGGCGGACGTGGGCCCTGGCGTATCTGCGGGGACTCGAGGCAGCGAGGCGAGGCCATGCGGAGGCGCTCGCCGCCGAGCTGCCATGAGGCGCCTTCCTCGTTATCCCCTGCACTTAGTATGCAAAATTCCTCCCAACCATCATTTTGCATTTCCATCTTTTGACAGAGCGCTTGGCAAATAGAAAAAAATTAAAAAGTAATGAGGAGAGTTCCCAACTGCTTTTTTGAGAAGATTCCACATATGTGCTAATTAGCGATTCTGTCTGAAAATATTCCCTGGAAGCTGTATGGGTAGCGCAGCCTGGGATAAATAATGCAAATGCCCCATGGCACTGTCACAAACACCACAATCAGTGCTTCTGCGATTTTGGTGAGACTCTCCGAGTGCTGCACCTGAGACTAAAATATTAATGAAGTAAAACTGTAGTAAACAAACCTTCATTCCTCCCTCCCCTCCTTCAAACCATCACACAGAGACACATTTACACCTCTTTCTCCCTCATTCCTTCTCTGCCTTCCCATTTCTTAGAGCAGGTTGAATACCAGGCTATTAAGATGGAAACAGATCTGAAACTATTTCCTTTCTACATCCAGCTATTGCTCCTTGCCCACAAGGGGTGCGGGAGAAACATGGTTCCATTTGCATTCTTATAAGAAACTACCTAATTTGCACGCCTCAAATTGAAACAGAGTTAGCCTTCAAAATTCAAATGCCTCCAA
This sequence comes from Podarcis liolepis, assembly GCF_965112155.1. Taxonomy (NCBI): domain Eukaryota; kingdom Metazoa; phylum Chordata; class Lepidosauria; order Squamata; family Lacertidae; genus Podarcis; species Podarcis liolepis. The sequence goes on along the minus strand of NC_139560.1, from coordinate 26,309,086 downwards.
AATTTGGCAACAACAACAACAATAATAATAATAATAATAATAATAATAAATAATTCATATGCCACCCATCTTTCAAGAAGTGAAAATCAGGACAATAAAGTTTTATCTTTTTTGCGAAGTTGTTGAGCTTTCTTTAGATTCACCAAAAATGACACTGCTGACATAGGTTGCTATACACCCAGATTTTCCCGGATATTTTCACAATTGTGCCTATGTCTGGGAAGTTCCAGACATATGGCAGCCCTGCCCCAGAGTAGTTCTCCAACAAGTTTGCATTAAAAAATGCATTATGCTAGTGCTTTGCAAAAATGTGTATGCTGTTTAAAACTGAATTCAGTAATGCATATATACAGGGTAATTCTCAAATAAATGCTGGTGGGTTTTCATAAGATTTTTTTAAAAAAAATAAAGGAAATTCCAATTGCTGCAACAACTGAATTTGACTGGGGGGGGGTGAAACTGCAAAAAAAAGCTATATGGGGGCATTCTGTAAGATCACATTGTCTTCCTGTGGATCAGCTGCCTCATGTCCAGATTTTTTAAACACACACACACACATACACAAAAGAGCAGTTGCACATGTATCACAAATGGTTCCCAAATTGTTGTTGTTATTACTGTTATTTCATCTATATACAAAGCACTTCATACCAATATAAATATGATATAAATATACCATTTATATACCACTTCATGCCATGACAATTAAAAAGAAGAAGAAGCAAACAGTATGGGCAGTATCTAAGTAACTCATTCCATCAGCACAAGGATTTCCACTTAAGGAATGGGATATTCCCTTCTCTCCATATGTGCTTTGCACTATTATTGTTAACATTTATTTATATAGCAGCATGAATGTGCATGGTGCTGTTGTTGGCATTTGTCTGTCTCGAGAGAGAATGGAGTGCGCCTCTGGTAGTGAAGCCAAATTGTTGCATTAGCAGCACCTCCAGGGGTTGCAAGTCTGGGCAGTGTGTATGGAGTGTGTATGGGCTGCCCAGATGACAAAACTTCCCTCTTGACCTAACTGATGTGGTCCAATGGAAAGCTGGGGGCACTGTTATGCAGTGGTTCCGCTCCTTCCTATTGGGCCGTGTTCAGAAAGTAGTGTTGGGGGATGAGTGTTCAGACCCCTGGGCTCTCACTTGTGGGGTGCCTCAGGGTTCTGTCCTCTCACCCATGCTTTTTAACATCTGTATGAAGCCACTGGGAGAGATCATCAGGGGGTTTGGGCTGGGTGTTCATCAGTATGCGGATGATACCCAGCTCTACCTCTCTTTCAAATCAGAACCAGTGAAGGTGGTGAAGGTCCTGTGTGAGTGGCTGGAGGCGGTTGGAGGATGGATGGCAGCTAACAGACTGAGGTTGAATTCTGACAAGACAGAAGTACTGTTTTGGGGGGACAGGAGGTAGGCAGGTGTGGAGGACTCCCTGGTCCTAAATGGGGTAACTGTGCCCCTGAAGGACTAGGGACACAGCCTTGGAGTCATTTTGTACTCGCAGCTGTCCATGGAGGGGCAGGTCAACTCTGTGTCTACCAGCTCCATCTGGTATGCAGGCTGAGACCCTATTTGCCCACAGACTATCTCCCCAGAGTGATGCATGCTCTGGTTATCTCTCGCTTGGACTACTGCAACGTGCTCTACTTGGGGCTACCTTTGAAGGTGACCTGGAAACTACAACTAATCCAGAATGCGGCAGCTAGACTGGTGACTGGGAGCGGCTGCCGAGACCACATAACACCGGTCTTGAAAGACCTACATTGACTCCTAGTATGTTTCCGGGCACAATTCAAAGTGTTGGTGCTGACCTTTAAAGCCCTAAACAGCCTCGGTCCAGTATACTTGAAGGAGCATCTTCACCCTCATCGTTCTGCCCAGACACTGAGGTCCAGCGCCAAGGGCCTTCTGGTGATTCCCTCGCTGCGAGAAGCCAAGTTACAGGGAACCAGGCAGAGGGCCTTCTTGGTAGTGGCACCCGCCCTGTGGAACGCCCTCCCACCAGATGTCAAAGAGAACAACAACTACCAGACTTTTAGAAGACATCTGAAGGCAGCCCTGTTTAGGTAAGCTTTTAATGTTTGATGGACTATTGTATTTTAATATTTTGTTGGAAGCCGCCCAGAGTGGCTGGAGAAACCCAGCCAGATGGGCGGGGTATAAATAATAGATGATGGTGATGATGATGATGATGATGATGACAACGACAAACCTAGACAGCATCTTAAAAAGCAGAGACATCACCTTGCCAACAAAGGTCCGTATAGTTAAAGCTGTGGTTTTCCCAGTAGTGATGTATGGAAGTGAGAGCTGGGCCATAAAGAAGGCTGATCACCGAAGAATTGATGCTTTTGATTCATGGTGCTGGAGGAGACTCTTGAGAGTCCCATGGACTGCAAGAAGATCAAACCTATCCATTCTTAAGGAAATCAGCCCTGAGTGCTCACTGGAAGGACAGATCCTAAAGCTAAGGCTCCAATACTTTGGCCATCTCATGAGAAGAGAAGACTCCCTGGAAAACACCCTGATGTTGAGAAAGATTGAGGGCACAAGGAGAAGGGGACAGCAGAGGATGATATGGTTGGACAGTGTTCTCGAAGCTACAAACATGAGTCTGACCAAACTGTGGGAGGCAGTGGAAGACAGTGGAAGACAGGAGTGCCTGGCATGCTCTGGTCCATGGGGTCATGAAGAGTCGGACATGACTAAACGACTAAACAACAACAACTATTATTATTATTATTATTATTATTATTATTATTATTATTATTGCAAAACAATATGTCTGGCACCAGCTTAGCTGCGGGAGTTGCTCAATTGGAACAGGTGTCAATCAAGGTTCCTGCAAATTGATGTTTCAGCAGTAAACAGAGGGTTTTCCCAGGGAGGGCAGAGGGGCAAAAGCACAGGAACCAACTCCTAGGGACCCAAGACCATTGCCCGCTCCCCAATAAAATATTTGTCGTCATCCCCCCCAATGTTGACAACCCGGGGGTTGGCACAGCAACCTCTGAGCAGCTTCTGGCTGGGACAGGCAGAGGGGGGGAGGCAGCGGGGAGCTGGTGGGTGGGGCTGCTGTGTTTAGCCCCAGCCCGGCTTGTGATTCAAGGCATTTATTGTCTGAATACAGCAACACTAGAGAACCTCAAGTTCCCTGTCTCTGCTGAACACTGATATAGGAAATGGTAATATCCATGATCGCAGCATAGGTTTGTTTCCTCCCCCCACCAGCTGCTACGATAGCAGGGATTTCAGCATATGTATCTGTGTACAACACAGTTCACACTCACATCTGAACTGTGTAGTTCAGGACTAATGTTCTGGGAGAAGTGACTGTATAATGAATCAGCTCTTAAACCTGGGGACTGGGAATATGACTTTGATATGGAAAATGACAGTGAGCCTCTGAAGAGACTTACAGAGTAGGGTGATATATAATCCATAGTGATAGAAGTGGAAATTGTTTCCAGAGGAGGCATTTAGCACTAACTTAATGGGAGGAATAGGGCTAGACAGGAAGAGTGGAGGCTGCTAGACAAAAGATGAACTGAATTTTGTGTGAGATGTGCTGAATGAAAAGGTGCTGAAAATGCTGGAAATGAAGAAACAAGGGGGAGCCATGAAGACTTTTGAATTTAAGACTTCAAGGGGACTTCTCAGAAATAAAGAAATTTATTTCTGGGCTGGGCAAAAAGGTCTCGGAAAATAATTTTCTGACAAATTTTGGGAAATGTTCTTTTTCCAAGCACTTTCTGAACTGTTGAAGAAGGTCCTTCCTGGAAAACGTTCAGCAAAATGCCTCTTCCTCCTCTGCCTGCCTGGAAATTCACCATACATAAATTTTGGGTTCCACTATAGCCCCAGTTTTAATCCTGCTGAATGTTGTTTTAATATTGTTGAAGGGAATACCGGTAATAGGTTTACCTCCTCCTTCTACAAACAATCCTCCTCTCTTGAACTAATGACAGAATTATATTCAATGTCCAGTGAGCCAAAACGTCCCAGAAGAGAATTTTCCAAGAAAAACTGTCAGAGCATTTCACTTCTTTCTGCCCTGCTCTCCACTCCACTCAAGAATATTCAGCAAACCTCCTCTTCCCAATGTTACCATGTGCAAATAGCATGGTGAAATTTCGGAAGCCATATTCACTTAGACCAGGGTTAAACTTATATAAGGCTCCATTTTTCGCTATACTTTTAAAGGCGTATCATGCCACTTTAAACAGTCATGGCTTCCCCCAAAGAATTATGGGAATTGTAGTTTGTTGGGGGTACTGAGAGTGCTTAGGAGATCCCTGCTCCCCTTGCCACTAGCAAAAATGGCAGGGTTTGGAAGTGTTTTGAGTATCTCAAAAAGGGATAGGTGAATGTGTCCATTTTGGTTTCTCCACATTTCCACATCGGTTTGTCCATTTTTTATTAAAAAAACATTATCATGAAAATCCTCCTACCTTTTCTCATATCATATGCATTTTTATATGCAATTTTGCCTAATATATACATTTTCTGCAGTTCCTCCGCCTTATGGAATGCTCTCCCCAGGAAGGCTCTCCTGTCACCTTCATCGCATATATTTAGACACCAGGTAATAACATTCCTCATCTCCCAGGTCTTTGGCTAATTAAACAATCTATGATCTTTTAAACTGTGGGGTGTTACTGGTGTCACTTGTTATTATGGTACGTATTTTTGTGTTTTTAGATTGCAAACTGCCCTGTGATCCTCAGATGAAGGGCAATACAGAAATTTAAGTAAATAATAATAATAATAATAATAATAATAATAATAATAATAATAATAATAATAAATTAAAGCAATTCCCCAAACTTAATGCTTTTTAGTGTCATTTTCACTAACATATCAATATTTATACACAAATTTGTATATCCAATTGTGTACACCTTATTTGGCTGAAGAACCGCATTCAAAAATCCAGATAAGTGTGAATTTCTGTGTTTCACAGAAATGCAAACAGAATCCAATTTCTCCCTCACTCCTACAAGTCAGTGGTTGCTCTCCAGCAGCTGCCTGATAAAACTGACCTCTAATGCCAACCCTATATGCAACGCCTGTGCAATACCACTTAGCTCTGCCACGTCTCCCCACGCCCTTTTACAGAATTTTGACATTTTGGGCCAGCTCTCAAACTTTGCAAGTGTCCCTACATTTTTTTTAAAAAGGCTTTTGCTGCTCCCCACCCAAAGGCAACAAATATATCACAGTTGAACTCAAACTCTTGCGCTTATGCAGCCTGACATTTACTGCCTCCTAGCTATTGCATTGCGGCTGCTCCACCCCATTCCTGATTTAACTGAGAGCAGAATCCATCTAATGACTATTCACAAACCATTGCCCAAGTTACGGATAAGCATTAACCTGTGCACTTGTATGTTAGCCTACAGCTTCAAACTGCAAATCATTTACTCCTAGATTACAGGGAGTGCAGGCTCTGGAAGCTCTCTTTTTATGAAATAACAGCCCTGCTGTTTTAGCCCTCTGTTACAATACATGTCCACATTCCCTAACACAATTCAGCACTGCAAAGTGGACTATAAATGTCAGCAGTTGAATAGCATCCAGTAAAGCCAGTGGGGAAAAAATAGTGCAAGCTAGTTTGATAAATGAGGGGTAAATAACACCATTAAGATAATTTCTAGCTTTAAAGCTCTTTGCTCAGAATGTTAAAATTTGAAGAAGGCTTTAGGTTACAAGTGTGTATCTAGCAACTCCAGCATGGCTTAGAAGTTTTAAATGGTGGCTGTAAGAGGGGAAAGTAGGGGGAATCTAAAGGCAAGAGTGACTGTACTGCTTTCTCTGCTTTGATCAAGGCTTCCAAGAAATTTCATCTTGCTATTATATTATTATTATAATATCCCACCTTTTCCCCGAAGTGGGACGGCTACCTGAAGTGTGTTTAGATAATGAAACCCAGTGAAATGTATTAAAACACATGCATAAGCTATCAGGCTAAACATTTGCAACCAGTGCCATGTTTTGTATCTATTTCCTTGATAGACTTTTGAGGGGATTTTTTAAGGGTGAGAAAGCAAACTATTTCTGGCCCCAAATAGGTTTTATTCAGAACATAGAACTAGATACGGTGTGAGTCATCTGATTCATCCTTATAAATAATAATTAAAAATTCCCCTAACCCAAATACAACTGATATTATTTGGGCGTGTCTTTCTTCTTTTCTACCTACTGTATTGACCTGAATATAAGCCGCACCCACAAATAAGCCACACCTTTAAAATTGAAGGGGGGAGGGAAAAAAACAATACCCGGGCTGCTCTCAGGGGGAAGGGGGGCAGAGCATAAGGTTTTGAATATAAGCCAAACTTTAACTTTTCACAGTCAGAATTTGGGGGGGGGCAGGGAGTGTGGCTTATATTCGGGCCAATACGGTATATATTTTGACATTATAGTTTTCAAGTAAAATCAAATGAAAATAAAGCTTTCTGTGAAGCACTAGGTCAGGTGTGGCGGACTTGCACTTTCTGTCAGCCTCAGCCACCGGCCAGGGATGATGGGAGATGTTGTCCTGCAACCTCTGGAGAGTCACAGGTTCTCCACCTTTGCACAACGTCTTCCCTGTCCTTTCCCTTCCTACAATGTTCCAACAATACTGTCTACACTTCAGCTCCCTGCCTGGTTCCTACAAACACCCCTGTGCCACTTTTAATATCCCTCCCTCCATCCCCAGTTTGCTGGAACCACAGCAGTTGGGGAATTGCAATACTGCTCATCCCTTTCTCCAGCCATGTGAAATCTTTGAGCCTTACATGCCTTATTGGCATTATGATTGATGGGAAATTGGGGCACCCCTTTATTCGGAGTTCTGTTGGGAACTACCACGAAACAGAAATCTCATTGTATATCTCCAGTTTCAAAAACAGCTTGCCCTGGGCCCTGTCTTGTTTATATTCATTTGTTATTGAGAACAGACACACACACACGGATTTCACCTCTATATAAGTAAGAAACATGGCTAGAGAGACTGGAAACATCCTTGGTGCAGATTTATAATTCATTGTGATTCTGTTTTCCAAGCTGCCCACACAGAAATGAATTCATCCTGGCTGGGAAACAGGTGATTTATACATAGCAATTCAGCATTCATACAAAGAATTTTATATTATATTTTTTTGAAAAACCTACGTGATTCTGTCCTACACATGTCAAGAACAGCTCTATCATATCCCCTGAGCATATTGTATTTTCAATTGGGAGGGAGGTGTCTACTCCTTGGATAATTTAATTCTAGTTATTATCAGACAGGCACTAAAGTTTTCATCCCTCAAGACTCTCACTTCTTGGTATAACAAAGGTCAGTTCATCCAGCAAGCAGAATTGATCTGTGCTGTCAGCACCTTGCATCAGTGCTTTAACTTTCAAATACTCAAGGGTCCAGCCATAAAGACAATTCTAAACAGGACTCAACTAGTGGCATTTCCCTCCTCTGACGGCAATACAAAACAATACAAAAATTACTGTCACATGTTCAAAATCAAATGTTTGAAAACAAAAGTGAGTCTTTAAAGAAGCACATTTTTAATGGGGCTCCAACACACTGCAGTATACTTCATAGGTGCAGAGGGCAGCTCTTTAATAAAAATTAACCTTGTTAATTTGGAGTCTTGTTGTGGGTCTTGTTCACTTGAGGGATATGAGATGATCCACTGGAGAGGGCTGAGGAACTCCTGTGCTTATTGATTGTGGTCCTTTGCTTTTCTAGAACACTCTTGAGAAAACAAAGCCATAAAATTGATATGGCCTACACATAGCGCCTCATCTCTTCTCTGAGTAGGAATAGCTCAAGGCACATTGCATAGAAAAAAGAATGAGAGAGGTAACATTAAAGTACATAATCTCCCCCGCACATCCACTTAATATTTCCCCTACAGGTGAAAGTATGGCAAGGTTTTTGCCCAACTATGAGTTTAAAATTAGTATAGTTAAGGTCAAACTAAAATATAGACTTGATAGGACCAAAGATTCATTCTCTCTCTCTCTCTCTCTCTCTCTCTCTCTCTCTCTCTCTCTCACACACACACACACACACACTTTCTCTCACACATAAATCATTGGTTTTAATTCTGGTGTTCTAAGCATTCTGACAGACACAATCAAAAAGTTCAAAAACCAACTTCTGGAATGTTTTAGGGTTTTTTTAATTATTAGGGTACTGTTAGGAGAAGATGCTATATCCTGAACTCTTAGCAGAAGTGACATCTGTCAGGCAGGTAATTACTCATCCTTCTTAATGCTTCTTTCTAAAATTACTCATAAAATGTCAGCTACTTCCCCCTGCCCCAGTCAGAACCTTGATGAAATCAATAACCATTGTGCCTCTCAGGTCACACACAAGTAGATAATTCTCCGCCTTTCTAACAAGACAATGGCCATTAAATTCCCAGTTTGTAAACTAGACTAATTAGAGGTCATGAGGTCTTGTCGCATTATGTAATTAATCAATGTCTTTTCTTCAGAATCTATGATAGGGATGGAACCTGACTGGAATATTTGCAAGTCCCCATGTATAAAAAATATAGCAGCCTTCTCCACAACGTATTAGCATTGAAGGGGACACTTTCCAACATACAGTGTGTCTGTGTTCATCTGAAGTCACACTGACCCATCACAGAGTTGAACCATGCACCTTTGGATCAGCTGTAAGACAATACACAGGGCAATGGGAGTTTTCACACATGTTTAAATTGCCTTTGAACCTCTCTCTTCTGCTGTTTATAGTAGTTCATGCAAAAGAGAATTTGCATTTAAAACCCTGAATGTCTTAGGCCTCAAATTTTTGAAATACTGCCTCCTTCCCTACAGACCCTCTGAGGTACTAAGATTAGCAGAGGGGGCCCTTTTTGTAGTTCCACCTCAGTTTCATGCTGACTTCTCCCTTTGAAGTTCATTTGTTTGTAATTGGATAGTTCAGTTGGTAGAGCATGTGACGCTTAATCTCAGTGTTGTGTGTTTGAGCCCAACGTTGGACAAAAAGATTCCAGCATTGCAGGGGGTTGGACTAGATGACCCATGTGGTCCCTTCCAACTCTACAATTCTATGAGTCTATGACCACTTTAAGATCAATTCCAGAGTGCCCTGGGAGTTGGAAGCACTTTGTGATTTCTGAATACTGTTCTCTTTCTGGCATCAAGTCTGTCCACAAAAACCTGTGCCACCATTTGCCAACTTGGTGTCTTCCAAATGTTTTACACTACAACCCCCATAAGCTCCAGTGAGCATGGCAATAGGATTTGTAGTCCAAAGCGTTTGGAGGCCACAAACTTGGAAAAGGCAGGCTTATGCTGCAATGAATTTGATAGTGTTCAAGGTCCCACAACATTCCTGGCCATTTTTTCCTGCAAAAGATTTGTATAGCTTACCTTCTTGAAATTATTAGAATACTAGGTGCAATATAAATAATGAAGAAGAGGACAGATTGGTCAATAGAGATATAAAGAGATGGATAAGTTCTTGAAGTAACCCTAGAGCAGGCAGCCTTCCCCAACCTGATCACCTCCTGACGTTTTGGTCTACAACAACTGTCATCAACCCCAACCAGTACAGCCAATGGTCAGGGATGAATGGAGTTGTGGCCCCAAGCATCTGAATGGCATCAGGTTAGGGAAGGGTTCCCTACAGGATCAAAACGTAGATGCTTGATTCATGGATATGTCAGCATCAGTAATGGACTAGGGGAAAGAATATATACACTTTCCCATACAGTGGTACCTCGGGTTAAGTACTTAATTCGTTCCGGAGGTCTGTTCTTAACCTGAAACTGTTCTTAACCTGAAGCACCACTATAGCTAATGGGGCCTCCTGCTGCTGCTGCACTGCCAGAGCACGATTTCTGTTCTCATCCTGAAGCAAGTTCTTAACCCGAGGTACTATTTCTGGGTTAGCGGTGTCTGTAACCTGAAGCGTATATAACCTGAAACGTATGTAACCCGAGGTACCACTGTATTTCATTGGAACTCTGTAGGAACAGAAGGAGCTGCCAATTTTGATCCTCTCTCTTTCTTGTTTTTGCAGTCTTAAATTTGCTTCTCCAAATTTCTGGAGCAATTTGCAAATTTTATTTGTAAAAATCACCACAGAAATTTCCCCGTCATAATAAGCACATTTTATATTTTGACCAGCGTACACATTTTTGCAAGCAATTTCTCCCAATACAATGCATTTTTGTAATTTTCACTAACATATTCATTTGTGCATACTTGTACCTAACATATGCCTTTTATAATGCATGTATTGGTTGTTGTATGCATACATCCATTGGCTGGAGAACTGTGTTGCAAAGTTCAGATAAGTGCAAATTTCAAAGAGTGGCTATGTTTCGCTATTCATATTTGTCAGGGGTTCAGGAGCAGAGGCAAGGGCAAGGGAGGAAACAGAGAGCGAGGGGGAGGAGGCAGAAGAAAAGATGAGTGATGACGACGACCCGAGATCTCCGAGTCTTTCCAGTGAATCAGAAGATTCACAGAAAGGAGCACCAGTGGCCAGGGCAAGGGGGGAGCCTAGGGGGACAACCCAGGAAGATAGAGCCAGAGGGGACTCAGAGGGGAGCAGTTGGAAATCGGGACCAGCGTCACCGCCAGAGAGCAGGGAAGAGGAAGGGCGCCAGGGATCAAGCGCTGGCAGCTCACAACAGGAGGGAGGGCACGAGTCAGGAGTGGCCACACCTCCATCAGGGAGCGAAGAAACGGTCAGACGGAAAGTGGAAGGTTGGGCGCGCGCGCCAAGTTCAAATGCACAGGAAAGTGACGCAGTAGGCAGCCCGGAGAGGGAGCCAGGTCCTAAAGCCCGGCACAAGGAGACAGGAGGGTCCGGGGGGTCGGCGTCAGAGGAATCCCGGAGGGAAGAGACCCCGGGGGGCAGAGGGACCCAGAGGAGAACAGTCAGGCGGAAAAGGTGGAGCAGGGCTAGGATATTAAGTTGGTGCACAAGGGGCAGAGACTCAGACGGAGCTTCGCCGATCTAACCATATGACGTAGAGTTGCACGCAGCAGCTTGAGAATGGAAACTGTAACTCAATAAAGACTTTTACTTAATGATCGCTGGCTAGCGTGATCCTCTGTGAGCTAGGATCGGGGAGCAGCTCTGACAATATTGTTTCAGAAAGTGCGAATGTGAATAACTTGGCTTCAAATATGAACTGATTCAAATTCCTCCCTCATCCCAACTCCATTTTCAACCAAGACATCCAGCAGTAGTAGTGGAAAGGATCTTTGGTCTTCTTCTGGAAGTATCTATGCCTCTTTTGAATAGCTTGTCTGTCACTTTGAATGTTGTTATTTAGTCGTTTAGTCATGTCCGACTCTTCGTGACCCCATGGACCAGAGCACGCCAGGCAGTCCTCCACTGCCTCCTGCAGTTTGGTCAAACTTTGAATACCACTGCTCTATTCTAATTCATTCACATTCAACCTATTGATGTTCCAGCAAGGCAAAGTATTATTCCTGTGGCGTCATCCTTTAGCACTAAATTTCTGCCCTTTTTGTAAAAAAAAAACACCATTTACTAATAGTTCTGCTCAAGTAAATGAATGAATAAATAAAAAGCCCAGGGCATCCACATAGTAACACCACATTCCCTGAGGGAGTGCTGAGAGTTTGCCGAGAGATCTTCATGGAAAGATGACGGGAGAGGAGAGGAGAGGAATGGAGCGCAATAGGGAAAAGATCTCATTGTGACAGATACTTAGAAGAGGGACTGCTGAAAGGCAATGGATGTATCTGGTGTAAATTTGGATCTGTTCCAGATAGAAACTTCACTGGGTGGAGGAGGTGAATTAAGAGAAGGAAAGTCAATTTTCCAAAAGAGAATCTGCTTCTCACTTGTAGTCCCCCTCCTTTATTTTTCTTGCTCCGTATTGCTAAGACTTACTTGCTGCTGTGCCTTATTAATTTTTCACTTGAAGCCACACTTTAAAAAAAAAAAAGTTAATTATTGAAAATGCATCTCATGCCTGATGGTAAAGGCTGTCTCTTTCAAACAGGTGACTCGTTCAGATAACCCCGGAAGGCACTTCTGGGTCTTCTAAAGCCTTGATCAAAAATTTCTTTTTTAATTTGATAAGAACAGAGGTGATTAAAAGTGGAGATGATGGCAAGCCTAATGAAAGCTTCCTTCTTATGTCCCCCAAGAGCCAAAATAATTGTTTTATTCCATTTTCCCCCTCCCCCCCAAAAAACCTTCTTCTTCTTCTTCTTCTTTATGAATATCTTCAATGCCTGCCTCCTGCTAGCTCTCTATGACCATCTAGATCACTGTAGCAGTCGAGTGTGCGGATAATATTACTCCCTGCATTGTGGTAGTTCAAAGACTGGAATGTCCAGACTAAATACACAGCGAAGAGATCAGCTCTTTAACATTTCAATAAGACAGGAACATGAAACAACAGACCAGTGACTTCAGAGCTCAAAAATTAAACAACCAGGCTGAGACACTACACAGAGCAGGCACTGAAATTAATTATGCCTTTGTCATTAAAAAAAAGAAGTCCAGATCACATCTCTGGGCAATGGCCTAGTTTCCTCTTCTAGTGGCACTGTAAAATATCCAGTCTATCAACAAACTTGTTACTTATGGTCACTGGGGATCCAATCTGAAGGCCTTTCCCCCAAGGTTTGTTGTTTCCGTTCAGAGCAAAAGCTACACTGCAATGGTCTGCCTCAGGCAACGGGGGGCGGGGGGTGAGGCGTGGACCAGCAAGAGAATCCTTCGTAGTCTTTTCTACAGTTTTGGTTTGCTGCATAGAAAGAAGATTGGTTATTCTCTACAAACAAGAGTCTAACGATTCATCTCAAAAACAAAAATCCCTGTACCCACACCCCACAAAATACTGTAACTCACATTTATTCAGAATCCATTTTATCTCATGTGCATGTTTTGTTCCCAAGCACAGATATATGGGAGGTTGGGAACTAGCAAATACTGGTGGTCAACAGTTGTTTCTTTCCAGCCAGAACTCACAGGAACTCAGTTTTAGCACCTCTCAGGTGGGCGCCATTGCCATTATAAGAGAACAAGGGAGGGATTCATGTTGAGTTCTGGCACCTCTTTTTCTAGAAAAATAGCGCTGCTGGCCTGTCTCCACACTTACAAACATGGAGTGTTGGAGTCTGCCGTTTCCACATCATCTTCCAGCCATGAGGAAGACTGAGAGCCACCATTCATGCCAGTCTGGTAAGTGCTGCTGGTTTTTTAAAAGGGTTTCTAGAACTCTAGAGCTTTTAGATGGCATTCCTCACTACAGTGGTACCTCAGGTTAAGTACTTAATTCGTTCCGGAGGTCCGTACTTAACTTGAAACTGTTCTTAACCTGAAACACCACTTTAGCTAATGGGGCCTCCTGCTGCTGCCGTGCTGCCGGAGCCCGATTTCTGTTCTCAGACTGAAGCAAAGTTCTTAACCTGAAGCACTTTTTCTGGGTTAGTGGAGTCTGTAACCTGAAGCGTATGTAACCTGAGGTACCACTGTATAAGCATATAGCGTATTTCACCTATATGTGCGGTACCCAGGAATGTAAGCCCTGTGTCAGTGGGGAGACACCTGCAATAGCCCTGAATTCCATCCTCAGTGTTCCTTTGTGAAACTACAGAGAATTCATTGGAGCTTCTGAGCACATTAGGAAAAAACCAGTGTCATTCTGAGGTCCAGGATATACCTTTCAGAAGTGAAAGTTTCTACAGCATTTCAGCTCCATTTCATAAACTGAAATGGATATATTTGCAACCACAGACAAAGCATTAGAGATCCTAGAGGAAATATTTCTGGCCAAGGGTATTCACACAGACACATAGTCTAAGAATTTCTTTCATGTGGGAACAGGGGAATTGGGTTTGAGAGACAAATAATAAGATAAGAAAGCGAATAGTCTCATTGTTCTGGGCTATGTACTGAGCTGGATTAATCAGCTTGCGAAGGAAAGAAAGTGAACAGATAATATTGTCAGTTTGTCCGTGGTGGTGGTGTTTGCAAGTTGCTCAGGAACCTGCCTCCCCTCCCAGAGTGGAGTTATATATTCTTATGCATAAAGAAGCCATATTTGACTTAGATTGCATGCAGGATATTTACATCCATAGGGTTGGAATGCTACTTCACAATATTTGTTTCCTTCATTGGGGCTCTTTCTCATGCATAACATTAATGCATGGGGTCCCCACCATCTAGACATCGGACCGCAGCTGTCTGAGAATAAATGGGTAGCCTTCCATTGTCTATGTGTTTGTGTGTATATGTAAAGGTAAAGGTAAAGGGACCCCTGACCATTAGGTCCAGTCGTGACCGACTCTGGGGTTGCGGCGCTCATCTCACTTTATTGGCCGAGGGAGCCGGCTTCCGGGTCATGTGGCTGGCATGACTAAGCGGCTTCTGGCGAACCAGAGCAGCGCACGGAAACGCTGTTTACCTTCCCACCGGAGCGGTACCTATTTATCTACTTGCACTTTGACATGCTTTCAAACTGCTAGGTTGGCAGGAGCAGGGACCGAGCAACGGGAGCTCACCCCGTCGCGGGGATTCAAACCGCCGACCTTCTGATCGGCAAGTCCTAGGCTCTGTGCCACCCGCGTCCCGTGTGTATATGTAGAATACACTAAAGTCAGAGAGAGACTGGGTTGTATCCAATGTTGCACTAAGGAACTTGTTCTGTCACTGCAAAGATTCGTGCTTGCACAGTGGAACTGCCCACCCCCTGCTCCCCCTTGGTGCCCCCTAAATCTGTCCTAAGAACATTCCCCAATTCTCTAGAGCAGATCTGGGAGGAGATGTGTTGCAAAAGCATAAATCTTTACGCAAATTGAATGAGTGCTGCAGTCCTAACACTACTTACCTGTGAGCAGACCACACTGAATGCAGTAGAACATGGGTAGGCAAACTAAGACCCATGGTCCAGATCCGGCCCAATCGCTTTCTAAATCTGGCCCACGGACAGTCCGGGAATCAGCGTGTTTTTATATGAGTAGAAGGTGTTCTTTTATTTAAAATGCATCTCTGGGCTATTTGTGGGGCATAGGAATTCATTCTTTTTCTTTCTTTCTTTTCAAAATCTAGTCCAGCCCCCCGCAAGGTCTGAGGGACAGTGGACCGGCCCCCTGCTGAAAAAGTTTGCTGACCCCTGCAGTAGGATGTGCTCAGTAGACATTGTTAGGATTGTGCTGTCAGTCTAGTTTAAGGGAGATCCAATTGGAAATAAGTTAGTCATGTCTAGTTTAAGAAAATAAAAAGAATGTGCTGGATCAGGCCAATGGCCCACCTAGTCCAGCATCCTGTTCTCACAGTGGCCAACCAGATGCCTGTGGGAAACCCAGAAGCAGGATTCGAGCCCAAGAGCCCTCTCCTCTCCTGTAATTTCCGGCAACTGGTATTCAGAAGCATTACTGCCCCCAACTGTGGAGGCAAAACATAGGAAGCCTGGTAGCCACTGATAGCCTTTCCCTTCATGAACTTGTCTATTTCCATCCAAATTGGGAGCTATCACTGCCTCTTGTGGGAGTGAATTCAATAATTTAACTACACCATGTGAAGAAGTGCTTTCTTTCTCTTGATTTTAACATGGGATGTCCATGTGTTCTAGTGTTATGAAAGAGGGAGAAAAACTTTCTCCATTCACTTTCTCTATGCCATGCATAATTTTATAAACTTCTATCATGTTGCCCCTTGCAGTTTCTTTCCTAATGAACCCTAGCATGGAACCCTTTTCACAGCTGCTACACACTGGGCCAACATTTTCATTGAGCTCTCCACAATGACCCCAAAGTCTTGCCCCCGGTCAGTCACTGCCAGTTCAGAGCATATATGTGAAATCAAGATGATGATTATTTTGCCCCGTTAGGCATCACTTTACATTTATGCACAATGAGTTGCATTTGGTAAAAGGTAAAGGTAAAAGACCCCTGGACAGTTAAGTGCATTCAAAGGCGACTATGGGGTACAGCGCTCATCTTGCTTTTCAGGCCGAGGGAATCGGCGTTTGTCCACAGACAGCTTTCCAGGTCATGTGGCCACCATGACTGAACCACTTCTGGCACAATGGGACACCATGACGAGTTCCAGAGTGCACGGAAGCGCTGTTTACCTTCCCACTGCAGTGGTACCTATTTATCTACTTGGACTGGTGTGTTTTCGAACTACTAGGTTGGCAGAAGCTGGGACAGATCAATGGGAGCTCACCCATCGTGTGGATTCAAACCGCCGACCTTCTTTTTTTTAAAAAAAAAAATATTTGCTCAACACATAACAACAACAAAAAGACAAATTACATCATAATAAGAATATCATCAGTCACGCATTACATAAAGAATTAATATAAATTTCATAATCCATAAACTGTAATGGTCTCTTCCTTTTAAATCCGACTTCCCATCTACTCCATAAATCTAATTACCATTCTTTGCTGCCAATACATGTTATTGCTATAATCTCAAATCACTTCAGAATATGTTATATCATATAACTAGTGAACGATATTGCTGGTATTATTCAAAAACGGATTTTAAGTCAGTATTATTAATTTTCAGATACATTTTAAATGCTTCCCATTTTGAAATAAATTCTTTCCTTGGTTTGTTCTTTAATTTTTCGGATAGTCTGTCTAATTCAGCATAGTCAATCATTTTTTGGACCCACTCTTGTCTTGAGGGAGCTTTTTCACTTTTCCACATTGTGGCTATAAGAACCCTTGCTGCCACCGTTACATAGAGAAAAATATCCTTAAATTTATTAGGAAAGTCCGTATCAATAATACTCAGTAAGTAATCCTCTGGTTTGAAGGTAAAGGAGATTCTTAACATCTTTTATTTTATTGCATTGCCACCATACATGATAAAAGGATCCTGGTTGTACTCCACAACCACCTACCTTCTGATCAGCAAGCCCAAGAGGCTCAGTGGTTTAGACCGCAGTCCAGCGTCCACCCATTTACTCACTTGGAGAGCTTAGTTTGGAGCTTTTTGGAATCCCTTTTTGTTTTTATGACCTTGAACCATTTAATAGCATCTGCAAACCAAGGGAAAAGGTTAAGAAGCACAGTTCCCAATACTGATCCTTAGGGTATTCCACTTCCTACATCCTTCCATTAGGAAAATTTAAGTCCCATTAATTTCAGTGGGTATACTCTAGGTGTGTCTGGATCCAACCATACATCTCACTGCCCCTACCTATATAAGGGATTTTCTGTTGGAATCAAGGAGAAAGGCAGGCTTAAGGACCTGGTGTCAAGGACTAGTCCAGTGCTACAGGTCTGGGAAAATGTAAGTGAGAATAGACATTAAAGTGTTATCTTTTCAACTTGATTCCATGAGATGCTCACCACAATCTGAGGGGAAGATGCGCCGAAGCGAGATGAATTTGAGCTGGCTGTCAGGCCTTTGCTGCAGACAAAAGTGCCAACTTGATAGTAATAATTAATAATCTTCTACTGCCACTGGGATAAACAAGGAAGGAAGAAAAAAGGAGAGAGTGAGATGAAACGAAAAATGTACAAAAAGTTCAAAGGGGGCACAAAGGAGAATGTATGGAGTGACAGGCCTTTCAACAAGGGGCAGGCAGGCAGCAAGTAAGCAAGCCTACCGCCAGACAATTTAACCCAGAGGGGACACAAGGGGACCTGAAAGGAGGGTGAACAAACAAAATACAAGACCTAGACAAAGGCGAGGTCGAAATTACGGAGGCTGTAAAATTAGTGCAAGACATCAGACAAATATAAATACATAAACCGAATAAACAAATAAATAATAAGATTCAGCTGGTGAAGCCAATGGCCCATCTAGTCCATCATCCTGTTCTCACAGTGGTCAGCCAGCTGCCTATGGTGTCTCCTGACATCGCGCTGGCCAGTGCAGCTTTTCAGTAAGCCACACCAGTCCCTGCGGAGTCTCCTGATGCTGTGTAGGCCAGTGTAGCTGTCTGGTAGGCCACGGCCGGTGAAATATACTCAGAGTCGAGAGTGGATTTCATGCTCTTTATTCAGCTCATAGTGGTGAGGAGGAATGCAAGCTCCCCCAGGATGTCTGCTTTATATACATTATTTACACGATAGGCCCCATGTGATTGGCTAATTCCGGGATTCACCTATAGGCCAATCAGGTTACGGATTCACTTCTACCTGGAGCTGGATTGGGTGGCTCCTGTGGACCAATCAGACTGCTGCATTCTGGATCCTATTGTTCTAGGACCAATCAGACTGCTGCATTTTGGCTCCTATTCAACTCAGTACATAACACCCGGCCTCCTCAACATTGAGGAGGCGGGCCCCCTTCAAATAAATATTGAGAGGGCCAAAGACACCTTAGCCTCCTAGAATTGTTGCGCCTGTTCAGTAGGATGCTGACTCCAACCGTGGAGACAGAGCTTAGCCACCCTGGCTATTAAGCACTAATGGTGCCTGAATTGAGAAATGTTCTTTGGTTGTAGTTACACTCTGTATGTAATATCATGGTCCTCCAGTCAGTAAATGTCAGAGTTATGAGCAGGTGCACAGAGACAGCAGTTTAATGGCGCTTTTTTGCTTTCCTCCCTTGTATTTAATGCCTAAAATTCTGGCATTCTGATCTTGTAAGAGTACAGCTGATTAGAAAAGGAACTAGGCATCTGCCTGTGCTGTGGTCAACTTGGTTATTGTGATGAAATTTTGTCTGTGGCTAATGAATGTTGTTGTGGGCAGTACTTTGACTCAGTACCATCGCCTATAGTCCAGGGGTCAGCAAACTTTTTCAACAGGGGGCTGGTCCACTGTCCATCAGACCTTGTGGGGGGCCGGACTCTAATTTTTTTTGGGGGGGGGAGAACAAATTCCTATGCCCCACAAATAACCCAGAGATGCATTTTAAATAAAAGCACACATTCTACTCATGTAAAAACACGCTGATTCCCGGACCGTCCGCGGGCCGGATTTAGAAGGCAATTGGGCCGGATCTGGTCCCTGGGCCTTAGTTTGCCTACCCATGGCCTATACCTTCCATATCTCTCTTCTGTACCAAGCTGACAAACCGACAGCTTGCACCAGTCAGACGGAAGTGAGATGGAACACATGCCCCATTAAAACCACACCCACCGACCCGCCACAGAGGAACCAGGTATGCTGCCTGTACATACCCCACACAAATTAAAATACTGAGGATCTGTTCCCGATCTTTCACAAAAGTTGGAATTTCGGGGAAAGAAGAAAAAGAGGTTTCTGAAGTAAAATATTCCAGAATATCAACTGAATGGTGATATGGCATGGCAGCATGCCAAAAAATCTCCAGCAACTATACCACTCTAAATGGTAAGAGCAGCAAGGCCCTGGCTCTCTGTATAGTCTCCTGGCCTTCCCAGCTACTGAAGTTAATTGCAGGAGGAATTGAAAATCTCACATTCAGAAATACCATTTGGAGTTCGTGCCACTGAGAATCAGCCCCTACCTCCCCAGAGCTATCTGTTCTGACAACCCTTCAGTGAGAAAAACAATGCAAGCTTACATACCTGTTTTCAGAGGCATGTAAATTTAACTGTGTCCAATCACCCCTGCTTTCATCCACCAACACCGGGAATTTTCTCAGACCTCCTGCATGGTTCGGACACTTCCCCACAAAAGCAAACGTACGGTGTTCACGTTGGGAACGTGTGAATTGTGGGTATTTACAGCGTCCCTGAGAACATAATCCATCTCCCAAGTCCCAAATGGAATATCGAACCGTCACTAAAGTGGTGTGTAGACAGACACAGCAGGAACTGAAGGACCTAAATCAGAGAGTCGTCATCATCCCTCCAGGTAAGTTTTTAAACAACAGACTCTTCTGTCGCACCGTAATAAAAGCATAAGGCAGCACTTCTAGGCCAAAGCTTTTTATTTCAAACACACGGCTCGAAACTAATTTGAGGACCCGAGTGAAATGATTCCAAATATCCTGCACATTGTAAGCCACCTCACAACCCTAACAGCCACAATTCCGCACAGTTAGTATTCGATTAAGCAAGGCCAGAGAT
The DNA here is from genome assembly GCF_965112155.1 of Podarcis liolepis. Taxonomy (NCBI): domain Eukaryota; kingdom Metazoa; phylum Chordata; class Lepidosauria; order Squamata; family Lacertidae; genus Podarcis; species Podarcis liolepis. Next base: position 26,289,103 of record NC_139560.1, on the reverse strand, counting down.
TAAGACATCATGGAGACTGTATGATCCCACCCCAGCAGGAATGAGGTTGTTTCATCTCTTCAGTTGTGTAGGCGATGGAGCGACAAATGGCAATGAACTTGGAAGAGCGTATCCGGTTTGCTTTCTAAGGCCATGGAGCCAACAGTCCCCATTTATGCCAGAAAAGTTGCATTGATTTTTGAAAGAATTATTCTGGAACAGAACACACTGCAAGTTTGCTTCTGAAGAAAGATTGCATTTCGGTGTGTCTTTTCCTCCAAAAGAAAAAGTGAATTGCTAGCCGTTTTCTAGGTGAAATATGCAGAGAGGCCAAACTACGTACTTCTTTTGAGAGAAATATGTGCAAATATTACTTGCAAAGAGACAAAGATCTCCACAGTGTATCAGTCTCTGTCATCTTTCAAAGGCTGAAGATAAACAAAGAATTCACATCTATTGCTTAGCCTGTTGAACTACTCACATGAATCTCTCTGTGTGTGTTTTATTCTTCTCTCCACCCTGCCCCCAGGAAAATCAGCTTCTTAATTCTTTGTCATCTGCTTAGTATACTTTGTTCCATATTTCAGATGCACCCTCAGTTGAGTTTGTTTTTTTAAAATAAATAACCCTTAAACTTCTTGGTTGTTATTTTCTCTTAAC